>NC_045699.1:34705233-35347044 GCF_009834535.1 Camelus ferus | reverse complement strand
GCTGCTGAGTGGGTTGCATTTATGGACAGGATGCATTGATCTAGACCAGCTCTGTCCCAGTAGACCATCTCTGTGATGAGGGAACTGTTCTGTATCTGCACTCTGCAGTTCAAAGGCCGCCAGCCTTGTGTGGCTATTGAGCACTTGAAATGTAGCTAGTATTTGTGAGGAATTAAAGTTTTAATTTTAAGTACTTTAGATTTAAATAGCCACGTATGGACAGTGCAGATCTAGCAACAAAGTCTAGAGAATAATGGGAAACTGAAGAACTGTTCAGTGGTCTCTACTCACAAATCAAAGTAAACCTAAGCCATCTGTTTGCCTTTCTTGTAAAAGATGTTCTTAACTCTTCTTCAGTAGAGTGGTAAAGCTGGCTCACTAGTTGTCAAAGGGCACCATCACCACGCAATATACAATTCAAATGATGCCTTGAAACCAGAGATTGGCCAGCAGAAACCAAATGTGTTGTAGAGCAGTGCTTCTCAAACTTCACTGTGCACAGGAAATCACCTGGCATCTTGTTGAAATACAGATTCTGATTTAATAGGTCTGGAGTGGGGCCCAAGGTTCTGCATTTCTAACAAGTGCCCGAGTGATGCCCTGCTGCTGCTGCTGCTGCTGCCGCCGCCGCCGCCGCCGCCCCATGGACCACGCTTTGACTAGCAAGGCTAGTGAGCAGCAGTTCTCAACAGGCTAATTTTGTCTCCCTTCCCCTGCCTCCAAGAGACAGCTGACGATGTCTGGAGACATTTTTGATTGTCATAACTTGGTGGGGGATGTACTGTTGGCATCTACTGGGTTGAGCCCAGAGATGCTGCTAAATATTCTACAGTGTATAGAACAGACCCCGTGATAATTATCTTGCCACAAACAGCAATAGTGCCGAGTAGGAGAACCCCTGCTGTGTACCCCAGTCTGCTCTTCAGGAAGAGAGGGTGGATGGGAGAGTGATGGAGTGGATCTTCTTGATATGATAACTGATCATTGTTTTCTCTCTCTTGCTTATTTACACACAGGAGCCAATGCCTCAGCCCCAGACCAACTGAGCTTAGCTTTAGCCTGGAACAGAGTCGACATCGCTCGCAGCCAGATCTTTATTTATGGGCAACAGTGGCCGGTAGAGTATATGTTGTCACCCAAAAAGCTCACTTGCCTGGGCAAGGGTTTTTGTTTAAGGAATCTCTGATTGCAGCTCTGGAAACTGCTGCTTTTGCTTTAGAGTAGAAGTGTTCCTTTGTAGCTGTTCTCCATCTCAGTTCCTTTCTTGTATTTAGGAAAACACTGTCACCTGGTGGAAGATATGACAAAGCACAACTCCAAATGTTCCAAACATTTCCATCTCTCTGAGTGGCCTTTGATAGCAATTTTTATCTACAGCTGTTGCCATTTCTTTTATATGCCTGGAAATACATACGACAAAATTATATGTATTAGAATGAAGGAAGGAGTGGAATTAGCAGTTTGTTTCTGGTTGTATTGGAGGTTGCTGCTTCTAAGTGGTGGCACTGTGTGTGGCTGGGTCGCACCTCAGGATGCAGAATTAGCAGGCTTCCACGTGCTGGTGCCATCTGGTTCTGGAGGCTGAGCACAGGTCCTCCCTATTCCCAAGAACAACACAGAGGCAACCAAAGCTTTATATAACTGTTCTTGGTTTGTTTCCCTCAATTGACTCTACCAAAATAAAAACTTGGAAAATTGGCCATTGGTTGGTGTATGCATGTATCCCCAGGAGACAGCCAGCAGCCTGGAATTTGATTTCTGTGCCTGGAATCACTAAAGGACAACACCTTCATATACAGGTCTTTTTTAACCCTTCCTCCCCCCAGAGAGCATCTGCCTAGGATTGAGCCCCTGGCTTCACTTGTGCCAATGGATTGCTAGTGTGGAAAGATTTATCAAGGAGGCTGGACACTGGGAAATTTTGTGAAAGAAATTAAATAAAATCCTAGTAAGCAGACCAAATGACCTAAATAGTTACTGGGTCTCCATGTGGAAATGGGTGCGATGGAGGCAAGGTTATCACTTAACTGGAGGGGAAAAAAAAAAAAAGAACAGCCTGCTTTCTGGTCTGTTTACTCAGGTCCCTCTTCTCAAGTCAGCCAGGGGTCTGATTCCAGAGCCTAGAGGAGATGAAAATGAAGACAGCGAAGTACCTACTTTGGCACTTAGTGGTTTTGTAGAAGTTTGATCAGAGAGTTGGGAGAGGGAAAGCCTTGTAAACCCTTGCACCTTGTCAGAATCCAGAACAACAACAAAAAGATTCACAGAGGAAATAACTTTTGGACCTAGAAATCCTTGTGTTCTGTTTGCAAAGACAGGCCCCACTCAAAACAGAGAAGAGATTGTGACTGTCCCAAAAGTGGAGTTGGGAAACTCTTGCTAGCAAGTTCTTGGACGTGCTGAAGGTTTACCAGATGTCAAAGGCATCGATTTTTAAACTATTCCAATGAACGCCAGAGAACTGTACACCCTAGACCCTGGGGCAGACTAACTCAGTGACTTGATTTGCAGGTGGGGTCTTTGGAGCAAGCCATGTTGGATGCCCTAGTTCTGGACAGAGTGGATTTTGTGAAATTACTCATAGAGAATGGAGTAAGCATGCACCGTTTTCTCACCATCTCCAGGCTAGAGGAACTGTACAATACGGTAGGACCAAGCTAAGGCACTTTTTATTTTCTCCACGTTTTTTGTTTTACCTTCTCCTCCCCCCCACTTGTCTGTGAGTCCCTGCCCTCCCCTCCAAATGCATGGATCATTTTTCACAAATGCTCCCTTAGACCTATGTAGACCACAAACTCCGAGTCACCAAGATTCTACTTGTTTTAACTGCTCAGTTGTCAGCATATAAAAGGCAGAAAGTTACGTGATCACCGAAGGGTAATGTTCTCTGATTCTTACACAAAACCACAAGGCTCTGGAAATGAGAACACACTTTATTCTGTAAGCCCAGAGGATATTTGAGGCAATCAGCAGAGGAAGACCGATTTATCTCCAAGCATCAAAGGAGGCCAATTAACTATCCTGCACCATCTTACTATCCTCAGAGCTATGAAGTTCATTCATTTTCCACTATAATAGAATAACATGTAAAATACCTCTTGTTTAAGTCACCAGAAAGGTTTTGTTTGTTTTGTTTTGTAAAGATTTGTTAATTCATTCATTAGGGATACCAAGAAGTAATAAAAAGAAAAACTACTATTTATGAAGTTTTTGAGAGTAGTCAGCAAGTTAAGTACATTAGCTCTGAGCTGATACTCGCTAAAAGCCAATGGAATTTAAAGAGTAGATACTCCCCCCCCCCCCCCCCATTTTACAGATGAGGAAACTGAGGCCAAGAAATGAATTGGCTTATTCAAGATCACAAAATTTCTAAGGGAGAAGCCAGTACTGAACCAAACCTTCTTTCTCAGACATTTTTCTTCCTCTTACATGTTCAATGCTTCTTTGTCCCACTGGCCACAGCACTAATGAGATGGAGCTTATTGACCTGTCCCCAGCCATTGGTAGGTATTCGCTGGTGCCACCTGGCTCTGTAACATTCCCACTGCTGCAAACAGGAAGCACATTAGCAGAGTGGCCCCACATTTCTGTTTTCTCTGAAGATTTTTCTTGGTATTTTTCTGCATATTAAGACTTTCAGTAAAAATAATGGGCTAGGATGGCAGAGCAGAAGACCCAGCCTCTGCCCCCCAACAAAGATCAACAATTAGACAGCTATCCACAGACAGAGACAGCTGTAGGAGAGTTTAGGAGTCCAGTTAAGAAACCAGCTACACAATGGAATGAAAAATCTGAGAGTAACCACAGTGAAAGGAGGGGAAGAAAAGTTTCATTGTGCCTGTATCACCTGGTCCCCTGAGGCCAGTACCACTCAGTGCCCAGGGAAGCTTGCCAACTAGAAAGAGTTCCCCTCACTGGGAAAGGGAGAGCTTGTGAGCCTTTCAGGGCACTGCACAAAGGACATGCTTTAGTTTCACCCCACCCAGAGACCCGCAAAGCTGAGACACACTGTGAGAGCCAGTCTGATGGCTGAGCGACCACAGTTCCTGGTGACCTGCTCTGCAGAGGATCCTGGCAGCTTTCACCACTGAAGAAACCAACAGCCAGCACAGCCTCCACAGGCCCCTGCACATTTCACTGATTTTTGCCCTAGAAATATTTGTGTTCATAGACACCAGCCACCTGAGTCCCTCACTGCTCCCTCTCCCCTCACCACTGCTGGAGCCTGAGATCCACACCAGCAGCCGGACTGGGACTCTGTGGCTATATGATTGCAAGAGGCTAGCCTTACCCCCATGGCTAACCCCCAACTGCTGTGCACACTCTGAAAGCTAGCACCTCCAGCTGTGCACCTGCACCCTGCCGGTCTGACGCCCATCACCACTGCCATGGAAGTGTAGGACTCTAAAACTGTAAGACCCTGCAGCCACAGGAGTGCATGCCAACAGCCAAGGCCCCCACAGCTGCATGTGGGCCTGGATTCAGCCCTGTCTTCTGTCACTGGCCTGTACCACTGGACTTGATTTCAAATAGACTCTCAGCTGTGCACCTGCAGCCCATTGGCCTGACTCATGCCACTGGCCTACACTGGTCTGCATGCACCTGTGATGACACCCTGCAAACACAGAAATGCCCACTGACAGCCAGGGCCCCCCAGCAGCTGCCAGTGCACCTGCAGTTGGCCCCAGCCCTTGCTGCTAGCCTGGGCCTTCAACACTGTGTATGTGCTGGGCAGCTGGCCCCTGCCACTACACAGGCAGCTGCAGCTGGTCCCCACAGCCAAATATGTGGGTACCACTGACTCTAGCCACCACTGCTAGCTGTCTTGGCCCCTGGCTGCTGGACCTGAAGACCCCAGCAGCCCTTGCAGCCCTGCAGAAAAACAAAAACAAACTAAGCCCAAAGTTAGCAAAAGGAAGGAGATAACAAAGGGCAGAAATAAATGAAATAGAGACTAGAAAAACAATTTAAAAGATCAATGAAACAAAGAGTTGGTATTTTGAAAGGTAAACAAAATTGACAAACCTTTAGCTAGAATTACCAAGAAAAAAAGAGAGGACTTAAATAAAATTATAAATGAAAGAGGACACAGTACAGTGGATACCACGTAAATACAAAGGATCATAAGAGACTACTGTGGGCAATTATATGCCATCAAATTGGACAACATAGAAGAAATTGATAAATTCCTAGAAACATACAACCTACTAAGTCTGAATCATGAAGAAATAGAAAATTTGAACAGACCAGTAATGAGTAAGGAAACTGAATCAGGAATCAAAAAACTCCGAATAAAGAAAAGCCCAGGACCAGATGGCTTCACAAGGTGAATTCTACCAAACATGTAAAGAATTAACTCCAATTCTTTTCCAATTCTTCAAAGAAATTGAAGAGGAGGGAACACTCCCAACTTATTTTAGGAGGCCAGCATTACCATAATAACAAAGCCAGGTAAGGATACTGCAAGAAAAGAAAACTGCAGGTCAATGTCCCTGATAAATATGGATGCAAAAATTTTCAACAAAATACTAGCAAACCAAATTGAAGCACATTAAAAAGATCATATACTATGATCAAGTAGGATTCCTCCCTAGGTGCAAGGATGGTTCAACATATGCAAATTAATAAATGTGATACATCACATTAATAGAATGAAAGAAAAATCATATGACATTTCAATTGATACAGAAAATATATTTGAGAAACTTCAACCTCCTTTCATGGTAAAAACTCTCAACAAATTGGATAAAGAAATAACACACCTCAACATAGTAAAGGCCATATATGACAAACCCATAGCTAACATCATACTCAGTGATGGAAGGTTGAAAGCTTTCCCTCTGGGATCAAGAACAAGACCGTGGTGCCCAGTTTCACCACTCATATTCAACATTGCACTGGAAGTTCTAGCCAGAGAAATCGGTCCAAAAAAAGGTAAAAAAAAGAAAAATTTTCATCCAGATTCAAAAGGAAGAAGTAAAATTGTCTCTGTTTCCTGATAGTATCATCTTGTATACAGAAAATCCTAAAGGCTCCACCTAAAATCTGTTAGAACTAATAAATTCAGTAAAATTTCAGTATACAAAATCAATAAACAAAAATCAGTTGCATTTCTATACACTAACAATGAACTATCCGAAAAAGAAATAAATAGTTCTATTTACAATAGCACCAAAAACAATAAAATACTTGGTAATAAATTTAACCAAAGAAATAAAAGATGTGTATATCAAAAAACTGTAAGACACTGATAAAAGAAATTGAAGAAGGCATAAATAAATGGAAAGATACCTAATGTTCATGAATTGGAAATGTTAATAATGTTAAAATGCCCATACTACCTGAAGCCATCTATAGGTTCAGTGTAATCCCCTTCAAAATTCTAATGACATTTTTAACAGAAATAGAAAAAGCAGTCCTAATATTTTCATGGAACCACAAAAGACCCTGAATAGCCAGAGCAACCTTGAGAAAGAACAAAGGTGGAAGCATCACATTTCTTGATTCCAAACTATATCACAAAACTATAGTAATCAAAACTGTATGATTCTGGCATTAAAACAGACTCACAGACCAATGAAACAGAATCAAGAGCCCAATAATAAACGCATGCATAGACAGCTAACTAATATTAGGCAAGGGACCCAAATATAGAAAATAATACGGAGATTCTGCAAAAAAAATGATGGCTGAGGAGTGGAGTAAATGGGGAGATGTTGGCCAAAGGGTACAAACTTTCAGTTACAAGATAAGTAAGTTTCAGGGATCCAATATAAAGCATGGTGACTATGGTCAACAGTACTGTATTGTATACTTGAAAGTTACTATGAGATGAGAGCTTTAATGCTCTCACCATAACAACAACAAAACGGTAATTATGTGAGGTGAAGAATGTGTTAACTAACCTTGTTGTGGCAGACATTTCATAAAATATGCAAGTATCAAACCATCACATTGTACACTGTAAACTTACACAATGTTATATGTCAATTTTATCCCAGTAAACCTGGAGAAAAAAGAATAATGGTGTTTTCAGTAAAATAAATAAAGCACAGAACTGAATGACATTCATATTAATTAGCGAATCAAGGGAGTAGAGTGACTTATTCCAATGGTTGGAAAGAAATAAACAGAAAAGTTACAGATCAGGAAAGACCAATAGATTTCATTACTCCAGTCAACTCTAATCAACTTCCCCGGAGTACTCTGTTGAAAAGGATTATGAGACAGTGAATGGCCTCAGTAATAAGAATAGCCAACATTTATTGAGTGCTAAGCACTGTCTTAATAGTTTTATAAACATTTCATCATCTTATCCTCACAACAACCCTACCAGATAAGTGGTATTATCTGTCCTCATTTTAGAGCTAATAAGACTGAGTCACAGTTAAGCGGCTTACCCCTGGTCAAAGCTGGTGAGCAGCAGAGCCAGTTTTGGAGCCAGATATTCTGACTCGAGAGTCTGTGTGTTTAATCCCTGCATAATTCTGTATCCTTTGGCAGAAAAAGAGTTCTGATGAGCATGTCCACATGAAGGGGCCAGTAGCTGAGGTGGTACACAAGGATTGTCTTAATATTTGAATGTATTCCAACTGTGCTTAAGTATTTGCCATCACTGTCCAAGATCTTCCAATAGAACCACCAGATTTAGCAAATAAAAATACATAATGCCCAGTTAGATTTGAATTTCAGATAAACAACAATAATTTTTAGTATATCTCAGATACTATATGGGACATATTTATATTCAAAATTACTCATTGTTATTGGTAAAAATGTACAAATTTCCAAATTTATAAAATAAGTCATGGGGATATAATGTATAGCATGGTGACTAGTTAAGAATATTGTATTGCATATTCAAAAGTTGCTAAAAGATTAGGTCTTAAAGTCCTTATCACAAGAAAAAAAATTGAAAACTGTGACTGATATTAAATATAATTATTGTAATGATCATTTTGCCATATGTACAAATGTTGAATCACTACATTGTACATCTAAAACTAATATATGTCAATTATACCTCAATTTAAAAAAAAGATGAGGAAACATAAAAGCAAAAGAAGCTGTAAATCAAATCACTGATATATGGTTACATTTATAATTTTTAATTTGTTATGTAAAGAATATGTAAATACAAAAAAGAAATACAAAATTGGCCAGAAATATGACAAGAAAAAAAGTTCAACATTAGAATTAATAAGTAAATGAAAGTTAAAACAAAAAACAAATTATTTATTGTCTACCTGGAATTCAAATTTAACTAGGCATCCTGTTATCTAGTATTCCTATTCCTGAAAGACAGGTGATGGCAAACTACTTCACTTTATTTTTACGTGAAGCAGACAAATGTCTTTCGCACAATGGCCGAGTTGAACAGTTATGATGGAAGACTCTACAGCCCGCAGAGGATAAGATATTAACTATCTGGCAGTTTACAGAAAAGGTCTGCCCACCCCTGCTTTAACTAGTTTCTCATTCATTATGGGTAATAAACAAGTTGTGGTTGGCAACATGCCAAAGTTTACTTCTCTCGTGCAGTAAATTGGCTCCTTTGTCTCCTGCTACTGTACAAGTAGCCTCTTAAATGATGCTTTGGCCCAGCTGTCTACAGAGTTGATGGCCTCCTTTGCAAAGTCGGAACCAAGAACTTCAAATGCTTTTTCTTTAGGAACCACAATCCAAAAACCTGCCAGGGTGTTTGTTTAGAAGAAGACAGGTACAACTGAGCAACTACAACAAGGTTCATCTTAATGAACTGCCCCTTCGCCAGCCAGAACCCTTCTTTCCAGACCCTTCTTGCCTTGCCAGTGAGAGCTCCTGACTAGCAAAACCATTTGATTCTTCTTTATTGTTTTCAGAGACATGGGCCCTCAAACACATTGTACCACTTGGTCAGGGATGTCAAAAAGGTAAGAACCCTCTCGACCGCAGGTCGGAGGCCGTGTCTTGACTGCTTCCTGTGATTAGAAAGCGCCTGTTTTGCACGAGCTGCCAGAGTATTCCTGTCCCTGCCAGACCCCTGCTCATTTCAGGATGCTGTGGGTGTGTGGTTGTGTGGGTGTGGGTGTGTGTCTTTTAACTCTGACATCTCTGCTTATGATGCAGCTGCGGTTTTTATCTCCAGTCTCTGTGGTTTTAGATGCTTTCATTGGACATAATGCTTTCGGATAGTGGAACTCTAGGCTTTTCCCCCATGCCATGTGGATTTATGCCATTACCTGTGGTTTTTTTTATATACTCCCCGCTGTTTGGGGAGCTAGTTTCCATGCTGACCATGAAAAATATCTATATTCACTAGCTCCTGACAACAGTGTATCACTGCCATTTCTAGCATGACACAAAGCATAGTAAGCATAGCTCAGAAAGTCTCAGAGAAAAGAGACTACAACACACACACACACACATATAGTCCGTTCTGCTGCCCCCATATTTTTTCCAGTGTATTTTTCCACATTCATCATCTAATTTGAGGGGGTTGGAAAGACAGTTGGTTTGGATCAAGTAGGTTTATTCCCAATTTTAAAATGAGGAAGCTGAAATACAAGGAGGTGAGAACCGTACTGAGTAGTTAGGAGCTAGGATTAGAACTCAGATCCTTTAATAATAATATAGTAATAATAATAAATAATGGCACCTAGGATTTATTGAAGATTATGTGTAACACTAATCTAAGCTTTCTATGCCTCTTAGCTCATTTCATCTTCACAAAAATTCTGTGAAGTAGTTATTTTTTTATTATTATATAGTAGTATTCCCACTTATAGATGAGAAGAATGAGGCACAGGGAGGTTACATTTAATCTTAACCAAGTACTTGTTCTTTTTCCCTATTCAGTCTTTTAGAGGTAGCTTCAGTTCTGAACCTTCGACAAGGTTCCCTGAAAGTGATGTTTTTAACTCCAAAGGATAAAATAGATGGTAGCACATCCCCCACCCCATACATATGTGTTTGCACGCACACACACACACACACACACACAGGTATACCTACCTACCAGTTTGTAGCAATTCTTTGCCAGAGTCCATAGGACATACTTAGAGAAAGCTACAAAGGAAGGTAAAAAATTCTTTCATCTCATAGGAAGTCATTGGCTAGAACTACCCTTCAGGTGTCCTGTACCCACTTTCTAACTTTTCCTTCAAAAGACCAAACAAAGGCCCTAGGGCTGCTTATAATGTACCTATTAACCAGCTGGGCCTTTGCTGCTAAGGAGTAAAGGGCACAAAAAACCTCCTTTAATTGGCCCTCGGGAACTTTCTTCTCATTTCCGCACAATCTTACAGAAAAAATTACCCATCTTCATGTGACTGGAACCTGTAGTTCTTTCAAAGCAAGGAAACCAGATGCTTTATAATCTGTACATCCAACGCAGCAACCTGGTTTTTTTTTTTTTTTTTTTACCAAAATCACATCTTTCCATGCCCTGCCTCATTTCAAGCCATAAGCATAGCTGCCTTCAACAAACCCATTTCTCTTTTCCTCAAATCTTCCTATTTTATTTAATTTATCTTGGCTTAAAATTGCCTAGAAACTCAACAAGGGGGAAGTACCTCAGAAGATTAGGTGTATACCTCCAGCATGTATTCTTTGCCAGGATACTTGCTGCTTGTCTTTCAGCAAATGTCTTGAGTTTTTCTAAAATAGTAAGTAAAATAGTACCCCCCTCACCTTAATCTTGTCTGTGTCACTGAAGGAATCTGTGCCTTTGTCCCTCAGTCCCAGCCATTGGCCAATCCAAGCCTTCAAATAAAGTCATTCATCCACCTCCATCACCCAGTTTCTCAAGGTCTTGCCTGATTTTCAAAGGAATTTTTGCCGTTAAATTTTACTGAATACAAATGAACAAAATTCCTCCTAATAGGTTTTCTTCCCTGTAGGACTCTGCTTTGCAGTGTCATTTTCCTTTTTCTGAAATCCCATTAGCTGCCTCCTACATTTGCTTACATTTAGTAGAAGGCCTGTAGAGATTTTTAAGGTAGGTTTTTTTTTTTCTTAGCTAAAGATGTACATCAAAAATAATAGAGACTAACAAGAAAGGACAGGATGGTAAGGATTGGGGAGGAAGGACTATCAGTCAGGAGCAGTTTTAGTTTTCTTTCAAGTGTGATCCAAATACCAGAGCAAGAATATAGTTATATAAGGATTCGTTTGCTTACTAATTCAGTAACAGGAGAATATGAAAACAAATCACTCAGGGTAGTACTGGACTGGCTTAGAAACAGTTTACCTCTTTTCTTGGGAAAAGAGAGCGCCAGTATGGTGGAGAGAAGTGAAAACCTATGTTTAGTTCCTTCCCTTGGGAATAAATAGGGGCAGAAAATGCAGACTCCGTTTATTTCTAAGATAAAGGTGAGTGTCTGACTATTGGAGAGCAGGAAGGAATAACAGTGGTAGCCACAGGAGTTGGAAGTGTCTACGTTTTATGGATGAAAGGAGCTGAAAATGGGGGGGAGGTTTGTTTGTAGTTTTTAAAGAAGTGAATAAGAGAGAAATTAATATTGGTGCACATCTTCCTCAGATGATTCCAGATGACTTCCAGCAATTCATGCCATTAAGATATGAAAAATCTACAAAAACTAGTTTCAAAATGCTAAGAAAATCTTGGGCAGCTTAGACAGTTTTCAGAATTAAGGAACATAATAATTAGCGTGTACTTTGTGTTTTCTGATCGATAGGAGTTTATGTACATATTGATTGATTTAATTTATGACCAAAAAATTAATCCGTAAGTGATAAGCCCTGGTACAAAATGAATGCTGTTCAAAAGTTAGAAACACAATTCTGGACCTTAAACATAGTGTTTGATAATATGTCTATAAAATTAAATGTAAATAATTCTTATGAGCCCAGAGAACGCATTTAGAAATTGTCAGACCATCGTAAGTTAACCAGCTTGACGTCTCCAAGTCCCGCTATCCTTTGAAACATACAAAACTGAACATGAAGTTCTGTGGGCTTCAAAGGATAGTTTCAAATCTAGTTTCAAAATTACAAATTATTTATATCAAGGGAGCAATCTAGGAGCAATGAGGTAGAGTTGCTAACTATTCAGCATCAATCAGAAATTTAAAGTGGTATCAGCCAACCCAGTTTCCTGAACCATTTTCATGCATAAATCCATTGGATGTACCAATGCTCTCATATTAAACCAGAGTGGCCTAAGTCTGTCTGCTTTTCCATGAAATATAACTTGCCATTTTAGTAGCTAACTGTCTGCTCAATTTGTGCCTCTGTATGTTTTAAAGTAGTAGTTTTTCTTCCTTAAATTAAATGTGCTAATACTTCAGACTGCCTGCATTATCCCTTCCCACCAAAGGGGGGCGATATCTGAGTTTTATGTAGGAGTAGTGGTGAAATTATCATTTAAAATTCACTTACATGGGAATCAAGACCTAGAACTTGGCAGAATTTTTAAGAAAAAGCATTTCAAACACACTGGGTAAAGAGAGGACATTTTCATAACCCCATCTGCTAAATCCATGCAAATTTGCAGAAACATTCTTATTTTTTTAAAGACTGGTTGCCCAATCCATTGCCATGCCACACATTGAGGGAATGTCCTCTTTTCCCATGAATTTTCACCAGGATGGTCTTTTTGCCACTCTCCCTTGGTGAATCTGACAACCAGCTATCGTTTTACACCTTACATACATCAGAAGGAAACAGTCTTATTTTGAAGGCTTATTATGAGTTTCAAAGAAAAAAAAAAGTGTCCCCTAAACAGCTGAAATCTGATAGTAATATCATGAGCTGACATCTAAAACACAGAGTGCATTTAGAAGAGCAGATCTAATAAGTGAGTTTAAATTATTCTTCTAATTAAAAGACATCCTTGGGCGTGGCATGGATTAAAATTTAGCTTCAGAGTCATAGCTCATAGCATGAAAAAAGGAGACAACCTTTTCAAGTTGTCAAATTTACCTACCCATAGATCCAAGCCTCTCTCTTTTATTCTGTGGGCCAAATTATTTGAATCCTGTGGCTTGCTATGTGTTGTTAAGGCGTGAAATGGGAAATAAGTGTCAGGCTTTACCAATTACCAAAGTAATCACCAAAAAGGGGAGCAAGGAATAACAGAAACAGCAGGCGGAATGAATAGTACTCCAGTACACTGACTTCCTATTTGAAAAGGAGCCAAGCAAAGAAAGACTCCTCCAGAAGGTTTTTGGACATTACCTGTTGGTATATGAGGTGGCAGTTTCTCAACTTTTTCTAAAGGAGGTGGATGTTATGAGCATAACCCCATCCCTGTCTGTCCCTCTATCCTCCCTTGTCTCTGAACCACCATCTCCACTAACCAAACTCCAGGGGATTATTGGAAAGTGGATCAACTCTGGAAGTTCTGGACAGGGATCTCTGTTGAGTGACCTGGCAGCATAGGAATATGAGCAGCTTGCCAGGTAGTGATCAAACAGTTGGACCTTTAGACATAGGACCTTAGGAGTAACTGTGTCCACACTGCGTATTTTTAGAGCACAAACTGAAGTACAGAGAGGAAGTGATCTATCCAGGGTCAAATGGAGGGCAGTGATGACTACAGTTCATCCTAGTGCTATCTCCACTGTGGGGCTATGTTTGTGGCTGCTCTCTGCACACCTGTGACATCTGCAGGACACAGGTGGTGAAGACCACCTGTCCAGCATCTCAGACATTCACCAGTGCTGCCATCCCTTTCAGAGTTCACCCAGGGCATAGTCATCCTAGAAGGCCTAAATTGTACCCAATTTTATTTGTATTATGAAATCTATTTCTTCCTCCCCAAAGGTTTCCATTCTCCCTAGTAAAAAATTGTTAAACTAATTTCCCTTAATTTCTCCACTCCCAAAAGCCTCTGGAAAGCAGCACATGCAATCAGTCTTGCAGGCTGAGTTCAAACACATTACTTGGTAAAACAAGCTCTCCCTTCTCCGGATATCACTTCAACAAGAGCGTCTGACTCTCTTTGTTCGCAAATCTTCTAGTCGGCTCTGTATTCCTTTACATCGCCTTTCACACATGTAAAACAGAACAGGCAGGTAAATACTGTTGAGGGAGGAACCCTCATTGCCTTCATTTAGGTAACCATCTCCCCCTTGTGGTCAAACAGAATGCAGGCCAGTTCCTTTCAGGCCCTCACTCAAAGCTCAGTAACCTGGAAGGGTCACCGAGTCCTTCTGCTTCAGACCAGATCATACAAAAACCACTCCAAAATAATCAAGCTTTATATAAGAAGTTTCCAGGAAAAGAATATCCTAGCACCTTCTTTGGTAGTATATAAGCCTATCAACCCTTTATGAATTTGCATAAAATTTTGCAAAAACTGTTGTACCTCTAAAATTTTTATTTATTTTGAATTTTATGATTATTACTTTCCTAACAACCCGTTCTTATAGACACCTCAAAGGCATAAATGTTGCCATTCAATACTGGCCTTCAGGCAACATTGATTCTTGTTCTTAGCATTCTAACTCATGTTCACACATAGGTTTCTCAAAAGAAAATATATAGCTGTTAGGCTCACTGTTACCCAAGTTTTAAATTCAGGAAATTGTTACAAGATTTAAAGTAGGCACAAATTTATAGACTTGCTATGATTGCCTTTCAGTAGCATCACAATAAACCTTTTGGGGATTTTTCTGAAACCTAGTATTTAAGCATTACAGATCATAGAGGACATGGAGTTCAACCCCTTTAACTGGGAAGAAAACTGAGGCCTTGAGGGGAAGTGGCTGGTTCATGCAGAACAGGCAGAACCCAGAGAAGCTGGCTTGCATCTAGTGCTCTCTCCCCTGCAAGCCTCACAGCGCCAAGGAGAATAGCACGGCTGGGGTGGGCATCCTCTGGGGCCATCCTTGTAGAAGCCAAATGTATATGGGGATGAGGCTGCCCTGAGTGTGCTCAGGCTCTTCTGCCCTTGAAATAACAGCCTTGTCTAACCGTCCAGTGAGAGCCAGACAATACAGAAACTGCAGCCTTGTTAAACCTCCCCCCAAATCATGGGGTTGCACAGGCAATATTTTTAGATTCAGTTGAATGTTTACAGGAAGAACAGTACATGAACAGTTACTATCTTAAGGTGAATCTTCCACTGAGTTCCCATTTTTATATGTTTACCAAGCCTTTACATGAAGAAGTTGGACAGTTGGTCTTTCTTGATAAGCCTGGGGATAGCTTAACTTGGAGATTCAGTTAGACTGTGGTGCTAATCTTCAAAGGAGATTTCAAACTTCTGAGAAAGGTAGGGAGGAGAGGAGAAAGCAGTTTTGGGGACAGGAAAATTCAGGTAAAGAGGTACTCGGATAGAGTTCTCATTGGCCCAGGTTAAGGATGGGAGGGGCTCTGTGGTTCTTCCCTCTTGTATATAATGCCCACCCAGTCCCATCCTGTTCAGAAGGCTCAAATTAGATCCCCAAGCCAGCCCAGGCCAAGGGAGAGGTAGATCCCAGGGGGCGAGGCTAGGCAATAAGTCTGCCGGCAGCAAGGAGGTCTAGAGAGCAGCACTGGGGTCTCTTGGGTTGGTGCTTCGGTTGCTACCCCTTATTCCTACCCCAGTGAGAATACAGACACAGCGGTGTACATGTATGTATTTCAAATCAGCCTTCCCCATGACCTGGGGCTTTCTCAGCCGGGGGCGACTCATACACTGTGCCTAGTGACCTAGTGAGTTGTTACTGAGAAGATAATGTTGAAAAACCCCAAACTAAGGCTTGATCCCAACCATGTCAATTTCACTCTTTCACTTACTCACATTTGTGACCAAAAAAAAAAAATATTGAATGCCTGTCATATAGCAGGTATTGGGAATACAAAGATAAATGAAACAATTAAAAAATGGTGTTATAGGACTGATGATTCGATACAGTGGGCCAAATGGATGCTGTTGACATAGGAGAGCTGAGTAAGGAGAACTGAACCTACCTTCAGTTAATAAAACTACATAAGTTAATTTCCTAATGACAATGATAATCTTCATACACTATGAATTTCCCAATTCCGCTGTGTAATCCCACCCGAACCTTACTTAGTTGACCACAAAATCACCTTGACAGCTCATTCAGCTTATAGAGGCTCACATATTGAAGCAGGACAGGGTCCAGGCCTTTGCACTGTCACCAGGTTCCCCAGGTGGTTCTGATGCCACTAGAGTTGGAAAACCACCACTATTGCTATGAGCCACCTCTGTGAAGTGGCAGAAAGCTCACACAGCATCCTGGGTGAGTCTCCTATTAAAGACAAAGCCCAGAGTGGACAAAGCCCTGGGGCCTCTTCAAAATATATCCACAAACACAGTGCCCCTGACATTCATGATATAGAGCACACTCCCACATCAGGGAACTAAACCAGACAGTAAGGCCTGATCAGTTCTCTCCTCTGAAACTCCCTGTGAACCTAGAATTTCCTACAAACAGACCTGATTAACTTGACTTAACAAAGCAAGAATTTTCCTCAGACCCTATAGAGCTCACTGTTGAAGTAGAAACCAGTAATGAGTAGATAATAATAAAAAACTTTTCTGTCTTTGCATCTATACGTGCAGGCAGCTAAAACTTATATCATAGCTCTGGGTCTTTAAGAAGCACTATTCTTTGAAAGAAAGTATGCAAAATCTCTTTAATTCTGGGAAAATAAATAGTCCATTAAGAAAATTATTTCTCTCATTCCACCCCACCTTCTCTTTAAACACAAGGGATGTTCATAAGGGACTTTGTCATGACATCCATGCTGCTCTCCTTTAATGAAAAAGGTGCCATTTTTTTCATTGTTAATAGAAGTTTTGTGTAAAGGAGATTGGAGCTCTAAGCATATTTCCCCTGATGAAGTCCCTGGTAATAACAATCATCTTCTGGAAGGAGTCTTCATTTAGTGAGTGTGAAGAAATAAATGATCAGCAAGAGGACAGTCACAAGCCTGGGTCAGAAGCAGAGCAGCGAGGGGGTCGAGGGGGGAACATGTGGGGACCCTAGTTCCCAGTGGAGGGGAGTGGTAGCATTTGCCATGTCTAGCCTTGTGTTTCTTTCTGCTACACTGGTGTTTTTTTCTCCCCAGCTGAAGACTTGAATAAGTATTTTGATTTTCTGTTATTGCCGACGATTACTGCATCTTCTTATTTAACTTGTGTCTTCTTTCCAAGCGAGAATATCCAGGTTTCGGTTGGATCTATTTTAAGGTGAATTGATTAACCAGCATAATAATACATTCATATCTTTCTTTTTTCATTATTATTACTATTACTATTATTATTTTACTCTAAAATAGTTATAGAACACGTGGAATAGAATCCCTAGTAAACCACACTGTCTTTTGGATTTGTGTGTTTGTTTCGTTCTTCCTTGGTAGGGGAACCTGCCCCCAGACTACAGAATCAGCCTGATCGACATCGGCCTGGTGATTGAGTACCTGATGGGCGGGGCTTATCGCTGCAACTACACACGCAAGCGCTTCCGGACGCTCTACCACAATCTTTTTGGCCCCAAGAGGGTGAGGCTGGCGGCAGGTTCCATTTCCTGGACTCCTGGGAGGACTGGGGTGTGGTAGATCTGGAGTGTGGCTTCATTGTCTCCAAGGAGGAGATCAGATGAGAAGGCAACCGCCCTGCCTCTTCTTCCCTCTGCCATCAAATGTTGAAAAAAAAGGGAAAAAAATGGCGCTGGGTGTTACAAGTCTTTCTTTTCCTTGCTAGGTCCAGTTCAACTCAGAAACTGGCATTGAGAGTGTACCTTAGTGATCAGAGAATAGTAATTATATTCAAATCAACCTTATTATCTACCTCTGCAGTTTTCAAGGTTTTGATCTTGGAATCTGTTTATACTGTAAATTATTGAGGACGCCCCCCACCACCACCACCACCAAAAGCTTTTTATCTATATGCATTGTAATTAGTTCTATAACTTGCTGAGTTGCCTTCTCTTCCCGTCTTGGTCTGTGCCTGTCTTGCACATTGCCAGTGTGATCAGTGGTGCTTCTGTGTGTGCTTACACTTTCTGTTCCCTGGAGTGCCTTTTGCCATCAGCACGTGTGCCTCTGGCCCCACTCACCCTTGCTCTACTGTACAGCAGCAGAGAGAGACAGCCAGCATGAAGCATCTAAACAGAGTATTTCTGAGTTATCCCAAGTCTTCAGATAACAGGTCTTTCAGAGGTTTGAGAAACATCTCATAGTTTAGTGGGATGTTTCATTGTTCACTCAAGTGCTTGATGTCATGGAGATATCAGCCAAGTGGGTTGGTTTAGGAAGATGGAAGAAATCTTGGTCCACAAAAGAGATAATAAGCCTGCAGGCTCTACCCTTGGGAAATCTCATTATGCCTCTCCAGTTTCCTAATTTTCTGTAATTCTAAAATCAGTATATCCCTAATTCTCTTAGAAATTCTATAAATAGGTTCCCCCTTAGGGTGTTTTATTTAGTGAAATGAATAAATGCTATATGGTACAATAGATTCATTCCATTACCTGTTTAAGATATAGTAGGATTCTTTTCTTACCTCTATAAAGAAAGGTCTAACTTTGTGTATAACATTTTTTTTAACAGCCCAAAGCCTTGAAACTGCTAGGAATGGAGGTAAGTGTTTGCTCGAATTATCAGTGTCAATTATTTATTCTCTTTATTACATATTTTTTAAAGTATGTAAGTTCATTCCAGTGGTAGGGCTCAGTACATGATTCTAAAATAAGAAAAGTGAAATTTTTCCCAGTATCAAGGGGGCAGGTTTGCAGTAGCTTTAAAAATTCTATCATGAGGTTATGTTAGTATTGCAAACAGGAAAATAAATCCTGTTTGAAAAAAAAATCCTAACTTGAAAGCCAAGGAAGCAAATAAATTCCAGTAAATGAAATCTACTCATGAATGTTTACAAATGGCAACAGATCCAAAGTCGAGAAATTCTTCACAAACGTATCTAATGAAGTATGCAGAAACTTGAGACAGCTTGTCTCCCATCTTTTGTTCAAGTGGTTATTGTCAAATATGCAAATGTGAGTATAGGATGTCCTTGTCCTTTCACCGGAAGAGATAGTGTTGTCCACCATGAGGTACAAATAACCCTACCTGTACAGGAAAAAATGGGCAAAAGTTAAAAAAAAAGGGGGGGGGACCCATTAAAGATACTCAAAAACAAATTAAAGTGTAACACTGACATGTTCCCATAGAACTGTGCTTATGCAGTTATTGTAACTTGTTTTAAAGTTAGGCATGTATGGGATACCATGGTTCACTTCTGTATCTATCCCAGAGCTGGGCCAGTGGTAGATACAGTAACTATTTACTGAATTGAAGCAATTCATTTCTAACTCAACCTCTGTGCCTTTTCCCTAAAATTACAGGATGATGTTCCCTTGAGGCGAGGAAGGAAGACAACCAAGAAGCGTGAAGAAGAGGTGGACATTGACTTGGATGACCCAGAGATCAACCACTTCCCTTTCCCTTTCCATGAGCTGATGGTGTGGGCTGTCCTGATGAAACGGCAGAAGATGGCCCTCTTCTTCTGGCAGCATGGTGAGGAGGCCATGGCCAAGGCCCTGGTGGCCTGCAAGCTCTGCAAAGCCATGGCTCATGAGGCTTCCGAAAATGACATGGTAGATGACATCTCCCAGGAGCTGAACCACAACTCCAGGTTGGACAGCCCAGCAAATGGGGAGGTCAGGGGAAGAGAAGGGAAGGTGGACCCCAACTACTGTTGTCTGAGCTACCCAGTACTTTAAGGGGAGACAGTTATCACCCCAATAGTGCACACAGAGGGTGGACACAAATAATTAACATTTATGGTGCATGGTGCTAGATACAGAGGTACCTACAGATGCATAGATTTCATTTCATCCTTTCAACTGCCCCAAGAGGTAGGTCCCCTTATGATGCATGTTTTACACCTGAAGAAAATGAGACTCTGAGACTTTAAGTAACTTCTCCAAGATCACACACTTGTGGTTGACAAGGCTCAGCTATGATCTGAGGTCTGTCACATTTAAGAAGACAACACACTGCACTCTGATCTTTTGAGTCTGCTTCCCCATCCATATTCCTTCAACTGGGGGCCTTGAATACAGGGACCATACACCCTCAGTTCTAAACATGGTATGTGGCACACAGTAAATGATTCACGGGGGTTGGCTGGATGAATGAATAAACAAACTAGACCCCATAAGAAACAGCTAGAGCACATAGCAACCACCCTTTATGGCTTGGCCAATGGGTCCCCACTTTCTTCAGCTAAGTTTCCAAGATGGCCAAAAGACAGCACTTCATTCTCTCTTTCAGGGACTTTGGCCAGCTGGCCGTGGAGCTTCTGGACCAGTCCTACAAGCAGGATGAGCAGCTGGCCATGAAACTGCTGACATACGAACTAAAGAACTGGAGCAATGCCACATGCCTGCAGCTCGCAGTGGCTGCCAAGCACCGTGATTTCATCGCGCACACGTGCAGCCAGATGTTGCTCACAGACATGTGGATGGGGCGGCTCCGGATGCGCAAGAACTCAGGCCTCAAGGTCAGCGCGCCCAGAAGGCCCTTTTGGCTATGAGGACCAGAGGGTTGCTCGGAGTTTTCCAAGCCAAATCTGCAGTGGTGTTAGGCATTCTCTTATCTCAGCAGGGTGGTTCTGAGCCCCAACTGTGCATCAGAATCTTCTATATAGTGAGTTTTTTCTTTTTAATACAGAGATGAGGGCTTGCCTCAATTTCTGCTAAATCATGCCTAGATATGAATGTTTCTCCAAAGGTGTTGGTCACACACGGGTACCACAGGAGGTACCATTTACTCTGGCACAAGCCATGCTGCCCCAGGAGAAACTCAGGCAACCTTTTACCTGCATGCGAGCCTGAACCGAAATAAAAATGAGATAGATTTATATGTAAAGTTGTTGCTAGATATCCTGATCTCTTCTTCAGGCATATGTAGGGCCTGAGTCCATTTTTCTTTTTTAAGCATGTCCATGCAATTCTCAGTTATATATATATATAACTTCATAGTTTAAGAAAAACAGAAAGAATATACAATAAACTGTTTGTAGTGGTTATCCCTGGGGTTGAAAATACAAGAAGTAGGATAATGAGTGGCTTTTGATTTTGTATGTTTTCTTCAGTGTTTTACAAAGAAAACATTAAAACTGATAAAAGTTTTAAAAAGAGACAAAAAATGGGAGGGGAAGATTGAAAAAATGTTTTAAAATGCTTTGTCTGTTTACAGTTTGTGGCTGTTCCACCTGAAGCCAGCCAGGCTCATAATTACCTAGAACTACCCGATCTAAGTAACTCTGAGGTCAGCCCAAAGCAGAAGGGCCACCAGACCAGAGCAGTCTGCTGAGGTCACCCTGATTGAACCAGCATCCCAACCCCACATCCCACCTTTTCTGTGGGCTCTTGGCCCAGAGTCACAGAAGGATTCCGTGAAGTAGGTCATGGGCATTCCATCACCGCTCTGCTGATGACCGCCAAGCCTGGCTCTCAGCTCTGAGGACAGGGTGTCATGTCCCCTAAAGGCTGCCAGGCATGCCACCTGAGCCTTCCCAGGCCTGCCAGGCACCCTGAGTCAGGTCACCACTCTTCCTTTTCCCTTAGCTGCTCTCAAGTCCCTGGGCACTTGAGCACAGGCTGTTCCTGCCTCATTACTTGAGGATAATTTTTACTTACCCTTCATGACCTCTTTTAGCTCGTCATTTTGGTATACTTTCTTCAAGGAGGTTCATATTCAGAAGCCTTATACACAGAACCATTTTAGGATTGAGGGAAGAGGTGGGAGAGGATTTGGGGAACACAAGTCAGATGTCAGTATTAACATTTAGAAATGCACTTGGTCCCTGCCAAGGGAGAATGAGATTATTGCCCTCTCATGAGAAAAGCCAGTGAATTTAGTATCATCACATGGAGACTTAAGCATGTTGTTTATTCATGAGAGAAATATAGTGCTAGGCCTCCTAGGGCATTTGTGCAGGGGGATTTTCATAGTGATAACAGCATGTGTATGTGTGTGTGTTTCTGTTTCTGTTGGACAGCAGCAAATGCTGAGGGGGAATCTCTCCAAAATGAGTAACATGCTTTCCAACGTGGACTTTCTCAAGGTCAACTTTGGACAGTATTTTTTACAAAGATAGCCACATGACACATAATCAACTCCACTTGGCACATTAGCAACTGAATGCCAGTGGACATATGTATGAATTGATTTCACAAAGTTAAGAGCTATCAAATGGCTAAATGGGAATCTGAATTCTTTACCACTTTTGCCTTAAATAGGGTCGTTTTCCTCAGTTTCCCCCATGCATAGTAGGTGTTAATTGGGTGAGATGTATTTGGGTAAGATGCTTGCTTTCTCCAAAATCAGACTGAGCTACTGAGCATTAACAGTTCCAGCGTGGGCAGAAGTGACTCCCTTAGCATGGATGTGCTTAGCGGTTCAAATATGCAGGTCCTCACTCAGGGCACACCCAACACGCATCCACCCACACGTGAACACAGACACACAGACCTCACACCCCAGGCTCTCTGACTCTAAGCTACCACCCTTATCTTAATCCTTTAAATGTGATTATTATTATTATCATTATTATTACTTTAGGTAATTCTGGGAATTCTACTTCCTCCTTCAATTCTCAGCTTGGAGTTCAAGAACAAAGATGATATGCCCTATATGACTCAGGCCCAGGAAATCCACCTCCAAGAGAAGGAGCAGGAAGAACCAGAGAAGCCCACAAAGGAAAAAGACGAGGAAGACATGGAACTGACAGTAAGAAAAAACTATGCAGTTATTATCCGAGGGGAGAGACTCCCTAATCCAGCTCTCCTGTTAATATGGCTCAAGATTTAATAACTCTTGAGGCCAGTCTCCCAGCAGGTGCTTTCATTTAAGTATTGAGACCAAGATGTTATAAAAGTGGCCTCTCTGCACAAATAACATAACTGTAGGGACTAATTCTATGTGAAATCCTTCAGCCAGGGTCAGTGGCACTGAACAACCCAGTGAAATTCAAAAGTGAGACACCCTGTATGTTCCAAACAGACGATGCTTTATAAACAACCAGGTAATGTGGCAGTCTTAGCACACGAAGATGGAAAGGGAATTTGATTTGGGAGCAGCCGGCTTCACTGAGCTGGAACTGATGTGCTGATCAGAAGCTAAGCCTTTCTCTGTCTTCGAGGTTAGGCTCACAAATGCAGGACTAATTGAATTTTGAGGTTTGTATGGAAGGCTTTTATTAGCTCTTCCTGGTATAATTATAGAGCAGGGATGCTTTGTTCTGTAGGGGGAACGGGGCAGCTGGGCGTGGGACAGCTTCCCACAGCCCCCGCCAGAGCAGCGTGACTGCCACTGGATTGTATCCAAAGTCTAAAAATATTGCATGCTGTTAAAGGGACAAACAGAGCTTTAAAGCTTTGGAGACATCAGACAACAACTCCACAGGGCTTCCTGGATATCCCCCACCCTCCCCACCACGCTGACCAATGACCATGATGACCCAGAAGAAGTCATAGCAGGAGAAAACAAAAATTGGTTTTGCTCAGGTGACAAAGGCCTTTGCATTATTATCCTAGTGGGATTGTCCTGCGAATTGTCTTTCCTCCAGATAAGTGCTACTTCTTTCTAGTAAGTAGGTCCTTCCTAAAGAGCTATTTGCAGGCACATTTCCAGCCCCAAGTACAGCAGGATATATGCATCAGACCGTTCTTTGGATTGGTTAGTTATTCACAGCTTTTGACTCACTGAGTTTAAATCCAATGTTTGCTTTCAGTTTCAGGACCTTATATAATCAATGGAGGAGTCAGCTTCCTACTATGATAGGATCAGATAACTGTCTTCCCTAAAGATCTTACCATAATTTTAGCCTCTGAACCCCCTCAAGGGTAGGAAATACTATTTTGATCATTAGCAGAAACATTGGTCATAGTAATACCGAATCTTTATTGACTACTTCAGCAGAGGGTTAAAGAGTATTCACTCTGGAGCCAGAATCCTGCCCCATAACCTAATCACTGTGGGACCTCAGGCACAGTTTCTTTACCTCTAACATGGGAATAGTAACATTATTATTATTACTACCTCACAAGTACATGTAAACAAAGGTAGAGTGGTGTCTAGCACATGGTAAGGCTTGATAAATGTTTGCTAATATTGTTATAATGGTGCTAAGTGCTTTATATATACTTACTCATGGACTCCTCACAACAATCCCACAAAATAGGTACTATTGTTATCCCATTTTACAGATGAGGAAGCTGAGACCCAGGTTAAACTGCCCACGGTTACCCAGTCAGTTAGTGGCAAAGCTGGGATTAGAACCCGGGCATGCAGACTCCATTGGCCATGCTTTTACCTGATAAAGCTAAGGGATGCAAAGAATTTCTCCCTAGTCTCAAATGTAGGTGCTCAGCTGGTTTGGTCCACCACATAGTAGAGGGAATCCGAACGTAATGTCTGGGCCCCCTGTGTCAAGTATGACACAGCCCTGACATTGGCGAACATCCCAGGGATGCTCACAGAAGGATCCTAAGAAAGTAGCCAGAAGATAAGCAGTATTCTTTCTGGTTGGGTCTCAAGGAAGAAAAGAAAAGAAGCAGCTCCCACTCCTGCTCAGTCCAGAGTTTTGAGGATCTGATCCTTCAAGAAGCCACCATAAAATATACATCTGTGGATTGAAAGCAAAATCTGCTTCCCAGAGACTAAACCCTGACACTGTCTACTGAGAACCCAAGTAGAAGACACCACATCATTTCTGCCTGAGCTGATTCTGCACCGGCTGATACAGAAGGGTGGAGGAAAGGAAGGAAGGGACTTACGGGCTGGAAAAGTCAGGGTTGGATGGCACTTGTTTTTAAAGTAGAGCTTCCTTTGATCCTAATGACAAATTCTGTTACTGCTGGACCACTGGTCTCGGCTCACCCAGGACAGGATTGGAGAATGCAGCTTGTTGACAACTCCACTCCTTTCAGAGGATTGATATTTGAGCGTCTGTGTTAAGCCAATATATCCTTTCTTGGAATGGGACATTTTCCCTTGGTCCTTCCAAAATTTTATGTGGAATACCAGCCTCAGTTTGTTTCACTTTAGTAGCCTTTAATAGCTTAGTTCACCTCAGAGGATCTTTCCCAGATGTGACGTCTGTGTCCAGCCAGCAAAGATTCTGAAATCCATATTGTCCAGTTTTGTATTTGACCCTGTTACAATCTGCTTTAAGAAATGTAGGCAAAGGAAATGTTTGACTACTGGGAAAAGAAATCAACAAAATCAGCAAGTTAAGCTGCTTAGGCCAGAATTAATGAAATGTCGAAAATGCTTTACTTAAAACCATGAAAGGCAAGCCTCTTAAAAATGCACTCATTTTTGGAATATTTTTGAATAATAAAGGCAAAACAGATTGTGCTTTTGCTTTTGTTTTACGTGCCTGGCCAGGTACGTGTCCTGAATTTTGCCCAATAAAGTCCCAACACATCCACAGACCCAGGGCATTGTTATAACTGTTGGGAAAGCCACTATCCCTAGAGGGTATCCCAAGATGCCACTCTCCAAGCTGCCTTTGCTCTCCTCTTGTTGTGTACCCAAATGGTCTTGTATTATTGAGCATATAAATAAGCAGAACAGAAGTAGGATAATGTTACATAGATTATAAATCATAGAAGGCAAATATCATGTAATTTCAGAGTTTCCTGAGGTCAGTGATCGATATTTATAGAACCCTGTTGCTGTCTAGAGTGCTATATCCATCATGAAGATTGACTCAGCTCACTGATAAAAATTAATTCTCAGGTAGGCCATAGTGTGGAACCTTGTCTATTCATTAATTAAAGGTACTTTACCTGCCAAAGGGTCCATAAAGAAATAGAAGTTACCTTCTCCAGAAATCCTATGGTTACAGGTAAATTATTTGTGATTGTTACATATTTGAGTGAAGTGGATATTTGAGGCAATGACACATATACAAATATATTAATTCTATTTTAGGTAAGGCAGTTTGAAAGCAGACTTATTTAGCGATTGTTTCTGTTCTCATCTTCAAGATAAATTATTTTGGTAATTAGATTCTCAACTTTAAACCTATATCCCCAGTACTTTTTCCTGTCCTTGTCAATTTCTGAGCAGTTTTAAGGTTTTACTCTGTTCTCATACTTAATAAAAATTTCATTTCCTGAACATTGTAGAACTAACCTTGTCTTAGAACAATATAAAAAGAACTAAAGCCAAGAAATTATGCTGTAATAGACTCCTAATATCACACTGTTTTTTTTGTCTGGTGAGAGATCCCAACTAGATCATTTCAGTCAAGAATATCTGAGGAAGTTTTAGTTCACTTTAAGGACCACCTAACGTTTACTGAGCACTTATGGAGTGCCAGGTGCTAACTGATTGTAGACCAACCCTATATCAGGTGCTGTGACTACCCTTATTTTACAGTTAACGAAACTAAGTCTTAGGTTAAAAGACTTGTCCAAGGTGCCACAGGTTCTAAGTGCCCAGGCTAGGACTCAGTCCCATTTCTGAGTGACCCAGCACCAGGAAGTCTTCACCATTAGGATCCTCAGCCATCTTTGGGGCATCCATCCTGTCATTTGCCACCCAGGCAGGCATGAGCCTGCCTTTTCTCAAATTCTGCCTTTTTTGTGATGTTTAATCATTGTTGCTGCCGCTGCTGCTGTAGTCAGGAATGAGAAGGAAATAACTGAATTCTTAAGTTAGTCTCCAACAACTTGGAGATGAGGGCCTTACCAGGTCAGATATGACTTCTCTAGTCCCATCTGACCGACTCTTCCATGCAGAAGGAGGCAGTGTGCCCAGGAGTCACTAGAATCACCAGACTAACACCAGCAGTAGTTCAGGCTTTACGGGGTTTGAAATCCAGGAACCAAGGCACATACCTAAGGGTTGGGTAGGCGTTCCTAAGTTCCAGGCACTTCAGATAACTTAACGTCTTGAATATTCATAACCGTTGGCTAAATTAGGTATTACTAGTCAATTCACCTTTGATTTAAGAGTAATTAATATGAGTAGAGAAAGAATTTGAACCCAGATCTGCCTGTCTTACAATATACAGAGGGAGAGAGGGGTTGGGAGGAAAGGCAAATTCCTGGTCTTTCCAGGTTATGCTCTTTCTCCCTCTCAGAACTCTGAGTATCTTCCATCACCACAGCCTCCAGAGGTTCCAGGGTGAAAGAGAAGAGCATGATCAAGAAGTATCCCTAAGGCCTTTCATCGCAGGCAGAGTGTACACAGATTCTTTGTGTAGTGCAAATGCACACTTAGGGAAGGTGCAACCTCTGAATCTCTGGGGGCCCTAAACAAAGCTCTTAGGTTCTATGAACATGCTTTCCCCATCTGTAGAATGAGCGCATTGACCTCCATGCTCTCCAGAACCCTGCTGTGATGGTATCCCTTCTCTTCCACTGTAGGCAATGTTGGGACGAAGCAACGGGGAGTCCTCCAGGAAGAAGGATGAAGAGGAAGTTCAGAGCAGACACCGGTTAATCCCCCTGGGCAGAAAAATCTATGAATTCTACAATGCACCCATTGTGAAGTTCTGGTTCTACACTGTAAGCATCTTTCTTTTTCTTCTTTATAATGGTTGGCCACAAAGAGCTAACGTCGGTTTCTCATGCACCTGGGTGGTTTCCTCATAATATAAAGACAACACAGGCAGGAATAACAGCACTTTGACCTTGCTTTTTCCTGTAGCTTTGCAAGATTTGTAGTTTGTGAGGCAATTTCCACAGCTTCTACATTTCTCCTCCTCGCAGAAAACAAAGGCAATGATAAAAGTGAGAACTAACAGAAATAGAGGTGAGATGAGTATGAGTCTAGTCTAGAAGGGAAATAGAGGTCCTAGACAGAACGCTTCCCTGTTCTGGATGGATGAGTGCTGGATCAGAGTTTTCCATTTTAGATGCCAGGCCTGGGTCTGGGGGAACATTTGGTGGGCAAGGGCTGAGCAGAGTGTTAGGAGGAGCCCCATAAAGATGGGTAGCAGAAGTGTGTAATTACTCCCAATCTGGTGGTGTCATCAAACCACCTCTCTTGCTCTGACACAGTTAAACATGCAAACCAAAGCAGCAGAAACCACGCAAAGCAACCTACAATCACAGCAAATATTGTTCAGTAAGCACACCCTGCAAATATTTTCTGCCCACAAGATGAAGGATTATTCCTGAAATAGCCTCCTGATTTGGTAGAAATGGCTCAATGGTTGGTTTTCTGCCTCTATTTTTCATGATATTTTAAGCTTTGGGTGAGCTTTGACCCAGGTCATCTCTACTGCTCTCCAGCTACAGTGGAGCTGTGCCAGATAAAAGACAGTGCATCTGTGCTTTTGACCTTTGTCACAACCAGCTACACACCAGTCACTTAAGTCAGCAACAGGATAATCCGAGTCTGAAGCTGAGATGATGCAAATGACCAGATGAGGTCCTGTAGGCTAACAACTCAACGCTGGCTCTAAGCGAGGTTTTTCTAGCCTCAGCACTGCTGACATTTGGAGCAGAGTAGTTTTTCTGAGGGGGCTGTCCTGTGCCTTGTAGAATGCTTAGCGTCCCTGGCCTCTGTCTACTAGATGCCAGTAGCAGTCTCCAACCCCCAAGTGTGATAACCGAAATGTCTCCAGACGTTGCCAGATGTTGCCTTGTGGGGTCAAACTGCCACAAGTTGAAAACCACTGCTTTCAAGTATTGTCTTGAAAGAGGATGGGAAATTATCAAAGTTCAGATAAGATTTCTTTTAGTGAAGGAAAAATTTTAATTTATTAAAATTAAAAAAAGAAAAATTTCTCCCCCCAAAAGATAACTAAGACATGCAAATATCATTTCTATGTATATATTGTGTGCAGATATACATTTATTTACCTTGCTGATAACAACTGAGTGGTGGCAAGCACAGACTTTGTGGAGTCAGGTAGCCTAAGTAGAAATCCTTTCTGGGCCTCTTTATTGTTATGCAACCTCAAGCAAGTTACTGTAGCACTCTGTTTCCAGTTTTCTTAAGATGGGGATAATAATAGTACCTACTTTATAAGGCTGGGTAGAGATTAAATGTGTTAAAATATGTAAGGAACTTAGAACAGTGCCTGGAACATACAAGCTCAATGTAAATGGAACTGTTGTTATTCCTAGGCTGGTCCCATTGCAGAGCAATAGTCAGTGTTTTATTCATCCCCCACTCAGCAATAATAAAATTTCACTTTTTGAACACCTTCTTCAAGGCACTGTTCTACACGCTTTATATATACATTTTCTAAACTAGCATTTCTATCAAGATAACGTTTTACACCCAGCTCTGTCCTTTCTCTAATATTAGACTGCCTTAATTGCCTCGGCCTAGGACAGAGGTGGACGAACCACAGCTCCTGGGCAAAGTCAGCCCACTGCCCGTTACTGTGGCCTGTGAGCTTTAAGAGTTGAAATAAAATTTAAGGGAGATTAATTTGTGACACAGGAAAATTACATGAAATTCACATTTCAGTGTGCATCAATAAAGTTTTATTGGAACAAGCCAGACTCATTCATTTACCTATAATCTGACTGTTTTTGTGCTACAACAGTTGAGTTAATTACTTGTGATAAAAACCACCTGGACCACAAAGCCTTAAAAACTGTCTGGTCCTTTAGAGAAAACGTTTACAGACTCCTGATCTAGAGCATAAAAGAAACCAGTAGTAGTAGTAGAAGTAGTAGTATCAAGAATTATCTATCACCTTTACAAATAGAGTACTCACTTCTCTTATCCTTACAACGCATCTCTTTTTTTCTTTATCTGTGTTCAGTATTAATTTTATTTCCATGATTCCTCTAGTCCCCATTTATTTACCTGAGGCAGTTTATTAGCCAAGAATGTTTTAAAATCACGAATGCCTTGGCCAGTGGTTCTCAGCCTTAGCTACACATTGGAATCACCTGGAGTGCTTTAAAAAAAACAGCACACAACACCTAAGTTCCGTGTAATCTATTAAAGAAAATACCTGAATTCTGTTCCTAGAGATTCTGACATCATTGGTCTGGGGCACAGTCCAGGCATCAGGATATTTCAGAGCTCCCAAGTGGCTGAAATGAGTAGCCAGAGATGAGAACCACTGCCCTAGGCAAATGGCTGAGTTTTCCGCCCAGTATTTCCAAAACTTCCATGATGATAAGGGATTTGTTAGAAATGCAAATTCCTGGCCCTAGCACAGACCCACTAAATGAAATCTCCAGGGAGGAGCCCGAGAGGCTGTGTGTTTAACCAGCTTCCCAGATGAGTCTCGTGGTCCGGGAAGTTCGGAACACAGTGCTTCCCTGTATCATCTCCTGCAGTTTGTGAGGCTGCCTCTCTGAGAAGTGGAGCCAGTCTGTCCAGCTTCCTTCTGTGTGGCTGACTGAGTTATCCTTGGCAAACCCATCAGAGTGGATGCTCCAGTCATGTCCAGTTGTGTTTCCACAATGATTTTCAGAAATCCATATATATTGACAAGGCCCAGGCCTCAAAAAAGTAAATAGAGATACCCAGAGATGCTTAAATAAAATTCAGCTTTATATCAAAGGTTCCATTTGCTTTTGGCTGTGCTTTTTTCTGTAAGAGTATTTTCCACTCTAATTTCCGAAAGTATCCCCTTCTATACTCCCAAGGTTCTGAAAGGTAGATCACACCTCATTTCCACAAAACCTTGCTTCTGTATCCTAGCAAGTTTCCAGAGGAGCAGGTTGGAGCCTCTTCTCTTCCAAGAAGAAAGGAGGCAGGAATCCAGCTGGCTCCCAGGCTGGTTTGTGATGAGAGGCTGTTTCAGGTGCCTAGCTAGAGAGGATGCCAATTCAGGGTGCAAAGTTGTGCCAGGTCAGAGGACACAGGGTGTGCTCTGGGCTTCTCCAGCAGGAACAGACTCCTTTCTCTAGTAACACCAGAGCCCCTCCACTCTCTGGTGGCAGTAGGAAAAGGCCTGGGAAGAAGTTACGAACGGCCGAGCCCACCAGGAGTCCCCAGGTAGCTTCAACAGGCTTTGGTGCTTGTGTTTCATATTTTAGGAGTCATGCATCTTAGTTAATGGCAAATTTATAAAAAGAATATATAAGCAAATAAAATACAAATTCTTACAGGATTCACACTAACTTAAAAATCATAAAATTATGTTTCTTTTCAAAGCTATGGCATTCCACACACAGCTTGTTAAAGCTTACGGAATATATATGTGTGTATATGTGAATATATATTCATACACACACACCATTAAAGCATGCCATGAAGCAAGGCTTCATGAATGTTAGCGAGTTCTCATATAGGTTGCTTCCAAGGCAGCAGCCAATCCTCTGTTCTGCCATTTAAATATGTTTAAAACCCTATTTTTGGAAGTCCATATTTTGAGAGTTGTCCCAAAATACTATATTGTAGCTTGATTATGAAAAGAAAAGCATTGTAGAGTAACTGTGTTGTAAAGAACAGGCAGGAATCATGGAGGAATAAGCAATGAGGTCAATTTGAAAAAAGAATTTTAAAAAAGAGGCAGAAATAGTTAACAGGAGGTAAAGAGGAAGGAAAGACTGAGGTAAGAGGAGACAAGAGGAACAGAAATTCCTTGAAAAAAAAGGTGTAAATCATGTCAGCCACCATTCACTGGGCCTCTGTACTGTGTCAGGAGATAGAGGTGTATTCCCCTCCCGCTTCCAAAAGCTCTACAGGGTGAGTAACAATCGTCTCCATTTCACAGAAGGAGCCCAGGCAGGTGAAGTGATTTATGCAAAATGATACAGCGTGGAAGTACTTGAGTCAGAATTTAAATCCAGGTTTCACTGGCTTTCCATCTGCGTTCCTCCCACCAAACACTAATCCTTCTGCCAAACAAGCACATAGACCCGTTCAGAGGACTGAGGCAGATTGAAGGCATTATTTCACTATTAAAATGCAGAGGTTCTGGAAGAATTGTGTGTGTGTGTGTCCCTGGGCCTACAAATGACAAGAAAAGATAGTGCTTTGGAATGTTTTGCAATGAATTGGGTAAAAAGATAAAAGCTGGGCAGTTAACAAGATTCATTTCCCCAGAGGCAACGAAATTTGATCCAACAAAGAGAAGGAAGCAACCAGAAAGAAAGAGAGAAGGATTTCAGGTCAGAAGGAGACTGAGGGTGTATTTTAGCATTTAAACATTGAAGTCCTTTCCTTGTGTTTTGTAAAATACAGTACTCACAGGGCCTAGAGAGTTGATGCAAGTGTCTAATGGTAAATAGGAACCATATGAAACAAATTGCATTTTAAACACCACCCTACACGATTTCAGTTTGAGTAGACTCTTGTCAGGTGAGGTTTTCACAACGTGCTAATGATGCTAAAGGAGGAGAGGGAGGAACTAAGACACAGTAATAAAAGACGGTGCCTTGACAAGCGGGAATCCCTCAGATGGAGGGTGCTGCTGACCCTCCAGCACCTTCATAGCTGCCCTCTCACTTTCGTACATTATCTCACTGAGCTCCAACATACGCCCACCCTTCAAGAGATGAGAAATTATATAGTTGTGCCTGTAAATCTGTCAACATAATAGGGTCTGAGAAGATATATTAAGATATATGTATTCATTTATTTTAAAAAGAAGAAAGGAATGGAAAGGGAGAAAGGGAAGAAGAGGGGAGGTGAAAACAGAAGAAAAGGGGGAGGAGAAAAACAGAAGAAAAGCAAGGGGGGGGGGACAGAAGAAAAGGGGGGATGGAAAGGAGAAGAGGAAAGAGGTCCCGTCTGCAGAAGAAGCAGCGTTTCTCTAGCTCTGCAGGGCCGTTCGTTCCCCTTTATCTCCCAGCCAGGCTGCATCTTTCTCTACCGTCTAAGCTGGCTCCAGGAGAGTCACACTATCACAAGAATTCTCAAGGCCTCAGTCCTTCTGCCTACACTGTGTCCTGTTCTTTGTTACCGAAACTCTGAAGAGTGCACATTTGAATTAACTCACTCTTAGTCCCTATTCAGCCCCCGAGGCCCCTAAAGCCAGCAAGTACTTTACTCAACTTGAAGCATTGCCTAGAAAAGCTTTAGTTAGCTTCATGCCATTACCCCTAGAGTGAGTCTTTTCTCCAGAGGCTCCTCAGCCCCTTACATAAGAACCTCACCAGCCCTCCTACATTCCACTCATCTAGACATACATACCTGAACCCTCCAGTGACAGTCACCAAACCTGAACCCTGAGTTTTTCTGGGCACCCAGCTACTCAACCAGTTCCATCAGGGTTCAGCCTCGGGTGCTGTTGCCTCATGAGGATTAAACCTCACTCCAAGCCACAATCGGCCTTGCAGATTGATTCTTCCTTGTAAGTTGCTTTGTCTTCTCTGGTTTTGCTTCAAAGAAACAGAAACCAGGAAGGGAATATCCCAGCTTGGATAGGGCTGGAAGATGGTCCAGGGATAAAACATAAAGCCCTCCCAGGGCACTGCCAAGCCAAGCACATTAAGATAGGAGAAAAAAAAGACACTAACTCAGAAGAGAATTAAAGTAGGGCTCCAAGAAAGCCCAAGCTATTTTTATGTTGGTTTGACTAATTTACAAGTGTAGCATGTGTCTGCCTTCCCTTCTCACAGACATTTAATCTACCTAGCATTCGTTAGGCAAAAATCGACTGTGCTGTCCTAGTCCAAGGACCCAAGGCTCATGCATGAGCAAGAGCAGACCCTGAGAGAAGAGGTTCCCTTTTTAGCCAGGAAAACACAAGAAACGGGATAAACGCAAAACAAAATGATGACACATAGGTACAAGCAAAGTCCTGGGACTCAGAGACCCACGCAAGGATTAAAAGGAAGGTTGTTTATCAGATTATTTCAAATATTAAAGTGTTTTAAAGTTCTTTTCGTAATTGAGAACTCGGAAGTTCATTGTGTCATGAATTCCTAGTCCTGCTTGCTGATCTTGTTTTGTCCTGCCGCGCTCCCGGGTCTTCGCAGCCAGAGCACTGTATTGTGTTTCCTTACAGCTGGCGTACATCGGCTACTTGATGCTCTTCAACTATATCGTGTTAGTGAAGATGGAGCGCTGGCCTTCTACCCAGGAATGGATCGTCATTTCCTATATTTTCACCCTGGGAATAGAAAAGATGAGAGAGGTAACTGCTTTCACAAAAGAGAACAGAGGAGAGAGACAGTGGTTAGTTGCATCTGTGGAGGGAGGGGAGAGGGGAACGCTCAGGATCCAAATTAAGCCAGAAGCTGTGTCTCTAATGCTGCTGCAGAAATAAAGAACTTGGCTTTGACGGCTGCTGACAAACCTAGGAGGCTTCAGGGTGTTTATAGGGTTGTCAACTCCACACATGGCTTGGGATCTAGTCTGTTTTCTGCTAGCACAGCTCTTGCCCCAAGAAACCCTCCAGTTGTCTTCAACGCTGTTTACACCCATCTTTCCTCGTCCTAATAAACAGGACTTTTAATTATTTTTTAAATCTTTTTAAAATTTTCAAATTGTCCATTTTTAACTCCCTTTGCAGTTCCTTACTCTGGGTCTCTTTGGACACAGTCTTCCAATAACTATGATTCTGAAAAATGCGTTTCAGCAGCTCTAAGAGGAACTATGTTTTCATTCATTAATTTATTCCTTCTCAGTATTTATTATGCACCTGCTGGACACCAGCCTCGCCACCAGCGCTAGGCAAATTGAGCGTATTTCTTGTCCTTCAGGTTGACAGGGTAGGGCCCTCTATTTTCCCACCAACCCCCTCGCAGAAAAGGAGCCATCAGAACGCCACCCTCCTGTGACTGACTTTAGTCAAAGCTGGCCTCAGGGGCCATCAGATTCAGAGCCCTTAGGATGAATGTAGTCAAGCAATAATCCACCAGAGGGCTCTGCAACCCTGCCCAACATGCTCCCAAATCCCAGTCCCAAACCCATAGGGGAGGCAGGCTTGTGCCTGTGACATTCCTCTGCATTTCCCCCTGGAACTACAGTCAGCAGGAGAGGCCTTTTCTGTAAGAGTTACTCCCTGTCAAGTCCACTACATTCTCATGAGCTCTGGGACTACCCTGCTTGCTGTACTAGAGGGACTGGGAAAACATTGGGCTCCATAGGAAAAAGGGATTCCTACAAACCCACAAGCCCACCCTTGCCTTCGTTACTAAAACAGGTTAAAAGGGTCTTCCTGTCTTAGGGCTTAGCTCTAGAATGTTCTCCAGAGAAAAAGATGCCATTGAACTGGGATCATTTTTTAAAAAGACAAACGTGTATAAATATTTAGAGCCCTTCTCTTGAGTTTTTAAACTGCTTTGGGGTATATTTAAATTCTAATCACCATGCCCCCATCCTGAGAGTATGGAGGTGGGTACGCTAGTCCCAGTTTATAAGGGACTGAATTTTTTTTTTTTTTAACGGATGCCTTTGCCTCCTTCCAGCTAGTTGTCTACACTTAGATTTTTCCCATTCATAGTGCCTTCCACTTCCTGAACAGTGTTGCGCCTTTCCATCTGTAAACTGAAAAACAGTAATAAATTCACTTTGGTCTTTGTGTAGCTTTCTGAGAACTGAGGCCACTACTGCTGAGGGCTCTGTTGCTGTGAAGTGCCAGCTCCCTGGCTTTGTGATTTAAAGCCCAGATGCATATTCCTTCCCCATGATAAGCAGAAAAGGGAAAGACTTGAGCGGGGAGACTGGAATCTCTCCAGGGACTACACTGGAAGAAGACAGGGAGCAGTCTGTACTCCACGGACTGTTCTGGAAGAGGCTGCCAAGCAGGCAAGCTGCCAGGAATCTCAAGGCCTGGATATCCATTTCTCCTGAGGCGGCATATAATAGCGGAGAGGGCAGGCCTCAGGAGCCTGGGGTCAGGAGAGGGTCAGTGAAGAGTCCCTGTTCTGTAGGAAGCTGTGGGGTGGGAGGCACTGACCACCAGAGTCTCTGAGCTCTTCCTCTGTGGCCCAGTTGCCCCCTCACCCCATGTCCCTGAACCCCTGACACAAATGCTCAACTGCCAAGCTGGTGAGGACCCCACAGTTCCCGCCTCATGCCTCCTCACAGTCAGCACGCAGGCCCTCGAGACGTCAGATGCAAGATCCTGGAAACGTGGAACAGTCTGTAGGCTTCCACGCCCTCCCAAGGACATACAAGGAGGGCTTTGTGGTTTCCCATTCTGCCCTCCCCTTCCCAGCACCACATATTTCTGTGCATAGTCACCAAGACAAGCCCCAGTAATCCCTTAATTGCGTGTAACTGTTTTCACGGTGCCGTGTAGACGTTCTCTCATTTGGGGCCTGCCCCCTCCCCTCGGCAACTCCATGGGGTAAATGGCACAGCTGTGAGGACATCCTCACTTTACAGGTATGGGAACTACGACTCCAGGACTGAGCAATTTTTCTGCATCCCACAGCAAGAAAGGAGAGCCTGATCTTAAATCGGACTGACCCGGCTCAAGGCCCACCGCTTTTTCCACTCCCCCAGTGGTTGCAAACTGGGCTGCTTCTCAGAACTCAAGTTGCTAAGAGAGGCACCTAAGAGCTGGCTGGAGAAGGGAAGGTGCCTTTTTCACTCCTGCTTCACCCCAGCCATTCTGCTTTTATCTCTTTTTATGTTGAGATTTCACAAGATTACTTTCACTAGTTAAAAAAGTTATACTATAAACCTTAGAAAAGTGTGGGCCAAAGGTTAGCGGAATGCCAAGGCATTCCCCACCGTCCAGCACGTGCACACACAAAGGTTTGCCTAGTTCAGGTGGAGCCTGGCTGAGAAGCTGTCAGCACAGCAGCTGCTGCAGGAATTCCTCATCGGGAGGGTGGGGGCTCCCAAACTGTGGTCACTGGTGTGACCTGGGAGCATGTTGGAAATGTAATCCACAAGCCCCATTCAGGCATACTGAAGCAAAAACTCTAGGATGGGGGCCACCAGAGTATCTGAGTATCTGATGTGTTTTCACCAGTCCTCCAGGTGATCCCGATGCATGCTCAGGACTAGGGTTTATGAATGAGGCACTGCAAAGAATGAGACTGCCAGGTGGCTCTTGGTTGTCTTGCTCAGCCTTCCAAGCCCTAGTCCTGACTTACTAAGACCTCCTTTCCTTAGTATTTCAGGCCAAGGCAAGCCATTAAGGAGACCGTGAGGATTCCAATAATTAGCTGCAGATTAGACCTGTCCCCAGGCTGTGCTCTCCTCTCCTTTGAGATCCTGAGTCGGGAAAGGGGTGGGTAATGGCTTGAAGAGGTGGAGATCTCAGAGGTGAATACAAATGATTCATGAAGGTAGACCTGCTACATAACCTCACGAGGCTCCTCACATCCTGGGCAGGATGGGTGGCAACTCCTACTATCCGACTGTGTTTCACAGAGTGTGGGCTAGCAAAAGGCCCGTCTAGATTTAAAATAAGTCAGAGTACCTCCCCACAGTTAAGATATCCAAGAGTGGAGAATTGCTAGGAGGTGTCTGTGCAAGTCAGTCAGTCAACAAATATTTATTGAGGGTCTGTTGTGTAGCAGGCCCTGGGGACCAAAGGGTCTGTCCTCCAAGTTCACAGTGTAGGGGAGAGAGATGATAGATGACCTAGATGACCAGAGAGATGGATGGTTGTCGAGAGGAGCGCGTGGATAGGCGATAGCTGGCTGGCTAGACAGGCACACAGCTACACGCCCATATACATGCACACAGAAGATTTCCACATAGTGATGAAATCTTCAAAAAATAGGATAATGTATTAGAAAGTGACTTGGGGATGTGGAGACCCCTGAGGGAGGGTGGTCAAGGAAGTTCCTCCTCAGAAGGGGAAATTTGAGTGGAGACCTTGAGGGTGAGAAGGAGCCAGGCATGTAAAAATCTGGGAGAAGATAATGCCCAACAGAAGGAACAAGTGCAAGTGTTCTGAGTATAGAATGGATTTGTTATGCTTAAGAGCAGACCACCACAGCCTCAGGGTGGAGAATGGGGAGAATACAGTGGGATGTGAAATGAGGCCACCGTATGGAGTTTGAATCTTTCTGTATTTGTCATGGAAGCCATCAGAAGGCTTAAATATTCAATTACCATAATTTGCTTTAGTTTTTGCAGTTGTTCATGTAGCTCTCATCTCTTTTTTAAGCTGAGGTATAATTCACCTATAAGAAAATAAACAGCTCATAAGGGAACAGCTTGATGAATTTTTACCTAGCCATGCAACTGTGTAATCCCCACCTGATCATGGCTTAGGCTTTGAAAAGATCTTTCTGTCTTCTCAGCAAATACATTACAGCTGAGTGGGCAACAAGGCGGCAGGGATACCAGTTCGAGGCTGTGGCAATCTTCTGGTGGATGTGATAGGGCTTAGGATAGAGTGGCAACAGTGGAGGTGGTGAGAAGTGGTTGGATTAGGTTGTATTTAGAAATAAAGGTGATAGGACATGTTGATGCAGAGGATATGAGTGTGAAAGAGGAATAAAGGCGTTCTCCTAAGTTAGTGACCTGAGTAACTCAATGTGGTGATACCGTTTTCAGAGATGGAGAATTTCGGAGATTTGCAGGGTATTAGGAATCAGTAATTTTATAGCAAAACCCTAATGTGTGTCTTGGAATTGTAAGGCAACCTAAAGGATTAAACTTACTGTTTATATACACTGAGCTAAGCTTAGGCCATCAGAGTCCTGAGTAGATACAGGGAGACAAAACAAGCTACTGATGTCAGCTAACAGATTGCCAACCGGGCTGAAAGTATAGACAGAAATCAGGCCTAACCCCACTCTCTTCCTTGCCTTTTAGATTCTGATGTCAGAGCCAGGGAAGTTGCTACAAAAAGTGAAGGTGTGGCTTCAGGAGTACTGGAATGTTACAGACCTCATAGCCATCCTTCTGTTCTCTGTTGGAATGATCCTTCGTCTCCAAGACCAGCCCTTCAGGAGTGATGGGAGAGTCATCTACTGTGTGAATATCATTTATTGGTACATTCGTCTATTAGACATCTTCGGCGTGAACAAGTATTTGGGCCCATATGTAATGATGATTGGAAAAATGGTAAGCAGGGTCCTCTGATTCCATGCTACAAGTTCTCAGAGAAGGAATGGTTATCATAGAAAGAGAGAAATAATGTACTTTGACCTGTTGTCAGTGTCTGAAATGGCTCTGGGGGTGTTTTCCTTTTTAATACCTTTTGAGTGTTCAGAAGTTTGACTACATCTATATACATAACTAGAGAATTAACCATCACTCACTCATTCACTTAGACAAATATATATAAACATCATCTATTTTGTACCAGGCACCCAAGTAGGCGTTGAGTATATAAAGACACTCATTCAGTGAGATAGATGATGAGAGAAAGAGAGAATTACCATTCAGTGTGAGAATACTGTAACAGAGATGTGTATAAAATACAACAGAGCATAGAGAAGAGGTTGGTCAGGGAAGGCTTCATATGGAGGTTACATTGTAGCTGGATATTGGAGATGGTATTGATCTACACTCTAAATTTTTAACAGATTCTTTTTGTCTTAATGAAGTTCTACAATGTCTCTCCCCACACAAAGGGGAAAAAACATAGTTTATCCATTTGAGTTGAGTTGAGTTAGACTGAATTTGAGTTGAACATTAAGTTCTGTCGATATATCCTGTGTTTCATTACATTACAGGAAAATGATGTCTGTTAAAGTCTGAGTTCCAGAATCATGCCCCTACTTACCTTATTCTTCAGAAAAAAAGAATCCCAAATGCCAAACTGATAGGCTTCCCCACACATGGCTGTGGATTTGTTCCAATATTCCTTGACCGTACACTAGTGTCCAGACTTTCTCCTTAAAGACTGAGCCTGGTAGGACAGCCTCAGTGTGATCCTGGGAATACACAAGTAAATCAGTTCCCTCTCCAAACTCCCCAGAGGAAGAATCAGAGCCTGAAGCCCAGAAGCTGGGTGCTTTCTGTCAGTTACCCTACTTTTCTAAGTGTGTTCCTTACCTAACCTTTTCAGGGCATATGTGGAAAAGCCAAGTATATCCATTTTACTGTGGCAAACACCTCTTACTGAAAAACCTCATTGCTGATATCCTCTACTCCACTTCCATTGTATGAACTGTTGAAACAGTCGAACAATTGGTCAACAGATGTCCTTTCACTCTCACCCAAGTTTTGCTATTTACCTCATTGCTGCTTACCTTTCAGTCACCAAATCAACGTTTATGATTGCTGTTGTGTGTGAAGGTATGTACTGCTACTAAAATGACTCTTAAACAGCCAAGACTTCCTACAAAAGCACTGACAAACTCATACAGAGAGGGAGTTTGAATCTAAAAGGAGAGATCTTGAACAATTTATTTAACCTCTCTGAGATGCAATTTACCATTTCCAAATAGTAATAAATGCATGTTGAAGGTTATTGTGATAATTAGAAATAACACATGTTAAATGTCCAATAGTGTCTAGCTCACATGTTACCATGTTCATGCTATGTTTGTTAAAGTACAATGAAAAAAGGGGAAATCAGTGAGCATACTTATTCTGCTCTATTCCTAACCCTTTTGTACAAAAGCTTGGTATACATAACACCAGCACTGTTAAGGGCAAATGTCACAAAGCCCGTTCTAGAGGAGAAAAACTCGAATTCAGTAAGCTTGAGTTAAACTTACCCAAAACTGAATCCCAGTTCATTTGGGAATTTTTTTTTTACTAGGAAAAAAATGTGTATTTTACTCTATTACACTACCTCTTAAATCATCTTCTTTGTACTTTAGTAGTGAATTTGAAATCGTGGTGAAATTTTCTACATGTAAAAGCAGACAGTCTCAACTTAGAGTCTCTGAAAGAGATTTAGGAGTGAGGATCTGTGTGCTCTCCGCACAATTTATATATATAAATGTATGGATGTATGAATTTCCTGGATAGAGAGGACAAGCTTCTATGAGATTTTCAAATATTCTCAAATGGACCCAATGAAAGTAAAGAACTATAACAGCTGCAAAATTAGGCCAAGTTTCCTCAACCTTGACACTGTTGCTGTTATGGACTAGATAATTCTTTGGTGGGGAGGGCTGTCCTGTGCATCATAGGGTACTTAGCAACATCACTGGCCTCTACCTGCTGGGTGCCAGTAACTCGTGCATGGATGTACACACACACACACATACATACATACATACATACGTACACAAGACAACAAAAACGTCTCCAGACATTGCTATATGTTGCCTGTGGAGCAAATTGCCCTCTGTTGAGAACCACTACAATAGGCAGTTACATAATCTGGTTGTTTTTCTGATTGATTCTTACCTTATTTTAATAAATAAAATGTGGAAAGACCCAAACAAGCCAGATATATTAGTCTTAAAAGATGGAGTTGCCTTTAACTACTGGAAATAACTAAAATCACACTAATGCAGGAAGATTATTTTAAAATTCATGTCTATCTTTTTAATAATGCCATAATGATCCCCAGTTTTGATGAGAGTGAAACCTTACTATAGAGTGAGCAAGAGAGATGTACTGTATTTTTTCTACTTTCAAACTTATGAATGACTTCACTTATCAGTCAAGAATAAGTAGAAAATGAGTATATTGGGGGGCTTTGTTCTCTTTCATGTGGCTTTTAAGATAATTCAGTGACTGAGTCACTGATCTAGAAGGTAGGTGAAATATGCCTACAGAAATTATCAGTGAGCCAGATGGACTGCCAGGCCAGAAGCTTAACAAAATATGCCCAGATGTGCTTATACTGAAAGCCCCACAACATCAGAGAGCCCCTGTGTAGTACTAAATAGCCAAGTCACTCACTCTGCCCTGTGACCTAGGGACTGTAGGCTGCTGACATGCCTGGACATGATACTGATCAAGTATGATTCAAGTTGGTCTTCAGATCCAGGATCACTTAATGAAATTCCAACCCCTTTCCTTCACATTCCACTTCTCAGTGCTTCTCTCAGCCTTGTACTAAAGCTCACTTACGTAGAATAAAAACAACAGTAATAGCCATCATTTACTATATGCCAAATGCCATGTCAGACTTGTCCGTCATCATTACAAACCCATGAGATCAGTTTTAGAGTCTTCATTTAACAACTGAAGAAACTGAAACTGGGCCAGGAACAAAGGAGGGATTCAAACTGCTATCTGACTCCACAGCCCTACTACCTCTTTCCAATTCTAATAATAACACATTAACATTTCCTGATAACTACCCACATTGTGTTTCACACATTATCTCATTTAATCCTTACAAAAATAATATGCATTATTTCTGTTATTACTATCTCCAGTTTACAAATTTAAAAAAGACCAAATGTGCCCAAGATCACCTACCAGTTTTTACTAGCAGAGCCAAGATGAAAACTCAGGTATTCTGACATCTGAGAACACATGCTTAATCACTACAGTATGTACTCTCCTCTATAGAATAGAACCAAAGGATATTTCAAAGAATGAGACAGAATCAGCTCTCTTAATATCAAACCAATTGGATAGTTAAGCTTCAAAAACAGAAATTCTTGAAGTTCTCACTCATAATGTCCTGTTTCTGCACTTCACTCTAACATATTTCAGTATTTGTATGGAAGCTAAGACTTCTTTGAAATAGATGAAATTGAGTGTTTGGGAACAATGTTTCTTCTCTTTGATTGTTTTGACCCTTTGAGTAGACGTCACATTCAAGCTGAAGGAAAACAGTCCTGAGAAATTAGATTAGCGCAGCTGCTGTATTTACTGGCTGGGTTTTCTTGGGTCAAACCAGTTCCTAAATCTCAGGAGTACACGCCTTCCTCCCCCCACCCACCTTTTAATCAGTCTAAACAAACGTAACATGAAGAACCCATTCGTGCTTTTTTCATTAATAGAACTTTTTGTAAATAGATGATGAAAGAATTTTACAAGAGAGGGAGGATGAGAAACTGACCCATGTTTCCTATAAAACTGTTCCCACACATCTGGCTTGCTCACTTTTAAAAGAGTTCTGAGGCCACTAAATTGTGAAAAGAATAACTAATTAACTAGCATATACCTTTAAGGACAGTGAACAAATATGAATATCAAATTTTGAGAGATTTTTATTCTGTTTCAAAGGCAGATAATACTTGAGAGAGAGATCTTTTGAAGTTGCCTCTAAAGTTGATTAATTGACCTAAAATATATTAAGCCCCCAGGGCCCTAAAGGCAATCAGGAAGGCTGTAATATTTTAATCCCAATAACTGGCACCATGGAATATATTCTTGCAAAATAAAATTTTAAAACTAATTTAAAGCCTTCATTACCATTGATAAAATTATGATGGGTCTTTCTTTGTGGATGGACATTCCTTCAGGAAATTTGATGTCCAAGAGAAGGTGATCTTTTGTATTAGATGATTAGATGCAATGGATAGAAACCAGTCCCCAGCTAGCTTAAATCCAGGACGAGTATGTTGATTTACAGCAGGGCATGATGAAACTGAACTTAAAAGCTACTGTAGCCAAGCCCTCAACTACCATCATGACATGCTCTCTTCTCTCTGGACTATCTGCTTCGTTCACTCTGATCAGTTTCACTAGTGGGATACTCAGTCTCAGATACTCTGGATTCACCTCATTACAGAGAGAGAAAGGGAGCTTCTCTCTCTCAGCTTCAGTTGAGAAAAAAAACAAAGTAAGGATTCTAATTGGCCTGCCTTGTCACATGCCTACCTCCTGTCACTGTTGCTAGAGGGTAAGGTACCATGACTAACCCAGCCTGGAAAAGACACCTACCTTTGTGGCCAAAATGGGTGGGAACTATGTCTAAAAGAAGGAGGCAATGGTTTCTGGCCAGGGAAATAATAGTTATTACATCCTCATCTGTTTTCAGTGATAAAAGGAAAGTAACTTGGCATATGAGAAACAGATCCCAGAAAACATGCATCATGGAAACAAGCAAAAAAGAAATAAATAATAAAGAGGAACAGGAAATAACATTGTACTTGCATGGAGTCAAGAGAATTTTGTAAACATGTCAGGATGAAAATCCAGCATTTCAACAGTAATCACAGGGATGGTTCATTAGGCTACCTGATTCAAATGCCTACACAAACATCCCCCACAACTCATAGGATGCACTGCCCAAGAAAGTGCAGAAAGTGGTTCTCTGAGAGCCTGGTTTGTGGTAGAATACCATACAATGAGGCAAGAGTAAGATGGTATAAGATGGATATTTGGGTTGTCCTAGCTTTGTTTACAAATGATTATTTCCTTGTGCTTTTCTGCTCTCCATTAACATTTCACAATTAAGGGAATTTACAGCATTGCATAGTTCTTGAAATAGTTCAAATATCCCAGTTCCAATTTTGTTAAGAAGAAAGAGACCCAAGGAGGACTTTCGCTTTTCGCAGGAGCAGAGAGAAAGTTAGTACTGCATTCATACAGAGACTCGAGCTTCTGTGTTATATGACTCCCATGCCTCATCTTGACTTGGTCCCACAGAAAACAATTGGAAATGAAGGGGTTCCATTATGCATGTGCATGATTTTTGAGTTACTGATAAGATTCTGCAGACACTTCCTTCAGCAGACCAAGTGTTCTCTTACCTGAACACAGCTCATAATCTCAACATCCCTTATTAGTGGTCTTGAAAGTGAACCTCCTTCAGAGGTTTCCATCAATGTCAGCGTCTTAGAAACACTCAGTCATTCTGGTTTTCTTTTGTTTCTTCCTCTGCTTCCCCACCCTTCCAGATGATAGACATGATGTACTTTGTCATCATTATGCTGGTGGTGCTGATGAGTTTTGGGGTCGCCAGGCAAGCCATTCTCTTTCCCAATGAGGAGCCATCATGGAAATTGGCCAAGAACATCTTCTACATGCCCTATTGGATGATTTATGGGGAGGTGTTTGCGGACCAGATAGACCGTAAGCAAGTTTATGATTCTCATACACCAAAGTCAGGTATTTAACTTCAATTGAGTCATGTCTTTTCCAATTTCATTTGTTTGTTCTCAATAAATGGCTCAAGATAGAGGACTGATTCCTAGCTTGCTATCTTGGAGGAGAAAAACCAATTACAAAAGGTGAATGTACAGTTTTAGCAAAATAGTCCTCAGGTGTTTATCCGGGTATGTCCTTTCTGTGACATCCTGTACGCCAAATTTGATCAAGAAATCAGCCATTTAGAAAGATATAAATTCTTTGGGGGTTCAAAATCCTAGGTCCATGTGTTGAATATTTCAGTATTAGGAATATATTATGTCACTACTTCCCACCCCTACCCCAGCCCCCAGCCTTTAACAAATAAATTCCTTGGGTTTGACTTCAGAACAAATAAACAATTCTCAGTTTTGCCATCAGAATTCAGGAGTGAGGGCAAACATCTGCATGGTGTTTTCCTTGCACTGGAAACTATTCTCCAGCTCTTTTTCCCACTGTCTTAAATTATGTGCTATTGAGACGCAAAAGAAGCTAGTGTTTGTTGCCTGGAAGTATGGAAAATGCCTTAGGTTATAAACTGAGTTGCTGTAAAGCCAGAAAAGAAATAGTGTCTATATCATGAAGTGATTCAGCATGAGGAGCGAGTGCCAGCAGGCCCCCGATGTTTCATGCCCTAATGGATGCTGATTCTCTATAATAAACGCCCCTCTTGTGTAGAGTTTGAAGATAGTTGTATCCTAGGAGTCTGTTCCAGCATTTTATTTGGACCAAATGTCAGGGCACCCCAGGCATTGGGAAATTATTTGGGAAGAAAACATCAGGAAAGAAATCTCTGTCAGTGTGGAGGAGTTGAATCCCAGGAGCAACGATTTCTCATTTTCCCTGAGGAGTTTAGCTCTAGAAATAACATCCTTCCAACATTGTTGAATTAACATTTTTCTAACACTTTTTGCTGACAGGCCAGTCATCTGAGCCCTGGACTGTGGAGATGGATTAGGGTTATATAACCAGGTAGTATAGCTTATTAAGAGCAGGAGCAAAGACTAGTCAGCATCCGCCCCAACCCCTGCCAGTCCCAGGTAGGACTGAGATCAGGAAAATGACAAAGCACCAAAAAGTGTGAGTCCCCCAGGCCTGTGAAAAGCATGTGCACACTGGCCATGGAACACACTGGCATGTCTTTTTCCCTTCCCTGATGAATTTTGAGCCAATACTCTTTCCTTCTCAAAATGAGTTATCTATTTTTTGGAACACGTAATTGGAACAAATACTCATTTCATAAGACTCAGCCAACTCACTCAGCAAGAATTCTAACTCCATCTCCCAGTTGTAATGTCTCTGGTTGACAATGTGCAGCTTTCACCAAGACAGGTTTTCAAGGACTGGGAAAAACTGTTGAATTCCTTCTTTCAAATGGTCCCTAAGGGCAAAACAACACTTTAAAAAGCCCACCTGTGATCATTCCCTTCAGAGATTAAATGTACTATTTTTCCCGAAGAAATTGCTTTTCCATTTGCATTGTTTTACCTTTTCTAGTTTTCCTTTCTTCCCCCAAATGAGATTAAGCCCCCATGGTGTCTTGACAATGGGATATTTTAGGATGGGAGAAGGAGAGAGGTGTAGGTGTGTTTATGAATGGCATCCTGTCTGTCCCTCTACAAGTGGCCATTTATTGATGTTGTACTATGAACCCAGCCTAGTGCAACAGACACCACCATCTGGCTGAATAAGAGGATCTATTATTGTTATTTTGAAAGAAGGGCTGATTGTAGTTTAGAACTTGAAAAATCCCCGGGGATGAAAGAGTGATGTTTTGTGTGAGTGAAGTATGAAAATAGATTTTTGACATTGTTAATTAGATTTTTGGTGTTCTACATGTGTAAGGATAAATTTCTACCCCATATCCCAATATGAACCAACCCAGCCTTGGATGGATGCAACCTTCATGTCGCCCTTCCCCCAAACACTTACCTTCCTTTTTGACGTTCTGAAATTGGCTGCAATGGTAGCCACTGTTCTAAGCTAAATCAGCCAGTTTTCTGTCTCGAGTGCTAAAGAGTATTTGTCCTTTCTCAAATGGGTCTAGAAGGCTGCCCCCAAATCTGTCATTACATGTGGCCAAAGTCATTGAACATCCCTGTCCTTTAAATGACTCTATTTTCATGTCATGGTATCAGGTGAGCCCAAGAGGAACTGGGTGACACCCCCTCTCCCCCAACCAATCACTCAGAACTGCCCAGGAGACCCAAGTACCAAGCTATTTGAGAAAGGTACAAATCATTTATGCTGCCCTACGGTGTCTTGCCTCTTTTCTGTGCCGTGTCCAGGTTGGTTTGTGAAGCATGTGTTCAGGCTGAATTGGATCTCATATCCACCTGGACCCACAGCCCTGCCCGGGGTCTACCAGCCCCATCCTGTGGGTGTGCCCTGTGTGGGCCTCTCCCAGTGCTGCTCATTCTCACACACCTCAGAGCGGCTCATTTCTAACGTAATGCACGTGCTCCATATCTAACTCTTTGTTTTCAATTGCAAAATTGCTGAACCCCTTTCATGTTTGCAGAAATATTCTTTCTTAATTTGGATGAACGTATACATGGCTATATAATGGGGCCCATGGGGTGGGTTATTAACATCTCACACCTCAGAAGGGAGGACAGCTTTAATGCCCTCACTTCTGGGAGGCAAAGTTACCCAACTACATATTTTTCATATACGTTCCACTTTTTCCTTATAGTTTATCCTAAACCCAAGACTATCAATAAGGCCAAAAAAGCTAGAATGAGACTTATATGGTTTCTTTCCAAATGTGCTTAAACACTAAAAGCAAGAGGGAAAAAAGAAAAAAGAATGTAAAGTCACAAAGTGACTTAGGTACTTCACCTCTAAACCAGGTTGGATTAACGCAAACAATAGTCGAGCCTTAATCTCAATTATCTGTAGAGGCTAAAACGTTTGCTTTGGTGTCAGAAGTGAGTTCAACAACGTGTTTGGAAACAGCAGGTAATGAAATTCAGGAAGGGACAGTGATGATCTGCTCTGTCTAGACATTTTGATTAACACTCTGATTAACTGATGGAAATTGAACTTGCTGTTGTTGTCTGACTGGTGGGTTTCTGCCTTTTGTTTTTTTCAAATAACCCAAAATCATCTCAGGTTTTTATGTTTATATACTAGCTCTCTAAGACCCAATCTGTGGGCTACCATGAGGGTAGTTGGGCTCTGGGTTGCTTAAAGCATTGCTACCGAATGTTCACATCCTTTTGGGCATCTCATTAAGGTGAACCATGTTGTGTGGCTTCTGAGAGCTGGTCAGGATCCCACTGGAGCCGGGGGGAAAAGGCCACCTAAGGAAAGAGGAGCAGCAGAATAAATTTCCAGCATATTCATGCCAAGGCCTGGGAAAAGCTAAAATTAGATGGATTCTCTCCAGCTGAAAAATCTGGTTTTATGTTTTGGTGTGTGAGGTACACCAAAGGTTGGAAGTACGCCTTTGTTGGCAGAAAAAAATGGGATGTCTCTGGCTTCTTTGAGTCTCTGGATGAATGAGACTTCCCTTTATTTATGGGCATCCTTGTGTTGCATGCCGTATATACAGATTCCCCAGGCTGTACCAGGGCAGGGGAAAGATGAGTCATGCTCTTGAATGCATTAAATCGCCATCTAAATTCAGTCCTTCTTTCTGTCTCTCTGAGCATTTTCACAAGTTTGTTTAGTGACATGAAAGCAGGATGTCCAAAACTTACTTTCTAGCATGACAACTTATTTGGCCATTTCTACTCACCTTAAATTAGTTATCCAGTCTACTTAATGCATGGGTCACATTTTTTTTTCCTCTTGTTGCCTGGAGCCCTTCCATCTGAAATTAATAGGTTATCTGGAGTAAGTGGTTTTTGTTGTCATTGTCTGGTTTATTTTTGCTCATTTACTTAGTACTAAAGTTTTGCTATTTAAAAAAAAAATGTCCTGTTCTTTTGTACGCATCTTGTCTCTTTGATTTTGATTGGATTTAAAGTGTTGTTTTTGTCAGGAAACGAGGTGCATGCATGTGTGTGTAAAACTGAAACACTTTTCTATATAACTTTTCTGTCTCAAATGATTTGTTGCTCACTTCAGGTGTAGAAATTAGGATAGTTTAAGGCCAGTCTCTAAAACACGCCTGCTATGGTGAAGCTATTAGAACAGTAAGAACAGAGAAGATGGCTGTTGTGCATTTCAATCCTTCGACTCCCGTTCTGGAAACTCAGGGCTCTACATCTGTTTGGTATTCAGGACCGACCTTCTCTAATGAATTCAGAGCACACTAATGCCTAACAGCTATAGAGCGGGGAGTGCTGCCTGACCAAAGAAAGTATTTTGGAAAAGAAAAACTTGAGCCAGTGCCAACTTTTGGGAAAGGGGGGAATTGTTTTGCTGGGCTTTGTTTTCACAGATTGCTAAGGAAGCAAGTCAGTGTGAGGCCCCACCCCAATTTTCTGTCCCTGAAAGTCAGATTACACTCTAGAGAATACCCACCCGCCTTGTTCACTGGTACAGACTGAGACTTACCAGTCTTACAAATAGCAGAGCTACCCATCTACAAGCCTTTGTGATGATTCAGTACACTATTGTGACCAACATTTGTTCCACTGTCATCGTACTCGTTTTAGCCTTTGCTCACAGGTTAGGCTCCATTTTTAATTAGTTCATTCTTCATTCATCAAATATTTATTTTGTTTCTACTATGAGTTGGACATTAAGGTACAGAAATGCACATGACAGAGACATTGTCTTCAAGGACTTTACAGTCCAGGAGAGGCAAACTGACATGGACAATATATCTATATCTACATATAGGTATACATGGAGATGGAGCCCCAGAAAGAAAGTAGTCATTTCTTCCTGGGGTGAGAGTAGGGGGACACAGAAGATGGAGAATGGTAAGGCTGAGCTGGGCCCTGAAATATAAGTAGCTATTTGCTAGGCAGATGGGAACAGGGGGGTGTGAAGGAAGAGAATTGCATTCCAAACTGAGACTTAGCATGGAAAGTCCCAGGCACGGCAGGTAGTTTAATATGGCTGACTGCAGGGTGATGAGAGTGAGAGTCAGGAGGCAGGAAGCAGGACAGACGGGTCTGAAGAGAGACACAGGAGGACAGATCTTAGAGGAGTCACACTGCGTGCTCAGGGTAGTACTGTGATCTGGTAGTTGGAGCTATTAAGCAGAATGTAAACGGTCCGTAAAAGGGTTAGAGATGGGAGGTGAGAGGACCTTAGCTAAAGCAGTAGCAATTGGGATGGAGAAGATAGGCAGCAGGAGACTCTAGGAAGGTAAATCAGAAGGACTAGACCGATGTCAGATGGTGCAGAAGGTGGTAGTGCAGGAAGTGGATGAGGCTTTAACATGGAGGAGTTGAAGTTCCAAGATTTCTGGCTCAGTCTAAAAGGTGCTGTCATTTAGTGTGATAGAGACCCTGGTAGGAGGAACTATGGGGGGAAGGGGACTTACTCAGTTGGAATTTGAAGTTTCCATGGGAATTCCAGAAAAATTATGAAAAAGACTCTTTTATATATAGCATTCTGGATCTAAGTAGAAAGAGCTGGACTGGAAATACAGATTTGGGGATCAAGAATATAAACATCAGTCAAAGCCATGGGAGTGGGTGAGCTCTCCAGGGAGCACAAGTAGAGAGAGAGGAGAAGGCCAGAGCAGAACACTGAGAATGGAGGCGTCAATAGTATCAAAGAGAAACTCCAACTAGGTGAATATTTAAAAGAGTCCATTTAATTAGACCTTTAGGAAGTCACTGATGACTTTCTCCAGAGAATTTTCATTTCAGTGGGGAGTGCAAAAATCAATTACAGTGACTTAAGAGTAAATGAGCAGCAAGGCAAAGCATTTACTAGGGGAAAAGGAGAGGAGTGTTATATGTGTGTGGCAGGTGTCAACGAATTGAGTCTTTGAAAAAAGGAGTAACGTTTTGTAATCACCCCTCAGGAAAGTCACTGACTCACTACATATCAAAGAATTGCTTAAGGCCACCTCTTTGCATAGTTAGGTTGTCGGTTTTCTCAGCTGAGACTCAGCAGCCCAGATCAGGAAAAACAAACAGTTGGGTTAATTCAAGCCTGAAGCTTTGCTATGCCATTTCGGCAGAAAGAAAGGGGACTAGGGATTTGGAAGATGCTTGCAAGGATTCTTAAAATTATGCAATATGAATTCTAAGATGGAAGGTGAAGAAAATAAAGGTATAATGTTGATTACTACCTCAGAGGGGAAAGAATAGTCAAGGGCCTAGAATTCTAGCCTGAGCACCAAGTGCATTGAGAACCAAGGATCCTGAGAGTGGTGATGATGAGATTTTGTGGTCAGAGAATGGTAAATTGGCATTCAGAAATGAGGTGGAACAATTTAGGGTAATAAGTCCAGGGATGGCTGTAAGAATGGGTTCTGGGAGATGCTGGAACTGAGGTCAAGCATCATGAAGCTAGGTTCTTCTCTGTTTGTCAGTACAGATACTGAAGTGTCCATACTAATGACAAGAGAGGGAGCGGACAGGAAGACTTTGATCAGGGTGACCTGAAACTCAAAGGAGAAAGGACTTTTTGCACAAGAGTGAAAAGCAGTGGTTGAAAAGATGCGGAGTATCAAGAAGAATGTAGATGTTACTTACGGGAACCACAGTGGTGGATGAACAAGAATGACAGTTTCTACCCTAGAAGGTTATAGGAAGGAGGTGTCTTCCTGCAAAATGGGTTTTAGCTAAAGCAAGAAAATGGGACATTGTGCTTACAAGTGTAAGAAAGCAGAGAAGTTTGTGTTCAGTGTTGAGGGTATTCTAGAAGGCTCTGGGGAAAGGGCAGAAAGGGAGAAATTATGGGAAAATTAAGTGGGCAGAAAGCCCAACATCATGTGAGGACAGTAGCATAAGGCAGCATAGTTCACCAGAGGAGTTGTCATTGCACAAATAGAGGATAATAGGTAAGAAAAGAATTGTGGAAATAACTTTTCCAGAGTTTCGAGGCAGCTGGAGACCAGAGCCCTAGTAGTAGCATAGAAGGCCAGATGAGGCTCACAATCTCTAGGTCTCACAGACAGACAGAGTAGTCATTGCTCAAGTTTCCCAGACTGTACTGGGGACAGATTGCTTCAGTGCCTGAGAAGTGGGTATGGCTCCCAGACCACAAATGCAAATCCTACCAGAAAATCAACTTTATTTTTTATTTTAATTCCACTTATATCTATTTTAAACACCCCACCCCTGCCAGTGCTGGGGGGAAATCACGACCTCAGGCTCACCCCTCTTTACGTTCCCTGAGGTGGATTAATGTTAGGGATGGGAGCAGGCTATAGTTTTGAGTCATCTGTCTGCACATTTTGCTGCTAATATGTCCATTATCCCCATCAATGTGATCCTACAAGTCTAGTTGACTAATGGAGGGTCTCCCCACAGTGTCAAATCCCAGACACTTTCTCCCTCTGGGGCCCTGCTACCCCTAAAAGAACTGCCAGGAAAACCATGCAGTCTGAGCCTACAGAGCACATGGAAGCTGGCGTTCACTCTTAAACACCCTCACTGCGTGTGCACAGACACAGATTTCTCTCCTCTCCCCTCCAGTCTTGTTCCTGCCAACACACTTTCATCTGTTCCCCAAATTCTGCTTTCTATTGCCCCTTCTACAAATGCCTTGGAAGTCCTGAGAGCTTGTACATTTGGGCCACACAAGCAGCCAGAAACTCAAAGGCTGTTCCTGGGTTCTGCCTTGCAACTCCTCCTTCCCTGATAGAGCAATACCTGCTGGAAAGACAAGCAGGAAAAATGAGTATTTCAAAATGCTATCCTGCCACACTGATTTAACCATCTTGTAAGTAAAAACAGGGTGCCCCAAATAAAAATAAACTTATTGGCACCAGGCATGATAGATGTAAACTCTATGAAAGAATCATGATCTGTGTCATAATAAATCATCTCACAGTATTGCTACAGGGATTTCTTGAACTCTCAGAATGGTGGTAGGTCTGCCAAATTCTTATAGAATAGCCCTGTCCAATAAATTCTCTGTGATGATGGAACTGATCTAGATCTGTACTGTCCAATACCATAGCTTCTGGTCACATGTGACTAGTGAGCCTTTGCGATATGGCCAGTGTCAATGAGAATGTGAATTTTTAATTTCATTAATTTTAATTAAGTTTTAATTTAAATAGCTGCATGTTGCTAATGGTTACCCTATTGGACAACTCATTTCTGGAAAATAAATTCCTTTAGAATGCCAGCTCTGTGAGGGCAGGGAACACATGTGCCTTGTTCCCTGCTGTAACTTCAGCATCTCAAACTGTGTCTGGCACATAGTAGGTACTCAGAAAATAGTTGGTGTGTGAAATAAGTCTTTTGAAGTAAGGAATGAAAAGAGAGTAGGGTTGTTACCTGCTTTACACGTTCAAAAAAAAAAAGATTTCAATGACTACATGTAAAGGAATTTGAAAGATTTCAATACAGAGGGTGAAAAATGTTCAGTTTGTTATAGAGGAATTTAAAAATTGGATTAAGTTGAATGTAGTGATGATCATGGATTCATTCTTCACACACACAGAGAAAAGTGAACTCCAGTAGGATCCCAGAGTTGATAATTTCCTGTAATTTAGCTGAATCTGTATTCAAGAAGAGAATTACAACCAGGTTCAAGAAATATTTATTGAACAAGTCATCATTCTAGACTATGTACCTCTAGAGATTAAATGTTGGACAGCTATAAGGAAGAGAGGGAGAGGAGGGAGGGAGGGAAGGTAGACCCATGTTGTTGAAGGCAGCTGAGGAAGGAAGAGAGAGTTGGGTGAGCCCAGCACTGGGACTGGAGGAGACCCAAGCAGAGAGCCCTGCTGGCTCCACCCTGTGCCACACAGGAGGTGATTGCCATGCATCCTGTAAGTGCTGGCCTTTCCACAGGCACAGTGTTCTGACCAAATGCAATGAGGCAGATGGCTGATTTCCACTCAAAGCAGAGCAGAGTACATCCCTTCTGATAACATGGCAAGATTTTAACTGATCTGTATTAACAGCAACCAAAAAAATAGACTCATCTCCACCCAGGTTAACTGTTAATAGACAATTCCAGCAAGATTCACGTTATTCATTTTTTTCTCAGATATGACAGAGTCCAAATAAGCCTGCAGCCTCAATAGGGATGGGGGAGTTAGGTGCTCGAGATCTTTTACAAGAGACTATCCGGTGGAGCAAACAGTTTCCTGCTGCCAAATTTCAAACCATGTCTGGCAGGTGATGTTTGATTGAATTGCTTGGCATTCAGCCAGATATTTGGTATCTCTAATATCAGGCCTGAGGTTCAAGATGAGAGCATGCTCAGCAGAAGATCCCAGTAATTTCAGGTCAGAGGTAGAATTTTGAGTCCTCGTCGCAGTGATATACTCAGCTTAAGAAGATGGCTTCCACTGATGAGTTAAAAATAGAGGGGGCTATTTCTCCACCTGGGTTATATTTACACAGGTTTTCATTTTACACTGGACATAAATGTTTTATGGGCTCTTCTGTATATATGATATGTCTCACAATGTAATACAACAAGAAAAAAAGTAGATATTCTGCTGTCACATTTTCCAGATTCTGGTTTGAATGGGTCCATCTATTCAGTCTGCCAGGCACTTTGCTAGGAGCTGGGGATTAAAAAGACATATGTTAACTTCCTTGGCTTTGAAAAAAAGTTTAATGGAAATGATTGACAAGTAAACATATCATTGCAAATCCATATGATATGTATTTCCATAGAGGGGATGTGTAAGGACTTAATTCAAAGGAAAGAACACACTTTTATTCAGGGATAGGTGGTGAGAAATTCTCCTGGAGGTAAAAGTTAAGATGGATCATAAAGGATATTAAGAGTTTCCCATACAGATCACAAGAGGGCATTCTAGACAGAGGGACCATCATGCACAAAGCTAGAGAGAGGTGACAAGCAGTGCCAGGTGTCAGCTTGTGGAGACAGCAGAGATGTGAGACTTCCTCCCTGGACCGGCCAATTTGGGGTGAGTCCCCCCTGTAAAGTGTTCCTGAACCCCCTTTACCTCCCCTGGGTTAACACATGGTATCATACTGTGTTTCCTATGTGTATCCCCCACTGGACTATACATGCATTTTAGGAAGGTGAAGGCCAGGTCTGTGTCCGTCTTGTCCATCATATTCGTGTGAATGAATGAAAACGAGATTAGAAAGGTAGATAGTAAAGGCTTTGTATGCCAGACTGAGGAATTAAGATCTTTTCTTATGGGAAATGAACAGCTCACCTTGTGTGGAACCCCTTTCTAAGTTAAGGCTCTAGTTTATGAAATTCGCAGGTGGTAATTGCCAGGTGGGGATATTGTAGCTGGAAAACATACAACCATGGTGCTCATTTCAGGGAAACTAGGTAAGTCATAGATACGTCCTCTGTTCCAAAATGTCTTCTAAAAGAGAAGTAGCAGGCTTCCAAGAGTCACAACATTCCCTGCATAGGTTGAACCTACTGACTCTTCTCCCCTTAGTGTGAAATATTTGAATCTTTAATCTTAACCCCTTCCCCCAAAATAGCTGAGATCAGCATTCAGGGAAGGAAAAAGAAATGGGGGCAGGTATCGAAGCAGATGGCTGCAGTGGGTGAGGCAGACTTTGAGCAGCCAGAGGGCATCATGAGGCAACTGCGTGCCCGGAAGGCAGGGGAAGTGAGACGCGTGTGGGGAAGTTCAGAGAGGTGGTGGCAAAACAGCTATGCCTACATTGCAGTTCTGCCAAGGGCCCTGGCAGATGCCCAGCTTGCCTCCAAAAACCATCTTCTATGCTGTCTGCAGTAAATTGCTGATGCCTGAATATAGATATCAGGATTACTTGAAGTTCTAAAAACCTCAGTGTCCCCCAGTTCGGCCTGCAAGTGCTAGAGTTCCCAACCCCAGCTTCTCCAGTTCAGCCAGGTTTCCCCTCCTCTACACCTCACCCCTCCCTGCTAGGAGACTAGCAGGTGCCAAAGAGAGGAAGGAACAGAGGAGAGCAGTTAAGGGCATTCAGGTACACCCCTCTCTCACCTTTCCCTTAAGGTCATCCTTTGTTTATCTTCAGGACCATTAAAAATATATTTCAAAAAAAATCTATTTCCAGGAAACTCAAAGGTCTAAAACCCCCCAGGACAGCCAGCAAGAGCTGGAATACCCTCAAAGATGAGTTTTCTTGAATCTCCCACAGTTAGGTCTGTCTCACTGGTTCTCAACCAGGGGCAGTTTTGTGCCACCCTCCACCCCCAGGGGACATTTGGCACTGCTTAGAAGTATTTTTGTTTGTTACAGCTTGAAAGATGCCACTGGCATCTAGTGGTAGAGGCCAGGGATGCTACCACACGTCCTATGCACAGGACAACCCCCCAAGCAAAGAATTGTCCAGCCCAAAATGTGAGTAGTGCTGAGGCTGAGAAAACCTGGTCTATTAGAATCCAAAATTCAACATCTTATGTTGCTTCTCAAAGAAAAATGGCACAAGGTAGTTGCCATCAACATCTGCAAAGTCCTAAGGGACAGATCTGAAAAGATCCTAAATCCTCACAGTCTGAAGCCAGGAACAAGGTGTTCCAGGCCCCTATCCGCCATCCCTGACAGAATTTCACATCTTTCTCTGCTCTGCTCACTCATCTGACCTTCTGACCAAAGACCAAGTTAGGACATCATGCAATTATCGTGTCAGAATGGTCAGCCACTTTTGGCAAACACCAATAGGTCCCATCTCCTGCTCTCAGGCACCAGTTTTGAATAGAATAAATCTAGCTACCATTGCAATAAAAAAATGAGGAGAACCCAGAAGCCTTAACTTACCTTTCAGAATTCATCAAAGATTTGGCTAATCCAGGTGAAGTCTAGCAAACTTCAACACTTCCCTTCCCAAGTTTGTATCTGAGAGATGACAGTGATTTTTTTTAAATAGGAAAGCATCATCCTGTGTTGCCAGAGAAAGTGGCTTGAGCGACCTTAGAGGTCCCGTGGAATTGTCCAGGTCAGTCAGTCCAGCTCGTCATCTGGGATGAATCAGGAAGGAGAACCACACTCCCCGTGATCAGACTCCATAGTCCTAGTTACTGACCAACTTAATACCACTGGGCCAAATTCAAAACCATTTTGAAACATTTGCTAGAGCCAGGGGACTCTCCTGAGTAGACCACAGGATCCAGCTTTACAAAAATCACAGTCCTTGAAGCAAAGGAATGGAGTCTGTGGCGTGCCCTTTTTAATATTCTGAACAAGGGCTTTAGAAGCAAAATGCTCCTGTGAACTGAATGGTTACAGAACTGTTCCAGGAAAGCCAGTTGCTGACAAGTACTTCAAAGTTGCTGGTGCCACCTGAGGAACATTGTGTTCAACCTACCAGAGGCACCGTCTATGGCGCATGCGGCTCTATTATATAGCCAGTAATTGAATGTACAGGGTGGGGGACACTGCCATCAAGCAGGTCGTGCACTAAAAGACTAGATTCTTTTCAGTGAATTCAAGATGATATGCCCTTTCAGAAGTCTACATAAAATAACCAAGTGTTGAAAATGTCACTGCTTTTTGAAAAATGTACGGCAGTTGCACTTAAGCAGATTGTACTAAATATAAGGATTCCTGAGTTCTTTATTAACTGTCAGGTGTGCTACAGAGGCTGTGTCATGAGTTTCATGGGTTTCTTCTGATGTTTCTAGGTGAAGGGAAGTCAATTAACATTTGCTGAGATACTATTACAGTGGCTGGCCCCAGACCAGACACAGGTTATACTGCACCCCGCTTAATACTGATGTACTGTCAGTGGACATAAAGAGCAGAGATTAAATAACTTCTTTACCCCACACAGCCAGGGTGGCAGAGGCAGAATTGGAACCCAGGCCTATCTAGCCCTGAAGTTGGTGCTCTTATTTCGCCATTATAACAGAAGGCTGCTTCCATCTGATTCCACAGACCTCCTTTCTACCTTACACTTCACTGCAGTGACTGGACCACAGTCATGCATTTCGTTGCTTAGTGACTACTTGTCAAGTGCCCTGCTTGGCACCAGAGAGAAACTGGTACATGAGAGAGGCCTCATCTTTTCCATAATTGGGAGATACAGCCTGCTCGGGGCAGGAGGGAGATAGACAATTCGTAAATAAATAAAAGAGAGAGTTTGGGGTAGTAATAGATTCCATTGAGAGAAAAAATCCAAATAGTAGGCTAGGGAGTCATTGGGGTGAGGAGTGGGGATACAGTTTTACATTAGGGGATCAGGGAAAGACCTTGGAGAGAGATTGTATTGAAAATATGAATAATGAAAACAGGTGTGGCAAGAACTGGGGAAAGAACATTCCAGAGGGAACAGCGAGGACAAAAGCCATGTGGTAGGAAGGCTTTAGATGTGTTTTAACTAGGATCAGAAAGAATGCCAGTGTGACTGAAGTTTAAGATCTAATGCAACTCAAGTTGGGGCTGGGGATAGCTCAGTGGTAGAGCGCATGCTTAGCATTCTTGAGGTCCTGAGTTCAATTCCCAGCACCTCTATTAAAAACAAATAAAATAAAGCAGCTCAAGTTGGTGTAACATGTCGTGGTGGAATTCCTGGATTCAAATGTGTGACTTAGTTCTAAGTTAGGGACTGGATTTAAGAACAGATCAGCAACTCTAATCATTCAGGAAACAGCACACCACTGTATGCTGATAGTCAGGAGGGTAGGGAATCTTCCAGAAGGCAGGGTCCTCCAGAATCAGGAAGGGAGCTACCTCTACTTTTGGAGCCATCCTGTGGCCTCACTGACAGGTTCCTATGGCACTGGGATGGTGATAATTTGGATACTCTCAGAAATACCCATGATGGGTGAATTAGACACCCACATGAAAAACACAGTGTACCTACAAAGAGGAGACTTACCTGTCTCTCTGAGTATGTCAGAATAGCATCCACCATCAAAGCCGTGAACATCCCACCAATGGAAACAAGAATGTAGCATTTGTAAGTGAGAGCTGATGGGTCAGAAAATTACAAATTGAGAAGAGACAGCTAAAATGTATTAGTCCCAAGATACCAGCAACATGCACTGGATATAACATACTCAGGGAAAAACAGATCTTACAGAAGACTTTGCTTTGAGGAGTGATCATTAGTCTCACCGCAGTTCAGATTTACAGAGGGCCTGGTGTACATGTAGAACTCAGTTAAGCACAGTTTGAGTTAGTGTGGCAGGGACAGCCCTGGACAGAACCAGGAACCAGAAATTCGGAATCCCATCTCTGTCACCTCTGATAACTGTGACCTTGAGCAAGTTAGTTAACCTCTCTGTGCTTAGGTATTCTTAACAAATTAAGGACAGTAGGAGGTCTGCCTTGGTGTGCTCTCCCCCACAGGAACTCTTAAGAGAAAGAGTAGTCCTTCCCCAATGAATATAATAAGCCCAAGAAATACAGGAGTTCATGCATATTTGTGTTTATGAAGAAGCAAAAATCTGCATCAATGTCATGGTATGATGTGTTCAGAGAAAAACATTAATAAGTAATAGCCCTGGTGATGTGCAGATGTGCCAAATTAATGAAAGTGATACCCGAAGGACTGAAAGTTTGGGAAAGAATGAAACAAAATTTGCACATTAAAAGGCACCGTACCAAGGACTATTCAGGGATTAGATGTTATTGGTAGTAAACAGGAAGGATGAAGTGGGGATGCTTGTAGGGTTGAGGCCCTTAAAGCCGAAGTTTGCAAAGCTATTGCTTGAGCCTCCTGTCCCTTCCAGCAGGGAAGCCAGCTCCAAATATGTACAGGAGCCTTGAGTCATCCAAACAGCAAGGTGCCTTCCAACCTCTATTCCGCTGTATTCTTTTAAAACCAAGCATATTGAAACAGTTAAGCCAAAACAAGCTGTTTCAAATAGCATGCCTCTCTCTACAGCAAAATAGAACCAAAGTTCTATTGCTACTGACCATCATGAAAAGCCATGATCTTGCTTGCCTTACTGTATCTGCCTTCTAGCCAACCTGAAAGTCATTCCAAGCAGCTAATGCAACTTTTCATCTATTCATGGATTCAGCAAATATTAGAACCTACTCTGTTTCAGACACTCCTGTGGGTGCTGAGAGCACAGTAATGAGTAAAACCTGTGAGCTCTTGCCTCCTGGGAGCTAACAACCTAGTGGGGGCATCAGATGTCAAACACAGAATCACAAAAATACTTAATCATAAGCTCTGATAAGTGTGTGTTCAAGAAATAGAAGTGCAATGAGAACATGGAACAAGGAGACTCAGGGAAAGGTTTTCTGAGGAAGTGACTTTTTGAGATAAGCTATGCAGAATAAGTAGGAGTTTGCCAGGGGCAACGAGCAAGAGATGAACCCAGGGAGGGGGAGTAGTCTGTGTCAAGGCCCTGAGGTAGGAAGGAGGTAACTCTTGCCAGTTAGTCCTGAGAGAAGACCAGCATGCAAGGGAAAAAAGAGTTTGAAAAAAGCTGAAGGGCAAATGAGGGTCAAGTGGTACAGGGCCTCCTAGGCTAATGTAACGATACGAATTTGCTCCTACATTTAGTGGGAAATCTATGTTGGGTTTGATGCAGGAATTGAGGTGTAATAATGATGGTGGTAGTCGTGGAGGGAGTGATATGTGTGTGTATGTGATGTGAACTGCATGATGTGATCAATCAACATCAAACCAGCGGTTACCATGGGTACTGTTGAGGGCTCAACAAGTACTAGATCATACAGATTAGGACCTGGTAAACATGAATTCCAGGCTCAGTTTTGCCCTCTTGTGCTGGCTATGTGGACCTGAACCCAGCTCCTAGCTGTGGATTGAAGAGATTGGACTTAAACTTGACCAGTGGTGGTTGTGACTGGGGCAACGTGGCCTCCACATTTGGGAAATCTTATCTTGAAAGTTGAGTGTTTTTGTTTGCCCTCCCTGATTGAGGGGCATCACTGGCATCTAGTAGGTGGGATTCAGGGAGAGCCTGTGTCCTGCAATGCACAGAACACCCCCACAATCAAGCACTGTTCTCTGTCCCACTCAGCTTGCCAGTGTGCCAGCAGGCATTCATGTAGGTGAAAAACCTGGTTATGATTACCGGAGTCTAGCTCCATTTTATAAAGATACAATATTTTTGCATGGTTTTAATACGAAGTAAATTTTTCCAGGAATGAAACCACCATGAAAATTGATAGCAGTGGTATTTTGTTTGCTTTGGATCTTTCCCAGGGGTTGTTCACCCTTTTAGTAAATCAACTTGCCAGTGACAGTGCTGCCCACTATACTTGGGTCTTCTATCAGTCTGTGTTTGTGTCTGTCTCATCAGTGGAGTTCTTCACATAGGTGTAAGCATCTGACCCCTTCACCGTAGCTTGTGGAATAGTCAGACCTGAGCATTCACATATAGAAATATTTATTATTTTACTATAAATCACTTTCCTTTTATTTCCCCTTTATTTTAAAATTAGGACATTATATTGATTTTTCTGTGATTATGCATATGGGTAAATTGTACCGTCTAGAAATTTTATTTCAGAACAGTAAAGGACACAGCAGAAAATATTTATTATGAATGCTGTTGGGCCTGCTAAGATTGAGAACAACTGAACAGGCATGTCCAGTGCTCCAAAATGCTGTGATTCTAGGAATTAGCTATTTACTATCTTTGGATAGTCTCTTGGTAACTTTAACATGTAGAAAATTCTATGTTAAAAGTGTATTTTGTTAACCCAGGGAAGTATCAAGTTTGACGTCATCAGTGAGAATTCATGTGGGTATCATTTACCCTCAATGATGAGACAGACATTTGACCTTTGTGGTTTTCTTCCCCAAATTCCATAACCCCGGTCTATTTGTGAGGGGAAAAAATTAGACAGACTCAAATTAAGTAATATTCTACAAAATGCCTGACCAGTACTCCTCAAAACTGCCAAGATCGTGAAAAACAAGGAAGGCTGAGAAACTGTCACAAACCAGAGGAGACTAAGGAGACATGATGACCAGATGCAGTGAAGCATCCTAGATGGGATCCTCAAAGAGGAAAAGGACATTAGTGGAAAACTGATGAAATATTTAATCAAGTCTGGAGTTTAGTTAATAGTAATGAAGCAATGTAAATGTCTTCACTTCAGCAAATGTGCAATAGTTTTATAGGACTTCAGCATTAAGGAAGACTGAATTAAAGTAAATTCTGTGTACTATCTTTGCAACTTTTCTAAAAAAGAAACTTGAATAATTTTTTATTTAATCTCTTTTAAAAAAAATAGGAAGACATTAGAGGTCCCACATTTAAACATAAGTTAATTTCTCTAAAGATATAAAATAATCATCACATGAAAAGACACAATTAAAGCATGAGAAATGTCATGTTCTCCCTGGACCCTCACACTCCAGGATCAGTGCATGAAGAAGACAAGACAACATGGGAACCACTGTCAGCTAACAAAATATCTTGTCCTTAGTCAGGAAACAAACACCAAGAGACATCATAGAAATGGAGGAAATGGAGTGGGTGGGTCAATCAGATGAGTTCAGACCAAGCTTTGAAAGAGGAAAGGGGCATTGCAGGCAAGATAGAAAGACTGACTGACAGTGGCAAAAAGAGGGATTATAAGGCAGACTATTCTTGGGAAAAGTTTGTGTCAAGCAGTAATGAGATGTGAGGGTAATAAAAATAATAATAGCAAATATTTAAATAGCATTCTGTATAATAGGCATTGTCCCACGTGTTTTTTGAATGCTCACTCATCTACTCCCCATAACAATCCTGTGAGGTAGGATTATTGTCTCTATTTTAATGGGTGAGGAAACTGAGGCATGGAGAATATTACGTACGTATTAGGTTGCCATTTTTGTAGGTCAAAAATGATCTCAGAAAGTTCATATGGTTTGACCTAATAAGTAACTTGCCTAAGGTCCATGGCTATTTTGAGAGGCAGAGCTGGACTTTGAATCCTGACAGCTGGCTCAGGACTCTGAGCTGGGAGCCTCCAAGCCAGAGGGCCTCTTACAGACACGGCCAGCATTTATTGAATGCACACTGTGTACCTGACATTGTCTGAAGCTTTCCATATAGCAACAACTCCTTTATCTTTGCATCCACACTCTTGAGGTAGGTATGATCATCACCCAATTTATAGCCTAGGAAACAGAGTCTGAAAGAGGTTAAGTGAACCGCCAAAAGTTACACAGCTAGTAAATGAGCAGAGCTGGGATTTGAACCCTGGCTGGCTGACTCCAGAGTTCTCTCTGCCACTCGTGTATTTGGAGGTATGGTGTGGCAGAATTTGGACTGAGACAAGCTTTCACTGCAGTTCAATAATCTGGAGAAGAGAGGCTTCTCCTGTCAAATCTCAAAACAGACACTAAGGGCTTTGCATTTGGAAGGACACACAGGAAGTTATATTTTCTGACCAGCTCAAAGTGAATGACATTGTTATTCTGGTGGAATAGAAAATTGACTTCATAATCTTTTCAAAAAATAAGTAAGGAAATAAAAGAGAATAAAAGATAATGGAGCAAAAGGAGAGAAAGAGAATGTGAAAGACTGAAAGGTAGACGACAGAAGGTATTTTAAGTGTTACTGTGCTGAAGATATTTGGAATCAAGTATTTTATTTGTAATTGGCTAGCTTCTCCCTACTCTTAAATAATTGGTTGGCCATTTAATGGACATTTGGTGCTTGGATCTACTCTGTCAAATAATTAGTGGTCATGTCATAATCGCCCAATATTCAGTCTACTTAATTTATACTTGGATTCTCTTAAGCAGAGAAGAGAAAACTAGCCAAATGTTGCTCTCCAGCAAATTAACTTTTTAAAGTTTCATTTAATAGTATGACCTAAAACTTTACTGATTTTTAACCACCAAGTAAATCCAAATTAGCAAAAAAACTCAAAGAATATTTTAAAATGCAGTTTTCTTACTTTTACCTGTGTACAGTATCTTAAGTTAGGCTAGCTATAGTTTACCTGGCAAGAAGACTACACAAAGAAAGAGTCCCAGAATCTAAAGTAATTTTGATCTTGAGTATTAAGTAATTCAGGTTATCAAATCTACAAAAAGGTGGAAACACCCTTAACTTTATCTCTTTAAATCTCAAAATAGAGCAGATTAGGTCCCATGAACCATTGTTTGTGGATCAATATTCTCAGTCAGGTCTATGAACATGTAAGTTACACTGGAGACAGGCCTAAACAAGGCATAAGTATAAAAGGATTAATTAACCAATTCATGTGAACATTAAGTGAAACGAGCACAGCAATGAATGTATTACTGGCATCACTCTGCCCACTTGGCCTTGTATACTTGTCATAACAATGACAATTCTCTCTCATTTTGAATCACATAAACATGACTATGAACATCTCTACTGGTCTCAGATGCTGACACACAGACTTCTACCAGTTAGTAAAGCCAAGTCCTTTGCTTGATATTCCCAGACGTGACATCACTGGTTACTATTGTAATGTGGGACCAGTTGGAGCAGTGTGTTTCCATGGCAACCATCAGTGTAACCAGTTCCTTTACCCACCTAGTAACATGAAATAATAGACTATTCTTTATAACATATAGCAAAACAAGATTTGGTTTTGTTCATTGATTATACATTCTTTTGTGTTGGTCCTCAGCCTCTTCTCAACAGAGATCATACTGCAAACCCAACACTGCTATGTTAAATGAAGCTATCAGTCATGGTGGGTGCAAAGAGCTATGCCTAGGCAAACTGCTTCTTCTTGGGTCCATCTACACATTCTGGTAAAGTGGAGAGATCTCTATTTCCATGGGTTAAAAATAGACTGTTTACACAGTTAACTGGGATAAATGAGACCCATAGAGGGCTTAAATCAAGTCTTTAAGCCTGTGGGATGAAGTGCCTTGTCTAACACACTCTAAATGATACTTCCTGGCCTGGAACTTGTTCATGCCCTTTCCTAAAGAATATCAGTTTACTCGTTTCCAAAGGCACCATCAGACAATAAACAAAATGCAAACTGTGCTTTTACATTTCATTCATTACATTTTCCATTTACATTGAATGTATTAGCCACATAAATGTGGTTCTAAAGTAAGCATATTGGCTATAAATAACTTAGGGCCAGTTACTGTCAATAGTCTTTATAATATGGAAAGAGCATTACTTATGGGCATCACCATTTGAGAGCCACTGACCAAGACAAGAGAATGAAACACAAGGATAGTCTAAATACAGATGTCTGGGCATTCAAACCGTCATGACTCAAACATAACTCTCAACTCTCTCACCATGAGAAATAATACAATGTAGTATTAAGAAGACAGAATCTTAGGTTTGAATCTAGGCTCTGAGGCCTATTACTTGCTGTGTGTCATTGGGCAAGTTACTTGCCTATTTGTGCCTCAGTTTACTCCTCTGTAAAATGAATGTAATATGACCTACCTGTTATGGACTAATTTGTATCCCTCACCCAAAAAAAATTCATGTGTTGAATCTCTAATGCCCAATGTGACTGTGATGGGGCCTTTGGAAGTTAATTAGATTTAGATGAAATCATGAGGGTGGGACCCTCTTGATGGGTTTAGTGCCCTTAGAAGAGAGAGCAGAGAACTTGCTTCCCCACTCTGCCTTATGAGGACACAGTCGCCATCTGCAAGCCAGGCAGGGCTCTTGCTGAGAAACCAAATCAGTTGGCTGTCTGATCTTGGACTTCCTAGCCTCCAGAATTGTGAGAAATAAATGTCTGTTATTTAAACCACCCAATTTATGGTATTTTGTTTCATGGCAGTATGAGCTGAGATGCCACCTTATTTTTTTTCTCATATTTGTCATAAGCTGAAATTTATAAAGCATGCATAATCATGCCTGGGATATAGCAAGTGCTTTGTTAATTGTTTGTCATTAAAAAATAAACGAACGGGTAGGAAATTGTAGAGTGTTTCTTGCAAAGCTTCTACCATTTTGTCTTAATGATTAGCCTCCATAACCTTAATAACCTTTTAAAAAGTTATTATTAATGTTATTATGACAAGGGAGCTAATGTATATGAAGACATCTGACATAGAATCTGACACACTCATCTCTAAGGTGTTTGTAAGCACAACTGTTTGCTATATAATTATAAATGCATGTTGTACCTGAGTTTGAAGCTTGTTTCATCAGACTCATATCATCACTGTTCTTTGAAAGGTTGTAGTGAAAAACTTGGCCATCTGCTGTATCTGTCCAAGTCAGTATGTCCTATTGGGGCCTCAGGGAACCATGATCAAACTCATTCTACTGGACATTGGTTTTATGTCATCTTAAGGAGAATTGCATCTTACACTGGGGTTAGACTATAGCCTGGTCATACATTGAATGCATATAGGAGACTATTCCTTTATGTCTTGTTAGCTAACTTAGCAATCAAGCTTAATTTGATCCCGTCACTTTCTTTTAGCTCTCCTCCCTCTTCTCCCCTCTCTCCTGCTGGTGGGGGCAGGGTGGGTGTGCATGCATGTATGTTTATCATCACTGAGTGTACAGCACAGAGCCTGCATGTTAACCATCTTCTCTTTACTGAATAGTTTTATAAGACATGGAGAAAGGAAGGCAGAACATTCAGTTACAGACTCCCCAAAGTTTGCAACCTACGAACTGATCCACCAGAGCCCAGAGAACAGCCTTTGTTTCACAATTAGGCAAGGGATCTAGTGGAAAAAGCCAACTTGTTTCCTTTCTGTGTAGGACCTAGAAAATAGCCAATTTTATATTGCTTTGTGGTTTAGTGTTCAGATTTTCCCACAGGTCTATTCAGACCAACTTGGCCAACGGAAATGCCACTGCACAGCATTGTTTCAAGTGGAGCTGTGCTAAGCATAAGCTTATTAAAATTGGGAAGGCCGTATTTTCAAAACAGATATAGGACAGCTTTCACATGTCACTAGTTTGTACTTCGTGCAGTGACAAAGTAAAGCCATCCAGTGTTCAAATGTGCTAATCAGCATGGTCAATTCAGTTGACCATTCGTGGGGGGAATAAACCTAGCATCTTTGATGTGTGTGTGGTTCTTATCCAAGTGTAGAAGGAAAGTACAGATTTTATATAAACCATCTATTTCACTTTAAAAAGAAGTGACAACCTTTCTATCATCATGAAGAAAAGAAATGAGAATTAACATCTACCCTTTTTCTGCATATACTTTGTGGTGGATAATCACACTGTTGAGTAAAACTGTAAAAATTTTTCAGACTAACTGCCAGCTACAGCTTTTGGTTGGGTTTTGTGCCTCAGGAAAGGTTAAGATACTTAAAGAACAGGGAGTCTTTGTGCCTAAACTTACTGTGCTTTGACACAGCAGGTACAGCAAACAATTTGCATTAAGGAGTTTAGCAGTGATGAGAAAAGCTGGATTGTGCTCTGAAGTCATTTATAAGAACCTTGTTCCCTCCGAAGCCTTAGACTCTGAGGACTTCTCCTCTCTAGAAAAGTTGATTTTGGTCAAATCAGATTAGAAATCAGCTTTCCCTCAGCAGGCTGCTTGTTTGGCCGACAAAGGCAGGAGAGCTGTTTGCGTGGGTAGGATTGGGAGGAGCCTGAAGTGAGCCCAGGCACCTGTTTTCTGTAGCCCTCCATCTCTTTCTGGTGGATGGACACAGAGGGGGTCTGAGAGCTGCCTCTGCAGACTGCTGAGGACCAACATTCAGCTACTTTCGGCTCACAACCTGGGGACAGAGGGCTGGCCCCTCTTTCATTTAAAGATGTTGGGGATCTATGGGGGAAAACAGAAGGAATGAAGAGAGGGCTTCCTGAGTATATGAAGAAAGCATGAGGCAGGAGCTGAAATGGATGAAGGGGAATTACTCAGCTTCTTTAGTAAAGCCAATAAAGGATTACAGTAAATAACAGTGCCTCATCGTTATGTGATTGGATCCAGGGAGGTCCTTCTAAAGGCCCCACATGATGCTCTCCTTCCCTCCACCCCTTTGAGCTCCTTCCTCTTCTCTGCTCTCCTCTGCATTACGTCCGACACAGGAACTTTCTTGTGGTTCACAGAACACAGCAGATGCACTTCTGTCCCAAGGCCTTTACCTTAGCAGTGCCTGCTGCTTCAAATGCCCTTCCCTCAGATTTCTTCTTGGCCAGTTCCCTCATCCAAGACTGGAGTCTGCTCCAATGGTACCTTCTCCCAGGCATCCACACACCCTCCTGATCCTCCTTGCTCTGCCTTATTTTTTCTCTTCTTCTACAGCAGTTATCACCTTCTAACATACCACTTAGTTTACTGATTTATGATGCTTTTGTTTAGTTTCTGCTCACCCACCCCCACCACCCCTCTCCCAGTGCAGGCTAAAGAAGGGCAGAGATCCTTGATGTTTCACTGGCGTATCCCAAGTACTCAGAACACTGGCACATGGCGGCTCCATAAATACGTGTTGAATGAATGATGAGGGAGTCTTGGCATTATCATCGTCATCATTATTAATATTTTTATTAAGTTATATTCTATTAATATTATTGCTATTATTTTATCAGGCTCAGATACTCCTATTTATTTACTCAATAGTACATAGATGGCAAATGTCAGATCTAGGACTCAAACTGAGCTCAATAAGGTTAATAACATCTTGTAAACTGACTATATGTCAATTAAAAAAAAAGATTAGTAGCTTGTGTCTAGTGACTTAAAAGAATGATTTAATAAGATGGATCAGTTATAGATAGATCCCAAAACAGGGATACAACAAGGAGATTTATTTAGAATATTCAAATCACAGTTAACAGCAAAGTGCCTTTCCTATCTTGTCCCTTTCTATGCACCCCAACTCTGCTTCTCCTCTTGATGGGCCTCTGAGTTTCTAATTTTTAACAGATAAATCTTTCAAGATAAGTGTTTATTTTATTTTAACTGACATGTGCCAGTGTAGCTCTGGGAAAGAAAAAAGTTGTTAGTCCACTGTATGAGGGTACCCAGCTCTTTTGTTATAATGATAATGATGTTTATATTCTGCATACATTTGGTCTCATATTCACAACACAACGGCAAGTGATGGGCCCTGGAATCTGAGCCCACCCACAACAGTGGGGGTTTAAGTAGCGCATGAACTGACTGTGATCTGGATTCTTTGTTGTTTGAGGAGCAGGAGTTGAAGGGTGAAAAGCTCGCGTTTTAGCAGTGAACAGAGACAAGTGGGCAGAGGGGCCTTACAGTAAAAAGAGAGAGAGTGGGGAGAACAGGAGCCTGGGAGCTGGAGGGCAGTAAGGGGAGGAGAGGCCGGACAGGGAAGGGTGCCAGCAGACAGAGCCAGGAGCGTGAGCTCTGCGTACAAATGAATTTCCTGTGTTATCTGTCACTTACCAGGGGATTTGTAAATAATGTCAGCAGGAACTTGTGTTTGCTTATAAACATGTTCCTGAATATTAGGGGCCACATTGATTGTTTCCCTTAAGTCATATAACTCCAGGGGTGCAATCCAGTGGGAATCGGTGGGAGCCAGGAATCGTCTCTGGGGAGCTGGTACAGTCTAGTGTCCTTGATGTGCGTCCGCACAGAGTTACATGTGCACAGCCTGGCTCACTGGGCTGATCCTTCTCGGCCCAAAGAGCCCTGATGTCAGATTGCTGGTTTCTTTTTATAAGACAGTCCCTCTTGAAGAAAGTCCCAACTCTTCCCTCTTCAAATAGCCAACAGGACAGATGTATGGGTTTCTGAAAAAACCATGCAATCCCTTTTTAAACAAAAGCAAACATATTCCTTAACATACGGCATGGGGGCTAAGGTGGAATGAACCCGCAGGGGAGCCTTCCACGGTCAAGGCAAGGAGAATGGAGTCGTGCTCCCCGCACCTGGGATGGAAGGGACACCTATTTCTGTCCTTGGAGCTCTGGAGAGTGTGTTCTTGCAGCATGAGAAGCTGTGATGAGAACGTCACAGTCCAGAGTTACAGTGAAGGGGGACATAGCACAAAATCTGGGAGAGTAAATCATTTATTTTACTTTTTCTCTGAATGTTTTTGGTTTTGGTTTGAGGAAGGAAGAAAAGCTTATCTAATCCTATTTTGCTTAGGCAAATATCAAAGGGAATGAGATGAGCCCTCAGTAAAATTGTGAGTTACACGGTTTTTATTTTTATCCTTCCAGCCCCTCCCTGAGCCCCCCTCCCTTCTCCGCCGCCCCCTCCTACTGCCACGAGTTCCCAGCACTCTGCAGCTTTGCCTGCTCTGATGAAACTACCAGTCTGAGAAGCCAATTCTCTCTAAGATGTTAATGGCTGGGTCCTCAACTAGAGAAATGTAGCTAACAAGAAAACAAACCCACTCAAACTGGATTAAATAAAGATTGACTGTAAGTGTCTTAAGAGGAAACCTCAAAAACATTCAGACAGGAAACAAAGCATGACGTAAGCTGACTGGAAATGAAGCTGGAAGTGGTTTTGGGAAGCCAGAATCTGAAGACATCACCACTCTTGTCTGCGTTTCTCTGCCCATGCTCTCCAGGCTCAATCAATCAGTCATCTCCTTCTCTCTTGCTCTCTGGCTCTGTCTCCACTTTCCTTCTTCCCTTTCTTTCCCTCTCTTCTCTCACATGGCTTACTTGACTTTCAGATGACCTACCATGGTCTGACTCTATTTGATCTTTCAATTAAATATTTGTCGTTCTCTAACTAAAGTCTCTGCCCCTCACTTTAATTTCTAAAGACCACGTCTGATTAGCTGTGAGTCATTCACTGAATTTGCTCCTCGCTTCTTGGGTAATGATGGGACCTGGCCTGAATGGAGTGAGGGGTGAAGAAATTAGGAAAAGGCTTTGTCAACCTGAGAGACCTAGGGCTGCCTCTTCTAGCTGTGAGCAGGGCAGGTGGAGTAGAGCATGTATATCAGGTATCTGTTGGCAATAGATATTGATATGATCTGCTGAAAATGATATGGGGCGAACCACCCCGGAAGGCAGTGACTTAAAGCTATAAGCATTTACTGAGCTCAGGAGCCTGTGGGGTGGTGGATGGTTCTTCTGTCTCGGCTAGGCTGGGTCACATGTCAGGGAGTCAGCTGGCTCTCAGCTGACCCAGCACAACCGTAGCTCACACAACAGAAGCAACTGGAAGCAGAGGCTGTGTCTCACCCTCTAGCAGGCCAGCTCAGTTATGTTCCTGATGGTGATAGCTGGAGTGGAAGAATGGAAACAAAAACACTCAAGGATGTTTTCAGAGTTCTGTTTGGGTCACATTTGCTAACATCCCAGTGGCCAAGGTAATTCACATGGCCAAACTCAGAATCAAGGGACAAGGAACTAGAATCTACCTGTTCAGTGAAAGAAACTACAATCACATGGCAAAGGTGGTTGGAAACAGAGAGAGGAGAGAAATTGGAGCTATGAATGCCATCAGTCTGCCACATCATGGCAACAAACTCACTGACTTGGACAACAGGCTAGTATAGATACACATCCTTTCCCGGCAAGATTTACACAGGATCTTACTGATACTAATTCCTGATCCCAGATAGTGAATACCAAAGTTGGAATTTTCAATCCCTCTCAAATAACAGCAAATGAATGACAGCTTTGTCTCTAAGTAAAGCTGGAAATACAGAATAGCAAGAACACAAAACCACGATAACAGAAGGAATTGAATGTTCTCCACTCCTCCCCTCCCTCACCCACAGTTCACACACAATATACCTAGGCTAATGACACCCTGCTTTCTAACTCACTGGATTAAGAAACGAGCTTATTAATATAATTGTGCTTCCTCAATAGCTCAAAGCTGAGCATTGTGTAACCCTAACCCTGATGAGTGTGAGGCACTGTCATGGGTGACTTTTCTCCCTTTCAGTGGTGGCTGGGTTCTGTGTCGTGCAGTGGGGACTCATTATTTGTTTGCTTTTCTGACAGAAATGAAAAGAATATGGCTTTTGTAAGTGGCCTACAGTTAGCTCCTGGGTTAGATAATCCAGTTTGGAGGCTACTGTGGCCTTCTGCTCCTCTTCATAGATTCATACTGTAATAAAATATCAGGACTAGATGGGCTTCGAGATGATCTAATCCAGGATTTCCACAACCTTTACTTAGTCACATAAACCATTCACTGTTTTCTAACATCTGCCCACTGTTGAATATTTTTAGTTAAATTGGCTCATTTTTAAAACCTAAATTAATTTCTTTTTAAAAATTCACATCATGGCCATAAGTTGAAAAGTCAGTATGATTTGATGTAATAGAAAATGACCATAAAATGAACAGAATGAAAATGCCACATTGTTACGAAATTCTGTCCAGATGCTTGAGCCTTTAACCTGCCCAGTCTTTACGAAGAAGGAAGTTTAGCAAATGTGAGGGAAGTGTTAAAGAAATACTATCCTCAAGCTGACGCATTCTCTCTAATGGAGGCAGGAAGTTAGAAAGAGGCTTGAAAGGGTCATCACTTTCTCACTATCCAATTCGATGCTGTTTAATGCCCTGTTCCTGTATCCTAATGTCATCTTGGACTTTCCGAGTTGTGTGGGCACTGCTGTGTATCAGTATCCATAGTCCACATCCTTCCATTCACGGATGGAGAAACTGAGGCTTCCTTTTCCTCCTTTCTCATGGCTGCCTTTGTACCACATCACTACTGATTTGCATCTTGCCTACCAGTTAGGATGGGAGAAGGGAAAAGAAACAAACCACGAAAGAAGTAAAAGGCAGAGCTGGTGGGTGGTGCTTTTGACTCTACAAAGTTGGGGTTCACCTTGTTTTCAATTACCCCTGCTCTTCGTAACCTCCATTTCTAGAGGTCATTGGCCGTAGCCTATTGAAAGACACAGAAAGACCTCCTTACTTCCATAAAGAAGCCTTCTGCCTGGATCCATGTATCTAAGACTCTTAGATCAGGAACTTTATAGGTAGATATGGCCATACAAAGGGAGGCATCTTTAGTTCTCTTGCCAAGGAAAGCATTGTGTCAGGAAAAAGGCCAAAAGAGCAGAGCTATCTGAGTCTAATTCCTTGGAGTAAGCCATGGGAGCTGTGCTAATGGCATTCTAAATCCTCCTCGGCAAACTGGATGGATTTTCAAAATGAGGTGGAGAAATACTCTTTGTTTCCTTATCTTTTCAAGATGATTTTTAGTTGAAAATCCTTTCTTTAAAAAAAAAAAATAGGATAAATGTAATCGAACACCCAGCTAAGCTCTTTATTCCATCGCCTGTGATCTGGAATAAGCTATTGAGACATTTCTTCAGCCAGAAAAGGAAGGGAGGATCTTGAAATATCCTTCTTCATATTTTTAAAGATGATGCCCTTTATATCAAATATTGATGTTTCCTTTTTTAATTTCTCATGCTTTTTGGAAATAGTATGGTGTGTATATGAAGTAAATAAATGTTTCTTTTCCCCATGCATTACAGGATAAAATCAATAGGACAAGTATCTTAATCTTTGGGACATGGGTGCCTACACCTGATACCTATTATATGAATCAAATTTCTTTCTCCACACTTTGAACTTTGGTGGTCCATACATTTGTTACCTGATCTGAACAGCTCAGGCTGTTGTTTGTTGAAAATAAGAAAAATTCAAATATCTGTCAATCTGTCTTTACGTTTGTTTATAATTGAGAGATTTCTCTCAACCCCATATTGGCTCTTTCTTCAGAAGTACAAAGGAAAGAGACTTAATAGTTGAGCAGGCTTGCATGGACATCTTGACTCTGTTCTTACTGTCTTTGAAATACTGACAGATACTAAAGCTTTCTGAGCCTTACTTCTTCACCTTTCAATGGGGCAATAAAATCTCTCTTGTAAGAGGATTATAAAGATTAAAATAAGGTGAAGTAAGAAAAGCTCATAGCACATGGCCTTACACTGAAGCATTCAATAGGTAGTCACTAGCATTATTACACTGGAAAGGCCCTGTGAGAGAGAGAGGAGTACATCTAGGCTTTGGGGTCAGAGAGGAGGAGGACCTATTTCTGCTTCATTCATAATTGCATTTCTAGTCCTTAAAAAACTAAAACTAGATTTTTCCATATGATCTAGCAATCCCACTTCTGGGCATATATACAGAGGAAACACTAATTTGAAAAGACATATGTGCCTCAATGTTCATAGCAGCACTATTTACAATAGCCAAGACATGGAAGCAACCTAAATGTCCACTGACAGATGGTTAGATAAAGAATTTGTGATATATTTATACAATAGAATACTACTCAGCCATAAAAAGGATAAAATAATGCCATTTGCAGCAACATAGATAGACCTGGAGATTGTCATACTAAGTGAAGTAAGTCAGACGGAGAAAGAAAAATACCATATATCACTTATATGTGGAATCTTAAAAAATGACACAAATGAACTTATTTACAAAACAGAAACAAACTCAGAGATAGAAAACAAACTCATGGTTACCAAAGAGGAAGGCTGGGGAGGGATAAATTAGGAGTTTGGGATTAGCAGATATAAACTACTATATATACAATAGATAAAAAACAAGGTTCCTACTGTATAGCACAGGGAACTATATTCAGTACCTTGTAATAGCCTATAATGGAAAAGAATATGAAAAGGTATACACACACACAGAGAGAGAACTGAATCACTGTGCTGTACACCAGAAATTATCACAGCATTGTAAATTGACTGTACGTCAATTTAAAATTTTTTTTAATTAAAAAAAATAAGTGCATCTCCAGAGCCAGTTCCCACTGGCACATAACAGGAACTCAGTATTCTTTGGATGAATGATTGAAGGTTCTGGCATTCTCCCATGTTAGCTGTGTGATCTGGGGGGAGGTATTTCAGCTTAAATGCAATGGCTGATGTGAAGTACCAGCACAGAGGCTGGCACATGTTATACTTTCCGCAGATGTTTATTCCAAATCTCTACTGCCCTTCACTTTTGGTGATTCCCAAATAACGAACTAGAATCAGCAGTTCCTGGGGAAGTATCCATTTTAAAAGCTGTCTTTTAAAATGGGCAATGGGCAGTATCTAGGAGCCCAGGATGCATGTGGGAGGGTTCCTACAACACCCTCAGGGTGGTCCTTTGTCAACAATGTCGGGATCTGAGAAAAGCAGGATGTCTAATTTGACCCTTTCTGGTTCCTGGGGAACTTAAAGGTAGTATGTGGGCATGAGGAGGGTCCTGAAAAGAGGCATAGAAATTATCTTTCACTGAGCTGTAATGTGCTCGTATTTGAAAGAACTAAGAGAAAGTTTCCATCTGTTGTGTCAACTTCAGTTGATTGGTCGTGCTTTTAGGAGTTTTGTCTTGAAGAAAAATTCCAGGACCACAACCTGACATTCAGAAAGCCATCATGGTCGATTAGGAATGTCTGCCATGTGTTTAAGATGGGGTGTTATGGCTGGGGTGTGCTGTGGAGATTTACACAACAGCATTCAGAAGGGAGACTTGCCAGATGCTCAGCATGTTCCTTTGCAGTTAACTGCTAAATTTGGCAATTACAAAAACAAACAAATAATCAGATATCTGGGATTTTTTTCCCCCTCTTTCAGCTTTTGCTCTTATAGGACCCATCTTACATTAGCAGGTCATGGTGGCACTTAAGATCTTGAAGTAAGTAGGAAAACAGACACTGCTCTGGTGAAATTGGTCACATGTAACCTTTATAGAAATGCTTGACATTGCAGGTCAATGTACAGTGTGTGGTATTCCTGCCTGTGTTCACTTAGCAAACATTTATTGAGCATCTACTATGTGCCAGGCAATGTTATAGCTGCTGTTTCTTTAGTGAACAAAACAGACAAAGACCGTTTTCCCTATGAAGCTTACATTCTACTGAGGGATTCTGTTGACACTTACTTTAGTTATGTGATACGTCAGCATGACGCACATAGAGAAACCATAGAGGATCTGAATTTCCAAGTGTTTGATCCCTTCTACTTTTTCCATAATCGCATGAATGCAGCCTTCCCACTCTACCTGCACCTCCACCCTGGGGCTTCTGGAGCCAAATCTACCTAAGATCAGCTTCTAGAACAAGGCTTTCTTTACTTTGGGAGTAGCTGGCTATGTCCAGATGCTTGGCCAAAGTTTCCCAAGTGCATTTACCCTACTGACTTGATAATAAGTGAAATCTGTGTCGTTAGTCTCTGAGTCATTGGCCCCAGTTGGACAGCTGAGCTTTGATCAGTGTGGATCCCTTACGCTCTTCTATGCTTGAGGAAGAAGCAGAGCAGCGGTCTCTGGCTCCGAGACCCTGAAGCTGTGATGCAGCCATGATGTCAGGTCAAACTCCACATTCTCAGGTGCTGCTTCCAGCCTTTTCATGCTGCCCCAAGACTCTGGACGCAGCCTTGCAGGAGTGGTGTACACAGACTATCAGTGTCTTTAATTGCTGTGGACAGGGGACGGGAGGTGAGGCGATTGTGTTAGCCAGGACTCAGCGGCAAGTGATAGAAACCCAATTCAAACTGACTGAAGGTAAAAAGGAATTTTATGGTTCATGTATCTGAAAAGTGCTGGTTTGGGGCATGACTGAATCAGGAATCTGTTTCTCTTCTCTGTGATGGAGTCAGTCACTCATGGGCAGGCCCTGTTTTCTTGATAGCCTTACATTGCATTGTGAAAAGAGAGCTTCTCTTTTATGTTAGTTCCAGCAAAAGTCCCAAGCTTTATGCCCATTGGCTCTGATTGAGCGTGCTGGGGTCACATGTTCATCTCTGAACCAATCACTGCCATCAAGGGATAAAACACACTGATTAATCTCCTAAGTGTGGAATTTGAATTCACTTTACCCAGACTTCATGGGCTGAGAATAGGGGAGGGTCAGTTCCTCCAAGGGAAACCAGGACACTCTCACCAGGGAAAGGGGAAATGTATACTGAGCAGGTGAAACCATTGAACGTCCACTAGAGACACTCTGCATTGACTGCCACCAACAAAGAGGGAGCTGACAACATGTCACTTGGTATGAAGGTGGTAGTGACTATGCATTTACTTCTTGCAGGAGGGTTGGGAGAAAAACCACTCGTGTCAGTTTCCAAAGCAGGGAAGGAGGAGGCACGATGGTAGCCACCAGCTCACTTGCTCCTAAACATCCCATGTACTGTCCATGTACTGTACCCAGGGTTTGTGGGCCCTGGAGCATTTCCCTGGGATCATGAACCCCTAGACAATGGCTGGTGCCATTTAACAATCTAGATAATTTACCCCTATCCTGAAATCTGCTGCTTGTCAGGGCTTTAAGGCATCCAGTTCATCTTAATCAGTGGTAGACATCTGTAAGTTTGAGTCATAGCACTTTCTGGCGCAGATAAATGCCCTGAGTAAGGACGTGGCTAGGAGCCATTAAAGATCCGTGTTTTGCACTAACTGATGCGTATAATGTTCACTGCCTCTTTGCTGATATTACCAAATGAAGGCTGTTTCTTAATGATGCATTTTAATTGTCATTATCACTGTCACAAGGATCATCTAATTCATTTATACTGCACTTGTTGCTCTAGAATCTAGATGATGGTCTTCAGGGCTAGTCCTGACAAACAGAATGTGCAGTGTGACCGAGGCTCAGGGGGCTACAGTTGTGCTGCGCTTCTTCAGAGCCTCAGCAGAGCTCACATCACCCAATAAATACAATGTTCTGCTCCGTTTCTGTGCCCCCTGAACTCACTAAACTGAGTTCCTTAGCACAGGGACTGTCTCTTTAATCCTCAGCATCTCCTGCACCACGCATATAATAATCGCTCAACAAATGTTTCTAGAATAAGTGCTGTGTTTAGTGATTGCAAAGTAAAGGGGAATAAGACATAGTCCCTAACCATGAGAAGCTTCAAGTCTGTTAGTTACAAAAATAACACTACCAGCGATTACACCAACTAATGCTAATCAAGGGCAATGTGCTCGATACTGAGCTAAGTGCTTTGCATGCATGCCTCATTTAATGATCTTGACAACTTCCTCCCACGTTGTATACTATTACTACCCCATTTTACAGATAAGGAGGCTGAAGTCTGTGGAGTAAGCTAACGTCACATCATTTGAAAATGGTAGAGTCAGGTTTTGAACCCAGGTCTGCCTGTTATAATGCATGTTCCTAACCACTAAAGTAATACTATGTCTATAAAGGCAGGATGAATAAAAGGTGGGGCCACTTGAAACCAGTGAACACCTACTGTTCTCTCTGTTTTTTTCTCTAGGCTAGAAGAAGGGCCATAGTGAAGGAAGTGTCTGCATCTTTGCTAAATATAGGGTCAAAAGATGGAGGAGCTCTGCTCCTCACAAGTTTGTTTTACATTCTCCCAGAATGTAAAGAGAAATTGCAGAATGTCATTGAGAAATGGAGATTGGGGATTGCATCTGTAAAAACCGTGTATACTTTGTACCTTGCCCCAAGCAGTTCTTTCTCCTTTGTCAGTTTCCCCATAGAGACCTGAGCAGAAGCCAAAGGAAAGGACAGCACAGAAGTGACAGCCCCAAGGGAGGTCAAGCCGCTGGGAGGGTTGGGGGACGAGCTTCACTGAGGAGAGAAAAGTAAAGTGAGCTATTCCATGAGGCCTATGGCCAAGTGGGTAACAGAGACCCTGGCATGTGGTTGAACATGAGAAGCATTCTCATCAAGCCAAGGGTGGGATTTCTGGAAAGGACCTAAGGAAGGAGCCAGCAACTGCTGAGAGCTAGAACTGTCCATCATGAGTAGACTTGCAGAGCTGTGGCAAATGTTAGTGCTCAGCAACCAAAGTGTGTGTAATGATCTCCTTTATTCACTCAGCAAACATGTGTGGATATGTGTGGATATGCTGTGTATATGCACTGGGCTAGGTATGCACTTCCAGGGAAACCATGAAGGGAAATGTTCCCAGTAGGAATCTCATGTGGGACACAGACTGGTAAATTGGTAATAGTGACACAGTGTTGAGAAGCCTCCCAAAGGGGCAAGCAAAGGGAGCTCTGAGATTATAAGGAAGACAAAGTCACTAAAGAAAAGAGTATTTGTTAAAGATCATGACATTTGTTAAAGATGATAGGAGAGACTTTATTCAAGGGGGGGCTACTGCAGTGGGGTTCTGTAATAAAAGAGATTCGGTGTGACTGAGTGCAAAAAAAAAAAAAAAAAAAGGAAATTTATAGCCAGGAGAAAGGTGTGGGTCAGTGAATGGAAAATCACTAAGAGGAAATGTCAGGAGTAAGGGGGGTTCTGGCTAACCTGACCTAATGGGTTCTTACTGAAGACAGACCATTGTGATTAGACGTCAGATGGAGGGTGATGGAGGATGAGGAACGTGGTCAGATATCAACTCTGATCAGATATTGAGGTTGGGGATTCTGGCTAAACTTGACTGAGCAGGATTGTTGCTAAAACTGGACAACGCAGAGACAAAGTTGGAAGTCCAACAGCTGAGGCCTAATTGGAAAAGAGCTCAGAAGAGCCTGAGTGGAGTTCAGCCAAGTAGGGGAATATTTGTCAGTACCTACCCCATTCCTGGCTGGAAAGGGGCAGAAAGCTAGCTGAAAGCTAAGTGGGCATGGAAAAGGTGAATAGGATTCACCCAGCTGCAGCAGGGGAGTGGGAGCAGTGTGTCGGAGGGGCTTTTTGGAAATGAAAGAAGAAGCGTGGCTCAAAATCAGGAAGAGAGAGCATGACATTTCTAGGAACTACAAGAAACCTGGTCCAGCGTGTGCTTGGAGGGAGAGGTGGAAAGTGGCGAGAGATGGCACTGGACCAGCCACCCTTAGAGTTTGGACTTCATCCTGAAGCCAGCAGGGGGCCCTATCATTGGGTTTTCCTTCCAAAAGAGGATCAGAAGCTTTTACAGGGCTGTCTTGGGTGGGTAAGGTCACATCTGCCAACAACAAAAAGGATGCCAAGTCTGAAAACACCTGTTTCCAACACCCAATCATCTTGCAGGCAGATCCAAAGGAAGCACTTTGGCCATCTTTCTCTGGCCATAGAAACAGAGTCTTGGTGTCCTGATATTATTAAAACCCTCATAAACTGAGAAGATGTATTTTGGACTTGAGAGCATGTCAAAAATCATATAATTTTTCCAGCCTAATTCTAGCTCACTAGACTCACCTTAGTGGCACCTGAGAATTCCCTGGGAAATTTTAAAAGAAATATCAATGCCTGGGCTACCCTCAAAGATCCTGATTCAGTTGTCTGAGGCAGAGCTAGGAACTGGTAGTTTTTAAAGATCCCTAGATGGTCCCCTGTGCAGGCAGGGTTGAGAACCTCTGCAGAGCACACAGCCTAGCCATGTTAACTCCTGAGAAGGAAATGGACTCCCCTGGCCGTTCTCCAGGTACTCCAGCCGAGATTCTGGGTCAACTTTGCATACCTTCCTGGCAGATCTTCAAAATCTGCCTGTGGCAACTGCTGAGACCTCTTCATGCCCCACTCCCCTTTTACAAATAGATGCAAAAGAACCCTGTTCTGAAGCCAACAGAAGACATCCAGAGAGGGAGAGCGACCTCACCTACTCCTGGGCACTTAAGGGCATCAGCCTCATCTCACTCTCTGGGCTGGGTTGTCCTGCAACGCTAAGGAGCTTTGTCAAGGATTTGTTTTTCCCCTGGATTTACCCGGAAACTCCAAGCAGGCCTCATTAGCACATTACTCACACTCACCCAAGTCCCACACATCACCTTCCTCCTCACCCCCACCTCCAGATCTTTTATTTTTCTCTATTTGCCCATTTATTCAATGCAGTTGGCTTTTGTTCCCTGTGCCCTGAAAAGCACCTATTTAGAATGGCAATGCCGCTGGAAGAAAAGCAGGTGGCTACAGGCTCCATGGTCCCAGCCCATGGCCCCTCGTTGTCCTCCCCATGAAATGCCATCCATCTGGAGCACTGAGCAACACCCCTCCTAAATACTTCGAAGGCACTGCCCTGTTTCAGTCCTTTCACACTGAGACAGCAAATCATTAACTCAAGCCCCTGGGTGGTTTCTTGCAGCAATTAACAGCTGCCCTGGTGTTAATTCCCAATCAACAGCCCCTCAATCCTGCTGCTCTTACAGCTGTCGGCTTCTGGCCTCCACAGCACATTTTGAAAGTAACTCGGTGGGGCAATGAGACTCTGTCCCTCCTGCACTCCCTGAGGAAGCCCTCACCAGGCTTCTTGGGGACACCAAGTGCCCCAGGGACTGGGTGAGTCAGCAGGAGGCTCCACCCACCTCTTTCTTGTCAGATGACAACTTGGGAGACTGACAGAACTAACTCTCCTTTGCAGTAGCAGCCCCTTGGGATATTCATGAAGCTTTCATTTTCCTATTTTGGCTTTTTTAGAATTCTTTTTCTTTTTCTTTTTCTTTTTTTTTTTTTTTCTGTTTGTTTTGAGATGGCTGTATTTTTCCTCCACCTAAAAAAAAAAAAAAAACAAAAAAAAAAAAACCCTCTCATTTGAATCAGTCTTTTTCTCAATCACGGAGCCACACAGTTTCTCACATCTTACCTGTGTTGCTTCCTCTAGCTCCCTGTGGACAGAATGAGACTCGAGAGGATGGTAAAATAATCCAACTGCCTCCATGCAAGACAGGAGCCTGGATTGTGCCGGCCATCATGGCCTGCTACCTTCTAGTGGCAAACATCTTGCTGGTCAACCTCCTCATCGCTGTCTTTAAGTAAGAGGGTCCTTCTTCAGAGCACCTGGAATGGAGTCAGGAAACTGAAGTGGGAGGTGGGTGTGATGCTTCAGAAAGCAGTGGAGTTTTTCACTTGATTCTCTCTGGTCTCTCTTTCAGCAATACATTTTTTGAGGTAAAATCAATATCCAACCAAGTGTGGAAATTTCAGAGGTATCAGCTCATCATGACTTTCCACGAAAGGCCCTGTTCTGCCCCCACCTCTGATCATATTCAGCCACATGACCATGATATTCCAGCACCTGTGTTGCCGATGGAGGAAACACGAGAGTGACCCAGATGAAAGGGACTACGGCCTGAGTAAGCTTCAAGTGACAGCCCCAACAACCACAAAGCAGAAATCCCCACCGCTTCTGTAGACAGTCATGCAGGACCACTGGGCACCTGGTTCCTCCTTCTTCCTGCCCATAGCTCGGAAGACTTGGAAGGGAATGGGGTAGGGGGTGTGCTTGATGCAAAACTATGCTGGAAAGAAGATAGTCAAGCATTCTTAGCCTCACACCTTTCTTAGTGAGATAAAACCAGGATCTAGTAGGGCTCTGTTAGCATCTTCATAAGTTCTAAGTTTCTCACTTTCCAGATGTCCCACCACAAAATATATCAACCATGTTAATGCTCCCAGGGCTGCAGTATATATAATTTAAGCATCCTGACATGAGTTGAATTGAGTTCTAGGTGACTAATGTTGATTTTCCATGATCATTTCTGGATCCATTATGTTTTTAAGTCTTAAACGCTCCCCAAGCCTTAAGGGTTGTACCTATATGACTTCATGAGGAAACCGGCCCTGCTTTCCATGATTCCCAGGACAAAAAAGAAGACCCTGCACCAACCACCTTGTAGCCCAGTGTTTCTAGAAGGAGGTTCGATTGGCATTGGGGTGGAATAATTCTTCATTATATAGGCTTGTTCCACATATTGCAGGAGATTTAGCACATCCAGCCTCCACACATTGAATACTAATAGCTCCTGCAGGTTCCTGAATGTCCATTGGGTACCACCCATAGTTAAGAACCATTGGGAATCCAGCCCCATACAAGCAAGCTACTATGGTTTCTCAAAGGGTGTCAAATAGACCACCTACACTAAATCTGCTGAAACAGAGCCTCTAAGATTGTGGCCCAGGAATTACCTCCAGGTGATCACTAGTGCAGCTAAAGTTTGAAACCAAAGCCACTTAATAATCAGCTGCTTCTCTAAGTCTGAAGCTTTTAACAACTTCTCTGATACAGCCATGCCCAACTTCTCTCAAGACATTAAAACTGGAAACTTGGAGAGGGGCTAAGAATTTCCAGATTCACTGTTTCTATCTGAAACACCAGTTAGGCAAGTAGAAAGCTCAGGGGGAGAAAAGATACAAATTTCCACCGGGCTTTTTCTACAGCTGTATCAGTTATGAATTTGTTTACATGCTATTAACAGAAAACCAGACTAATAATAACACAAATAAATAAGGTTTTACTTGTCTCACATAATGAAAGGTGGAAAGGTAAATAGCCCAGAGCCCAACAATGACTCACTGAAGTAAAAGACCCCAAGTCCTTTTGTTTTTATGCTCAGCTCTTTCTTATCGCGCTGTCTTGTCTGCTGGTAGCAAAATAGCTGCTGCATTTCCAGTCATCACATTGTGTTCAAGGCAGAAAGAAGCGGGAAGGTGAAAAAATGTAGAAAGAAGCAGCCCCATAGCTAGAGTACATCAGGAAAGCAAAATCTCTTCCCAATACACAACCCCTTCCTGCAGTAGAATTTTGTTTGTTTGTTTTTTGAGCCAAACTGGGCCTCATGGTTGCTGCCAGCTTCAAGAGACATGGAAATGTATGTATTTGAACTTCCAGCCTCTGTAGTAGGGAGAGGGAAAGGAGGAATTGGGTTGCAAAGGGTTTTTAATAAGGCCAAGGAACAGTGTCTGTCTGCCACACTTCTCAGCCCAGAAGCTGAGTTTTCAAGAAATTCCCATTCTCTGCATAGCTTCCCTTTCCTTGATTTCACTACATTCTTGGCCTTACAACATACATAATTCTTAGCAGTAAACCACATATACTCAGGTGAGCTTCAGAGACACGTAATGAATCTAATGCCCAGAAAGAGGACAGTGGCACAAGTTGCCTGAGTGGATTTGGATTTAGTCTGAAACTTAGTGAAGAATCCAGGCCCCCTTCCCTAACCTCGATTTAGCTTAGGAATGCCATTTGGCCCACAAATCAGAGGCCATCGCTTTTACTTCTCTGCCTCATATCCCTCATTTCTTTTTCACAGAGCTCTTCATAACTGATGATGAGCTCAAGAAAGTACATGATTTTGAAGAGCAGTGCATAGAGGAATATTTCAGAGAAAAGGATGATCGATTCAACTCGTCCAATGATGAGCGGATACGGGTGACTTCAGAAAGGTGTGTTCCCTGGGCACATGCCTCTTGGGGTTGTTTTATACCATGGCATGCCTTATCAATTGATTCTGTTTGCAGGGCCACAAAAAAGAGACCCTCTTGTGTTTACTATCATTGTCTGAGAAATCATCAAGCTTATGAGAGAACAGAATGTTGTCTCAAGTGTCTATAGAGCAAAACCCCAGACTTGTAGATCCTAGACTTCCCCAGCAGGCAGTAGCAGCCGCCTTCCTGGACACTAGAGATTGTTGAGTCCAGGACAGGGCAGGGGTTGCTGGCTCAGACCAGAAATTAGAAAGATCTGACCCAGACACAAACCAAGAGAGACCCAGCCCAACTCAAGGCTCTTCGATAGATTTGTGTTTTCTGTAGATCACTGAGCATCTTCTCAAAAGACATAGTTGGTCCTCATGCCTGGCTCATATGGGTGCTCAGTACCTTCAAAATAAACCCAGCAAGAGACTTGTGAATTAGTTAGAATAATGGTTGAGGGCTTTTTAAAATTACTTTGTTTTTTCTTCCTATAGAACAAGATAAAAGCAAAGAGATAAAAGCAGGGTTTTCTCCCTAGTTATTATATACTTCTAGATCTTACTGACCAAGTAGTCTTCTAGACCAATAGGGCTATAAAAGAAAAATCTCAAAATAAAGAGACGAGAATCCTTTAAATGTAATAAATCTAACTTTGTGCAAATGGATTTACATTTTCTTATTTTTCTCATTTTCTGTAGATTAATACAAACTTCATTCCAGGCTGGCATATTTAAAACCCAGCATTTGGGAACCATTCTTCTAACAGAACACCTCTAATGTTACAAAGCTTTGCTGTAACTTTACATTTTAAGCATTTGCAATATAAAGATGGCAGAAGCAAATTATAAATAGTGGGAGAAGGTATGATATATTGATGATTTCAGTTGATATATGACTCGGACTTCTAAGATTTGAGTCAGTCACCTCTAATTTTCTTGAAATGACATTTTGTCTGCTTTCCCATGTCATACATTCTCTAGTGGCTCTGCAGAAATTATGCAAGTGGCATTTTTCTGTCCCTGGCCCTTTATCTCTTTAGAGAATGCAGTTTCTGAATCACTATGTTATACACCAGAAACTAACACAACATTTCAAATCAATTATAGTCCAATAAATAAAAAAAGAATGCAGTCTGTATAAGTAGGTATATATGAATATGCCATTGAATGATTGTATTCATAGTACTCAGCCAATATTAATAAAGTTTAAAGCCATGCACAGATTTTATACACATCTGTCATTGCAAAATAGAGCATTTTGTGATGATGTAATGTGAAGCAATTTTCTGGCAAACAGAGGAAGGAGCTGCAAATCTGAAGATCTCTCTCATGCTGAAGCCTTGGAAAAGCTATTTATTAATGGACATATAGCCATGTGGTTTCCAGAAAATTGTGCCATGTGGACACATTGTCCATTGCTCAGACATATTTCCAAAGCATATATCCAGGAGCCTTTGAAACGCTTTCTGAATTCAGAAGGCCATAGATCTGGAAAGAAACGACATGTAGGGAAAGGAGTGTTAAGATGCAAAGAAGTCTTTGCCTCTCTGGGGTCTAGAGGTGTAGACACTAGGGCATGTAAACTGTGCCCTTGTTACCAATTCCTTTTGGATGGAAACAGAAAAGGAACTGCAGCACCTCCACCTGGGGCTCTTACCCCCACACCTATAAACTCTTCCAGACTTCTTCCCCAAGGCCCTATTCCTCTCTGGGTCATTATAGAGCCCCACCCTTCAGAAAGGTGACTATGGAGAGCAACTCCCAGAGATCTAGGACAGATCCAGGCCCACCCTCCCTGTGTCCTGGGCGTTAGCTGACCTCCTGGAGTCACGCAGCCTGGAGGACCAGGGTGAGCTCTTGGCCAAGCCCAGGTGCCAGAGAAGTGAACCTAAGCCCAGGCCTCATCCGGCTTCTGTTGCTTCTGTGTTTGAGGTTTAGCTTTTGTTGGTAGTGGTGGTGGTTTTGGTTTGTTACATTTGTAAATGTACCAAAAAATAACATCTTTGAACACTAGAGTTGTACTCAGCACAATAGAAATGCCATGAGGTACATGAGGGAACAGATACCAACCGAAGGAAGAGTGGACCCACATTACCCACATTCTCTAGGACATGTCCTTCCCAGGCGGAGTGGCAGGCAGAATCACCTGCCCGATTTATATCAGAGAAAGAGAGAGAGATGACAAAGAGATAAATATGTATAAACACACATTTGAATGATATATTAAATTTCATACATTAACTGTGCACATTCTATATAGTATACAAAATAGTATATAGTTCTCCCTTCGTATTAGAGAACTTCAGTACAGGGATGTGAAATCAGAAAAATTAAGAGCTGATTCTTTGCTCTACTAAGAACTTGGGGAAAGGGTTTCTTCACATAGTGAGCCCCGTGCCTCTCCCCCTGCTACTACCTTTAAAAGACAATGTATTTATACAAGTAATACAACTTGTATTTATACAAGTTCTGTTTGCAGGAATCTTTTTAGAAATACAGAGATGCTTCTGTAATTGTCTGTTTAAATGAATCATTACTAAATCATATTTTTGTACCCAAATGGATATGTATAGGGCTCAATACATTATTCAAGAGATCATTAACACTGTGGAGGAACTTGATTTTGAAAAATCCCTGTCTTTCCCATTTTTATATAGCAATGACCATGATGCATCTAAAGCAATAGAGTTCCAGAATATAATGAGCTAATTGAGTAACCAACACCCTGCACTTACTTGGGATAATATCTAACTAATGATAACTATATTAACATAACCAAATTTTTAAGCTGTTAAGCAGCATTGTTGACTGGCTTTTTTTCTGAGAGTTTTTTGACCCTTGGCTGAAGATAACCAATCCTTGGAGTTTGTTCCATCAAATTCCATGCTCATCATCCATTAACAAGTTCGGTTCTTACGCATACTGGGCTTTCACTGTGTGCCAGGCGATAAGGCAGGGCCCTGTCCTCAAAAAATACAGTCTCATTGAGTTCTACTCAACCCAAAGCAGGAAGAGCCAGAAACATCTAACTCAGTGGTTCTCAGACTTTAGAAGGCCTCAAAATCATCTAGAAGGCTTGTTACAACACAGGTTGCTGGGCATCTGCCCCCACCCCTGGTTTCTGATTCACTACATCTAGGGTGCGGCCCTAGAATTTGCATTTCTAACAAGCTCCCAGGCAATACTGATGTTGACGCTGTTTGGACTACACTTTGGGAACCACTAATGCAACACAATGGACAAAACTAAGAGTCCAAAATAGGAGAGAACGATGCAGAAGTGTATTCACTGTGGAGCATGAAATTTGTCACCTTACATTCAGGAAAGTTTCTGGAGGTCATTGGGCACAGATTACTTGTACCCAGAACAGTGTTTCTCCCACACACCTGAACAACAGCATTTAATAAGCATGTATTGAGCAGGGCCTGGGATGAGGATGGGGTTATAAGGACTGCGCTTCAAAAGAATGTGTGGTCCAGTTACACTCAGCCTCTATTTGAACACCTAGAAAGAGGAGAAACTGCCTTAGATACCAGCCTTGTGAACAAATACAAAAGAAAAAATTAAATTCTGTTCTCTCTGAAAAAAATACTTTACACAGGTGGAGATCACTATCATCTCCCCACTTTGCTGTGTCTTTTCCAAACTAAATACCCCAAGATCCTTTAACTGTACTCATCATGCTAACAACAAATCTCCCACTACCCTGCTCACTTTCTCAATATGTACTTCAAATTGTCAGCATCACCCTTAGTTCTGTGTTGTAGTTAGAGCCTAGATTTAATTCCTTTATTCATTCATTTACTATTTTTGAGCATATTCTGTGTGCTAGGCTAATAGAGTACAACAGGACAAGTAGTTCTTGTTGCAAGGGAAAGAAGACAGTATAATGGAAATATTTTAATACCAATTCTGCAGTAGCTAGCTGTGTGACTTTGACCAAGTTACTTAACTCCTCTGAACCTATGTCCCCATCTGCAAAATGCGGTATTAATACCTAACTAGAACTTTAAGTTATTGAGATAACATATATGAGACATTATGATTGCGATAACTAGTAGTTATTATTATTTAATCTACACATTTTATTTGCTATGAGGTTGCATTACAATCATAGCAGCCAAGTCGTATCTTTCGTTCACAGTGAGCCTATAATTAATTAAAAACAGGGCTTTTTCACATGAGCTGATTTAAATATCCTCAGATCTCTTCTTGTGAAATCTTTGTTTTTAACCTAAAATTGGGACTTAACATTTATTGATGTGACACTTTTAATTTCCCCCCTTCAGCTCATTATTCTAGCATTTTAAGGACTACTTTAACTCCTGATTTTATCATCAGTCTATTAATTTTTCATCCTGTTCGTTTTATATTATTGTTTCATTGATAAGCATACCTACTATATCTTCAACATAATCCACCAAAATGCTCACCAGCACAGCTCAGGTGAACCAAGACAGAGCTAAGGAATTGCATGACTCCCAAAAATACCTTTCATGATGACACTGACCCATTTTTCTACCATCTCTCATTTAGTTAATCACCCAGCCAGATATCCACATTTCTCCAATCAGCCCAGTGTGTCAACCTCCCTGCTAAAATCACAATGTACTTCGTCAAAAATATTGTCCATCTATGTCTCTCTATTAGTATAAATTATCAAGAAAGAGTCATTAATACTGAGTTCCCAGCCTCCTGTTAACCAATCCTATCTCTTTAAAGTACTCAAAAGACACCATCAGCTTAATTACCTGCTACTAAGCCATTCTGTTATGCTGCCAAGAACTGATGTCTAACTCCCATGATTCGTAGAACTTAGGAATGTTGAATATTAAGAAAACGTTTCCTATCTTCAGTCTCCTGGCTTATTATTTCCCTTTGGTTCTTACTGGTTACGTACATTTTCTGGTGATCACAGATGGAAGTTCTTTTCTGGTTCCTTTAACTCATTTAAAGCAGAATTTGCAAACTGGTCGCTCGTGGGCAGCATCTGCCCACAGAGGGCTGTTGTGTAGAGCTTGCAGTGATTGTTAAAATTCATTCTGAATGCCTATGGACTGGGCATGCTCTCTGCTGCCACAGAATCTCTGCCTCTGTTCTCTTTAATACGTTGTCTGCTTTACCTACTTACTTTATCTGCCCTGAGGCATTTGATTCTCAGACCCCTAACTTAAAGCTTCCAGTTCATCCTCACCATCACCCCACCTGTAAGGCTCCAGCTTGTCAGAAGATTCAGTTTGAATTTTTTCCTTGATGGTAACAACTTAAGCAAACTGGGATATACATTATTCCTTACTGTCATCTTTTAATCTAACATTCTCTCTCCTAAACTGATAGGTTCTGTACCCTTTTTCCACTTCACCTAGATTCAAAAAAGTATTAGATATGTGACTATTAATAGTACATTCAACTTACAATTTTTCATAACAAAGAGACAGGAATAATTTAGGATATATGAGATTTATAAGTAATCAAAAATTAGTGTTAGCCAAAAAAGATGAGCTTCACCTACGTCCCACCAAATCTTTTTCTAAAGCTGTTCTTTGGTATCTCCATTGATAGAGCTGAGTTTAAACTTTTCTCCCCCCCCCCTTTTTTTTTTGTCCCAGAGAGAAGGATAATTGGCTCAAAAGGAAGGGGAGGTAGCCCTAAAGGACTCAAGTAATTAACAAATTAGGTATCAGTCTGTGGATAAGCAGGAGTTCACATTAGCAGCTCTGTGTCATTGCCTTTGATCCCCAAACCTGTGACAGTGTGCCCTTTCCCCTACAGGAGCACCCACAATCAGGCTCATGTGATACGGGATTGTTTTTGCTTTTCATCCTACACCCATCCCACTGCTCGCACTCAGGAGAATATTTGAAATTTAGAACAGACATGGCCTGACAGTTCTCTTTTTTCTTTTACCGTATTTCCTTCAACCACATTTTGAGGCTATCAGAAAAGAAGGTGAATTTCTAGAAGGTAAAATCCTTAAAAAATTACATACTGAAATTGAATAGATCTGTGCCACCAGAATCTTCAAGTGGATGTCCTTTTCCTTATCACATTGGCTGTTAGAGGCTAGTTGTCTTACTACCTGGGTTTTTTTCTTAACCCACCTATTGAATCCCCTCTGATGGGGCTCCTGTCATTTTCTTGGCCCCCTGGGAACAGGAGCCACCGCACATCTTTCAGGGCTCTATTGGGTCCCTATTGTGATTGCCTCCTGAGTTATTCTGAAATAAGCCACGCAAGGTCTGGGGAGTTGAAAGAGGGAATGAAGAATAAAGTGTTTCTTCCATACAGCATCTTCCTTTCCCAGTCCCTTCTTTTCTTACTTAGTCTTGTCCCATATCCGTCTCCTTGAGGATTCCTGTTGATCCATAAATTCTTATCATTCTTCTCTCCACTTTATCTCCCAACATTTGACCAGAGTCAGCTCCTAGAAACTACAATCATGACCCAAACTCTTGGCTCATTCCTCAGGCCTATTTATATCTATGATGCATGCTCATTTACAATTAACTTTTTAAGAATTCTTTTTTAAAGATTAAGGAAAGCACTCTATTTTGGGGACAAGCACATATACATTTGACTCTAGGAAGTTTTACTTTTTTATAACTCCTACTTTAAACCCTTAACAGTCACATCCATGACCTAACTGATGACACAGGTGGTAAACCCATCCAGAATCTGGAAGAAAATGAATCAAAGAGTACCCCCCACCTTTTTTTAAAGTTCAACTCTTACATTCCAGGGCATCTCAGAGCCCACAGGAGAGTTAAGATTCGGTGAAGAATAGCTCCTTGGCCCTGTTCTAGAAGGCTTTCCTTCTGCAGTTCCATTCCCTGGAGCCAAACTGCTTATCTTCATTCTTGAGGCTCCCACTGGGCACCTCCTTGCTTTCCTGGGGGCCTGCTTCCTCCCTGCACTTCCTCTTTCTTTCTCCCATCCCCTTGGGCTCCTTAGTTTCTGGGTTATGTTTACTGCTCACAACCAAGTTCTTACCCTTCCAGTAACTCTTGGTGCCTCTGCTTGGCCTCTTACCTGCTAGTTTTCTCTGCAGTGTTGGATCCTGGGGCTAAAGCAAGGTGGGATGCAGGGAGGGAGGTCTCCACAGTGCAGGGAGCTATCTCACCATGCTCAAATCAATGATCATGTGCAGTTATGCTCAGGGAGCATCTTTATCTCTTCCCATACCAACCTTGTACACACCAGACTTCAAGAAAGGAAAGGAGAGGGAGGAAGAAAACTATCCTGCCTGTTGTTACCCTGCCAACACTAAAAAGCTAGGGGGACCCAGTAACTAGTGTGTCTCAAACAAAAACTCTCATTCTATAGAAATGTACCGTCTGTTCTACTCCTGACTTTAATGAAGTATTCTACCCACTTACCCAAAGCTTGCTGCATTACAAAAAATAAGTTGCAGTACTTGCAGAATCAAACTCCATAGGCTAGATGGTGAAAAAGTGAATTGTAAATCTACACACAGACCTATTACTGTAAGTAAGTAAGGAATTTGTTTCTGGCCTATGTTTATAATCACAAAACAAAGCGAAACAGGGAAAAGTTGAATTTTCCTTCTGAATCATCTGTAGTAGCTGGGTGAATAGCATTGGGTTTGTCATATACAGAAATGCTCAATTTTCCAGTCTTTTGGAAATACACTTGGGCATGGTGGCAGAGTGTGTGTGGATCCTGGGAGACACTGGGTTGGTTACAGGGCAGCAGAAAAGAGCAAAAGAAAAAGGTTTCTGGAGCAGGGCTCTGGAGGGTAGACCAGAACCTTAGGCTGGGTAAAGGGAAGTTAAAAGATAACAAGGCAGAGTAGGTGAGTTGGGGGGATTGTTGCCAAGAGAGGTGGAAATGTGCCCCACGCTAACAAATCACACACCCCCACTCTGGCCAACAGAAGAGGTTTTATTTTAAAAGCCTATGAGTCCCTCAGAGAAGGAAACCACATGCCTCTTACACCTCTTTCTGGCATTGAGATGTATATTCTTCTCTAATGTTCTTCTCTAATAGATGCTACTCTTATTAACACACCACCACCACCATCACCACCACCATCACAACAGCTGGGGGGACCCAGCTCTAATTCCCACCACTCCTTGTAAAGCACTACCATATTCCTTTTAAGGGTCAGCAGTCAAGTGATTTGCCATACATATTGAAAGTATTGGAAAAGTATCTTTATCCTCTCCAAAAAAAGTTGTGAATGGATCTTATTTAGATTCTCCAAAAAATTTGCCTTCGGGCATTTAAAAGTGGAAGTTTGAGCTCAAACTAAAACTTGGCTTTGGTTTGCCCTTTGCAAGATAATTTGAGCAAGTGAGAAAGATGGCACAATTTTATTTTAAATATGTGGTCTCTGTCTTTATAAATAAATGGCCAGGCAACCTATTAGACAATTGAAATCAAGTTCATCACAGTAATTAACTCAGTGAGCCTCTGTGGACACCTGGCAGGGATTGAGGTGGCATCATGGAAGTGGAAACAGGAATATGATTCAGATCAACCCTTAAGAATTTCCAATGGGAAGGGTTAAGACCTGTAGAAATAACTGTAAGATAAAGCATCTGTGTAATATAAAGCTACCCAGAGAAGATGAGAGAGAGGAGGAAAGTTTACTTATTGATAGTCACTCCAGAGTTCACCACAAATTACTTTACATAATCTTGGCTCAATTTCTTGATGTTTGCTTTTCCTTTGTGAATGAAAAGATTGGGTTGGATTAGATCAACTCCAGGTGCCTCCAGAACAGGAACATAGCAGTTCCTTTGGAGGCACTACATTCTAAAAAATTATTGTGACTAGCAACGACAAAAGATTATTATACAAATGCAAAATATATACAATCCCAGTCCATAGAATACACATTTTACAGGTACACTGCGATAAGAATAGCTACATTCTACAATTCTACTGCAGAATTCTGGGTAAAATCATCCAAATGTAACATTCTTATGTTGTTGGTGACAGGCCAACACCCTAACGCTTATTGAGGTCATTGAACCCAGCCCCAGGCCACAGCAAAGCCAAGGAGGGTGGGAAAGGTTGGGACTTTGGCCCCACTCCACTTCAAGAACTACTCAACTTCAGTGTTTGTTTATTGGGGTTGAGCGTTAAATTTCACTGAGGGAAAAGAGGACTTGTAGCTAAAAAGATTATCACTGGATGCGATAATCTCTAAAGCCTCTTTTAGTTAAAAAAAATTGGGGTTCTGTGATTCTCAGTGACAGGGTCCCTGCCATTCTCTCCTCACCCCCTCTCACCCACCACAGCCCCTCTGGTGGGATAGTGATAGCAACGAGGCCCGGGCGCAGCCCTGTTCCCTCTGCTCTCAAACCTCCCAAGGAGGAACCAGCCCCTCGTGACTCTTGTTCTCTCTTCCCACCCAGGGTAGAGAACATGTCCATGCGGCTGGAAGAAGTGAATGAGAGGGAGCACTGCATGAAGGCCTCGCTCCAGACCGTGGACATCCGGCTGGCGCAGCTTGAGGACCTCATCGGGCGCATGGCCACAGCCCTGGAGCGCCTGACGGGTCTGGAGCGGGCCGAGTCCAACAAAATCCGCTCGCGGACCTCCTCAGACTGCACAGACGCAGCCTACATTGTCCGCCAGAGCAGCTTCAACAGCCAGGAGGGGAACACCTTCAAGCTCCAAGAGAGTATAGACCCTGCAGGTGAGGAGACCTTGTCCCCAACTTCTCCAACTCTAATGCCCCGTATGCGAAGCCATTCTTTCTATTCAGTCAATGTGAAAGACAAAGGTGGTATAGAAAAGCTGGAGAGTCTTTTTAAAGAAAGGTCCCTGAGCCTACACCGGGCTACTAGTTCCCACTCTGTAGCAAAAGAATCCAGAGCTCCCACTGCCCCTACAAACACTTTGGCCGTTGTTCCTGATTCCAGAAGACCATCTTCGTGTGTAGACATCTATGTGTCTGCCATGGATGAGCTCCACTGTGATATAGACCCTCTGGACAATTCCATGAACATCCTTGGGCTGGGAGAGGCAAGCTTTTCAGCTCCAGCACCTTCCACAGCTCCTTCAAGTAGTGCCTGTGCAACTCTTGCACCCACAGACAGACCTCCAAGCCGGAGCATTGATTTCGAGGACGTCACCTCCATGGACACTAGATCTTTTTCTTCAGACTATACCCACCTCCCAGATTGCCAGAACCCCTGGGACACTGACCCTCCAATGTACCACACCATCGAGCGTTCCAAAAGTAGCCGCTACCTAGCCACCACACCCTTTCTTCTTGAAGAGGCACCCATAGTCAAATCTCATAGCTTTATGTTTTCTCCTTCAAGGAGCTACTACGCCAACTTTGGGGTGCCCATGAAAACAGCAGAATACACAAGCATTACGGACTGCATTGACACGCGGTGTGTTAATGCCCCTCAAGTGATTGCAGACAGAGCCACCTTCCCTGGGGGTCTTGGAGGGAAAGTGGAGGACTCCTCTTGCTGCCATCCCGAGCGAGAGGCGGAACTGAGTCACCCCAGCTCTGACAGTGAGGAGAATGAGGCCAAGGGCCGGAGAGCCACCATCACAACACCCTCCCAGGAAGGTGATAATTCAGAGAGAACCCTGTCCAACAACATCACAGTTCCCAAGATAGAGCGCGCCAACAGCTACTCAGCAGAGGAGCCAAGCGTGCCATATGCACACACCAGGAAGAGCTTCTCCATCAGTGACAAACTCGACAGGCAGCGGAATACAGCAAGCCTGAGAAATCCCTTCCAGAGGAGTAAGTCCTCCAAGCCGGAGGGCCGAGGGGACAGCCTGTCCATGAGGAGACTCTCCAGAATGTCCGCTTTCCACAGTTTTGAAAGCAAGCACAACTAAACCTTCTAATAAGCTTTGCAGAAGGCTCAAAAATCCAGCTCTAAAATTCTTTCCCAAATTCATCTGTTCCCTATCCTTGAAACTTACCTACTTTACCCTTAGTGAGCAAAACAAGTAATGCCTTGGGAGGTATTAACTCAAAGGTGACTTCTGGGCTACAGATCAAGAAAGCATTTGATCTGGCCCAGTGCCAAACACAGGGGATTTAAGTCATGTTCACCCTTGATGGGTAGGGAGGGGAAAGAGGGAGATGAAGGGTTGAGCTGAATGTGTATCACTAGTCACTTCAGAACGCCATGAGCCCTGGGAATGAATGGGGCTTCAAGCATTCTCCGTGCCAGGAGGCAACTTCCTGTTTCTGACCGTTATCAAGAGCTTTAGGATGCAGGGCTAAATTGCAAAATAAAATAAGAAGTCCCCCGCATACAAATGAGATATTCTAAACTTCAATTCTGTTTTCTTTTCACATTGGCTCCATCACTGATGACTGATGAAGAGCATCCTTTTTATTCAGTATAAGCCGGCAGCAAGCAGTTCTACCTAACGTCCCACATCCTTCTCATGCCAACACTTCTGTAATTGATCATTATAAAGAAAAAACAAGGTAACAGTCATAGTTCACCTGTCTCTTATATATTCATTTCTGGTGCCACAACTTTAATCTTTTTTGAAGAAAATAAAGGGAAAAGAAATGCCTTTTTGTATTGCAATCAAAATGAAGGAAGAATTGATGTTAAAAACAAATGTCAAGTAGTTTATTATATACAGTGGGCATTCAAGTATAGTCGAGCAAGCTCAGGATGAATGTAATTAAATAATTTTATATTTTTTAATTTATTTTTTATCTCACCTATCATCAATGAAGCCACTCACTGAATATGTAATAGTGAACTTTAAAAAAAAGAAAAAAGAACAGTAGGCAGAACTCACCTAAAACTGCCATGTGGGAGACTGTTAGAGCCTCACCATCCATGTCATGCGTTATGCTGCTGTCTGACCTTCATCGTGTGTGTGAGTCCACCACGTCTTCTGAACATCTCTGGGATGTAACTGCCAATCTTCCACACCACTCATCACATGACCATTTTCTATGTGAATATCTGGTTACATGTAGATATCTTCGTATCTAGAGTTCTGACATTTAATCTGAGTTTAGCATCAGTTTAATTGGAGTTTTTCAAGGGCTGGTATCTTTTTTATGGAAATGTTCCAGAGCACTTTCTAAGGAAGTTTCAAAACCATAAATAACCTTAGAATTGACTGGGAGTTTGGTATCAACCCAAAGCCATCAGTTACAGGCATACCATGAATATTTTTCTTATATACAGAGCTATAAAAAAGATACAGTAGGCTAAAATAGGAAGCAAATAAACATATAAAGAGTTCTTTAGTATATGCTGCTTATATACATATATAATCATTTACACAGAGAGACATGTTAATATGTAGTATATAAACAGACATATAGAGCTTTCTTAAAAGGCTTGGACTTTTCTATCACCTTGAGATATAACCAGGATTTTTTAATATCCAAGGAGTTTCATTGAAAGAGTTCATTATATTAAATTCTGACAGATGTTGAAATTATTATTTTTTGAATTCCTATGACCTTAGCTTTTCCTTGTACCAAACCAGAGTTGCCAACATGACTCCCTACCTGCCCTCTGTCCCTTTTATGTCCGGGAGCACTTGCTATCGTGACATCTCTTTTAGCCTGGTTTCTCCTGCACAAAGCAATTATGCCAAGTACAATCAGAATAGACACGTGATTCTAAACCAGATAGTATTATGGACTCTAGAATATAGGCATATATTTCTAGCTCAGAGTATGGATTTAAAGTTGGATAAAAAAAATCTTAATCCTCGGATTCCTATTTGGATCACTGCTTTAAAAGAGAATAGAAGTCTGTAAGGTAAAAGACTTAATGTTCCTGGCCCCAAATACTACCTGATTCTTTTGTTTAGCTGTAGTTGTGAACTCCAAATTTTCTCATTATATGAAATCAATGAAATACATGGACAAAATCTCTAGCCTTTCAATATTTAAAACAAAAAGCAAAAACCCTCTGAACGAGCTTTTCAGGTGTAGAAATAATGATGTGGCCATATATAAAGAATTAAAGAATTCCTTTTCCACTCCTTGGGTTTAAGTGAATAAGAAACAAGCCACCAGAGTCCCTCATCTATAACTGCTCTAGAAACACTTTTATTTTTATTGGACCCTATATTGGCTGTTTCCCCCTCAGCAAACATGCATTTGGTCTGAGACTAAATCAGTTACCCTTAAACTTGAGTCATGAATCTCTATGAGGATCTAATGAAAGCTCTGGGCCCTCGCCCCAGAAAAAAAATATACATACATGCAAAGTTGCAATAAACCTTAAAGGGTTCATGCATCCCTGGTTCCATATTGATTGATAATGAGGAGGAGGAATCATGTTTGTTCATAATCAGTGCAGTTGTAATAGGCACTTTACATTTCGAGACCATTTCTCTGTGACTCAGGAAGGCCAAGTCTCAGCACCAGAGTTTGAAGCAGGATTTTGTGACTTTTGTTCCTTACGTTAGCTTTTGCTAGTTTGACGTACTTACGTACTAACATTTGATGATATTAAGTACAGAGCACACTTAAAAAGCCAGAAGGCTCTCTCAGTCTGAAGAGGAATCCAAGAAGTAGGTGAAATCGTTATTCTTTGACCACAGAGCAGGATGTGACAGCACCTCCAGGGCCAGATTGAAAGTAGGGGAAAATTGTGAGCATGAGCTTTTCTATTTATCGTGATTTCTAGAGAGAACAGAATAGCACCTGGGAAATGAAGTATTAGCAGTCCTGACCTGACTACTGGTCCTTTTGTTGTGCATGAAAATGAAGTTCTTCATCTTTTGTGAACTGTGTGAAATATACAAGCCAAGTTTAAGTGACTTTAAACACACACTGTGTAACTTTCATGAGCCATTTCCCTCCTGTGCACTTCCATGTGTGTTGTTTCCATCCATTTCTTTCCATTTCTGGGGGTTCTGCACACCAGTGGCCTTGTACAGTTAGCTTATGTCCAGCTCATTTATTTCACCATGTCCCTGATCGAGGGGATGTTAATTACCTGTCTCTGTGAATTTAGCAGCTCATGAGCAGCAAGTTATTGAGGAACATAAATAAAGTCATAGAGAGCCCATGGAAGTAATAGCTTTGGTTTAATCATCTGCTTCTAAGGTGCCAATTTTTATATACTACCATATGTAGTGATTTATTCTAAATTTCTCAGTCCTTTTGGGAAAAAAAATTTAAGGATATTTAATGAAAATGACCATGGAAATTCCTGATTAACCAACATATATTATATTTATGCTGAGAAACTCCCTCCTTGATGGATTTGAATGGAGCTGGAAAGCTTGGGTATAATTGTCATGGCTAGTTTGTGTATTTCTCCAAGTCAGAAGGTGTATTAGGGGTCAGAATGCAGCACTTTACAGAACTGAATTTTTTTTTAAGTCTAAGCTTCCAGGTCTAGGATATTATTTAGCACTCGGTAAGTTCCCCCTTTAAAAAAAAAAAAAATATATATATATATATTTATCTCAGAATGATTAAATGAGAAAAATGTACTTGCAAAAACACAAAATGTGTTTTCTTCTGAATGTTTCAAATGCATTCTAAAAGACAGTTTCTATAGTTAAATTATGGTAGATAACTGGATAGTGCATTCATCCCACTTTCTGAGGCTGTGCGGTCTAATCCTCCTGAACGTTTGGGCTGTTTAACTTCTATAGTGATAATAACTGTTATCCAGTCATCCATCATGCTGTGTCTATAGACTATACCAATGTGTTGGGTGATGCTGTATTATAAAACACCTATAAACATATATGTAACCCGTGTTTAACTCAGCATAGCTGTAGCATGTGGTTATATTAATGAACGTTACAGGACAGCTTTATAATCATTTAAGAATCTGTAACATTCAATAAAGAAGCACATGTTGCAAGGATTAATTATGTTCCCAATTCCATGTTATTTAGCATCCTCATGAAATGGGCACTTTTGTTCCTGACCTGCTTTGTGTTTTTCACATTCCCATAGACGACTGTAAAATATTTGTATAAGCTGACGTGCATTCTCTTACCAGCCCTGCGAGCTGTGGTAGGCAAGTTGTGATTTTTGTGAAAGACAAACTGGCATGTGATGCAAAAGACTATATGACAAATGAACTGAAAATAATATTTTAAGCTCCAGTTGAATTAGCTGTTTGTTTACATCTGCTAACCCAGTGTGGAAGCAGTGTACAGTATTTTATAAATATGTTCATGTAGTAACACTAAAATGTTTGTTTCTAGATAAGGTAATACTAGTGTGTAGGTGGTTATATACTTGTTCTGGATATTGCATTATAACTCACTATTCTTTAACAATAGCAATGTGACTTAAATGAAGTAATCCCTCTCCAAATCCAGTCTTAATTTTGTGGCAACAAAATGCATGCACTGCTTTATGCATTTCTTTTGACTTCTGAAAGGCACTTAACATTTTACTATTGCCTGCTGTGACCCTTAAACCTGTTAGGAACTCACTCAGATTGTTGGGCTTCTTACACTGTTTGAGGATTATGTCCAATTTTTTAAAATTAAAAACAAAAAAGTAACGAGGGTTTTTTTATTATCTTTTTTAAAGCTCTGAACAAGTAATACGGAATAAAGTATTAACTACAAGACATATAGCTATGTTACCCAGAGAGAGTTAGCCAGCACTGCTTGGGTTTACTAAGGTCTAGGTGTTGGTGCATCTGTGGTACATGAAAGACACGTTTCTGATTCTTTAGGGCCATTGCATACAATTTGCTATACCAGAGATGAGAATCAGAGGTCCATTCGTGACAGTGTAAAAATCCACAGATCATTCTGAATGAATCCAATGATGCAACACGTGATCACCCTCCTACCAGGTGGCTTTTCTCACCTTGTGTGTGAGCCTGGCCTGGGGGAGGGCAAGAGGCGGGTGACTGGGTGTCTGATCGAGCACTGGGTGACTCTGAGGAGTTTGCCCTTTAAAGAAATCACCGTTTCATTATTAGAAGCCATTCAACATCTGGAAAAGAGAGGAGCCCATTTGCACAGTCTGATAAATGACTGCTTTTCAATTAAGTAGACGAAACTTCTCTCAGCCTGCACTGGCCTAAGCTTTCTCTTCTTTTTATAAGTCGAACATTCTCTTTCTCAGATTGGAGTCAACCAAAGGAGGGGTTGGCTCTGATTTAAGGAAAACAAGATTTTTTTTTCTTTTCCTTTCTTTTTAAATTCATTTGAGAAGGTAGTTGTGTTACCTTTCTCTGATGAATTCCTTGCGTGGATCACTGCTAATGAAACCAAGATAGGACAGTTTCTACATGTCGTCTAAGAGAGGATTTTGGTGGCCAAGTAATCCAGATGGCAGCAAGAGTGAGCTGAATTTTCCCTCTCCTAACTTAGTCTACGGTCCCATTAAACCTTCAGGCCATTGCCTATTTGCACAATGTTTGTGTGCTGGGAGATGAAAAGGATATAGGCCTTCCTCTGGAGCAGGCAGATTGCTGAGAGAGGTGGGACAAGGAGGGAAGTTCAGCCTTGTCCCTGGATGTGCAGCCTTCTTTACTCCCTTAACCTTCTTCCTTGCTCTTAGCCCAGCACAAGGTGGTTTTTTTGCCAGACCAATTGACTCTTGCTCGCATCACCTTGATACCCTGTGGACCCTGGCACAGTCAGCTGAAACACTGGCTCTTTGGAGAAAGTCAAACATGCAGACTTTATCCAGCCCTGCTCATCCCACTCACTTAGCTTCCTCCCTCCTCCTCTACCCCATGCTCCCAGCTGGACTGGTGTTGGCGTTGGCTTCATCAGTGCTTTGCCTGAGTCCCAAGAGAGTCCCTCACATCTTCCCCCCAACTTCCCACATACCATCAGCACTGGGAATCAGCATCTAGACTGTGGGGTTGTAAACTCAGATATGTGGAGGGGCTGGATCCAGAACACAAATGTGCTAGTTGGACCCGTGTGAGGCAAACGGGAGGAAGTAGGGTTTACAGGGCATGAGGGAACTCGTGTCCTACTACAGAGACATTCACGTTCAGATCTGCAAATGCTGTGCTAGCCAAACAACTGTGTCTGCCAGCAGCTTTTGGTCCCAGAGACAGTAGTTTGGGACCTCTGAATTGGAGCCAACCGGGATCATATCCCTGATTCCAACTTAGGGAATGTGTCTGTGAAATACACCAAGAATTGAAGTGGGAGGGAAAGGAACTCACCCTATTCAGGGTTATTTCTGTTCTCCCAAATAATCTGTGTATGTATCCTTGCTAGCTGCATCATTCTGGACCTAAAAGTGGGATCTTTGTGAGGGAGATTCAGAAGAAGAGCACCGTAGCATTGTTATCAAGGCTTACCTGCTTCCTGTCACTGCAGCGTCTGACCTGAGTTTATATTGCTGCTCTTGCCGTGCAAAACAGTACATGCAGTAGACTGTCCTCATAGTCGTTTCGTAATACAGAACTTAGACTCTCATTTGTAAGCATTCTAACCATAGTTTATAATGGGGAAAATTATTCAGATATCATTTTTAAATGAATTCCTATAAATAAAACAATTTTGCAATTGGGTTTCTTAAAGATATATACATCTTTTCCTTCTTTGTGTATAGATAGACAGCAGTTTGCATATCAATCGACATTATAAATATATAAAAATCCTTAGAGGAATTGTTCTTTTTTAAAGGTCTATTACTGCATTCACAGTGCACTTTGAGCTTGTTTGTTTAGATATATAATTCGAAGCAGAAGTTGGCAGATACCACGGGAAAAACTTTCTGAAATTTCTGTAACAAATGTTTTGCAATAAAAAAAAAAAACCTCAGTAGTTCAAAACATGACTTGGATTTCCTTGTGCGTTTATTTGCTGCCCTTTGATCTCTACCATGCTCATGCCAGGAACTGCTGGGGTACAGAGAGATAATTGCCTTGGGCTCTATGGAGTACTTATAGAGCAAAGGCTTCAACTGGTGGTCTATGAGTCATATCTGGCCAGCAGAGAAGGGGTGTTGTTGTCCAGCACAGATATTTTAACTTCAAATAACACTGGAAAAAGAAGTTGCAAAACACATGTATGTGCAATTCATTATTTAGAAAAAAAAAAATTGTTGAGCACCTACTATGTGCCCAGTGGTGTGCTCAGGTGAATAAAGCAGGCAAAATCCCTGTTCCTGTGGAGTTTTAAATATAACTATAATAAAATGTTATCATATACTGTCTTGTAGTTACCATTTCATTGCCTAAGAAATAGAGCATGAAAAGAGTCTAGAGGTTCAGAGGAGTGACAGTGCCCTGTGACTTGGGGCAAAGCACATTCATGGAACACACACAATATTCAGTCCCGTGCCCTGAGAGTCCCTGGAAAACTGGATCAGCCATCGTGCGCTGCCAATATCTCAGACTCAGACCAACACAGGGCTTCCCTGAAGGTGATATTAATGGAAGTAGAGGAAGACTAAATTCTCTAGAGATGATTTATCATTATTTACTTGTTTATGTTACCTGATATGATTAAAAGCCAGAAGACAGCTTACCAGATAGAGGCCTGGGTTACCACATCCTTGTCTGTGGAAAGTTCTCAGTAATTATTTCTTTGTTACCATTCCTGATCTCTGGTCATTAACCTGGCTTCTACCAAACATTCAGCCCATTACTTTTCTATAGTATGAGCCACTTGCTGGAAGCCTTGGGTTGTATGACAGTCATTATCTTATAGAGATATCATTGGTTAGACACAATGACACAACACAGTCATCCTAGAAAGGCTTTCACTCAACATCATGGATTTTTGCCCCAATGTTCTTTATCTCGTGCACTAAACACCTTTTTTTTTTTAAGACTGAGTGTATTAATTTGCTAATACTGTCTTAACAAAACAGCACCAACTGGGTGGCTTAAACAATAAAAATGTATTAAACCACAGATCTGGAGGTTAGAAGTCCAAGATCTGGTATTGGCAGGATAGGTTCCTTCTGAGGGTTGTGAGAGAGAATCTGTTCCAGGCCTCCCTCCTAGCTTCTGGTGAGTTTCTGGCAATCTTTGGCTTTCTTCAGCTCATAGAAACATCACCCTGATCTCTGCTTTTATTTTTACAGAATATTCTCCCGGTGATCTGTATCCAAATATAAGGACACCAGTATGGGGCTCACCCTACTCCAGTATGGCCTTATCTCAACTAATTGCATCCACAGTGACCTTATTCCCAGATAAGGTCACCTTCTGAGGTACTAGAGGCTAAGATTTCAACATATGAATTTTGAAGTGACGAAATTTAACCCTTAACACTGAGTGAATTTGTGAATAGGAGTGTGGTGGTCATTTATCTTTTTAATATCTTTTAAGGTAAAGAAATCAGAATGCAAGAATCAGTTGGAAATAACTTGTGTTGATCAATAGGAGAAAAATATAGATAAATTGTGCTGCTTCCTGGAGCCATTAAAAATAGTTAAATGTTTATATAATGACATGAAAAGGTGTCATTGGTATATTGTTAAGTCTTTTTTAAAAGTAAATACATAAAGTAAATATAAAAGTAAATACAAAATCCCAATTTTTATAGAAACTAAACCAGGTATATAGATATGGATATATTTGTATATAAACAGTAACAGGACTGAAAGAATACAAAAGGGAGAAAAAGGAGTAAACCTTTCACAACAGAAACTTCTTTTTCAAAAATTCAAATACTGTTTAAGAGTAATCTAAAGTGCCTTAAGTAAAGTTGGTTCAAGTAGCAACAGACACCAACTAGGAGGGTTTTCTTTGCCTTCTTTCTGTTCAGAGACCTGTTCTAAGTATTGTCACAATAATCTCAAGTCCTGTAATGGCAAATCCTCTCCCCCAAGGAATGGTAAATGTGGACGAAAATAAAAGAAAAGTGGTAGCACTGGTTTAACTACTAACATCATGAAATTATCATTTGAGGTATAAATGCAATCAGTGCCTTTCCAGCAGGTACTTTGTTCCTCTGAAAGAACTGAAAATTGTATTAAAAAGGCAAGACTGTCATGACTAAAAAGATAATTACATGTTGCAGCTATCTAATTAAAGCTGCTGAGAAAATGGGATGGGAGGACTGAGTTTAGCTTATCAGCACTGAAAGTGTTTGCGGAGAAGCAAAATGGCCACCAGGAAGGCAAAGTGTGACTGTCACACCCACGTAGGGCTACGTAGTCTACTCCAAGACTCTGCATAGAACGGAGTAGAGCTGCTCTTAGAATGAAGAGGTAAGAAAATATTTGTAGCCTCGCAGGGCCTGAAGGAATGTGCTGGACTGCTAAGGTAGGAGATGAGAGTCAGGCATTTCCAAGGCTGGAGTCCCAGGCCAAACAAAGGTGTAGCCATGATAATAATTAAGACATGCTTGGAGAACCACGGGAAGCCAGCCTGAAAGAGCGGAGGACTCACACTGGAGATGTGTGGAAAAGGGTGACAATCCCTAATACTCAGTCTTCTCCACATATCTGTGAAATTGGCATGACTATTCTCCTATCCTAGGTGGGGGAAAGGTAGCTCATCATTTCGTACATAAATGCCAGGATAGGGTTTGGACTTTATTCTGTGATAAAGAGAAAGTGACTGAAGAATTCTGGGCAAAAAGGTGAAATGTAAAAATATGGCATGGCAGAGGAGGGAGAGGTGGAGGCAGAGGAACCACAGGATTCCAGGCAAAAGGAGATAAAATCCCCTGGAAAAAAAGACACTTTGAAGAAATTTCACAGCTCTACCTGATTCCAGAAATATTTTGTGGATACTCACTATTTGAAAAATATTTGACCGAGTGCAGGCACACTCTGTTTGAAATGTCACCCTCTTATTTAATTCCCTGGTGAACAACTAGTTGTCCCTTCCAAAGGATTATTTTTCAGTATGCAACCAGCTGAGCATCCCTTGAGATGCCTCCTTGCTGGCAGTCATTTCCTACAATGTTGAAGAGCTGTACCCTTTCCCTCAGCCACAATTTTGGCTACATCTTTGGGAAAGGGTGACATTGACCCAAGAGTGCCAATCAGAGCTTTTTCCTTGGAAATTTGGAAGAGAGATGGGGGTGGGGGCAATCTCTGGCTAGTGAAATCATAACTTACAGACTCAGGAAATGCCAACTATCATGTTCCTATATACAGCTGAGTTGCAGAGGAAGTCAGTCTGCGGAGAAAGAAGGAAGGAATGTAGACATAGAGACAGAGCAGATATGGAAAACAGAAAAATCCTAGACTCTTCCTGGGACATAACTATAGTCTCACCTTTGGGATATAAAAACATATCAACATTTTAAAAATAAATTCCTCCCATGGTAAGCTAAATAGTGGCCTCCCAAACATGTTCACATCCTAATCCCCAGAGCCTGTTACCTTATATGGCAAAAGAGACTTTGCAGATGTGATTAAGTTAAAGATCTTGAGATGGGAAGATGGTCTTGGATTATCCGAGTCGACCCAATGTAGGAACAAGGGTTTTTACAAGAGGAGGCAGGAGGGCCCAAGTGTGTGACAATGGAAGCTGAAACTGTACTGATACAGAAACTCTGAGGATGGAGGAAGAGGCCACAAGCCAAGGATGCAGACAACCTCTGGAAGCTAGAAAAGACAAGGAACAGATTCCTCCCCCAGAGTCTCCAGAAGGAACCAGGCCTGCTTTTTATTGATTTTTAGCCCCTCAAGACTCATCTTTTTACTTCTGACTTCCAGAACTGTAAGAATAAATTCGTGTTGTTTTAAGCCACTACATTTGTGGTGATTTATCTCAGCAGCAATAGGAAACTAAGACACCTCCCATGCACGCTTTTTAAAAAGTATCAAGTTGGTATGTTTCATGTGAAACCACAAGAGTCTAAGTAGCATATCTTCTTGATACTAAGATGTCACAGACTGTAAAACACACTGCCAAATTCATACCACGTTTGGGGTAGAAGAGATACTCTGTTACATTAAACATATACATAGAGCAAAAGACACATCCTGGTTTCAGGATGTGAAAAAAAAAATGTATGCTTAGAATTTGTGAAATAATGCAATATATCCTTCAAGTCACAACTCAACCATCTCTGCCCCTGTGAAGTCCATGAGAACATTAGCACAGTTCCTGGTGCCAAGCTTGGCGCTTGCATGGAGAATGAATGAGAATATCAATGAGTAGAGGGTCTTGCCCTCAGTGAATTCCCTGTCTAGTGAAACAGTCACTAAACAAATCAAGAGTTTTCAAAGCATCATCAATAAATTATATAAGCAAAGCACTCAAGTACAAAGTGTGCTTTTTAAATGTGCATTCAGATTTGCAGTAACTAGAGATCAGCATTGAAAGAAGGTTTGGGAAGACTACTCAGAAAAGGTAACATTTGGGTTCAAACGTCTCAGCCTTGAAGGATAAGTGAAATTTCAAAAAGCAGAAAAGAGGAAGAGGGAGAAGAATTCCAGGCAACAGGACAGCCCGACCAAGAAAAGTCACAATGGCATGAAGATACAACGGAGCACTGGAAAACAGGTAATTCCCTGTGGCTAAAGCATATGCCAATTTGTCATAAGTAGAAAGAGATGAGTCCAGAAAATTTGATCTGAGTGAGAACTGAAGATGACCTGGAAGGGAAGGGGAAATAAGAGAGGAAGCCAAAATGTGAACTAGAGAGACTCATCGACAGGGTAAATGGTAGTGGATTAGGTTAAATACAGTAGGAAGAATAAGCTAGGGCACACGTAATGGGGTGAGACTAGAAACCAGCCAAAGGGGAAAACTGAAATCAATCTGAGATTTCAGTTCTCGAGTACGAATCCTAGAAAGATTCTGGTGGGTGCATCGTATACTGCAACCCAGTCAACATTTATCGAACATATGAGTGAAGACATAAACAAACTACAAAACTAATGAGTGATGAATTGAATGAATGAACAATGGATGATGGTTCTTTGCCCAAGTAGCAGCAAGTGGTAATAAGGGTGAGGGAGAAGGCAGAGGGGACTTTCCCACCACCCTGGATGTGGACTGAAAGGTGGGAGACCGTGGTCATAGACTCTCCACCCACCAAACTTTCCTTCCCCACTGTAGTGTGCCTGAACGTGCCCTCCGCGAGCTCCCAATCTAGTAAAGCATGTATAAAATCCAACAGATGTCCCCGAAGGGATAGTTAGACCTTGGCAGGAAAACCGGCACAGTCATGGGAAGATGTTACTAGTGCGGAGGGAGCTACATGTCAGTCCCAGGTCATGAATCCTCAAGAGCTGCCAGCAAGAGAGATATGGGAGGGAGATAAGAGGCAGGGGGCAGCAGCCCACCTGAGCCAGAGCTTCTCACCACTGGAAGCAGAGGCAGCCTCAGGACCCACGAGACCCTTCTATTCAGCACCCAGATGCTTCAGCCTTTCAAAAACTACTTAAGTGCCATTGCTCTTGGTGATATTCTCCAGTACCACTCCTCCCCCAACACACACACACACACACACACACACACACACACACACACACACACACACACACCTAATCACAGTGTTCAAAGAAACTTTTTGTCTCATCTTATTTGGTAAGCACAGCAATGCTTCATCAAATAGAGTGCTGTCTCTGTTTCAGAAAAAAAAAAACCAGCTCTCTTTTGTGTCTGTCCTGCCAAAGGACCCACCTTTTCTTAAAACGGGTTGGGCGGGCCAGGTAGGGAGGGAAGTGGATGGAGGGATGGAATTTGTTGACAGATATTTATCAACGATATTTCCTCTCAGAGCTCAGATGTAATCTTCACAATAGAATCTGACTGGTCTCCCCCATGTCTCTGGCTTCTAGAGATTACAGGAGCTTGCTCCTAAATTATGTTGCCTTCTTAGGGATTTCAACCAGACTTGTTTCTGCTATTTGGGGTTTCTACACTGACAGCAGGAGCTCCCTGGTGGCTCTGTTTCATTCAACCAATTTTACTGGGCCATTATCTCAGTCTGCAGTGGCAGAAAACCAGGTCAGTTCTATAAAGTATACAGACAGTCCAAAATTTTCAATAACTGCTTCTTTTCCTAATTTGTTCTCCCGGTTTCTCTGTTATTTGGGCTTTAATTGTTGGACCAGATCAATGGCTCTTACATTTCTGGAGTTATGACAGCTTATTGGATCTATTGAAAGCTAGGAACCCTTCCTGGGGAAAAAAGCTTCGGTTTAGGAAACTGTTCAAAGGGGCCCAGAGAAGCCCTGACAGCCATCCACAGTCACCAAGGGAAGGCTCTCTGAACCCCAGGCTAAGAACCAAATGTCTCTCCAGCTCTAAAGCTCTGAGACTCCGTTCAGGCTGGTAAAGCAGAGATCACACAGTCATTTTCAAACATCTGTCTGCAGAAGAAACCAGGGTGACAGCTGGACAAGCCACGATGCAAGCAGCAGGCGCTCACCCATCCTCCTCCACAGCTGCTAAGCAAATGCACTGAAGTCCAGGCAGAAAGATCCTGAATTAAGTCAGTCAAGCTGTTCTCGACGAAGGCAATGCCTGCCGTCTCCACCTTCATGTCTCCCGCAGACCACAGACGCCACGGCCCTCCTGCTGTAAGCTCTGCCGGCACATGGAGATCAACTAACAGTCTTGTCAGTTATCCCAGTTTGTCTTAAGATCAGGCTCCCTGCCTCTATCTTGTGAAGGACTCTCTGCTAATGAAAAAGGCACCTATATCTAAGCAGCCTTTCTCGTCTTGACTTTATGGGGTTGACACATGACCAGATTTCCTCCCTGTCACACCAGATACTCTAAGTGAACAGGCTTTGTCTGCTATTTTTTTTTTAAAGCAGTAATGCACTGCCGTTCCACAAATGTGCAGCACAACTGTCGTCACGTCTCTTTGATTCCTCGCATCTTGTTAGCTGGAAGCCTAGGAAGAGGCCCTGAGTCTCCCATTCCCTTTTCTCCTCTAACTCTGAAAATTTTCCTACATACAGAAACATTAGAAGTACAGGACAAGAAACACTTTTATACCCTCTACCTATGTTCAATGATTATTGACGTGTTGCTCCATTTCTCTCTGTATATATTTTTTTTCAAAAACTGTATGACAGTAAGTTGTACATACTTCAAAATTTTTACTTCCACGTACTTCAGAATTTTTCTCCTGAGAATAGTATTCTCCTCCATAACCCCAATACTGAGGCATTATCATGCCTAAGAAAATTAGCAATATCCTTAGTGCCATCTACTATCTGGTCCATATTCAAATTTCCACAATTGTTTCCAAATTCACTTCTGTGGCTAATTTTTATTTCCCGAATCATCACATTTGGTTGATATATCTCTTTAGCCTTTTAGCCCAGAGGAAGGCCCCAGCACACACTTATTTTTCATGACAATGACCTTTCAATGTATTTGTGGGAGAAGGTGAGCTCCCTGTGTCCTTTTATCTTGAAGCCCCTCCCGCAACAATGACTTTTTAAAGAGTCCGGGCCAATTGTTTTATAGAATATCCCACATTCTGAATGTGTGTAATTATTTCCTTGCCCTGCTCATGCTCCTCTGTCCCCTTTATTTCCTGGAAACTGGAAGTTTGGTCTGAAGACTTTATCAGATTGAGGTTAAGCATATATGGCAGGATTCCTTCACAAGTCTCTGACATACTTCAGCATCACACCAGGAGGCACATAATGCCAAGGTGTTTCCACTAAGAAAAGGGGTGCTAAGTTTGACCACCAGATCTCTCCAATGTAAAGACACACTCTACCTTCACAGTTCAGGAGCAAGCTGTAGGGTGATACTCAGCTAACACGTGAATGTGCTGTTCCCCCAACAACCTTTCACCTGATGGTTTTAGTAGCCATCTATCCAGCCCTTGACTAAATCAGTTATTACCTAGGGGATTGCAAACTGCACCTTCCCTCCCTTCTAGAATTACTCAATCCAAAGTATCAGTCCTACCTTCACATTCAAGTGGGATGAGAATTAGGTCTGATTAGTCTGCCGCCACCATAACTTCTTGTCACACAGTGTCACTGTTGAAGACTGGCCCTGCACAGTCTCAAATGAAATGTCTGGCCTACCCTGAGATCATACCATTCTGAGCCACTTTCCTGAGCAGGCTGCTGTATCTGCTAAAGAGGCCAGTCCCCGCCCATGAGTGCTGGGCAGGGCTGTGGGTGTCCTGCTCCATAGGTTCCCACTTGATCCTCTGGTGCATGAATGCAGATTCATCTCAGCACATCAGCCCCCCGCCCCCCAAGGAGTGCTGATTCACACTTGGCTCCAGCACCTTCCACCTCATGTTCCCTGTGATGGAACTAACTACACTTCTTCCCCAAAGACCCCCGTGAGGGAGCAGGTGGTTCTTCTTTATTAAGAGTGGGTCTGATGATGCTCCATTTTCCCATGTACCCTTCTGAGGAGGTCTTGCTCATGGTAAGGTGTCCTTCTAAGACTGTTTCCCCAGTGACCCTCATGTAATTACACCCTTCCTTCTAGGGGTGCAACCTTCAGTGATTCCAAAGTTATTGCTGGCACTTCCAGATAGAAAGAAACAAATGCACAGATTTAGCCTCTGATGGAGCCTTCTATATACTTTCCATCCATAAAGTACTTTCTTCAAATAACGTAAAATACAAAAGTATAAAATACTTGCTATTGATCTTAACACTCACACAATGTACATACATTTATGTGCTTTGATGGCTATTCATGTACTTTCTTCATAAAGTCATTTTTTGCAGCTCGTGACTGTATGTGTTAAGCCAGTCAATTAACTTAGTTAACCTCTCCCAAGACCTAATAGTTTTCAGCCAGACTAGAGGACAGAACTGAAAAGCCTATGGGATATAAAGGAGGACTTAGAGGCAAGTAACGCTACAGGGCAAATAGCTCTGGTTAAACTAGGTGTACGAAATTTGTCAGCACAGACAACAGACCTCGTTATCATCATCAGAGCCACCGTGTATTAGGTGTCTGTTATTATAAGATGCTTGGCATACAGTATGTCTCATCTTCAAAACAGTTTTACAGGGTAGATTTTCTTACCTCCAACTTACAGATAAGAAAACTGAGGCTCAGCATGGGTGAAGGGATTTTGAAAGTCGCACACCTAGTAAAGAGTGGAGCCCCCATTCAAACCCAGACCTCAGAGGCTCCAAGGCGTGTGCTTGCCCCACCCCCCTGCCTCTCAGAGTGTGTGCAGACCACATGTCTGGAGTTCTGTAGCTCTTTGTGATTTGGGATGTTGAAGGCAGCTCTTCATTTGGGGCTCATTTGATGGAACTAACCAATAGATCCTGACAATGAATCATCGCCTCAGGTCTCTGCCTACCATATTTATTTGCACCAAGTACTGTAAAATAATGTTTAATTTTAGTCAGTGTTTACTTTATCTTTGCCAAATACTTATGTGCCAAGAAAATCATTTTTTTAAAAACCTGGAAAAGGCACTTTTTGTGTTAAAGTCAATAAGTAAAACAGATAGGGGAGAGAGGACTGGGAATCATAAACAGCCATTTCCTGAGCTTGCTGTTAAGCTAAGGTGAAATGCCTAAATGTTTCCCACTCCTACCTCACAAAAGAATGACCACAACATCCCATTACTTACTATTTTGACAACATGTCATCCATCTCATCCAGCTCACCTGTTGGAAAGCAAATGGCTCCACTAAGCAAGCCAGAAGATGATAAATGGGGAGCAGAGTCTCCACTGGCTGTGGTCCATCCATCATGTCTCCTAGGAACTGAGACCCAGGAAAGCAGATGTGAGTGAGGACACATTCCATGAGGCCACCAGGAAGGGGTCGGTCACCAGCCTGGCTCCCCCACACCTACTCCACCTCCACCTCAGCAGTACCAAATTGATGCCCCTCCCCCTCAGCATCTAAAAGCTGGAACCTGACTCCTCGGAGGCAGCCCTCTCTCTCATCAAGAAGCATTCCAGATGGACAAACTTTTCATGTTATGTCTTTCAGTTCTCTATTTGCCCACTTTGATAAAAGAGAAGAAGGCTAGTGTGGATTGAGTGCTGGCTGTGAGCCAGCTGGTCTGACGTACATTCTCACTGAACAGCTACAACAGCCCCACAACGTGGGCATTCTTACCCTCTCTTTACAGGGAGATTGTATCTCTGCTCAAGGACACACAACTATCAGAGGATAGAACTGAGAAATCATCTCAGGTCTGTGTGGCTGGTAGGTCTGATAACTCTTGACCCTCCTTCTAAGTATATCCCTCTTCTGTTCTTGAAGAACATGTGTCAACAGGGTAGGCACCAAACACTGTTGTAGACCTCTGGAGATGTGAGCTGAAAGGGAAGCTTACTAAGTTATCTACTTTCAGTAGCTCTTTGCTCCTCTTTGATGTGATGATTTACACTCCCTGGGCTAAGCCGTGCTGTGCTAGCAGTAGCCTCGTTCAAGAAAGCACTTCAGCGGGGAAGGTACAGCTCAGGAGTAGAGGACATGCCTAGCACGCATGAGGCCCTGGGTTCAACCCCCAGTGCCTCAATTAAAATAGGTAAATAAATAACCTAATTACCTCCCCCCAAAAAAAAAATAAAAAATAAATTTAAAAACAAAAAGAAAGCACATTAGAACTCAGATGAGTAGAGTAGCATTATGATTGGAGACAATGCTAAATCTGCCCTCATTTTTTATTAAGGAAATATTTACAAGCTTTGCAAATTTGTCAATTATTTTGTCTTTATTTACTGCTATATGTATTATTACTTATTATTCTTTCACAATACTGGGTTGAAAATCCTGATTTAGTTCAACCAATAGCCAAGGAATAAAGCCCCAGTGAAGATAAGTGATTTTCCCAGGTCACACCACTTCTAAGTGGTTTTTCTCAAGCAAGTCTTCTGAACCAGGTCTTGGTTCCTACCATTATATCACAATATCCATCAGTCCTGATTAAGGAGAAAGTCTTGTTCCGAGTTCTCTCTGACTCCCCTCTCTATGTGCCCTCCTTTTCCTAAAGACCCTAATACGATCTTCTCATCTCTAAGTCTGCATCCTCCAAGGACAGAGACCATCATTCTCCTCACCCCACTCTCACACTCGGTGCCTCTCTTAACTAGCTATCTCAGGACAAAGGAACTCAGTCCACACTCAAGTGAAGATGGCTAGGCAAACACCCTAGCTGTGCCACAGAGCAGTGGTTCTAAAATAGCTGGATCTCAGGATGCTTTATACTCTTCCAAATTATTGAGGACTCCAAAAATCTCCAAAGCAAAAGAAGAAGAAGGAGGAGGAGGAGGAGAAGGAGGAGGAGAAGAAGAAGAAGAGTAGTAGAGGGGCATTGTTTTATGTTTGCAAACCTCTTTTATGTCTGGCTTAATGGAAGACAGCTGGATTCTCAAATCTGCTGCTGCATTTGATTCATTGTGATCACACCTGTCATGTAGCCTCTGGAAAACTCCACCATACATTTATGAGAGGATGAGAGTAAAAAAAGCAAATACTCTCTTAATATTACTATGGAAATAGTTCTGATTTCCCCTGGAGACCCACTGAAAGGGTCTCCAGGACCTCCAGGTGTCCCAGGATCATATGATGAAAACCACCGCATGGAGCAATGAAGTTGGGATTAGAGGAGCTCCAATCCTGGTGACTGCCCTGTGACCTTGGGCATGAATTCATGCATAAAAAAGAGCCTGGCACATACAGTAAATGTTTTTTAAAAAAGCTTTTTTAAAGCTTCTCCCAAAGATATTTATATAAGGGGAGAACATGCCTAGGGATGGTACCTAAATACTAAAGAATGACTCATGATGGGATATCGGGCAGACAAAGAGGCAGAACTGGAAAGTGAATTTTGAAAACTTGTGGTGGTGGTAACATCCCCTGGGTCATCCCTTCTCGACATCCCTAGATTCACATAATGCATGTGCCCACTTTATGGAAAAATTTCAGCTATAGTTGTATTTTTTCTACTTAGTCCAGCAATATCTGGGTCTTTTAATCCATACTGACTCCTCTGAATCCACCTCCACCCACAGCCTTGACTAGGAAGTCCTCTGAGAGGTTGCCCTGCAGAAACGAGTCCTTTGATTGAATGACCTATTTGAGCCAGCTGTTGATCCCCCATTTCTTCTCATCTGGACAGAGACCACCTGTGGGGCCCTCACCCTCCCACCCCTACCCCATGCCAGAGGCATGGATGGGGTCTTGGACTCATTCCGATCTATTTTATCGCTGGATCATGAGCAAGAATTCTTAATTAGACTCAGTTCTTTGGGAATTGTTTCTGTGGGTGTTATAAATATTGAAGTGTGGTCTGCATTCCGAATTGTAAACATTATTTTTGGCTGTCTGGTGCCCTCTGCTATTCCTACTCAGCCATCTTTCACAGCCACGTAGAACCAAGAATGAGCTCTAAGGTCACATTCCTGGCACTGAGGAAGCAGGGTTTTGAGGACCCTATGATCATAATTTTAATTGAATCCCACTGTCTAACCCCCCACCAAAACACACAGACCTGAGGAAGGATGGTGAGGCCCCAGGAGTCCTGTCTTGCAGGTCTTTTGAGTTTCTATTTGAATTTAGGTGGAAACACACAACTGAAATGTTTAGAGGGAGGAAAAGGTGTTTTGGAGGTGGGGGGATTACAAATGCCATTATCTGCTGCCCTAAACTAGGCATTACCGATCTGATCATCAGGCAGCTACCGTAAGTTAAGTGGCACTGTCAGGTAGGGATTGTGGTTGGCAGGGTAGTACACAACTCCACCTAAAGGGGGCAGCACCTCCAGGCAACTGCTATCCACCATGCTAGACAGTGGTGCCTAATCACTTCTCTCAAATCTCTCAAATTTTCCTTTTCAAGGGATTCTAGGAATCTGGATTTTTTTTTAATGTGAAATCTTCCAATACTTAAATTCTTATACGTGTTTGAATAATGCATTTTTTCTTCCAGTTTTATTGAGGTACAGTTGACACACATTTCTGTGTAAGTTTAAGGTGATTTGTCTTACATACATCATGAAATGATTACTGCAATAAATTCAGTGAGCATTCATCATCTCATATAGATACAATATTAAAGAAATAGAAGGGGGTGGGTATAGCTCAGTGGTAGAACGCATGCTTAGCATGCATGAGGTCCTGGTTTCAACTCCCAGTACCTCCACTAAAAAAAATAAAATAAGATTTACTTAAAAAATTAGAAAGAATATCTTTTCTTTTAATGAGAACTCTGAGGATTTTCTCTCTGACCAACTTTTCTATGTACCATATAGCCATGTTCATTAACATTCATCGTGTTGTACATTAGATCCCTAGTACTTATTTATCTTATAGCTGGAGGTTTGTACCTTTTGACTGCCTTCATCTGATTCCCCGTCCCTCCAACCCCCCCTCTGGTAACCACAAATCTGATACCTTTTTCTGTGAGTTGGTTTGTTTGCTTTTGAAGTATAACCGACCTGCAGCACTGTGCTAGTTCCTGGTGCACAACATAGTGTATTTCAAAATGATCACCATGATAAGTCTGGTTACACTCTGTCACTGCACAAAGATACTGCTTAATTACTGACGATATTCCCCTCCCTGTACGATTCATACCCGTGACTCATTTATTTTGCAGCCAAAAGTTTGTACCTTTTCATCTCCCTCACCTATTTCTCTAATACTTAAATGTTTACAAATTTTTGAAAAACACGTTTTTTTCATATTTTTCTATCAAATTCCACAAAAATTTTTTTCTAAACCAATTTCAACAAAAGTGTCTGTGGGTGGCCAGTTTGCATCCATAGCCCCAAATTTCATTTCTCACGGTGGATAACTCTCTCTCCCAACCCAAACACCCAAACACTGTGGCTCCTGCCTCACGTTGCCCAGGGCTTAGTTTTCCTTTGTTTTTGTCTTCAGTGATGATGCAAATTTGCCCTTTACACTGTTACGGGACACGTAGCACTGTAACTGGTATTTCCCAATTTCAGGAGCTGATTTGGTTGCACCTTTGACAAGATCTGACATGTTCACACAAGAATATTCTGCCTTCTGAAAACTTGCAGAGGTCACCAAATAATTATGGCCTTATTTCAGCTATCATAGTTGCCTCCCCCCACTCCTCAGCACGGTCAATACTTCTTTCTTGGTATCCACTGGCAAGGATGAATCAGAGTGGAAATATCAATCAATCCTAAATCCTCGGGGAAAGCTGAAAGGCAAGGCAGAGCGATAAGGAGAGAAACAGAGAGAAAAACACTAGAAAAACACTTCAGTTTACGAAGTACGACTCTCTGTTTCCTTCTTGCATAGATAAAAGACCTTTATCCATGTTTTAATACTGTTACTGTCTATTTACGTAGCCATAAATGACACACAGGACTGTTTTGTAGATTTTAATTTTACATAAATGATATGTTACTATAGTTATTCTATAATCTGTTTTTATTTAATATTTTAAAATCTACGTTATAGATTGATCTAATTCATTCCTTTCTGTTGCTATAGTTTTCCATCACTTAAGTGTATCACGATTTAACTTAGCCATTCTCCTTTCGATGCTCATTTAGGGTTTTAGTTTTTTATTCCCACCATCATGAATGAGGTTGTATGCCTTCAGCATAAAGAATTTCTCTAGAAAGAGAATTGCTGAGTTGTAGCCAATGTGCTTTTGTTTTTTCTAGATTTTGTCAAATTGCCTTTCAAAGTGGTTGCCACAATTGACATTTCCACCAATGGCGTACGAGAGATTCTTCTCAAAAGGTCTTGTTTTTCCCTGTGTGGTCCTGAAGACTGTTAAGATCTGGTTAGTACATGAGCCCAGTGAAAAATATGCCCATTTAGGAATGTGGACTATCTCTGCACGTTATTCAGGAGTAACCGTCAAGATAAAGTACAAAAAAGCAAGAAGGAAAGAAGGTGTGTGTGGTATACTATCATTTATCTAAGAAGTAGGAGGATATAAGTGTAATATACATATTGCTTGTATTTTTAAATGGAATAATAAAAGAAAAATTTTTAATGTCACCTATAGATAGAGGAAGAAATGGGTAGAGGGAATAGGGGAAAGGCTAGACTTCTTCGAATATACCTTGGTTTTATAGATTTAACTTGGGAACTGTTCACTATTTTGCATAATTATAACAAAGTTAATTTAATACAAAAATAACCCTAAAAGTCAGAAGCAAAATAAAGCAGGGGGGAGGGTATAGCTCAGTGCTGGAGCACATGCACAGCATGCACAAGGTCCTGGGTTCAATCCCCAGTACCTCCATTAAAAAAATAAACAAGTAGCCCTAATTACCTCTTCCCCCCCAAAAAAGAAGCAAAATAAAGCAAATAAACCTAATTATGTGTCTAGTTGGTGGTGTGACCCCACAGAGATGAACTAATCTAAATCACTCTATGATACAGAACTGCAAAAAAAAACTCCACCTATTTTTAGTAATTATATTGTTGGTTTGATGTTGGTGGTGTTATTTTCAGACTAGTGGGGGGAATAAAGCAGTTGGGCAGTTATACTGTATCATCAGAAATCATAATTTTTAACATGAGAGAAAGGAGATATAGACATAAGGCTGATAAATGAAAAACCTGTGGAACTGAATTTAAATGTGAAATTTCACTTTGAATGCATGATGTATTGTCTCTTTAAAACATAAATTCAAATTCCCTAGCTCTGTCTCCTAAAAAAAACTTGGAAACAACGACCAAGCTAGTATGAATGAGCTCTTCTGGCACCCTGACTATAATGTCTACAGATCATTTTCCACTATAAGGAACCAGGTTGACTTAGAGAAATGGCTGATTGTGGTCTGAAGCCAAAAAGTGCAAGGTAAGCAGAGAACGTTTTGTCACACCTGAGAGCAAGGATGTTCCCAAAGACCAATCAAACCATACCAAAGACTTAAAAACCAATCTACTGGTCAAAAATGAGAAAACTTGGCCATCAATAAAGTTTGTGGTTGATTGAAAACACAACAAATATGTTTATATCTATGCTTTCATAGTAATTTTTTAAAATGTCATCATTGATTATTTTTGGAAAATCCTAGGGAACCAACCCATTATCTTGAAAATTATAAACAGAAGAAAAGGATCAAGTGTATATTCTGCTTTTAAAGGAGCTATGTGTCAAGGCAACCAAATAGTTGACATGGGAAAGTTTCTCTTCATAGATGTGTTCCAGCCAATAAGGAATGATAAAATTCAAATACTACCATCTTACAACCCCAATGAATTAATGTATCCAGACAACAGAAATCAATGACTGCTCAAATCCTAAGGGGGAAATAGCCAAACAGTTAATACAAGACCATTTCTGAAGTCTTAGCCAAAAACCAGGAGGAGGAGGACGAGGAGGAGAGGGAGAAGGAGGAGAATGAGAAAAAGAGGGAGGATGAGAAGAAGGAAGAGGAGAAAAAAAAAAGAAGGAGGATCTAACTAATTGTCTGTGTCTAACCACCAGTTTGCATGTACTGCAAGGGACAGAGAGATACATTAAATGGCCCCAGGCGAAGACATGAAACAGAACAGGAGTATTGCAGGTTACTCGGTTACTCTTGGATCCACATTGCTGTCAAACTGCTAAAACTCTTAATGAGTCCCAAAGATTCTTGACAATGCATCCATTTTCCATGAAGCTGAGCCCTGTGACTGCTCAGATGGTTCCACCTCTCCTCGACTTCCACAATCATATCCTCAGAATAAACCCCATTCAGTGAAGTTCCCGATCATGTCTATTCTTTCATAGAAAATCACCCTATACATGCACAAGGAAGTTCTGTCCCTCACCCTTATGCACAAATTGTTTCCACCCTATTTCCACTAATGCACCCAATGAATTTGGATAATACTTTGAGCCTGTGTCGAATGGGAGGTAAAGGAGAAGACTATGTCTAAAGGGGTTTGATTCCTCCAAGATGAAAGATGCTGTGAAATGCCCATGTCCATCATTTCCATATGTTGGACAACAATAGGAAATATAAATTATAATTCATACATACTTTATATAAAAATATATAAATTCTTCATATAAAATATATGTTAAAATGTGTATTCTTTATATAAAAATGGAAGCTCAGAGAACATTTCCAGAAACTGTTACCATGCCGAGGGTTGTGACTTTTCTGCAGGGAGGGGATTTCTGATATATTGTGAACACAGCATTAAAGGGATGAAACTATTTCTTAAAAGAAGGACTAAAAAAAGCAGAACAGCTCCCCTGCTTCTCATGGTGTCTCAATCTTTTCCATATTTAGTGACTACAAGTCAAAAATATCAAAACTCCTGGGAAATTCTCAGTAAAAGAATTTATTTTTGCATAGCATAATTTAGTTCCATTTGTGGCTTTATCGTCCAAAGCTCAGGATCCCTTATCCTTGAGAGAGAGAGAGAGAGATTAGAAACAGGATAATCCATGACTGTCAATCAATGGCCCAAAGATTTCTTTTTCATTTGGTTAGTTTCTAGCACAAGTATATGAAGTTAAGAAACTGGGACCAAAAAGAACATGAGTGTGGCCTTAAATAACAAACAGTCCTTAAATGAAGAACACTAGGCTGTGGTCCATTAGTGACTATGGAGATCTTACATCATCTATGACCATATAGTAAAGGAAGCCAATTTGTGATAAACAATACCAAGCAGTGAGCAGGACATTGGTTTTAATTGCTCTTAATTTTTTCTGCAAGACAGACATAAGGCAAGACTTTAGAGAAAGTAAAGTTTTTTTTAAAACCAAACCCCTGATGTTGTGGTGTCAGAGGACAGAGAGCTGGGTTCTGCTTGAGTCATTCTCTAATAAGACATTTTATCTTCTTCCCAAACAGCTTCTATATCTACTATCTTGCAATGTTGTCCTAGGTTAAAATCTTGGACCTAGAGCAAGATTTGCAGTTACTGTGAGTGCAGGATTCCAAGTATCAGCTAAGAAGGGAATTAATTCGGTGCAGTATAGCTGAAGCAACCAGACTTTTTTTTATTTTTAAGGTATAATACTTGCTCTAGGCGTTTGGGTATGCTATTTTTAGTCCACTAGTAATGGCTGATTTAAAAATTAGCTCATCCAAACTGAAATGAACCTTTGGAATAAAAATGACTCCTAAATGACATTATCTGCTTGCTATGAACTAAACACTGTCCTCCTACACAGTTCGTGTGTTGAAGCCTTAGTCCCTGACATGGCTGTATTTGGAAATAGGGCTTTGAGGAGGTGATTAAGGTTAAAAGAGGTCATAATGCTAAGGTCCTAATCCAATAGGACTGCGGCATTATATGAAGAGGAAAGGCACGATCTCTCTCTGTGTGTCTCTCCACATGCACATGCTGCGGAAAGGCCACGTAGGAACAACAAGAAGGTGGCCCGGCTTCAAGCCAGGAAGAGGACCCTCTCCAGAAACCCAATTGGCCAGCACCCAGAGCTCAGTCTTCCAGCCTCCAGAACTGTGAGAAATAGATTTCTGTTGTTTAAACTGCCCAATCTATGGTATTTGGTTACAGCAGCCAGAGCAGACTAATACCCTGCTGCTTTTTAAATTGCTGTGTAGATGCTACAGACAAAATCCACCATGTTTGATGATCTCAGGTTTCTATTCTAGTTTATAATCATAGAGTTTGAGAATTTTTTGAGTTTAACTCTTAAAAAAAGGCTAATCCTGAGGTATCTTGCATCATGTCACTGGTAGTATGTCTGGGGCGCTGTATCGAGGGCTGGTCAGGGTTGAGCTCAATGAGCTTTGATCAATTTAGGGCTGCTGCTGCCACCTCTCTGCCCCTGTATTGTGTCTGTGAGAGGAGGGCGGGGAAGGCGGGGGATGTGTCGATTACATGGACCACAGATTTGCCTTCTCTGCTCAGGGCCAACATCCCATTTTGGGGCGAAAGACCCAAATCTACTTCTAAACTCTTACACTAGCTAGTCTGCACCAGTAACATTAGAAAGCAAAAATAAGTCACCTAAAATATTCAAGCCTGAGTTTATTCATCCGCAGTCAAGCGAAGATAGTAATTGATGATACTTGCTCCAGCTCTCAGAGAAGCTAGGTGATGAGATCAAATAAGATAATGTTTACGCAAAGGCTTTGTAAACCCAAAACACTATGCAAATATCAGTTTGATTTAAAAAAAATTAATCATCCCATATAGATGGTTGCTTATCTTTCACACAGTGTAACCACTCATGGCTGCAATCCACATAAGGGCATTCCAGTATAATTAGGAAACAAAATCGGATGGAACCATTTTGAAGCAATGTGGGCTTTTTTTTTTTAAAGGGATGAATATTTTGAAAAGTTTCTATTTATTAACTGTATGTACTTATATATCCCCTTTTATCCACAAAGCCTTTGAGGCAGCATGCAAACCACAGAAAAGTACATACATAAATAATAGAACCAAGGGGAAAGGGCACTAAACTGTCAGACAAGATGGAAATTTTGCAACTGAGCTTCCTGGCAACCAAGGAAAAATAAAACAACACAGTTATATAATTCTCATTTCCAGAAAGGAGAAAGAAGTTTCACATAAGAATTGTAATGAAAAGAAACTTTCTTCACTATACAGAAGATAGTATTTTCCCATTGAGCCCCCATCTGCCCATGTAAATGTGGACGCAGTTATGTCTCTCAAGAGAACTCTGAATATAAAAGAGTTGGTTTCACCAAGAGTGAGGATGTGCTTTGACTCTGACACAACATCAGTTTCCGGAGCGTAGTGCCATGCCCACGTGGCTGCACAGAGAACATGGAACTGAGACTCTAAACCCATTCAAGTCCCAGACTCCCCATCTCTTGGCTGGGTGGCCATGGGCAAATAATTTAATTCTCTGAGTCCCAGTTCTCTCTCCTATAAGAAGGAATAATTGTACCTACCTTGAAGAATTGTGATCAGGAAAACACAAAATCTATTTGGCAAACACTTAACTTGTAAAGCACTAATGACACATTTGTTATTATTAACCCTCCTGTTTTACTGCTCTTGAATGTATCTAAAAGCAATGCCCAGCTAATCCCACATGTTCTCTCTTGGAGATATAATTTGTCCATTGGCATATTGCAGGACTGAGAAGTCCTACAAATAAAACGCTCTGCTTAGCTTGCTTTCACTCAGCATTTCCAGACTTACTTGACTACAGACCCTGCTTTCTTTTCATATGAACCCTACTCCGTGATCCTTTTGGGGGGAACATTAAACTAACCCAGTGTTCTCAACTGGGGGCGATTTTGCCCCCTAGGAGACACATAGCACCATCTGAACACAATCCTGGTTGTCACAACTTGGGGCGGGTGCTACTTTCATCTGATGGGCAGAGGCCAAGGATGCTGTTAAAATCTTTCAATGCACAGGACAGCCCCCCACAACGTAGAATTCCCTGACTCAAAATGCCAAATAATGCCTAAATTAACCCAGTCTTTAAAATATTTATATCTCCAACCTGCCTATTTTTACAGAGTTAACAGGCCCAGAAATATACTACTTTCTAGGAGCCGTAAAATCTTTTCTTTTCTTCGATCTGATGTAGCTGGCGTAGTTTATATATCTGTAGTGCTCCGGGACTGCACCAACAGTTTGTGGGGCCCAGGACTGCACAGCAGGTCCTTCCTGGAGTGCAGGACCAGATCCACACCCAGCACTCTAGATACAGTAGAGACTTGCTGCCAGCTGGAGGCTTCCTAGAAGAGACCACGATACATTCCCCAGGCCACCAGCAAGAGCCTGAAAATGTCACCTCATCATTATAGTTGGAGAATGTCTTTTTATGTGCAATGCATACAAATATCAGCTAAACTGTGCCCAAAAGGTAACTTTCTTTCCTTCTCTGTGATTAAAATTAAGTTCCCTTTTGTGGCTCCCACTCTGCTCAATGGCAGAACTTTAATCTCAGGAAGCTCAGGATTCCTGCTGATTCTCATTTCCTCAGGGCTCCCAGAATTTCAGGGGAAGGAGTCCCCAGCTCCTCCACTGTCACCATCTACCATGGTGGCCTCACAGAGGGTCCCCACCGTCCTCTGCCATACTGTTCTGGTTCCTCCTCATGCTCCCAGGCTCCCTACACCTCATCCCCACCTCTCTCAGAAGGACATGACCCCTTCTGCAGTTCTCACACTACCCTGGGCTTCAAGAAACTCAGAGGGTTTGTCTGAGGACCTTCATGTAACATACTACGCTGGGCACTTTCTTGGGCTCAACCTTCAACCCCTCCGCCTCAGTTTCCCAAAAGGGCTTGGGGTACCATCACTTCTCACCCAGACTTGGGCCAAGGACAGGTAGGGCACAGAAACCCTTCCCAAAGACCCACTTCTCCCCATTATTTCTCCTCCTCGCTCCAACTCTCTGGAAGAGCTTTTCCCTGTTTGCCTGTTTTCATCCTTTTTTCTCCTCATCGTGTATTCTCTATACCCTGAGTCCCCTTACGACCCATGATTTTGAAACTCTAAAACTTAAGCTTTTCTTTTTTTCCTCTCAAATTACCATCACTGCCAGAAGTTTCATGTCTGTTTAGATTCTTAGTTCTCTCTCTGCATTTTTGCTGAGTCATTCATTCACCAAGAGACTAGAAACAGAATGTCACTAGCCTGAATTCAGGAAAAGGCTGGGGTTAATATAAGGAAATGAGGGGGGGAATCTTTGGTTAAATTTCAAAATGTAATTATCCCACAATAGTGAGCCCCCGGCCACTTGTGTGTCCCCTTGCATGGCCTTGTCTTTTTGTATCCAAACTTGACAAGGTTTAAAATTTCATTCCCTGGAAGAGCTGGGTGTAGGGGTAACAGATTCCCTCTCCCTTGCTGAATTCAATTGATTGGTAGCAGCTGCCTGGAATCGTGTTGAAAAGGTTTGTTGAGGCCTCAGCTGGGCTCATTGGGCAAAAGTGGATTAGTCACACGTGCTGTGGGTAAGGGAGGAGAGATGTGATAGCATGTGTGCCGAGAACTAGCCACCAGTGGCTTACTCTTATCTGCAAACTTGGAGATTCATCTCAAACCTTCCTTTATCAGATCAAATAAGTAACTGTTGTTGGAGGGCTTGACGGAAAGCCTAGCATAAAGGGGAGTCCCCAGTATAAAAGATGTTTGGCCAAAAGACAGGACCATCCCAGGACCAACACCTCCAAACTGGGAATGGGGTCTGGGCAGGTTTTAGGGTCCCCAGATACTGTCCTCGTTCTCCTGAGCCCCCTGGCCCTCAGGGATGCGTGATAGAGTTTATGGGGTGTGTACCCTCTGGAGTTAAGCACAGAAACTTTGATGACTCAAACTAATTATTTATTCCACAGGCAATGGGAGCCACAGATGTTTTTTGAGTAAAGGGATAACAAGATAAGACAGGGCCTTAGCAAAATGACTCCAGCAGCCACAGACAGGATGGATTGGAGAGGAGAGTTTCAAGGAAGAGGCCTTCTTGGAGAGTTGCCGCTTGCAGAAGTACAGGTGAGAAGTTTTCATGAAAGGGAAGAAGTGAAGAGATGACGTTTAGACAACAGAGGGCAGCAGGCCTCCCTCACCTGGGTGCAAGCAAGTCACAGGCCTTACAGAAGCCTGAGTGTTTGGAACTTTCTCGATAACACTTTGTGCCTACAGCCTCTGCCTTCACTTTTAGGGGAGCAAGGGATTTGCGAAAGTCAGAATGCCTCAAAACAGAATTCTGCGATGTAGGGAGGCCTGGTTGGTTAGTTGGGGCCCTAAAAGGAGACAGAATGCACCTGGTCCCTGCAGGGTCCAGGGCAGCAGGCACTGGACACGCCCACTGCCAAGTGCCTGCATGGCCAAAGGCAACTTCTGGTCTCGGGTTGGCTCTAGGCCATCCTGAGAAAGGTCAGGCTGCACTGGGATATGACCGTAGCTCCAGGCTGGGCATTTCTCCAAGGCTGGGAATAATTCCTCCAAGGCACAAGTCTGTCCCTCCCACTGAAATGAACTAAACCAGAAACACAAAAACAAAGCTAGGCACAGCACAAAGAGGAGATTGCCAAGGAGGAATCCACTCTAGGCTGGGGCTGCTTTTTGACCTATTAAGGCAGGGGACTTGAGGATAACCAGTGGGGTGGGGGCTGTATAACCTGAAGTGGGAGTAGGGTAAAGTCCCTCAGCAAGACGAGGGAGATCCTGTTCTCACCCAAGCTCTGGGGTCCCTAAATCTATTCCCCTCTCCCTCCATGTCTCTTGGCCATTGACTTGTCTTTTTCTCTTCTTTCTGGCTGATCTTTCCTCTTCAGTTTGCCTTTCTTGCCCCTCCTCTGCTCTCCCTTTTCCTCATCCTTCCACCTAAACCTAGTCACAAGAAGGGGTCAGCCTAAAAGAACCCAGAAACATTTATGATCATCTGTCTCTTCCAGACCCGCAATCCCCGCGAGCCCCGGGCAGATGTCCCTGGAAGAAAGCTATCCAGAGTCACCCTCACCCATTTCTAACACCTGCCACCCGCCCCAGCAGTCAGGAAAAGCGGTCAGGGGAGGGTATAGCTCAGTGGTAGAGTACATGTTTAGCATGCACTAGGTCCTGGGTTTAATCTCCAGTACCTCCATCAAAAATAATCAAACAAATAAATAAGCCTAATTACCTCCCCCAACAAAAAAAGAAAAAAAAGAGAAAAGGAAAAGAGGTGGGTTCTTTGGGCTAACAGAACTTCAGCCTGGCTCTGCTGGTTTCCCTTACTGAGGACACATGGGTGAGGGGCTGGGCAGGTCAGCCTTCCTGCTGGCTGCAGTCTTCACTCAGCAACTCACCACACGCCAGCAGAGGAACTCCAGCACAGGAGGAGACTTAACATGTCAAGAGGTCACTAATCACATGAGGCAGCAGGACATGTGCTCAATGGGGGCAGACCAGGCTGCAGCGTCAGAGGCAGAGAGACCGGGGAAAAAGCCCCACAGACAGGAAGAGAGAAAGTGCATTCCGGGTGGGGGTGGAAGGGAAAGAACCCCTACCCAAACTGAGCAAGGCCATTCTTGGGGCAGCGAGGGGGCAAGGCTGCATGAAAGGAACAGAGAAGTTGCAGAGGGGGCAATGAGAGGAGAATCTAGAACACTAAACTGGAAGGAGTTTGTAGAGAGCCTTGACTGCCAAAACCAGAGTTTGGAATTTCTCCATTGATAATGGTGAGATACGGAAGGTGGTGGAGTGAGACATCGTATGCAGAGTGATGTATAAGAAGGTATCAAACAGGACCTTTCTTTTTGTAGCAGAATTGGCACTCGGCCCACAGCTGAAAACAACAGCAGTTAAATAATACATATTATAAAAAAATTGTAAAAGGTCCAGATGCCACACTCTTCCTGGGCTGATTAACTGTGGTTCCACTCTAATCCCCCCACTTTGAGCTATATAAGCACTTGTGCCAGGGTGGGGGGGCTCAAGATGGGTGAGGACGCAGTGGCTTTGCCTCCTCAGTGCATCAGGGATGTGCCTTCTTTGCCATCCAACCCCCCACTGGTGGCAGGAGAGATTCCCAGAGAGACTGAGGCACTTGAAAGAGATGAGGCAGTGACCCATTCCCTGATTAGGCAGCAGGGTGCTGCTCTCCCTCTGAGCCAGGAGAAAGGAAATCCGAGTGACAGCAGGTGGAGAGAGAAAGCAGCTGTGAGGCACCTGCACTGCCACCATTTGGTGCTACAGTGCTGGGTGGGTGTCCCACGGGTCACCTGGACCCCTCAAATAATAGCTGAGCTTAAAGACACAGAAGGTCACATACTGTATGGTTCCATTTATATGAAATATCCAGAAGAGGCATATTCATGGACAGAAAGCAGATGAGTGGTTGCCAAGAGCTGAAGAGAAGGAGAAATGGGAAGTAACTGCTTAATGGGTACAGGTCTCCTTTTGGGGCAATGCAAAGGTTCTGGAACGAGATAGTGGTGATGGCTGCACAACACTGTCAATATACTAAATACCACTCAATCGTATACTTTAAAATGATTAAATTGGTACATTTCACGTTAAGGGTATTTGCCTACAATAATTTTCTTTAAGAAATAGTAGCTGGACGTCAGCCATCTTGTCAGTCATCCACCCAGGGGGGTTCCTGTGAGGTGTGGAGATCTAGAAGCAAGATGCCATGGAACGTACTTCAGTAATGGGAGGGGTGGGACAGTGGTCTTCAGACTGGACTCTGATCTTCCTTTGCCAAAGAACAAGGCAATGCTGAATCTTTGCAAGAACTCATTCATGCTCTGTTCTAATCATCAGTACTGTTCCCAAATGTTCAGAGCACCGTCTCTGGGCACAGGGTAAGATTGTACTTCTTGGCCCCTTTCTGGTTGGGTGGGGTCACGTGACTAGTTCTGACCAATAAACTCCAAGTATAAGTCCCTCCTGGCAGCGCTGATTCAGTCCTGATGCAAGGTCTTCTATGAAGCCTTGTTCCCTAGGTAGATTCTAACAGTGTTGGAGATGGGGGCTCTCCCATGAGTCTGAGTCCAAGTGATCTGGTGAGCAGAGCTTCTCCTGACCTGCAATAAACACACAGCATAAAAGAGAAATAAGCCTTTGATGATCTATGTTATTCAAATTTGGGGATGATTTGTTACCACAGCATAACCTAGCCTATCCTGGGAGAATCAGCATTTGGACTCTTGCCCCACAGAAAGCCTCGATTAGCCAGAGACATGAGTGGACAAGAAAGACAAGACTATCGCAGCAGCCGGTTATGAAAACAGAGGTCTGTCCCTTTCCCTTTTCCTCTTTTTGCCTCCAGCACCAGCACACAGGAGTTGCCTGGTAGAGGGAGCAGGAAGGGAAAGAGTACACCATGCCTTCCTCCTCATGTCCCTACCCTTGAAGGGAAGAAAAGAGATGAAACTTAAGTCAGAGATGAGATTAAATTTCTAACCAGACTGGACTAAGTCATGATAAATTGAAATGACCAGGACACAATGGGAGCTCCCTAAGTGACAGGAGAAGGAAAGTCTACAGAACTTGACTGACAGCAGTGACTGGGGCCTCAGGACCAGTCAGGGTCCCAGCAGGAAGCAGGTGGTACCTTCAAGTGCAGTAGTAGGGAGATGCTATCATCCCATTGACCAAAGGTGAGAAAGTAACTGTGACTGTAGAAAGGGCTACCCAATAGGAACTGTGGTCTATGGGTGAGAAATGTAGCCACTGCCAACCCTCTGGCCATCTGGGAGACAGCCCAGGAGATGAAACCCTGACAGTATCTTCCTCTTGCCCTTAGGTTTCTTGCCAGTGCTTCCTAACTGGCTGAACTCAATGGGAAGCTAGAGGACAAGGGAGCCCTTTGATACATCCCTAAGGGTCTGCCTCCAGGACTCAGAGCATGGTGGAGAAGGATGGAGAATTGATCAGAAGGAGCAAATGCAGGCTACCCAGGACCTCCCCCTCCTGAGACTGCTCCATAAATTGTTTCCAGGTGTTATAAGAAAATTATTTCTTATGGGTGATGTTCCAGATAGGGCAGGATGAAATGGAAATAAGAGGACCACTTAAGAAACAATTATAGTAGCTCTTGTCAGAGAATGAGTGGAAAGGAGTAGCATCTAGGAGAGGAGAGGATAAAGAGGAAGAAGTAGCCTGAGCCTGAGTAGTTAAAAAGAGTGGGGAGGTTTTCTTGAGGACCTGTTTTGGGTGTCCTCAGTGTCTTCTGGAAGAATGGCAAGGATGAAGGCTGCACTAGTTAGTGTCCCAGCAGGAAACAGATGGACACTCAAAAAAGTTGGACTGTAAAGACTTTCATGAAGGGATTTTATAAGGTGTAGGCAGGATTAAAGGAGCCAGAAAGAGACAATGAGTCACCCAGAGACTCACGATTGCTGGAAGCTGTTTCCATCCCTGTGCCTGAAGGAGCAAGAGAGGGGGTGGTGACACTGGAGCCATGGAGGAACCCCTCCCACCAGGAACTGGGGCTGCAGAGGAACACAGCCTCTGCCAGACCCTTCGTCAGGCTGCCATGGGGGTTCAGAGGCAGCTACCACCTCATCTCACAGCCCTTGCACCCTCCACTCTCCTGCCGTGCCTCCCACTGGGTGAACCAACCTGAAACCCTAGGGCAAGTGAGCTCAGGAGGGGCAGAGAATGGATTTGTGGGGAAAGGGAGACAAATGGAAAAACCACCTACTTGGAGGAAGGAGGAAGTCAAAGAGGCAAAGAGACAGGAGAAAACAGCAGCTAAAGCAGCAGGCTATTTTCTGGGTAAAGAAGAAGAGGGATGGGGGAAGAACAGTAGTGTCAAGCAAAGATGTTTTCCAGGTGAAAGAGACTTTAGCATGTTTTAAAGTGAGACCTAGTTTACCTAAACCACACCACCAACATCACGGTGACTGGTCAATCCTGGCTCACGTCGCATTGGAAAATCTCTATAATTTCATGTGCCCCAAAAGATACCAAGGATGAAGTGAAAGGGGCAACATGGTCACAACAGCATTGCAAGCTCCTTTTGTCTCTAACTATCCATCTGAAAGATAATCTTTTAAGAATAGGAAGACCTTCAGCCATAATAACACAAAGTCTACTGTATTGCATTCCCTGGCTCCCTGGAGGCTGGCTGGATCTAGTACAAATAATTTCTTTCCAGAGTTGCTGTTGCCAGGAGGATTTAGAATAGCAAAGAGTGGTGGTCAATCTAGGTGAAGCTGCCTGTGCTTTTCATCCCTTCTTCTTGGGCAATTCAGAGAAATCAGCATCTGACTTTCCAGCAACAGGCAACTGTGGGCAACCAATGTGCTGTGTTCATTTTAAAGCGTTAGCTACCCTCTGCAACATCACTCATCACAACAGTTAAAAAGGAAGGATTCTCTTCCTTGCAGTTGGAATGGTATTCGGTGAGCATTTGAAAAGCCAGCAGAATCTGGATTGCCAATGGGTAGTTAACTAAAAGAGACAGCACCGACTGCTGCATTCAGCATGAAGTGAAAATGTGCAGAAAAAGGGAAAGTGATAAATGGTCTTAGAGAGTTAAATGAACTTTGCTAGGAAATGAGGAGTTAGGCTTCCAGAGTTCAACCTGCTTAATAGTTCATCAAAGTCAGGGCCACAGAGTACACTGTGCAGGTTGTGCACTGCACAAAACAACACTCTACCCTTGCCTGCTGACTCTCCTGCCAAAGGGGCATCGACAGTTGAAATCCAGCATGCTTTCCATTCACAAAGCCATGTAACCTAGCATGTAGGTGTCTACCGAGAGGAAGGGGTGACTTTTTCTTTGCATGAAGATGCTATTCACCTGCAAAGCCATGTTCCCTGGAAACTGTACCACTCAGAGATGCAGAGAGGAGTCTATTTCTGATTCTCACAGAGATGTTGTATATGCTTACAGCAACCATGGCCAACTCCTTTCTATTGCTAATGATGCATTTAATCTCCATGCCTGGCCTGAAAGAGCACTGAATCATAATCAGAGCATGAGTGGGAGAATACAGAAAAAGATGGTAATAGTACTAACAACAACAACAATCCTTCATTTGGATTTAGCCCTTAACATTAAAAAAAGTACTTTCTTATACAGGATTCTCACTCAAGCCTCAGAAAAACACCGGGGTCAAACTGGGTGAAAGTATTCTCCCCCAATTAACAATTGTGGAGCTGAGACTCAGAGCTGGGACTGAACCCTTGGTTTTCTGATTTCAAATTCTCTGCTCTTTGCACAGTATAAACCAAAAACCAAACCAAACCAAACCAAACCAAACCACAACACTACACATTTAGAAAACCTTCTAGGTATTGAGTTGGACAGCAGGCACCTATTCTCATGTCTCCTGGGCAACAGAACAGTAATTTTCCCCTGGGGATCTGCGGCGATTTTGTCTACTTTTCTCAATCCAGGGAGAGACTTGTAACTCAGGCCTGGCTATTCAGGGCACTGCCATAGTGATTGGTTCGGGAAGGGCATGTGATCCGATCTGAGCCAATGAGAGGCCGGGAGGTATTTGCATAGGAGTTGGGTTCAAGATGGCGACACAGGAGGAGCTAAACTCGCTTTCTCTCGCCGCCACGTCGAGATATTCCAGTGCGATATTTGGAATGATTTCCTCAGAAAAAAAAAGTTAAAAACTGGCAGAGGACCCCCTTCACATCGGCAAAGGAGAAGGAAACCACATGGAAACGGGTAGGAAAGTCTGAGACACACTCTCGCCATATATCCCACCCTTCCCCACCCCCACCCTCAGCCTCACCCCCACTCCCTGGCACAGCGACCCACAGTCGGGAGGGAACTCAAACTCAGAGCTTTTCCGAGAGTACCTAAGGGTTCCTACCCCACTTTGGGCTCCAGCTTTTAAGACGTTTCATCACTTGAGACATGAGAGACCCATCTCTTCCGTTGGTCTTGAGCAGGGGAGAAGGCGTGCCTGGAGTTGCTGTCTGCAGTCTTGCCCCCACGTGGAATGTGAGAATAAATAAAGCCCATATGAATGATAGGACAGCCAAAAAGTGATTACAGACAGGAATCTAGTGACATCATTTGAGCCTGTAGATTGAGTCATATCCAATATACTTTTTATTTACCTGAGCCAATATATTTCTTTTATCATTTAGACAGATTGAATTATCTATCACTTGCAACTAAAATATTTTGGCTAGTTCAAGCCATTAGCCATATGCAAATACAGGCAATGCCATTCACAGCACTGGGAACCAGCATAAAGGGTCATTCGCCAAAGACTAAACTACAGAAATTCTCTCTGTGCCATTCTGTGGCTACTCACCAGCTCTACTCAGCAGCCGGGAAAAGTTGGAAGAATTCCTTTTGCCTAGATGCCAGCAGAGTAGCCTAGTCTACTGGTGTTTGCTATTGTGTGGTATAGTGAGAAGTACACGTCATTAGAAGTCCAGCTGTACTCTAATTGTGTTTGGATGCTTATGTCATACTGATCCCTAGTGATGAAAAGTTTGCTCTCAGTGGTAATGGAGGCTACATGCAGGAGAGAGAAAGAGTATTCTCTCCCAAGCAAAGGACATAAGTCCTCTCCTTCAGTCTGACTGGGACACCCTAGGTCATATACTCCTCACTGGGTCAGTAGTAGTTGCCAGGAGAATGCTAACCATTGATTGGCTCAGACTAACCAGGATCTACCCTGGATCTGGAAGTGGTGTCACATTGCATATTCCCGAGTCCCACTGGGGAAGGACAGATCCCAAAACTGGAATTCTATTGAGGAGAAAGAAGTAGAGACTAGATGTCGGGTAAGACCAAGAATATCATTATAGCCACTACTTGATCATGTGACCCTGGGCATTTCCCTCTAGCTCTTTGGGACTGTGTCCTTGTCTGCAAATTGAAGAGGTCAGAATGAAGGGTATCGGCACTCACTTCCTATTCTAATGTGCTGTGGCTATGACTCCTAACACAAATTTGGAAACCCACATAGTATGGATGGTGCTGATTAATTCCTCAGGTTCGTTCATTTCAAAGTTGCTTCACTTTGGGGAGAGGTGTTGATAGAACACTGGTGTGTCTTACCTTAAAAAAAAACCCAATCATCTACAAAACACAAAAACATAGGTGAGACTGCATATACTATATTTGCTTTACAAGGGGATTTACCACAGTTCTCTTTCATGTTTTCTATTTATTTCTAGATATTATGATGTCTTAAGCTTGAAGAAATTGCTTTTGCAATCTTTGATGTTTCTGTGGTTTTTGTTTGAGGAATTCTGCTATTTCTCCACACTTGAGAGGGCATCGTAAGCTGTCATGTTCAATGATTATGGGAAGGAACTAACACTTTTCAAAGAAAGTGTAGGAAAACAGGCTTCAAATGGTGCAGCTCTGTTCAGTATAAATCAATTTAGCATGTGTATGTTTTAAGAGCTTGTATGGTCTTGAACTCTGTTAAGGACATTTATGTTCAGACAACAGTTTTTTCCTTTCCCTTGGATATTTGTTCATCTCTGGCATGCTCTGAAGTCCTAAGAATGAGGGAGCAGCATAGCCAGTATATCAGCTGGTTCCAGAGCCAAAATTTCGTCTCAAAATCTAGTGTCTTCTAAAAGCATGAAGACAGATGAGTCTTACTCAGATCTAACTCTCAGCACCAGCTTCTCCCATGACAAAATTCTAGTCTCTTTCTGGTGTCCTCCTCCCTCTGACTTACATACCTCTGACCTGTGCCTCTCTGGGTACCACATGGGAAGTGATAACTTGGAGTATTTGTCTTTCTCTGTCTGACTTACTTCACTAAGCATGTACCTTCTAGGTCCATCCACATTGTTGCAAATGGCAGAATTTCTTTCTTATGGCTCAGTAATATTCCTTCATATATATGTGCATATATATACACACACACATACACACCCCATATCTTTATCCATTGATCTGTTGATGGGCATTTGGGTTGCTTCTTGGCTATTGTAAATAATGCTGCTTTGAACATTGGGGTGCTTGTATCTTTTTGAATTAGTGTTTTCATTTTCTTTGGCTATATATCCAGGAGTAGAGTTGCTGGATCATAAGGTAGTTTCTTTTTTAGTTTTTTGAGGAACCTTCATACTATTTTCCATAGTGGCTGCACCAGTTTATATTTCCACCAACAGTGTACAAGTTTTCCCTTTTCTCCATATCCTTGCCAACATTCGTTATTTGTAGACTTTTTGATAGCCATTTTGACAGGTGTGAGGTGGTATCTCATGGTTTTGATTTGCATTTCTCTGATGATTAGCAATGTTGAGCACCTTTCCATATGCCTACCTGGGAAGATTTTAAAATCCTGATGCCAGGATGCACCCCAAACCACATAATTCAGACTCTCTAGGGATGCAATAGGTTACAATAGTTTTTTTAAATCCCCAGGTGATTCTAATATGCTCCCAAGGCTGAGAACCACTGCCTTAGAGTCTGCCCTAAAACCAGTGGCTCAGTGAAGGAACGAAGATGAGTTAAACATTTCCCAATTCCTAACCATAGCAAAAATAAAATTGTTACTGGATCTTTAAAGTCTAATGATTCTTGGGCTATTTGGAGGAGAATAGTTGCTCTGTCTTAGAAAAGATTCTAAGCTTTAATAACAGGAACTAGCCGAATGGGAAATCCTACTCCTAACAGGTCCTAATTAAATCATACTCTCTTGTCAGATGACCCATCTCACATGCAGACCAGTGGCCAGTCCTATTTCTAAAGTGCCTCTAACAGGAGCTGTTTATAGGACTTCTTAGCAGAAGGTCACTGAAATTATTTTATTGTAATTTTACTCCAGAGGGATTTAACTAAAAGGGGCCAGAGAGCACACCCTAAATGTTCCAAATATTTACCAGGTAGAAGCACTTAAGCAAGAGGGCCACCTTCAGCTGGAAGAGCTCCAATTTGGGGCTGGGCCAAGGGTGTGTCCACTTCTGGCCTTGGCCAGAGATTAAATACAGGCACAGGAAGTCAGCTTGGGCAGCCTAGGGACATTTAAGGTGAGGCAGTGATTTAGTTCACGGCATAACCTGTTCTGTTGAAAGCATTTTGTAATGTTCCCCAGCCTCTGACTTTTGGGATTGACAATATTCCAAGAATCAGAGGCTAAATGCTGGAGGCAAGGAAACTATTCCTGCCACTAGCTCAGGAATATTTGGTCATTCTTTGATCCAGGGGTTGAGATGAGTACCGTACTGGAACCAAGAAGTTGTCCACTATTTGTTCAGTCATTATCTCTAAATAAGGTCAAGGCTGCAAAGCATTATTATTCACCAGAAGTATTAAGTAGCTACTGGCTTAGGGCTGTGCAAGGGGACTGAAAAGGTATGGTCTCTAATTTCTAGTTGGTTCCTATTAAATATATACCAACTGATTGGTTTCTCAGAATTTATCAGAGAATAGGTAAAACACATACTCAGTAGATACCACTCAGCCATAGGCATTAATAAAATGAAGAGTGCTTTAAGTGCTTTCTCTGTTGTCACCACCGCTTATAGTTTACAAGCCCACTATAAACTTATACGCACATTACCATAAGTCTTGTTCAACATGAGGATTTTATCTCATTTTGAGATATACCTATTATATCAAATGACAGAGGATTATCTCTACTTACAGAAACACAAAACCAACTGTTTGCACTAAGGTGCCGGCGTGACCAGTGTAGGAGCTCCTGGTATACACCAAGCAGCTGGAGGATGTCAACACCAGGCAAGGCGCTACGGGAAGGATTTTAATTTTTTGAACTATAGTTGATTTACAATGTTGTGTTAGTTTCAGGTGTACAGCATAGTGATTAGGGTTTTCTTTTCTTTTTTAATGTTATATCCTATTATAGAAAATTATAAGGTATTGGGTATAATTCCCTGTGCTATACAGTAAATCCTTGTTGCTTATCTGTTTTATGTATAGTAGATCGTAACTATTAATCTCAAACTCCTAATTTGCCCCTCCCCTCCTTCTCCTCTTGGTAACCATGAGTTTGTTTTATGTCTGTGTGTCTTTTTATGTTTTGCTATGTACATTCATTTGTATTTTTTAGATTCCACATATAAGTGACATCATATAGTATTTGTCTTTCTCTGACTTATTTCACTAAGCATAATATTTTCTGGGTCCATCTATGTTGATGCAAATGACAGTATTTCATTGTTTCTTATGGCTGAGTGATATTTCATTGTGTATATAAACACCGCATCTTCTTAATCCAGTTATTTGTTGGTAGGCACTTTGGTTGCTTCCATGTCTTGGCTATTGTAAATAGTGCTGCTATGAACATTGGGGTGCATGTGTCTTTTCAAATTTGTGTTTTTGATTTCTTTAGATATATATCCAGGAGTATAATTGTTGGATCAGAAGGTAGTTCCATTTTTAGTTTTTAAAGTAACCTCCATACTGTTTTCCATAGTGGCTGCACTAATTTATACTACCACTAGCAGTGTAGGAAGGTTTCCTTGTCTCCACACCCTCTCCAGCATTTATTATTTGTAGACTTTTTGATGATAGCCTTTCTGACTGGTGTGATGTGATACTTCATTGTGGTTTTTGATTTGCATTTCTTTGATAATTAGCGATGTTGAGCATCTTTTCATGTGCCTGTTAGCCATCTGTATGTTGTCTTTGGAAGAATGTCTATTTAGGTCTTCTGTTCCAGGTCTTCTGTTCCATTTTTTTGATTGGGTTGTTGGATTTTTTTCTGATACTGAGATATATGAGCTGTTTGCATAGTTAGGATATTAACTCCTTGTCAATCACATCGCTTGCAAATATTTTCTTCTGTCCCACAGGTTGTCTTTTCATTTTGTTGATGCAGAAGCTTTTAAGTTTGATTAGGTCTTATTTATTTTTGCTTTTATTTCTTTTGCCTTGTGATGTGGGAAGGATTTGATGCAGAAAAAAAGGCAGTGCTCCTCTATGTCCTCTATATTCATTTAGAGTCTTGCTAAATCAGTAGATTCACTTTGATCTGACCCTTAACCCAACCTAAACTGGACTGGGAATCAGTCTAGGCTAATTAGTGTTGGAGAAACAGTTTCAGGCCAGATGCCAGGGAACTGTTTTTGAGCTCTTTCTTGCCTGCAGATAATGATGGAGCATGGATCATGAAGGATGGATGCACTGAAGTAGTTAAAACTTTTAGCTGTAGATTATCGAATCTCAACAGAAACTGACCTAACCAAAGAGAGAATATATTACTTTAAGGTACAGTAGTGGCTGAATTTCAGTGCTTCAGAGATGTTATCCAGAATCAGTTGTTTTCCATCTCTCCACTCTGATTTCCTTCACGTTGGCTTCATCTTCAGACAGGACCTCTACAAGTGGTAACAGTAATAATTGCCAGAAGTTCCTGGCCCAAGTTCAGCCAGCTTAGCATCCCCAGATAGTTCTAGCAAGAACCTGGGGCTGATTTCCATTGGCCTAGTCAGAGTTACATACCATCTCTGAACCAATAACTGTGACCAGGGAAATGCAATTGTCTTACTGGCCTGGGCTGGCTTCTGTCATATGCCCACTTCTCATTCAAGGTAGGGAGTTCAGCCCTGCTGATACAACATGGACTAATACTTCAGGGGATACCCAAAAGATAATTGGGGTATTTTCCTAGAAGGTGAATGGAAGCTGAGTATCAAAAACAACAGCTTTCCACTCTACTGTACTGGCCCTGTTTGTGGATCCTGGAGTTAATGGCACCTCTTCTTACCTTCATTGTCATTGAATTTCCCCTGTCTGAAACTTAGGCAATTCAATAATAAATAGTTCTAAAATGAACGAATGAATCTGGATGACAGTATACACATGAATCATTTACATATTCTACAGTATTTGGTGATATTCCTAAATGAATGGTACTAAAGCAAAGATGCAAAGATAAAAGAAGAGATCAGGGGAAGCCCTAAGGGAAGAGGCAAGATCTGAACTGAGTCTTGAAGGATGGATTGGTCTAGCAATGGGGAAGGGTTAGAGGTACATTCCAGGCAGGGCCACAACAGGCACTGAGATCAGACAAGCCCCATGCATCTGGGGACACAGAGGCAACTTGCCAGGCTGAGGTTCATGTGGGGAACTGATGGGGAGTAGGGAAAGTCGGGTGAGGCCAGTTGCAAGATTGGAATGGCCATCTAAAGAGTGGGGTGAGAAGTGAGTTAGCATTGATGGGAAAGAGGAAGAGTTCAGTTTGGGACAGGATGAACTGGCAGTTTCAGCATGAAGCAGGATGACAGCACTGCTTCAGAAAGATAAGCCTGGTAGAGATGGGGTGGGTGGAGGAATTGTCAGAGGTGAAGATGGAAGCAGGGAGTTAGTCCAGTCACCAGGCAAAGGTGAGGAGGGTCTGGCCTCTACCTTTCAGACAGCCTTTTCCAGCCCAGCCTCAAAAGCCTGCCCCACCCTTACCCTTTCTCTCTTATGCTACCTCTCCTGCCTCTGTTTCCTGAAAGCATGTCAGATATTTGATTATATTCAAGAAATTTCTAAATGCATAGAACCTTCACTGAGAGAAGGAATAAAGAGTATCGTGAGAAAAGACCAAGCCTTGCTAAGACAGAGAGGCCCAGGTAAACCAAAGGAGATATAGCTTATTGTTGCTATTCCACAGGCTGAGTTTGAACCTCAGCTTCCCCGTTCACTGGCTGTATGATCATGGGCACCTTCTCTCCCTTAGCCTCAGTATTTCTTACCTATAAAATGGAGGTAATAATTATACTTTTCTCAGAGGCTTATTATGAGAATTGTGTTAACAATGTATATAAAGTGCCTGACTGAATAAATGTCATTATTATTATTATTATTATTATTATTATTATTATTATTATTATTATTATTATTATTAGCAGCAGCAGCAGTAGTACTAGTACTAGTAATAATAGTATTTGCATCTGGGAACAGTATAAGCAACCCTGCCTGTAGAACTCACCTAGACTTCCTCCCAAAGCTAAAAATTCCTATGGGAAAGAGAAGCTTTTGAAGATGAGATTAAGCTCTTCTCCACAGGTCCTCAGGCTGAGCTAAGACTAACAAGCTCTGTTCTCTCCTGAAAGATGCCAACCACTAGAGGGAGAGTGAACTTCCAGAAACCACAGCCCCCTGATCCCTGTGTCTTTCACACTGCAGTTAGCCACATATTAGTGGTTGTAATATCAATTTACTAGGACCCGACTAGTATTTTTTTTAGTGGAATAGAATAAAATTGAAAATAGCATTAATTGTAGAAGATACAGATAGATACTGTTTCACAGAGCCCTTTAGTTTTAGTTACATAATTATGTGTGTGTATGTAAAATGTATTTCTCAGTGTGGGTCATGATCAGCCATCAAAAAGTACGAAACACCATTCTTACTTTTAAATTTAAAGTAACTTAAATTTTCTTTAATTCTCAGACACCAAACAAGTTACATTCAGATGAGTCATTGTTCTGTATTAAAGAAGAATCAGATACAGGAGTGGAGGACTAGATTTAACTGACACCCCATATTATTAAAAAATTATATTATTTCTCAGATCCTCTTCCTCTCGTGTAAGTACCTCTCTGGATCTAACCAGGCCCTCTATTCCCACAGGCCTGTAAATGATCTGTATAGCTGTCTTTCTAGATGATGACATTGATGCCCAAAACTTTCATTGGTCTCTCTAATGTGGCTGAATCCTGAATTACTTCTTTAGCTCTTAACTCCGGACATGTATTTCCAAATGATGGCTGGAATTCTATACATAAGATGTCCCGTACAGCCCTCAAATTCAGCCTATCTGAAGCTCAAAGTATCATCTTCCCTTCATTTCATAAAAAAAAAAAAAAAAAAAAGCAAAAACTCTTCTTATGTTCTTTCTTTGGCCCCTGTCTTAGTCTGTTCAGGTGACTACAGTAAAATATCACAGATTGGGTAGTTTATAAATAACAGAAATATATTTCTCACAGTTCTGGAGGCTGGAAGTCCAAAGTCATGGCAGTGGCATGGTTGGGTGAGGGTCATCTTCCAGGTCTCAGACTTGTGTTCTCACAGGGTGTTAAGGGCTAGGGAAACCTGTAGGGGTCTCTTTTCTCAGGCATTAATCCCATTCACAAGGACTTCACTCTCATGACTTAAGTGCCTCCCAAAGGCCCCATCTCCTAATACCATCATTTTGATTTCAGCATATGAATTTGAGGGGACACATTCAGATCATAGCAGCCTCTTACCTCTCAGTAATCCAGATGAGGAAACTCGATATTGTCAAGTTGTCTTTCCCTCGTCTGTCATCAGCAAGTCTTATCATTTCTACCTCCCCAGTGTCTCATTGTCCAACCCACTTTTACCCCTGCTCACACCATTCTAGATGATTTGGTCTTCTTATTGGCCTCTGTTTCCAGTCTCTCACCTTTCCCTTGGATCCTTCCCATGGCCATCAGTTTCCTGATGAAAACACAGGCTGAATCATGTCATTCACTCATATCATCCTGATTGTTAGAAACATGCAATAACTCCCAAAAAATAGCAAGTAAAATACAAATATGTAAGGATAGGATTTAAGACCCAAGCAAAGAATGACAGATGGTTTTATCCCAACCCCAAATGATGAGTAGTGGCCTTTTGGAGAATTGGATTGAGAAAGATTCTGAGATGTCATATAAACTTAACAAGAAAGATTAGCTGTGGGCACAGGATGAGGAAGTAGACATCCCCAGTCTAAGCTCAACCTATTTTTATGTTTTTTGCTTCTTTCTACGTACTCAAGCATCAACCACTTGGCCACAAGAACTGCTCATTAATACCCAAATATAGTACACAATTCTGTTAACCACAAAGACCATATACTTTCATGATCTCTTTCCTTTGCTGTCTAGACGGCACATGACCTACCTTCCACCTATTAGAATCCTCATCTTGTTCCTGTAATACTCTGCCTTCACGGTTTATACCTTGTCCTTCCATTGGACATGTATCAACCTCCTTTGTATTATATATGTATATAAGGATTATGTGCATGTGTGTGTGTAGATGTGTGTGTGTGTGTGTATTTCTGCTTCTTTCAGTGGACAGAAAACTCTCTGAAGGCAGTGAACATATCTTACTCATCTCCCAACCCTAAGTCCCATCTAGTAACTTAAACATAGCAAATACTCAGTGGGAGTTTATAGAATGAATAAACTAAATAACTAATATTCTGATGACATACTGACTTAAAAAAAAAGTCACAGGGAACCTCCAGAAACTAGAATCATCTCAGAAATAAAGACTCTTGTAGGACTCTCCCAGTTGCCACTAGTGAGCAAGACCTACAAGGCAGCAGCCCCCAACCATGATGTAGGTGGTGGAGCAATGAATGCAGGAGAATCTCTTTTGCTGGTACAGCAGTATAGCACTTGGCACCTGTAGATGACTCTGCAAGTACACAAAACAAGCTTAATGCCCCTTTTGGCAGTTGAGTTTTAGGAGGCACAACTTGACCAATATCATATGTGCACCCATAAGTAGAAGATCCAGACCCACTGGCTCACACAGAATTGTGCCCTCCTGCTTCACCAGTGAGTTTTTGGTTAATTACAGTGTAAAGAAAGGAATCCACTGCTACTAAAAATAATAAGCTGGAAAACTACTGCTGCCTATCCTATAGAGGTCTCACCCTCAGATCCTCCAAACAGACCCCCTAAACCATTTAACAGTGTGCCCCTAAATTGGAGACTCAGACCTAAGACTAGACAAAAATTGCTTTCAAAGAGAAATTTCAGACCACCTTACCAAGGATTGGCAGCATCTCGAGTTGGTGATTTATGTGGAGGCAAACGACCCAAAACCCTATTATCAGTTCTCTCAGGTCATACAGTAAATTGGGGAACTCTGTAACATCGTGATAGCCTGAACACTGAAAGGAGTCACAGGCACTGGAGGCCTTTCCTTTCCCTACAGGAAAAAATATCTTTTGATTGTCATTTTCCTTTGAATGCCTAAGAGGAAAAAAAGAAAGGAAGAACCGAAAGAAATCCGGGAGAGATGGTGACAGACTTGTTCACTTCCGAAGTGGAAGCTGGAATACTGACTCAGAGAAAGGACATCACAGGCATTTTGTTCTTCCAAGAACTGTAATGCTTGGGATTTTTTAATTTCGAGCAGTGAAAAAGCGAATGATCAGGGCCAAAATCAGAGAGAACACAATGATTTCAACAATTTGGGGGTTATCTTCCCTGTTTTTCCCTCTCTGTGTCTGTATGATTCCTCCAACAAAGTGGGTTGGAAAAGTTCAAGCTCAGTTCACAGAAGAGAACATTCTGTACTCTGCACAACAGGCTGGGCTGCTCTCTGTAAAACAAAATCAACAGCATGATCTCAGCCGCTGCGGCGGCAGGCACCGCGCCGCCAGCCCACGGCCCGGCGTTTGAATAGACTGGCTGTCAAAGGCGCCCTATAGACAGGACACGCGGACGGTGCGGACGCACGCGCATGCGCCTCCCCCTCCCCCACCCCGCCCCCAGCCCCACACGAGCAACAGGCCACAGAGACGACTTTCTGTCCAATTGTTACTTCTTCCCAGAGGGTCAAGGAAGTTGTTTAGATATTTCTCTTTGGAGAGTGATTACAGCTGAAACATTTCCAAGGAAACAGCCCCCTATGTGTGCACTTCTGCTCTGGCATTGATTGGAGACTTTCAGTCTGTTAGGATGTTCCTGTAATCAAATGACCGCATTAACGCTAAATAACTGCCGCTGCCTCCCTACTAAGAGGGGAGGGAGGCGAGGACAGGAAAGGGGCAAGTTGGTGTTTGTACCCCTCCTCCACCCCCTCAGCTTTTCAGTTTCCTTCAGGATTCCTGGCCTTTTTTGTCTAGAATTTAGCATGTAATTAAATAAGTACTGAGGGACATATTTGGTACCAGGAATTGTCCACAGAATAATACCTGTAGCAAGGTTTTTCTAATGAACTGAAAACCTGCCCTTGAAGCCAGTCAGCGGAGGAAGAAAAAAGCTATGTGTGTGTCACCAGTGGAAGGTGGGAGGGGAGGGGACACTGCTCCCCAGGAGGATTGAGGGTCTGAGGTACTAGAAGGCCGTGCATGTAGGTGGGTGTTCTTAATGTGACAAAGCACACATCTGGAGCGGGGATGCTAATTCAATGTGCCCTCCCTGCTGAATTCAATCCTATTTGCTAGGGGAAGAAATGACAAAAAGAGTGCACAACTGCCCAGAGCAGAGGCTTGGAATTGCCACTCCATGCTTCCTGCAGCTGTTGCAGGATGCAGAGACCAGCGAGGGGTCAGGGCAGCATGGAGAAATGGAAAGTGGAAAAACAGGGGCTTCTGTGCGTGTGAAGGGCTTGAAATCCTGCTTACTGTCTGTGGCCTCAGGTGAGATTCCCAGACTTTGTGCGCATGAGTCTTCTCAGCTGTGTCCTCCCTTGGCTATTAACTAAGGAGGGAAATACCTCTTATGTAACACCATTGACTAGTGTGGAATTTGAGGAAGTAATATGTGCCTTTGCTTGGCATAAACTGGAGATTTAATAAATAGTAACCATTGTTATTGTTTATGTAAGTACCGTTCAGAGAAAGCTGTTAACTGGTGTGTCAGTTAAGAACTTCTACCGATGTGTCCTCTCAGATGTTTTCTTGCCCATGTAGTTGACAATTTATTGACTTACTGGATGTTTACTGAGTACCTGCCCCCAGCACTGGGCTCTATGCAAGGCATTGCACCAGGCACTGGGGCAACAAGAGACTTGTCCTTGAGGAGCTTCCTCACCTGTCCGGGGAAGGAGTTTACACAGGGCAGTGGCAGCCCTGGGGCCTGACGGATGCTTCCTCTCAGCCTGCCTTCTTTTCATGCTGCGCTCGTTTCTTCTGTCACAGCCAACCCACAGAGAAAGGAGTTGCTGGGGGCAGGGACTGGTCAGGAACAGCCCTGATGCAAGACATTTCTTGAGACTGCTCTTCCAGAATGTAAACACCCTTTCTTCAGGACCAGAAATCCTGCCAAGACTTTGAAAAACAAGTTACACAAGCACCTTTGGGGTGGTTGGACATGCCATATCACAGCTGCTGCTGTGTAGGGTGGCGGGGGAGGGGAGTGGCCTCAAGGACTCAGTCAGAGACAGTACATCAACCTGTGATATAAGACTCAGTGGGCCAGGAGTTCAAGAAAACACAAACCCTCAGGTACCACCCCAAGCCCCAGCCTGGAGAAGGAGTCGATCATTCAAGAGCATTTCACAGACTTACCTGCCACCATCACTTATACGATCCCCAGGGTTGGGTAGAAGAATCATCTGCCTTTAGAGCCGGGGCCCAGGCCAAGGCGGGTCTTCCTTGAAGCTGCTCACCATGACACCTTGAATTCTCTTTCCCCACCAGAGATCACCTGCCTGACTCTACCCACCTCACCAAGGGTCCTGTTTAAAATTTTGGCAGCAGACAAGCCTGTCTCAGAAGCACTTCCACCCATTGGACCTCCTTTGCCAAGGGCTACTGCCACCTCTAGCCAGTTGCAGATGAAATTTGTCAGAAGGCCAGAGTGTGCATGGGGGAGCAAAAGGAAAACCATAATGATCTGAGGTGGACCAGGAGCCAAATAAATCCAGAGTAGTCAAGTAACCAAGATCTCAGAATAAATGAAAGGAAGTGGTTCCCAGTTCACACCTAACCACACACACTTGTTGAGAAGAGCCTAAGAGAATGACGTTGACTGACCATTTATTATATGCCAGGTGCTTTACATTCGTTCTCTCATTTAATCCATATAATGACCCTGTGTAGTAGGTAGTAATGTTATCCCGGACTCAAAGAGCTTAGGTAACTGGCCCAAGGTCATGTAGCCAGGTCTACGGCAGAGCTTGCACTTGAACCCAGGTTTATCCAGCTTGAAAGCCCGGGTTCCTTTCATTATACTCTTCTGCCTCCCTGTTTACAAGGGTCTTAAATAGAATACTATTGGAATCATCTTGCACATTTATTTTGGTTTTCAGAAACAGAAGTTCAAGTTAGAGTTCTGATACCAAGTTCCACTCTAGCCTCTTATTTTACCTTACCTCAGTATATATAATCAGTGAGCAGTAGTTATTGAACATGCATCAGGCATTGTGCTATGTTCTCTGGGGTATAGAAACATGAGTCATGTATGAGTGCTGCCTTCAAGGAACTCATAGTCTGGATAGGATAGGTTGTGCTGCAATAACACACACATTATTTAATTTTTATTTATGTTATTATTCAGATAATCTCTGAATCTAAATGACATAACACAACGAAGATTTACTTCTTGCTCACACCACATACACATTGTGAACTAATCGAGTTCTCACTCAGACATCCAGAATAGTCCACCAGATAGTCTCAAAGATTGCCAGCCACTCATGTTGGGGGAAAGACAGCATGATCAGTCACCAGCTCTTACTGCTTCTTCCTCTGAAAGCTTCTTCCCTAAAGGGGCTCATGCTAGTTCTGCTCACATTTCCTTGGCCAAAGCAAATTAAACAGCCACACATAATTTCAGAGCTTAGATAAGTACAAACCTACCATAGTCTGGAAATGGAGAAAAACCTGAAAAATCTGATCAGTAGACCCGTTAGTGACGACTTATGGGAAGAGGAATGGCCTCAATGCCTCATACCCCAAATTCCAAATAATGAAGGGCTGAAAGATTAGGTGCCATTGGAGCAGATGCATCAAGACAGATGTCCTAAGGATTCAGTAGAGAATTATGCCTGGAATGGAGACCTCAGTGAAGTATCCTGAAGAAGTGAAGACCTGTATTGAGCCTTGAGGAGTAGGAAGACTTGGATGTACTCACAAGGGCAGACCAGTTGCATCCACTTTGGCCTTCTGCGGAATGCTGATAGCCTACCACCAACCACTCTCATGAACTGCATAGATTATTCCAGGCCTGGAGAGACCACTTGAATGAATGCCTGAAGGTGAGAATGTGCATGGTGGGCCTGAGGGGAAGGAGTCATCAAACTGGGCATAGTGCTTGAGTTAGGGAAAAATGGCAGTTGGTCAAAGCATTAGTTGAGAAGGTATGAAAGCTCTTTAAACAGGAAAAAACCATGATTACAGTGGAACTTTCAGAATTCTGTGTCTATATTCTTCTGTTTATTTCTTCTTGCATTTCACAAATATTTTAAGTATTTTGCATAGGAGATGCAAAGGTATGTAAGGCTTGATTCCTACCTATAAGTCTTTAGTGGAAGGAGAAGAAATGTGGTTGGGTTTTTTTACCATTGCCTTTTAAGAGGTATTGATCTCAAAGAGATACTTTGATGAATAAGATCTAAAATTTCAAGGATGTGAGTTTATGAAGCAGTAAAGGCTAGAAGGGCTAACCTGCTAAATGGAATTGGAGGGGTGGTGAGGAATCCAGGGGTGGGAGGAGCATGGAAATGGCGAAGACAGAGGAGATAAGGCAGCTGGCAATGAGAGAAAAGCCTTTTAGAATGATGGAGATTTTTAATGGGGATTTTTATGAAGTTTGGCCATATGGTCTTCAATGTAAGTTCTCCACTTTTCTCTCTTGTGAGAATTTAAGTAAAATATACATTATTCAGAATGCTTTGGGAGGTGACTTGAGAGGTCACAAGGAGGCAATTGTGTAGCAATAAAGTGTTGATTATGGCCTCAAACTACAGAGTATGAGCACGAACTTCCAAAGAGAGCTCAATTATGTTTGTATCAAATAGATATGTGCAGTCACATTTGTACAGGATAAAGTGGCAATTCTAGGTGTGGGAGAGTTTGTCAAGAAGAGCTTCATAAAGGACATTAAAGGTGATCTTGGCACCAGGTGTTAAAATATCAGAAAGTGTCCCCCCGCCCACCTGGATTAATGAACAGCATTCCACAGAGAGCAGCATGTGCAAAGGTACTGGGGTGTAGGACAGCCTGGTTTATTGGCACTACTCTGAGCAAACATTGATTGGTAGGATTATGAGGGATAAGGTCAAGAGGAGCAAGTCCAAAAATCTAATCCAGTTATCAGGGTTTGTGGAAATAAGGACATGTTTATCTTCAAAACCATTTATTCAGCATTTACAGACACTCAAATACTTTCCAGCTTTTGTATTGTTATAAAACTATTTTGTTTTGATTTGGCAAAAAAAAAAAAAAAAAAAGGAAAAAAAATCTGGGAAACTCATGATCTCCTATTTTCTTACCTATTGATAAGGAAAATGGTGGATCCAGAGATGAACTTTTCTAAGGATGTCCTGACTTACTTACAGTCACTGCTTACATACAGCATGCTGGTATTTACTTGGCTGCTAAGCATCACCTCTCCATGTGCAGTGCACAGAATGTGCCAAGATCCTTCAGGTCCTGTGTCCTGGGAGGTGAAAGATTGCCTGAGACAGCAGCACATAGAAGCAGATAGCTAGTGACTATTAAAACAGAGTTCTTGATTTACAGTCAACTGTCAGGTAGGAAAATTTATCCCCGCTGGTCAGAGTGGAAAGTACCCTGAGTGTGGGGTGTGAGTGTATGTGTGTGCCTGGGTATATTTTAAGTATCCACCTGGGAAATCTCTAAATCAGTATTTATTTCAATAATCTCATACATTCATATGGCACCTTTCTCCATAAATGCTTCCAAAGCAGTTTGTAAATTTTATGTAGCTGGGGAATCATCTTTGCTGGAATAGAAGGAAATAGATGCTTATCAGCTTATCAGCTTCCTTATCAGAACTTGGGACTAACTGTATTTTTGTTAAGAAGTACGGGGATCCAAGAATGTGTATTTAATTCTGAATGTGTGTGTATTTAAATGACATTGTATTTCATTAAAATAGTATTCAGATTTCCTCGGAATAATCCATTCAAATTCTCCCCAGCCTTTCAGGTCCAACTCTAGATTCAGCTCTGCAGCTGATGCTAAATTTCAGTCCCCTGGAGCAAAGTACCATCACCTTGCCCTGGATATTGCTCTTGCCTAAATATCTAGAAGAGCAGAAGTGAGCGGGAGACTTTGTCACTCTTAGGGATTCTACATGATGCATTTCTGGCCCATTTGGGAGCTAAGAAGTATCTGAGAGGCTGGTGAACATCTGGGAGGAAATTAAAGGAACTTCAGATCATTCACTCATTCAGTAAATATTTATTGAGCATTACTGTGTTCTGGAAGCTCAGCTAGGGTGCTGGAGATACAACTAAGAGTGCAAGAGACAAGGCCCCTGACCTGGAGCCAGCAGCCTGCTGGTCATTAGTGAAATAATCACACAGACCATTGTAAACTGAGAACCAAGATACGTGCTGAGAGCATAAGCAGGGAACTTCACCTAGGTTGGGGAGTTAGGGGAAGGCTGCCTGAGACAGTGAAGTTCAAATTTTCATCTGAAGGATGAGTAAGGGCTAGCCCAGTGGTGCGTGTGTGTGTGTGCACACGTGTGCGCGTGTCTGTTTGTCTGAGAGAGAAGGGTGGGGGAGGGAGAAGGGAAGGAAGGAAAAGAATGTGTGCCTGTGTGACAGCCTCAGTTTCCTCATTTGTAAAACAACTGCAGTAAGTTGGCCAGTCTAAGTTTGGGGTCCCCAGAAGGAGATCCTGAGATGAAGACTCACATGAGCATGGTTTATTAGGAAGGGTCCCCAGGGTAAACTGCTAGAGAAGCTGAAGAATGGAAACATAAGGGAAAGAGGCCAAGCAAGGTTGAGAATAAAGCACAGTGCCACGGAGAGACCTGGAGGTGAGACGGTGCCCCAGGGAGCTGGGCTGCCTGTCCCCCTGCACTGTTTAGTCACCAGTAAGGTCCTAGGCACTTCTGTGCTCTGGGCTGGGAAGAAAAGTGGTTCCAGTAGCTGGAGGAGTGTCCCCCCACAGAGAGCCACAGTGCTGGCTGCTGGGAGCACAGCACACTGTGATAACAGCATGCAGGAATGTGGGGAAAGGATATGAGGGGATGCGGGCAGAGCCCTGGAGGCCTTTGCTACGTGGGATACAGGGACAGGTTAAAGGAAACAATGCATATAAGGAACGGAGCACAGTGCCTGATGCATGGTAAGTGCTCAGTAAATACTCACTTTCCTTGTATTTCTTGTTCATTGACTGTACACTAATGTGGCCTGGGATAGACTTCCTTTGCCCAGTTGTCTCTGCTTACTCCAGTCCTACAGGAACCACTCTATACCCGCCACTCTCCACCAGGTCTCCTGAAACAAACACACATATAAATATAGCAAAATATATTTATATTTCCCAGGACTGTCACATTTTGCCAAGCTCATAACAGAACTGAACAAATAGTCCTGTCATCCTTGGTAATACGTCCTGTCATTCACTGAGGCTGTATTTCTCCCCGTCCTTCTGGGCTCCTGGATTCAGAAATCCTCGTGCCTGGTTACTTCTTGAATGTGATCGGTACTAGCTTGCTGCAATTCTCAGGCCTTCATTTCCTGGCCAATTTGAAAGAATTTTTAGACCAGAGGGACTTCCTGAATCTGCTCATCTTCCTGAGTAGTGCATCGAACAATTGGTGGCTACTTCAAAAATGAGCATTTTAAATAAAAGGGAAGGAACTATGGATACCCTAACAACAAGAATGAATCTCAAAACCATTATCCTGGGTGAAAAAGGCAGATACAAAAGAATGCATACAGTATGATTCCGTATGTTGGAAATTTTAGAACAGGCAAAATTAATCTCTGGTGACAGAAAGCAGGTCAGGGATTGCCTGGGGCTGGGGTAACTGCAGAAAGGCATGGGGAAACTTTTGTGAGTTGAAAATGTTCCAAGTCTTGGTTGTGGAGGTGATTACACCAGTGTATACATTTGTCAAAACTCATAAAGGGGGATACTTAAAATGGATGTGTTTTTTTGCATGTAAATTATACCTTAATAGAGTTTATTTAAAACCAAATAAGCATTTTATTGCCTGACTAGGAGATCAAAAGTAGATCTAAGACAAGCACAGGGAACTCCATCTGGCCAGACACAGAAGCCTTTGTATTGTTCTCCATCCTCACCCCTTAGTTTTTCTTTTGGCAAGAAGTTAGTCTTTATTATTTGCACTAATTGAGGGGAACGATGGCCTGGAGAATCTAAAGGCATAATCAGCAAATCATGTACATCTGGTGGCTGTGGAATGTGTTTGTTGCCTATCTAGTATTTGAATAGAGAGATGTGCCTGCTTGACATCCTGAAAATACACTTCAGATGAACTAATGAAGTTCCCTATAAAGACCAGAATTGTTGGAAGCCTAGGAAGCCTTCACTTTCCCTGCCTGACCTCGCTTCTCTCTTTTCCTCATTCCAGGCAGGAAGTGCAGTGTTTCATCCTGTCCCAAACCTTTCTTCGGGCAGGACAGACTCTCTGGGTTGGTGCCTCTGTGTTAACATGCAGTGTAACTGGAGGGAGTTGAGATACTCAAGTCATTGAAAAAAGGCTTGGAAAAAGTTTTCTTGCAAATAAAGTGAAATCATCTACTTACATGCAATAATTGAGAACAGATTCTACAAAAATTCTATTTAGGATATAGTTTAGTTAGCTCTGGCTCTGGGAAGCCTCTGCTGGCACACCGCGCACCCCTAAGCCCTACTGCTCCTGAGGCCAGGTTTGCTGCCCCTGTTATTTACACCCCACCTCCAACACCCTGGACTTTGTCCTTCAAAGCCCTTACCACGTGGAAGGCAGATGCCTGTTTACTAATCTGTGTCCTGGACCTGACTGAAAGCTCTTTGAAAGTAGGGTCTACTGAGGTCACCATTATATTGCCCGCTGTTACAACAGTGCCAGGCTCATAGTAGGTACTTAATACATAGTTGTTGAGTTGTTATGATTCTGAACACATCACAACAGAGTTTATTTAAGGTTTTCAGAATCAACTGCACAAACAGGAAAACTCTGGCGCTTCCAGAAAGAACTCCACCCAGACAGAACCCCAGCAGGAAATACCAAAAAGTCAGTATCTATCACAGAAATCACTGTGTTTCAGGGCCGGCTCTTGTGAACTGATCTCTGGGAGAGGCTGTGGAATAGTCTGGAAAATCTAAAGCTTTAGGGACTCTCCACAAGAATTTGCCTCCAAGGCAAGTGACAGTCTCCAAGTGGGGGTGGAGGGAAGGGGAGAGATGCTCCCAGGAGAATGCCTTGGGCTCTGGAGAAGCCCTGAACTTGGGGGTCAGTGGACCAGGCTGGGCACCTAGACTCTCAGAACGTCTATAAATGACAGTAATGACACCTCCCTCACGGAGTTGTTGTGGCATTCCTTCTTTAAGTCCTTAAGGATGATTTACATTTTAGCCGCCTGTATTATCAGGACAAACAGCAAAATAACACCTAGGGCTTCAAAACCGGTAGAACAAGAAAAGGAAGAATGAGGAAATTCTAAATAGTAACCATAAGTTACTGCTCAATATTCAAACACTGGCTTCCAAGGTATAATCTGCCCCAATGGCCTCCTGGGTGCTCACCGTGGGTTCACTTACTCCACATGAGGGAGGGGAGAGCACAGCAAGCTGAAATTTACTCAGTGCTACTGTCCAGTATCCACATTAGAATTGAGAAAGAAACTGAAATGAACATTTGATAGTATCTGAATCCCAACTTTCCATAAATTCACCTTGTTGGGCACCTAGGTATCAATATACAAAGACCAAAATTTGTTAATTGATTGACAATATCTCTTTCACTAAAATGCTTAGTTATGAAGTGAGCTTGTGAATTTAACAGAGTACCATGGCCTAGACCCATCAGATAACTTGAATTTAGATAATGAATCATGCCAGTGTTTGGGAAAAAGCAAAAGAATTGCAGAACATCAACAATCAGGTCAATTCCTGGTGAAAATCCAGCTGGTGCCATCATGGTATCACCAGTCATTCATTCATTAAATCATTCAACAAAAGGGAATGATCTTGGAGTCTGGTCTGAATCCTGGCTCTGACTTTTGTTAGCAGTATAACTTTCAACAAATTGCATGTCCCTTCCTCTGTAAATTGCAGGTCACAATGATTCCTACCTTGGAGATTTGCCATGAGCATTAAACGAGTAGTTTTAATTATTAATAATAATAGCAACAGTAGCTATGGCTCGGAGCATAATATGTGCACCAGGAACCTAGAGCCATTTTGCTTCTCCTACTTTAAGAATGTTCTTTCCAGCCTTAAAGCCTTAAGTGAATGTCACGCTCACGTGCCGGGGTAGGCATTAAAGGTAATCTTACACAAAGCAAGCTTTGCACAATGCTGTGTTTCTAGTAAGGCAGTCACAGTTCCATTAGATTAAGCCATCTAACTTTTTGGAGAAAGAGAAAGAGCTCAAATGAGGAGGAACTGGAAAACAGAGAACACAGGACCAAGATAAATATGTAAGAAACCCAGTTTAAGCATCTTGAATCAGATCTTTCTAGCACAGAGTTGTGACAAAAGCTTCTCTAAATATGTTCCTGCATAACTACAATTCAAGCACAGTGTTTTGTAAATAGTGTGCTGCCAGTACATGCAATAAGTATTCATCATGCCTCCACGGGATAGGCAAGGTGGGAGAGCCAAGCATGAATTACACGGGGCCCTCTCCTGAAGAGATGTGTCTGGTAAATTCTTGATGACTTAAAAAGAAAGTTTTAGGTATCAGTTCTAGTTTACCAAATTCCATATCACTTTACCTGTCCCACTCTTAGGGAGCAGTTTCTCCAGAGCATGTAGCTGACCTCCCTTTCCAGAGATGGCAAGCAATTTTCAAGGGTTCATGGCTGGTTCACCACTGTGGCCCTCACAGCTCCCAGTGGAGTGCCAAGCACACAGCATATTTTCTCTCTCTCTCTGCGTGAACACACACACAGAGTACTAACTCTGTCTAGAATGGTCACACCTATAAATGTCTTTCTTTTGAAGGGTGCGAAACTGACCACTGTTGCCTATATCATTCTTGCAATAATTGATGAGGTAGGCAGTGCATTAACTTGGAATATCTGGATCCATATCCTTTTGTCAGTGGCATAATATATAGCTTTCCAGTGAATGAGGGCTACTATAATTCCTGTCTCTTCAAACCTCACCACTTTCTCCCTTCAATCACATCCTTCTCTGGCTACCTACAAATCATTAGCTATTTGGAGCTAAAAGAGTCAATGCAGCCCAGCCTCCACTGTACTTACTATGCGGTGAAGTTCAGGTAGTGAAGCAGGAGGATGGTGCCCCAGGTCAAACAGCTAGTGATGTGGCCAGAAAAAGGATCTAGGTCCTTAACTTGTCTTCCATATATTCCCTTTCCAAGGAAGTTAAATCTCAAGTTGGAAGAGAGGCTTGATTCAAAGAGTTAACCTTGAGGGCAGCAGAAATATGGAAATAGTCCCTTCCTTACCTTTACTGACTTTGAAATTTAAAAACTATTGCAGAACAGTTGTCCTATTACATGTAGCAAATGTATGTGTGCACACTTTTTTTGGTGCATATATGTATCCATCTGTAATGTTAAATCCTAAGAGATATTTGTGCATAAATAGTGTATCATATATATTGGCATTATTGCATATATATGTCAGATTCAGACATAGCCTGGTCAACTTTTGAGGTTGGCTCCTGAAGAGTTTTATTTGCATGTGGAACCCAGGTGCCCCATGGAAAAACTCAGCCTAATGAAATGTGAGTCTCAAAGCATCCACTTGATTGAAGAAGAGTCAGTTTGTATTAAAGAAGGATGGCCCTAGAGGGCTGTTCCTTGGAGTGCTTCTGCCCTTTCTTCTTGCTCTCTGCTCCTAACATTCCCCCCTTCTCATAATGTTATCTTAAGGAGGATGCTGGGGAAAAAAATGTCTGCAGCAAAACAGCAACAGCAGAGGGTTATACCTCATGCAGAGGAGGGAGTGGAAGCTGTAGGAAAGCTCTGTGGCAGTCTTGGATGCAGGTACATGAAGAAAGAAATGGGATTTTTTCCATGCTAACTGGTTAAGGGCTGAACCAAAGAAACACCATCTGCTTGTCCCTGGTCCTTTTAGCCACATCAACACCCCTACACTCAAATACTAGACCTCAGCTCTTGGTATTTGAGGGAATCCCTTCTGCACCCAAGTTTGGAACCAACTGAGAGAAAGTCACAGAAATAAGGCAGGCAGAGATGAAGATAAGACATTCTTACTTCTTGCTATGGCCCCCCAAATTCACATGTTGAGACCCTAACCCTCAATATAATGGTATTTGGAGACTGGACCTTGGAAGGTAATTAGGTCATGAGGGTGAGAACCTCAGGATGGGATTAGTGCCCTTATAAGAAGAGATTTGAGAGAACTTTCTTCCTATCTCTGCTCTATACCATGTGAGGACACAGAGAAAGGACAGCCATCTACAAACCAGGAAGAGGGCCTTCACCAGAACTTGACCATGCTGGGCCCTAATATTGGACTTGCCCAGCCTCCAGAACTGTGAGAAATAAGTGTTAATATTTAAGTCTATGATATTTTTATTACGGCAGCCCAAACTGACTAAGACATTACTCAGAAAGGCTGGGTGGGAAGATGTGTCTGAGGTATCCAGTAATAATGAGCTTTCTCATACTGAATCCCAGAATTACGCAGATTTCCCCACCCTGTCACAGGCAGCTCTGAATAATTACAAGGCAGAGGCTGCTCTCTCTAGAGGATGCAGGAGCAGAGCAGGAGGAGGCCTCTGTGCTGGCAGGCCAGACCCAAAAGAGGGAGAAACGGAGCCATACAGTTCAGTTCCCTGTCTCAGACTCATCACGCTGTTATGTCACTCATCCTCTCCTGGGAGGGATGAGTAAAAGGGTATGGAAAGGCCAGGAATGTTGCTGTAATAGATGGCCCTCCACATGGAATGAACATCATGAGTAGGGAGTAAGCATTCCCCAACATGAGCCAAGACACAAGCCAGGCCTCAGGTGACAGTGGAGGTCCCCAAGAATGGCTCAGAAATGGTGCTCTTACTCCCAAGTCTTACTCCTTCCTAACTTTCTTGTCTCACATTATTTCAGCCCCTTGGGCTGCTCTTCTGGATTTTGAGTCATGTCACTCTTGGAAGAGGAAAAGGAGTAACAGCTAAACCCAGGGGTGTTTCATTGTTGCTGTTGTTGTTGTAGTTGTTTTGTACCTCAGTGACGACTGGACTGGTACTTCCCACAAGAATGGATGAGAAGGAGCAGGTCAGATTGGTGTGTTGGTTAAGGGTGCCTTTGTCTGCTGACCTCTTCCTCATCTTCCCAAAAAGGATGCAGAACATAAGCGAAAATACTCTGAAGTCCTGGACATGCCAAATATTACTGTCCAGAGCTAGAAGAGAATCAAATGAGTCAACCTTAGAGCAGATTTTTACATTTACAGAGCTCATTAGTTCCCAATAATATTCACTCATGCATTCGTTCAACAAACATTGTCATTGTGCATCTAAAAGGTAGGAGGCATGAGGCACTAGGAACAAAACCCAAGCTCTAATGAAATTTATATCAATCCACTAGTCAAATGAGAGTTTATAAGCATCTATTATGCACCCCGTTGTGCCAGACATTCAGCAAACCCCTGAGATGCTGTCCCCTCCAACCTGCTGAATGCAACAGTGGAAAGTGCTGATGTGAAAGTGTCCAAAAGTGTGTTTCCCTTTGGGGAGAAATTTCTTTAGATTGCCTGAGGGTGGTGGAGGGTTTAGAAAATTGAAATAAATGGCTGATTCGATTAACTAAAATTAAATGTCCCTTATGAAAGACTACACAACTTCTGAAGAAGGGCTGGTGAGCATTACCATTGGGTAGTTAAAACCATTCTAAGAAATAATATGTGGCAGCTTTAAAAATGTTAAAGGGTTGAGAATCTGCATCCCACCCTTGATAGAGGTGTGACTGCTGACTTGACCATGAGTTAGATCTGTACATTTTTAGACACCATAGCTTTCTTTCTGTCTGGGCTGCTTTTGAGCATTGTACATTTTGATAAAAATTTAAAACAACACAGCAGGTAAAAGAATAAAGGATTTTCTCTTTTTAGTCCCAATATAACTGTGTGTGAAGGGCAGAGAGCCAAAAAGTTCATGTCCAGAAACTGAGGTGCTATTTGTAGCTTTCTAATGAGTAAAGCTTTTTTGGCCATTTACTCATTCATTCATTTTGTTACCCATTTGGTTATCGCAAAACCTAACAGGAAGACAGGCACATAGTAGGTGTTCTGTGAAGGCTTATTGAATGAATGAATGGCTATCCAGAGATCAATCCACAGTCCATCCAGCTTCCACAAGCACAGAGTGACTTTGGGACTGGCCATTAGTAGCTACCACGTCTCTACCCGACAAGGAACTGAAAGAGAAAAGTGTTTGTGTGCTGACCTCTAAGAGGAAAAAATTAAATAGAGAAATAGAACAGTCTCATTCGGAAAGAATGCTGAACCTAAGGAAGAGAGAACTAGGGCACTTGAGAGATGAGAGAACTGGAGGTTTTATACACCCAATCTTGCCATGCATTGCTTAAGGGGTGTTGGGGGTGACCAAGGAGTATCTTGTGGGGCCCAGATTCCTGGTCCTCAGAAACTGTGAGATAATAACTGTTTGTGGTTTTCATCCACTAAACTTTGGTGGACTTTGTTACATGGCATGGCTAACTAATACAGATGTGATAGCATTGGAAATCCAGTCCAAGGTATAAATTGTTTTTGCGCCTAGGATATTGAATTTCTTGAAAATGAACTTTATTACACAAACCGTAACTATTCTTTCCACTCATATTTCTGTAATTGCCCCAAAGTATAGCATTCTGTTGTCCCATATCTCCCCACCCCATTATACATATTCAGACCAGGTCCCTTTGTGTAAGTAAAAAAACGAAAACTTCCCAATGGGAAGTAGTCCCTTCCTTTTCTGCCTTTCTCCAGCCCCAGTGTGGAACCACTACTGATGATTTTTATGATCAGTATATCAGTTGATCACAGACTCACAGAATCATCTAATCAAAGAATCATAAGATTAGGAAGAGCCCAATGAGATTTCTTTACTGTAAATTTGATAAAGGTAAAAATTGTATGCCAGTTTTGGAAAGGAAATCCTTAATTACCTTTTCCCTCTCCTACCAAAGAAAGTTAACAGAGGTAAGAGCCCACTGAGGTCTTTTATTTTTAACTTTTCATAATGAAAATATTCAACACCTAGAAGTTGGGAGAATAATACGGTAAACCCATTACTATTGCTTACTTCTCTCATCTTCAACAATCATCAGCTCAAAGCCAATTTTATTTCATCTCTTGCCTCCCTTACTGTACCACACACACTTAACCCTCACCCTGATCCTTTGGGCTATTTTAAAATAAATTTCAGACATCATATCATTTCATCTGTAACTACTTCAGTACGTATCTCCAAAAGATGCGAAGTTGAGAACCCATTTTTTTAACATAATCACAATACCACTTTTAAAAGAATTCCTTAATGTCATCACGTGTCTAGTCAGTGTCTTATTTCTCCCAGTTGTCTCATGTTTTGTTCATTTGTTTGCTTTACAGTTGGTTTGTCCAAACAAGGTCTACACATTGCATTTCGTTGATATGTCTCTTAAATCTATTTTAATTTAATTCCCCCTCCACCTGCCACCACTCAGCTACCTACCATGCCCTGCACTAGTGGTACATTTTGAGACGATCTTTCCAGCCTTAGTAAACACGCTGTTTTCTGATTTCCACTAGTGACTCATCTCTCCTGATCAACAAACAACAGCATACTGGACCCCCTTCTTCAAGATGTAACTTTAAGATAGGGTGTGCTTGAACTTGGGCTCATTTTAAAGTATTAAAATTTATCAAGGAGAGATAGTCTGATTACACATTGTACTAGAGGAGATAGAAGTCAGTTTCACACTACAGTTGATGTAACACTTTTAAAAAATGCTACTGTTGGGAGATGTTTCACAAAAGTCAATAAATATTTTGTTCTATTGGCAGTGCCCTTGCCATAACTTTTAAACAATAAACATGAAATCAGAAAGTGTTTTCAGCAGCAGTACACATCAGTTACATCAGGTGGCCCTGCTTCTAAACCTCCTTAAGATTTTTCTTATTTTCTCTGAAGTGGAATAAAACTAATAGCTTCACAGGAAAAATCTCACTGAGGCCTCTTCCCAAGTTTTTCCCAAGCTGAGGTGCATCTGTGGAGAGTTGGTGTGAAGTGAAAACACGGAGTAACTGATATCTGTGAATTTATTTGGGTCATCATGGTGCTGTTAACTGCAGGGTTTTGACAGGAATGCTGTGAAATCTCCTCCCAAGCCTGGCATCACTTAGGACCCAGGAGGAAGCACATTCTCATGGTCTGTTTACTCTTCGGACCCATCCCCCTGGGCTTGCACTTCACCTCTGCACTTAACAGCTGACCAGACAGAGCTGGGCGCTGCAGACTTGGAGGTGTGAGCCTCATTATGGCTTTTCCTATGGTGCACGCCTGGGATTTGTCCAGCCTTGGAACAGGCGAGAGTTCAAAGCAGATGGCACCTTTTCATGACTTGAGTCAATTAACAAGGGATTCCAAGCTGGCCTGGAAGGCCTGGCTGCCAGAAGGGCCCTGGAGCAACAGCTGGAATAAAACTAATAAAAACAACTACACAGCAATTTGTGAAATTGTCAAGGCCAGCACAAACACTGACCCTCGTAAACCTTGACATGAACTTGAAGAGGTTGGCCCAGACTGCCTTCAGGATGGCAGAAGGGGTGGGGGCTGCTGCCTTCTTGCCAGTTGCAGGGTCTTTCCAAATCTTCCTAATGCTGTGCTCCACTGCCCAGCCCTCCTGATGGGGCACACTCCAGTGGACCAGACATCTGGGCCGTCCGTTCTTTCTTCTAGGTAGACCCTCTCTACGCCAAACTCTCTCCACAATGAATGGAAGCGTCAGGTGTATCAGAGGTGGCTGGAGCCAGCAATTCTAACAACTTATTTAAAAAAAAAAAAAAAAAGCAGCAGCTCCTCAAGCCCATAAAAGCACTCAGAACCTGAGTAAGTAAATGTTAGGATTCCAAGCTCCTTTTCTTTTCTCCTCCTTCCCTTTAAATGGTTCAGGGTGTACTCACCACTGTTTACACGAAAGCAAATGCCTCTCTCAAGATAAATGGACTTTCTGTAAACTCACAGCTGTATGTATAAGCTACAAAAAGTTACAGAAGTGATTAATTGATGAAGACCACAGCTTTGCCTATATAGACACAGACAAAGGGCAGCCCAGATCACAATTTTGTAACTACTGTAGGTATTGAACCAAACTATTTCAGGACCCCTAAAGTCAATCAGACTAAGGTGAGGAAAAATTAACCTAAATTGGAAAAGGGAAAATAAGGAAGATTTGCTTTTATTTCATATTAATTTGAAAGTGTATGTTTTTTAAAATACTTTCATGAAGACAGTGGTTCTCCTAGGTGGGGAAGATGGCAGGACAAGAAGACAGGGGCCACGAGGGGGCATGGAAAAGGCTGTTGGGGTGCTGACAATGTTGCCCCCGTTTCTGGCCAAACATGATGGTCACACTAAAATTTGCTTTGTGATCAGTCACAGAGCTGTACATTCCTATTCTGTATGCTTTTCAGTATATGAGAATGCTTCACAATTTTATATATATATTTTGTTTTCCAGATTAATAGACAGTCCTAAATAATACACAGTCCCTCAAAACATGCAAAAGTTTAAGTACTGTCTTCTCATGGGCACTTCTAAGAACTCCCTGAACCTTAAACTGTGTCCCTTGGCTACCTACTTCTGACTTATCTGGGATGATTGTTATAAAAGCAGAAAGCAGGATCCCACCCAGCCCAACTGATGCAGACTTGAGAGAGAGAAGGGAGAGAAGTGGTATCTCTGGAACCCATTATCTAAGCCGGAAAACTGAGAACTGTCCTTTGTGCATCCCTCTCGTGCACCACCCACATCCAGTCAGCTGTCAAATCATTCTGTGACCCAGCACAAAATATGACCCAGACTCTCTACCGCTGCCTTTCTTCCCTGACTTCCTAATGTGTCTTCTGTTTCCATTCTTGCCCTCCACCCACTCATACCTCCACATTGCTTCCAGGACAGTATTTCTAAAACACAAGCGTGACTGTAAGAGACCCCACTCCCCGACACACACACACAGCCCAGCTCCTTAGCCAGGTCTCCAACTGTATCTCTCCACCCTCCTCTTCCCTGGGTATACCTATGGCTCACCTCCAGCCTGCTCTCCAGTTTACAATGATACCATGTTCTTTTGCACCTTCTTACCTTTGCTAATTTTGTCTTCTCTGCCTAGAAGGCCTGTCCACTCCCTTCTTCTCCAAGCAAAGTCCTACTTAGATATCACCTCATCTGCCTTCCTTTCCTGCTGCCTAAGACCCTGTAAGCTCCTCCCCTGTGATGGCATCATCACTAGAATGATGTGGTGTGTCTCTTCTTAATGGAGAATTTCCCTGCCAGATTATAAACGCCCAAAAAAGGGACCCTGCCTTGTTCTCTTTCAATTCCTAAAACCTTGCACAGTTTGAGACACATAATAGGTACTCAATAAATGTTTCCTGCATTGAATTTAATTGACTAACAAAAACCAAATAAAACCCATTACTTGCCTCCTCAGCCTTGAGTGCTCTTACCTAAACTGTTCTCTTTTGGTTCCTTTCCAATCAGGGTGAACACTTGATCATTTCTGGCCTACAGAGATGCTGCTGCTAATGCAGTCTCTGTCCACTAAGCCTCCTCTCATTGGCCAAGCGTGGGCCTGAGCAGCCAACACGGGTGCCAGCAACTATAACCATTACACGCTTCTCCTGCCAATAGCAGCCATGACCCGGGGTAAGATGAGCATGGTCACTGGAAAGCGTGTGGTCTGCCAGTTGATGGAATCTTCTCTGGTCACCTTCTGAAGCAGCAAGCAGCAGATAGAATTACCCTCACCTGGGGCAGAGGTGTCTGGTAGGATACTTACGTCCCTCCAGGCCAAACCACATTTTCTTCCAAATGCCTGGGAAGTCTAGACTTTTGTCTCCATTCCCTGGAGCTGGCCTTCTTTGAGGTTGATTTTCCAGCCTAAGATGGCAGAGAATCATCTTAGAATGCTTTGAATTCTATGGGCAATTGCACTGACTCAGTGGCTGAGCACAGCATTCACACTGCGCAGGGACAGCCATGACTGAAAACAGTAGGGCAGGCACTGGATCCATAAAGCATTATATTAAAAGATTAGGATCATGGACAGCATTTGTAATTATAGTGTGTTCACATCGGAAAGGACATTGGGTAAATCCCAAAGTGTCATAGGAGCAACTTAGAGATAACATGTCCATTTTACAGATTGGAAACTGAGGCCCAGGGAGGCAGAATGGCTTGCCCATATCACATAGCGAGTCGCCATGGAGCCTCACTCCATTTGGGGCTCTTTCCAACATCCTTCCATACTTAAGCTTGAGGACTTACTGTCAAAAAGAGTCCAGGGTTTTCCATCACCTCCACCCAGTCCATCTTTCATTTGCTCGATTGCTTTTAAAGGAGATGCATTTCTGATCCCCTTGCCCATTTGTTCACAATGCACATCTGACCCTCAGCAGCCACAGAGCATGTCCCCTCTTATATGCACTTGGAGTGGTTCCACTTAACCATGGTTTCTAAACCTGTACCAGGCCACCTGGAGTGATTTTTTAAAAATATAGAGCCCTGGTCTTCATATTGGCATTTTCCATTTCAGTAGGATGGGTTCTGTTTGTTTGTTTGTTTGTTTGTTTAACTCCTTCACTGATTTCCCTGTAAGGCAAAATTTCAGGACCACCCTGCTAGCTGCCCTTTTTAGGTCCTTTCCAACCTGGAGATTCTATGCTTCTATGTCATATGGAATCATTCACCTCTGATTTACTGGCAATCCATCATTCCTAATTTAAAAAAAGAAAGATGATCAGAAGTATGGGCTTGTTGTCCAGACATGCAGCAGAAAAACCAGCATCCGGAGAGAATGTGAAAGTTGCTCAAGGTCACCATCAGACTGCCCCCATCAGTAGTAGTGCCCAGGAGTTTTAACCCACTGACCATGAGGTGATGCTGTCCTATAGAATAAGCAGCAAAAAGGAGACCTGTGACCCTGAATGACTCAGCCATTGCCCTGCAAGGTGAAAGTCAGTTAATGTCTGTGCACCATCTCTTCATCCATGACATGAGAGTGATAATGCTTGCCTCCATTTCAGGTGACAGAGATGCTTATAGAACACTGAAAGTTTAAAAGTGTTAAGAGAAGACAGACTGTCTTTAAAATAACTCACATGCTAGTCCCTCTTAAGTGGCTGGCTTGAGTAAAATTTCCATTTAGCTCCAGCATGGTAATATGAACTATGAGAACACTGACATCTTAAACCACTGTTCATATAACTTGGGCTGCATGGGTGGCCTCACTCAGTGGGGCTATTTCAATTTATAACTTACTGAAACCAGCCTAACACCAAGATACAACTTTATCAGGTCAGTTGATTCTTTTAGTCTCCAGTCAAATCCAAAATCCCATTTTAGAGCTTGCAGTATGGAAGGTGCCTCCAAGCCAAAAGTCATAAACCTTTTCAACTATGAACACTGGATTCAAGGAGCTAGAAACTGAGAACTGGCTGAAGACCATTGCTTACTGATCCAAAAAAAGGTCCCTATAATCATTGCAGACCCATGGGAGAACCTCTGTATTAGCTTTCTACACCATCTTTGTCCAACTCCCACTAATCTAATGAGCTGATGAGAAATACTTAGGCCTGTTCAGTAGATGCCTTAGATGAAATTGAAAGCTTAAGAAAGCCTTGAATAAAATTCAGCTCAGATGTATGGAATTTCAGTAGCTACTATCTTATGGGATTTAAGATTCTATAATGGCTGAAGTTGTTTTGCAATTTATTACATTCTTCTGCTTCTGTTCATGTAATGCTCATATGCAGAGATCCCTGTGGTTTCCCTGTGGTCTGTGTGATGGGAAACTCTCACTGGTCTTCACCAGACAGACCAGAGAGAGCAAAGTGGACACACAGTAAAATAAGGTCGTATGTGGAAACCAGAGACGCAAATGCAAAAACAGAGAAGGGAGAAGAAGAAAAGGCAAAGAGGGGAGAATGAAGTATCTACCTCCAAGGAATCTACATGCCAGTAGGTAGTAGATGCAGATGGAAACAGTTCTCCATTAGTGATTGTCTTGAGCTGAAGCAGTAGGAATAAAGGTCGGGGATGACTTGAGTTTTGCTGGCTGCAAGAAGAGGAAGGTCACGTCAGCCTGTGTGCTGACCATGGCAACACAACCTTGTGCCAAGAAGCTACAAGAAGGTCACATGAAGGCCTTCTGAACTAGTGCGCAGAGCAAGTCCTCAGGGTGTAAAATCAACCACTGCCCAGGCTCTGCAGAGCTATGTCCCTGGGAGAAGTCAAGTCTGAGGGAAATACGTGTCCACTTGTCTGCATCAGCTTGGCTGCCGTAACAAAATACCACTAACTGGGTGAGTTAAAGAACAGATACTTATTTCTCACAGTTCTGGGAAGTCCTGTCGGAGGCTGGGAAGTCCAAGATCAAGGTGCCCTGCTGGCTGATTTGAATCCTGGTGAGAGCCTTCTTGCTGGTTCTCAGGTGGCTGCCTTCTTGTTGCCGTGTCCTCAAGTGGCAGAGAGAGATAATTTCTCCTGTTTCTCTTCTTATAAGGGCACTAATTACGTTCAGGAAGGCTCCATCCTCATGACCTAATTACCACATCCCCCAAAGACCCCCAACTCCAAATACCATCATACTGGAGGGTTGGGGCTTCAACTTGTGAATTTTGGGGGGACGCATTCAGTCCATAGCACCGATATTTGTTTTTCTCTTATTATGAAAAGTTTCAAACCACAGGAAAGTATAACATAAACCATTGTACCCACTGCCTAGACTTAACAGATGTTATTACTTTACCATATTAGCTTTAAATCTTTATTCTAAACATTGCATCTACCCTTGGAAACGTATCTAGGACCTTCTCTGATCCTGTTTCCTGAGAAGTAACCACAATCAGGAAAATTGTGTTTACCTTTTAAATCTGTCTTCTTATTTTTTTATATATACACATATACATACACACACACACATATATATATCCATAAACAATAGTTAGCATTGTTTGAGGGTACTTTTTAAATTTGTAAAAAAAGTAGTACATAGGATCCTGAAACTTGCTTTTTAAAATTTAAACATAACTTTTGAGATTCATCCACATTGCTACATTTAGGGCTAATTTATGCATTTAGCTGTTGCATATTATTCCCTTATCTGAATAGCCCTCTATTTATTTATTCATTCTTCTTTTGACAAACTTTTGTTTTTCGTTTTTTGCTATTACAACACTGCAATGAAATCCTTATGGGAGTTTCTCTAGGATATATGCTTGGTGGTAGAGTACATATGTCTCCAACTTTCACAGATACTACCAAATTATTCCTGTAACAGTCCTCCCAGTTTATGTTCACCAACAGTGTGTGGGGTTTCCTTTTTCTCCACACCCTCACTATTATTGTTGACTTCTAATTTTTATTAATCTGCTGGGTATGGGATAATATTTCATTTTAATTTTAATTTGCATTTCTGTGATGACTGGTGATATTGAGCATCTTCCCCTTCAGGTCAGCCTCTTCTGTGATTTGCCTGTCTGTATTCTTTTCTCGTTTTCCCTTTTCTATGGTGAGTAGGTTTTTTCTCAAATATTTGGGGTAGTTCTTTGTGTATTCTGAATGCTAATCCTTTGTTTATTGTGTGTCATACAAAGTCTTCTCCCAAAATGTAATTTGTATTTTAACTGTTTTTGGTGTCTTTTATCACTTAGACTAAATTTTTTCTTTTTCTTAATATAGTTAAATTTATTCACATTTCATTTATGGTTGCAGTTTTTGTTTTAAGAAGTTCTTGCCTGTCCTAAATGATAGTCTACTATAATTCCTTTTAAAGTTTGCTTTTTATATTTTGAGCTTTAGTTTTTCTAGAATGCATTTTTTTAGTATGATGGAGCATAGAGATATATTTTAATTTTTTCTCGTATAAGATATCCAAATGCCACAGCAACATTGAATAGTTCATCATTTTCCCTGTTGATTTGTAATGCCTCTTTTATTATATGTATTGTTTTCATGTATGTTTGCATGCCTTTATGGGCTCTTTATTCTTTTCTGTTAGTCTTTTTGCTTTATTACTCACCAGTATCATGCTGTTTTGATTAAATAGCTGTTTAAGTCTTGATATCTCCTAGAGCAAGTCTCCTCTCACCCACTTTCTTTAATTTTTCAAAATTCTCTTGGCTTATTCTCAGCATCTTCATCTTCCAAGTTAATTTTTAGATCAGCCTGTCAATTTGTATGAAATGCCTCATTGGGATTGTACTAGTTAAGAGTTGCATTAGTTAGGAGTTGATTGGAAACACAAAACCAGTCTGAACAATATATAATAGGGATTTACTGCAGGGCTGTGTCTGGTGTTGGACCTGAAATCAGTAAAGGCAGCAGCAGGGAAGGAGGAAAACTGAGGCAGAGCAGAACAATTAGGAAACCACAGGGCAAACCTGTGTCTTTCTGTCACTGCCCCAACCTCCATGACACAGATGACCTTCAAGAAAAGCTGGCACCCTTCACCATAGAACTGTCACACAGACCTGGTCCAACTGATACCGCATGAATTGCAAAGTGCCTGGCCTAGCTGATCTTCAGAGTATAAAAGTTTACTATTGCTTTACCTTTCAATCCTCATGCAGATTTTTCTTGTGGCTCATCCTAATCCATGACCACTCAGTGAAGGAAAGTCTGGGTAACAAACTTCCTGCCTAGCTAATTGTTCAAAGCTACCTCAGGGATTTTATTTGGAATGGCTTAAAGTTACAGGATAATTTAGACTAATTGACATCTTTAAAATATTGAGTCATTCTATCCGTGAAACCAGTTCATCTCTCTTTTTTATTCAGATCTTCTTTTATGTCCTTTGAAACATTTCGTAAATTTCTCCAGAACAGTCTTGCACATATTTTGGACCTTAATTAAGTACCTTACAATTTCATTTGATATTTTGAATGAAATCTTTTAATATTACATATCTTAACTTTTTGCTAATAATTTTTAGGTTTTGATTTCTGTAGGTCTGTTGAAAGTGTACCTGCTACTATTTTGAACTATTACTAGTTCAAATCATTTGTGTGCTTGGATTTTTCTATTTAGACAATCCTATCAACTATGAATGTTGAAATTTTTCCTCTTCCTTCCCAAACCTACACCTTTTGTTTCTTTTTGTCTTACTGAATTAGCTAGAACTTCCTCTGTAATCTTGGCTAATGGTGGTAATCTTGTTTCTGACTTTAATAAGAAAGCTTTTAGAATTTTACCTCTAAGTATCATGTTTCTTACAGATTTTTGGAATATACTGTATATTAATGTGCAAACTTTCCCTTCTATTCCTAATTTGTCTTTTATCATGAACAAATTTAAAATTTTAACCATTTTCTCTTCATTTATTACAGTAATTATGTACACTTTCTCCTGTATTCTGACTGTGGTGGTCAGCCTCCAAGATAGCCCCAGTAATCCTCACCTCCTGGTATTCACACCTCTGTGTAATGTCCTCTCTTTAGAATGGCCTGGACCTGGGGATGCACTTCTAATTATAATGTGGCAGATGTGATGGTATGTCATTTCTGAAATTGGGTTCAAATTTTTTTTACTGGTTTTATGAAATAATCAGTTTTCCATCTTTTCCTATTCTATAAAACATTTGTACAGGAGGAATGATCTGTTTCTTAAAGATTTAGTGAAACTTGTTTGTAAAATTATCTGGGGTTGGTGTCATTTAAGATTTTTTTTGTTACTTTTTTGTTTTGTTTTGTTTGTTGTTGTTGTTTTTAAGTGAAGACTTTTAAAATTACCAAGTCAATATCTTAAATTGTTATTGATAATTCTTCCTGATTCACTTTTTGGTGCATTATATTTTCCAGAATATTGTTCATTCCATTTAAGTTTTTAAATTTAGTATCATAACCTTGTTCATATTCACAGCCTGTGAATTTTTTAAATCTGTAAGTATCTGTAGCTTTTATCCCAATATTGTTTATACATTTCTTTTTTTCCCTTGATTAGTCTTGCCAATAATTTGGCTATTTTAAACTCTTCCAAAAACCAGTTTTTGGCTTTGTTGAGACTCTTTACTGTTTATTAGTTTTCTATTTTACTTAATTTTAATTTTATGATTTACTGTTTCCTTAATTTTACTTTCTTTGCATTTACTCTGTTGCTTTCTCTTTACCTTCTCAAGTACAATATTTAATTTATTTTCAGTCTTCATACCTAATAAATGTGTTGAATGCCTCACTTCAAGCAAAAATTGATTTCTTCACTGCTTCTGCCTAATTTTGCACCCAGGGCTTACTGCTTCAGGCCTATTCACTGTTTGTCTTTCTGTTCCATTTCTGATCAACGGATGTTTATCTTGTCTTTGAACCTGCTATGTAGTTTTATTTTCTCATTTTATTTTGTGTCTACCATTGATATCATTGGAGCAAAGATATTGACTGGAGCATAAACTTACAATACAATCTTAATAGAAGTCTCTAGCTAATTCTTGTACCAAGCACTAAAAATGCAAAAGTCTTTGCATGGAAAAATTTAACCCTCATGGAAGGGACAAGGATGTTCCAAATGTTGATTCAAAATCTGTGTTTAGAGGCCTGTGACTTTCGATGTTGGGCCACATATTCTCTCTAAATTGGGAGGCGGGGTGCATTTGTTAATCTTGCCAGTAATTGTGTGTCTGACCAACAATGGAAGTGATAGTGGCCATCACACAGTTTACCCCAGGTGACCCACTGCTTAATGATCCCTTTATTTGGTAGAAAAATCCTCCCCTGAAGTTTCCAGTCAAATAGTTTACATACTGTTGGTAAGTAAACACATGTTTAAATTATTAAAACAAAGCTCCAAAGGTCAATTTACCCTTGAACTCATAAGGATATGCATCCTAGTAAGGAGTATGTGGTAATGGGGCAGTCATGGAGGTGGGAACTATATGTAAAGCCATTGAGTGCTATACACCCAGTCTTCCTGAGGAGACAATTTTACCATTACATTTGGGTAAGGGAAAAAAAACTTTTATATTAAAATATAGAGAGATATAGCATCAATACAAAATTCACGTGAGTCATAATAAAACACCAGTCTTGAAAGAAATGATTAGAACTTGCTGTTTTCCTTTAAGTCAAGCCCTTAGAATCTCAGAAGTTCACTCTTCTGGTCTATGAAGATATTTTGATAGAAAAGTTGAGGAAGAATCATCATAAGTGAATGAAGTAAAATATAAGGTAGAATGAAAACTTCATTCCCTACTCACCTCAGATTCCTGTTTTCCTGACTTTGTGACCAAGGAGGCCAGGACTCGAGGTAAGAGTCAGTGGTTAGGATGTTGTTTAAAGCCTGAGAGTTTAGTCTTCTATACTTCAAATATTTCTAGTTTATCTTAGTACAAAAACAAAAACTTGTGTGCAAAGCAGTAAGTACACCCCATAGTTAAATATTCTGCCCAAAAGGTAAACCAGCCAACAGTTGTTCCCTTCCTTTCATTCACACTGAAGAATTATTTGCCTTGCCCAGGTCTTTGTAGTCTCCCTATGAGCACCATGTTTTCCAAAGCGTGAGACACATGGCCTGACAATGGAATAGAATATTTGAAATTAATACCGTCCTTGAAAATATTTGCTGTATTATACTGCTGAAAAAGGCCAATGATTGAGAGGTAGAAACAGTATATAGCCTTCCACAAAGTGACCAGACAGGAGGATGGAGTCTCAGATGAGATTATCTTGTCTCACTACACCTGGTGTATACTAAATGGTCAGTAAATGCTAGCTGGAATTCTCCATACTCTGTTCTCTGCCCTGGATTCCTCTGGGGATTCCCTTACCTCCTCCACAATCACATGCTCCCCAGTTTCCACAGGCTTCTCTCGTACAACCAGGGTTCCTGCTGACAGAGGGCCTTATAGTTACTCATTTATTCATTCAGTTTGTATGTTTTCTTTTACATATTAGCAACTTTTCACCATCACAGACTTCGAAAAGTTATATCACTTTATTTACTTCTTGATGTAATAATTTTTTTGCTCAAAAACTCACTAAATAAATAATGAACAAGAAGTAATACTTCTTCAATGGGATTTCAAGCAAAAACTCACCAATTTTCTTGACACAGGTTTATTGTAGGGAATATTATTTGGAACCAGTTTAAACTGTGAGCCATGTTTATGTAAACCCCAGACATTTTGTTTTGTGTACATAGGCCCAACGAAAGGACTGAAGAGGTCGTAAAATCTGACTCTTTGACCTGTTGAGTGTGTGCACCATCTATTTCAAAGTACTTTCATATTTAACTTTTATTTTGTCATAGAGGTATTTTTCTGTGCTGTAGTTTTATTTTTAACCCTATGTAAGTGCAAAAGTCACCAAAAGGTTAAAAAATTGAACAAGAAAGAAGAAAAAAGAATAAGTACAATTAGCCTTTAATACGCTTTGTTTTATATATAAACTGTATTGATTTAACTTTTGAATTGATTCTTCCTGAACTAAATATTTTTATTGTTCAATTGATATATTTTTCTTTACCTGTAAAACTTTTTGGTATCTCAGGACGGGATACAACATAATTTTTCCTATTAAAATGAATAGGATTTTTTTTTTCACGTAATAGCTTTTCACATAGTAGCAGAATTTTCAGGACAAATTAAAAGTCATTGAGTGAGAGATGGGTATACTCTATTTAGGGCACCCTACGAGGCACTGGAAATCCAAAGGTGAATTGAACACAGATCCTGCCGCAAATTCATAATCTGATAAAAGGCACTGATGAATAAATGGAAAACTTAGAAAACAGTGAGAAGAATGCTATGCTAAAGATTCAGGGAGAAAAGTTTTGTGCAGTCAGAAGTAGGAGGATGAACTCTAGGAGGGCATATGAGTTTGAGGTAGGAGATAGTTCAGAGCTTTTACTTAGTCCTCTCTCCTTCAGCAAAACAAAAGTACTTATATCTTACTCCTTTAGAGCTTTACAAGTTAACTAGGTTGTTAATCTGTAATAAAGTAATTTAAGGTGAGGAGTTAATGACTGATAATTATCCATCTCCACTGGACTGTCCCACAGACACTGCAAACTCAACTCCCCCAAAACCTAGTTCTTTATCCTCACCTACAGATCTATGTTTTCCACAGTTGTCCAATCCAGTAACCACAGAGACATCCTTACTTGCCCTTCTCCACCAAATCTGATTCCCAGGCCTTGTCAATTTTTTATCCTAAATTTACTCTGAATCTGCCTACTTCTCTCCATTCCTTTGCCACTATCCTCTTCCAAGCTACTTACATCTATTCCATGGACCCTCATTTCCCTTCCTCTAATCTCGGTTCATTCTTTAGACTGCAGACAGAATGATGTTTCTAAAATAAAAGTCTGTGTCTCTTTCCTGACTAGAGACCTGAGTGGCTTGCTACTGACCTTAGAATAAAGGCCATGTGGGTATTGTCAGCTGTTTAAGATCTGACCCATGCCTTCCTTCCTAGCCTTGCCTCTCTGCACTGCTGCCTTCCCCCACTACACTTCTTTCAGTTCCTTATATGCAGTCTGATCTCTCACCTCAGGACCTTTGTACTTGCTGTTGCCTCTTTCTAGAACATGTCTCCACCCAACTCCCCTCCTTGCTTGCCTAACTCCTACTCAGCTTGGCTCTTAGTCCTTCCCTGAGGCTCCGACAAGGTGAAGGACCCCTATTATGTTTTCTTGGTGGTACCCTTTAATTCTGTCACGGCATTCATTACACTGTATTGCAATTTATTATCCACCCCCTGCCGCTGCTTCTAGAATGTAAGATTGGGAAGACAAGGGTCATGTGTGTCCTGTTCTCCATTTTATCCTTCTTGCCAAGCTCAATGCTGGCCTATATGAAGGCCAAATCTATTGAAAAATGGATAAATGATGAGTGAATGAACTGCTTCCTTTATGAGTATCTGTAGCAAATTATTGTAATTTCCATGCTTTAGCTCAGGAAATGGATTGTTAAGATGGACATTTCAGACAACTGTGGCAGGTACAGTAGTCCAAAGGTTTTGCTTTTCATGTTATCATGGTAAACTGCAGTCCAGAAGTATTAAGTGGAAAATTCCAGAAATAAACAATTTAAAAGTTTTAAATTGCACGCTGTTCTGAGTAGCATGATGAAATCTTGTGCTGTCCTGCTCCATCCCACCCAGTTCATGGATCATGCCTTGTCCAGAGTTTCCCATCCATTAGTCACTTAGTAGCCAGCCATCTTGGTTATCAGTATGTTCAGTGTTTGTGTTCAAGTCACCTTCATTTTACTTAATAATGGCCCCAGAGCACTAGTAGTGATACTAGCAATGCAGATATCCAAAGAGAAGCCATAAAGTGCTTCCTTTAAGTGAAAAGGTGAAAGTTCTTGAATTAATAAGGAAAAGAATATCATATGCTGAGAGTGCTAGGATCTATGGGTAAGAATGAATCTTCTATCCATGAGATTGTGAAGAAAGAAAAAAAAATTGTACTAGTTTTTGCTGTTGCACTTCAAACTGCAGATGTTACAGGCACAGTGCACAAGTGCTTAGTTAAGATGGAAAAGGCATTAAATTTGTAGAGTAAGATATTTTGAGAGAGGCCACATTCACATAAGTTTTATTAGAGTATGTTGGTATAATTGCTCTATTTTATTATTAGTTATTGTTGTTAGTCTTCTACTGAGCCTAATTTATAAATTAAACTTTATCATAGGTATGTGTGTACAGGGAAAAGCAGTGTATATAGGGTCCAGTACTAGCCACAGTTTCAGGCACCCACTGGGGGTCTTGGAATGTATCCCCTGTACATAAGGGGAGACTACTGGCTAGGGGAGGTATATCTGAAAGTGTCTTATCCCAAAGTGGGTTATTCTAGGTCCCTAAAGGGCTGGAGTATTGGTTCTGGGTTCCTTGTGAGGTCTGTTTCCTCTCCACATCACCTGCCTACCTCCTTCAATGACATGGCACACTCTGATCCTCACTGTAATGTAACCACCCTACCAACATCTCAAGACCCTTCTCTGAACACCTCCCCCATTCCCGTACCACTGCTGGGTTATTCAGGGCCAATGGGAAGACTGATGTCTCCCTCCAGGAGCATGTCCAGGGGCCCTGCACCTGGAAATCAGCTTGCTGAACCTCCCAAAACGCCAAGTGCTGCTGAGTATCTGACTCACCATTTTCTCTGTACCAACAAGACACAGAAGAACAATAAAAGATAAGTGTAGTGATAGACCAGATATATAAGTACAGAAGAAATTACATAATGAGTTTTATGACAGCCGACACATTCCCCAGTCAGAGCTGTTTTCTCTTTGAAGGGGTGAGGTAGGGAAATGACATATCCAAGCCCAGAGAGAGTTACTAATCTGACTCTGAGTTGAGAGGCCAGAGAACTAGTTTGACAACTTCTCTGCTTTTTGCTTTTAGAGCTGTTAGAGACTGCTTAGGGGAAACCTTAGGAACTTGCCTATCAGCACTGTAACTAATTTATAGTTGTCCAGGCAGCTCTTTACCTTACTTAGTTCAATTGGCAACCCATAGCAGTCCTGGCATTTTCCTCTTTGCTCTCAATTCCATATTTGCCCTTCCATGCTTTCCTCTGCAGAACCAAACCCGTAATTTGCAGGATGTACGCAAATGAAAAAAGCAGGACCCTTTGTGCAAAAAAAATTTTTTTTTAATTTCAAGAGAGTGACAGCATGGGGCTCTTCTAAGAATGGGGCACTGAGCAACTGCACAGATAAATGGTCATGAAGCTGGCCTTGCTTCTCTGTATCAGATGGAGTTGAACTCTGCAAACTATTTTTCCAGACTTCTTTGCTATCTTGCTTCTGATTAGATTCAGTCAATGGGAGGCATTGGTGGGATGGGAGGGACGACTGGAAGGCAGAAAGGAAGAAGGTATTTGTATCCCTCTCTGCTTCTGGCTTTGTCTCTGGGGCAGTGGAACATCTTTTGGTTCCAGCAGCTGCAGTGGTGGTGACTGGTTTCAACATCCTGCAGCAACCCTAGCAGTAGTGTCAGTGGTTTCATCAACAAACACAGTCTTCATCAGAGTCAGTAGTGAGCGGGGGTCCTGGGTTCTGGCAACACCACCTCCTCCTGTTTGCTCCTGTAGGAGTCTAGGGTTGGGGGTGGCTTCTAGCAGTTAATCTATGAGTTATCTCACTTTCTGCTGTTTGCTCCTTCAGCCCTTCCAACAAAAATAATAATTCCTTAAATTAAGTACCCTGATTGAAATGATTACCATTGTTTCTATTTTCCTGATGGGACACTGGTAGAAAAAGTAGCTAAATTCTGAAAATTATGTCCACTTATTGACCCAGCTATCCAACTTCTAAGGATTTATACAAAGGATAGAATCACGCAATGGGAAAAGATCTAGCCAAAATACTGTTTATTACAGCATTGTCTGTAATAGCAGGACCCCGGAAAAGCCTAATTCCTAAACGTCCAACAGTGCATCCATTAGCAATAATAAGGTAGGAAAGACAAATACTAATGAAACAGAATATAACATAAAATCCAGAAATGGACTCAAATATTTATGAAAATTTAGTATATGACTAAAGTGGTATCTAAATCAATACATAGCAAGGACATCACAAGGAAAGACCAATATAAGGGATACAGACCAATGTCCCTCATGATAATATAAAACTCCTTAACAAAGTTTTAGCAAACAGAATCAAGCAATGTATGAAAAGGATAATAAATCGTAACTAAGCATGGTTTATTCCAGAAATGCAAGATTGAATTAACTTTTAAAAATAAATATAATTCACCACATTAACAGAATAAAGCCCCCCAAAAAGTATATGATCATCTCCATAGATATGGAAAAAGGGCTTGCCAAAATTCACAATAAAAACTCTCAACAAACTAGGAATAGAAGTGTACTTTCTCAAACTGATAAACTATCTACAGCCTGCAGGTATTATCATACTTAATGGTCATGGTTTCCTAGGCAACTCCATACAATGCAGAGTAGTTCAAATTGGCATAAACTTTGTGGAGAGCAGTTTGGCAACACAGAGCCAGCTGGTCCTTTACCTGTTTGCTCTCAGGTAAGATCAAGAACAAGGCAAAGATGCCCACTCCCCCTCCTTCAGCCAACATTTTACTAGAGGTTTTGGCAAGTTCACTAAGGTAAGAAAAAGGAAAGGCATGAAGCTCAAAAGAGAGGAAGAAAAACCATCTTTATTCAGAAATGACATGATTGTATCTTAAATAAAATCAACACATAGGATTAGAATAACAGAATATCATTTGAAAAAAAATTTAATTGGGTACACACTTCACAAATTATGCTGAAAAAACATTTTAAGTAAATCAGTGAAATCATAAAGACACTAGAGGAAGCCATGGGACATATTTTATAATATGAATGTGGAAGGACTTTAAAATTATGAAGTAACATCTAGAAGTATGAAAAACTGATAAATATAACAATTACAAAAACACTTCTGCATGGCAAAAGCAATAAGCAAAGTTAAAAGGCAAATGACAAATTGGGAAAAACTTTTCTGATTAATATCACAGACAAAAGGCTAATACCCTAATATAGAAAGACCATAGGGAAAGCGCCTGTGGTCCAAAAGAAAAGGAGCAATAGCGATAGGTTAAAAATGTAAATGACGAAAGCTCTCAAACATGAAAAGATTCTCAACCTCACAACTTATGAGAGAATGAAAATTAAAAGCACCCTGAAATGAAACATGAAACACATTTTTGACCAACTCATGGATGAGGATGTGGAGAAACAGGCACTTTTATACATAGCTAGTTTAACTTTTACACATTGCTATACGGGTAAGTTTGTACACATACATGGTACAGGGTACAAACTCTAAGGAAAGCAATTTGACATCTTTCAAAATTACAAATGCACATAGCTTTTAACCCAGCAATGCTTTGAGAACTTTATCCTATAGATGTATTGCTCCTAAGTGAAAGAAAGTTATTTAAAGTAACATTTAATGTAATTTTTTTTTGAAATTTCAAAAGACCCAAAGTAACCTAAATGCTGAGCAGCAGGGGACTTGTCAAATAAATCAAGGTACATTTATATCAGAATTCTACGGCAGGCCCTAGACATGAGGAAACTATGTGTATCGATCTGTAGTGATCCTCAAGATGTTTACTTATTCAAAATATGATTTTCTAAAATAATAAAGTAGAAGAATTTAAAATACGGGCGAAAACATTCATAGAATTGTTTCTTCTGACTTGTTAGCTGAAAAAGAGGTTATAAAAATATACAGCCTGATCTTGCTTTTTTAAAAAATATATATACCCGTGCATAAAAAGGACAAAACCAATATATACTGAAATATGAACCATGGTTAGCTCCGGGTTTGTAGGATAGAATTGATTTTTATTCCTTTTCTATGTGTTTATCTGTATTTTTTAACTCTTCTACAATGAAAATCTATTCATTCTGCAATAAGAAATAAAAGTTATTAAGAAAGCCCCACAAATGCATGGTTTCCCATCTCAGCTAGGCAGCTGTTGCTGTTTAACGATCCTATTACTCATATTGAGTCAACTCATTCTTTTCACAGACAGAACCTGCCATGTGCCAGGCACAGTGCAAGGAGATATAAATAAGGTGGCTTATTCTGATGACAGGAGTTCCAAACCCTTGCCACTCTCCCCATGGCCTCTGTCACATTCCCCATCATCTCCCTTGCATAGACTACCTTGTTTCTGGTAGAAAACAGGCATGAACTCCCCAGGGCTTTCCTCTTTCCACCTCCAGACTTCTCCACATTTCAGTTAAGCTCACATTCTTCTTTCTGCCTCAAAGGAAGACGTAGCTTTCCTTTTTCCTCCTGGGCTCTTGAGACTGTTCCCTTCTGTACCTTGTTTTATCAGTGATCTCTTTCATATATTTTTAATTTCTGCCTAACCACTAGCTCCTTCTCCCTGATGAAACATGTTCAAATATTTCCGATCTAGAAAAAAAATGTTCTGATCACCTTTCCTTCCCTTAATGTACCCTACATCTGCTTTTCCCCTTAACCTCCCAGATTCTTGCAAAACCGTGCCATAGTCTCTATGTGTTTACCTATAGTTCACACCTCAGCTCATTTGAGTTTGATTTATGAACCACTAATCTACTGAAACATTTCTTCCTAAATGTGTCTTGTTAGGTTGCAAATAACAGAACATCCAACTGGCAATGGCTTATACACAAACAGTATTATTTTCTCATAAACAAGCCCAGAAGTAGGTCATTACTAGCAGTTCAGCACTTAACCATCAACAGGGCTCTGGGTTGTTCTCTCAGATATCCTCTTGGCCTTCTTGTCATGGTCATAACAGATCTAAGCATCATAGCCTCACACAACTGTGTGACAGAATGGCTCAATGAACAGACTTTGTCCTTCTGTGCCTGCCTCTCAATAAACTTACCCTCCTCACACCCCATTGGTCAGAATTGGGTCACATGCTCACTTCCAGAGCAGAATCAGGCCTACTTTTTATGAGATCAAGGGATCTCCACCAGGAAGGAGTGGGGAGTAGTTTCTGTGTAGGAAATGAAGTATCTAACCCACCGAACTGCTCCATCACCTCTTAGTTTTTAAATCTAGTCCTCATCCTGTTTGACCACTGTCAACAACTCCCTTTCTCTTGAACCTCTCCTCCTCTAGCTCTAGTGACACACCTTTACTCATGTCCCCGTCCACTTCTGCTTTCCTCGCCTTCTGCATGTACACCTTCATCTTCTCTTTTCCCTTGACTTTTGCTCTCTAGGCAGTCTCATCCATTACCATAACCCCAGTCTCAGCTGAGACAGTTGACTTCTATCAACCCAAGACTCTTCTGAGATCCAGTCTTATCTTTCCAAATGCCTACTGGCCACCTCTATTTGAATAGATCAGTTAGGCTCTTTGTGTTGCAAATACTGTAACAAAACTGGCTTTATAAAATAGAACACTTACTGGCTTCTGTGCCATGAAAGTTCACAGGTTGTATAAGCTTTAGGGTCAATTGGATTCATCAACTCACTGTCATTGAAGACCCAGTTCCTTTCTAAGTGATCAGACTTCTGTCTGTCCAACTCACCCTAAGGCTGGCTTCCCTCGTGGTCACAGACTGCTTGCAGATCCTCCAGACGCTGCCATCATATATTACTACCTCATCCAAAAGGAAAGAGTCAAAAGTCTCCAGGCTAATGTATCTAAATTGGATTCCATACCTATTCTTAAAGTACCAGAAGATTAAATTTGTCTGATAAGCTTAGTCTAAAGTAAAATGCCCAGGTTCCATATCCTGACATAGAGTTCAGATTTCCCAAAACACTTGGACTGCCTGAGAAGGCATGGGTACCCAACAGAAATCAAGGCCAGCTCCCAAGAGAAGGGAGATTTGGTATTAGGGCAGCAGCCACTTCCACCCAATGTCCTGCAGGCTCAGCAAACTCAAAGTATCAAAACCAAGTTAATTACTCCAGTCCTTGAAGCCATGTCCAAATCCGCTCCTCCAGTGTTTGTGGGGTTTTTTTCTATCTTAGTTAATGGCACCAGTCCCCACATTCATAAACCTGAGGGTTACTCTGGATTCCTCTCAGTATTCAGTTGGTTATTAAGTCCAGCTAGTGCTGTTTTCCGACCACCTCTCCCATCATTCCATTATTCCCTCATCCCCAGTCCCACTGCCATAGCCTTTGCTCAGGTCCCCATTATCTTTTATGATGTTTTTAATCACCTCCCAATTAGTCTTTTGCCTCCAGGTTTTTTCTGCCTCCATTTATCCTCCATCTTTACCATACAGTGATCTTTCTCTTTGAGGCTCTTTCTGACAGGTTCATAGTTCCTGCCACTCCCAGAGGAAGAACCAGATGATTTTTGGTGCCCTAAACACACTCTGTACCATCTTCCCTCACATCTCTGCTCCATCTTCCCTCACATCTCTGTTCATACTGTTTGCCGTGTGTGGGATGCCTTTCTTCTCATCTTTTAATCGTCCTTCACAACCCAGTTCAAATGTAACTTCTACCACGAAGCCTTTACTTATCTACCCCTAAGGAGAACTAATTACTAATTTCCTAGAATCCCAGGGTTCTTTGTACAAACTATTTTGTTCACACATACCACGTAGTGTTTTAAATTTGTGGACATATATCTTCTTTCACCATACTGTGAACTCTTTGGGAAGGTATACCATAGTAGTCATTAACTTGCTGAACATCAAATATATCTACTTAGACTTCACATAAAATTTTGAAAACTTGTAATATGTAGGTTCACTTACCCTCCCCCTATCTTTTATGCTATAATTATTATATGTAGTACACATACATTATAGTGAACTGCAACAAGACAATGTTATAATTTTTGCCTTAAACAGTTAATATGCATTTTAAAGAAATGTTTTAAGTATTTTATATTTACTCACATATTTGCCATTTCTGAGTCTCTGTATTCCTTTCTAAAGATCTAAGTCTATTTGGTTTCATGTTCCTTCATTCTGAAGAGCTTTAGCATTTCTTTTTTTCCCCCCTTTTTTAAAAATTGAAGTATTAATTTATAGTGTATTAGTTTCTGATATACAGCATAGAGATTCAGTTTTATATATATATAATATGTTATATAATAATATTTTTATAGATATATATATTCTTTTTCATTACTGGTTACTACAAGCCACTGAATATAGTTCCCTGGGCTATACAGTAGGACCTTCTTGTTTATATATTCTGTACATAGTAGTTTGTATCTGCCAATCCCAAACTCCCAATTTATCCCTCCCTAGCATTTCTTGCAGTGCAGACCTGTTGGTGGCAAATTCCCTTGGTTTTCTTTCATCTGAAATTATCCTTGTTTTGTCTTCATTCTTGAAATATACTTCCACTAGACATAGAAATCTAGTTTGACAGGTGGTTTGTTTTTGTTTTTGCTTTCCAGTACCTTAAAGATGTCATTTATTGTATACTGGTCTGTATTGCTTCCGATGAGAAGTTAGTGGTATTCAAATCATTATTCCTCTAGATACAATACGACCTTTTTTCTGGCAGCTTTTATGATTTTCTCTTTGTTTTTCTAGCAGCTTCTATTATTTTCTCTTTGTCTTTAAGTTTTAGGAGTTGGACTGTGACATGCTTAGATGTGGTTTTCTTTGTGTTAATGCTTCTTAGTGTTCACTGAGCTTTTTGAATATGTCCATTTATGTCTTATTATTACTTCTTCAAGTATATTGCCTGTCTCATTTTCTGTCTCTTCTCCTGGGACTCCAGTTACACATGTACTAGGTATTCTAATATTGACCCCACAGGTCCCTGGGGCTCTTTTTCCCCATATTTTTTCTGTCTTCTGATTAGGTAATTTCTATTGATGACATCAAGTACTGACCTTTTTTTTTTTAATCATTTCCTCCTGCTGTTTTTAAATTCTATAAATTTCCACTTGACTTTTTGGTTTCTGTGTCTCCACTGAGATTCCCTGTTCATTCATACAAGCATATTTTTCTTTCCATCCATGATCATAAGCATAATAGCTGCTTTAAAACCTATATCTGCAATAGAACATCTGAGTTATCCAGGAGTTGATGTCCATTGACTGTCTTTTCTGGTTTGAATGGGTCACAGTGTTCTGTTTCTTCATATGTCAGGTAAGTTTGGAATGTATCCTGGATATTGTGGATAACAGGTGGATTGTGGATTCTGTTATGTTTCTCTAAGGAGTATTTGTTTTTTAATTTAAGTGAACAGCTAACTTGACCAAACTCAAACCACAAAACTCCGTCTTTCCTACAGTGAATAGCTGCTCAAATTTTACTTCCCTTGTGTAGTCTTACCTGAGCTGCTTGGAGCATGCCACATGCATGTATGATTCAGTGATCACCCAGAGATTTGGGCAGAGTTTATACCCACAATTTGGGGCTCCTTATCTCTTGCTCTCTTTTCTGGAATTTTTTCCCTTACTTTCCAGCACTTGTGGGTGCCCCCAAACTTACCCTCTAGCTCTTTAAGGCAATAACTGTTGACTTTCTATCAGTATTTTAACCATTTTAAATGGTACAAATTAGGACCTACACTTAGGCTAAAACCCATAATAAACAGGAAATCCTCCTTGTGTCATTCCCTTCTTCCAAATGCCAACTCCTTTCCAGTACCTGCCTGCTTTTTTTTCACTCCAGGAGCCTCAGGTAATTGTTTTTTGTATTTTATCCAGAGTTATAGTTGGTATCGATAAGAGGGTTGGCCCAACAAGAGCTTCCTCAGCCGTACTGGACATGGACTAACAAAAATATTTCCAGCTCTCTGCCATTTGGGCACACGGGAGGATTGTGCTTCTTGTTCTCCTTGTGGATGGGATGGTGACATAATAAGTAGAAACTATGACTTGAATGTTCCAGTAGTAGCTGTTCCATCAACCTGGGTCCTGAATTATGAGAGACCCCAGCCAGTCCTTCTTCAAAATGCATGGTGAGCAAGAAAGAAATTGATATCACCATGCTGCCTCTATTCTATGAATATGCTCAGCATTTTCATAGGTAGCCAAAATATTTTAGTGCCAGCTGAATACATGGCCATGTCCTTGCCCATTACCCTCACTCTTCCTTCAGCACCAACGTCTAGAATAAAGGAAGGAACCTGTGTGATGCACCGTGCTCCCACACAGTCAGGTGACATCTGCAGATGTCACAACGTGTTTCTCCACAGCTGACTGCAGCCACAGCAGAAAGCTCACTGCTGGCCTTACTCATATACAGGAGCACGATAATAGAGTGTAAGAAACATGAGCTCTGGAGTCGGAGTCCTGGGTTAAAATCCTAGCTTTGCCACCACGTGAGCCTGGGTTTGTCATTTATCCTCTCTGTACCTTAATTTCCTCATCTCTAAACTGGAGTGCTAAGACTACATAGAGCATATATTGGAGTGCCTGGTGCATAGCAAGGGTTCACAGAAATGATAGCTGTTTACTCAACATTCAGCACAATATACTGAGAGCTTATTACCTGCCAGTTCCTGTTCTGGACACTAAGAATACATCAGTGAACAAACAGTTTGTATTTAGTAGGAGACAGACAATAAACAACAAATATAATAAATAAGCAAACTATGTAGCATGTCAGAATATGAAAAGTGGCATGGGAAAAGAAAATGCAGAAAAGGCCAGCTGCAGGGTTGCAACTAGAAATAGGACAGCCAGGGCAGACCTCTCGTAGAAGAGGACACTGGAGCAAAGGCTTGGAGAAGGTGAGGGAGTGAACCATGCAGAAACCTTGGAGAAGAGGGTCCAGATAGAAGGAGGAGCCACTGCGAATGCTTTTTGTCTGGAATGTGGCTAGAAAGGTCTCAGCTGAGCAAGCTGGGCAGTGTAGCTGCAGGGGAATGAGCAGGGGCGCAAGTAGGAGAGGAGGTCAGACAGCTGCCTTTCAGGTGGATGGTGTCGGTCCTGTCCCCATTATGAGGACTTCGGCAGTTCCTCTAAGATGGGACTCACTGTGGAGTTTTGAGCAGGGGAGAGATGTGACCTAATGTGTATTTTTTAAAAAGCATTCTAACAGTTGTGTTGAGAAAAAAAGCCAGGGCAGGGGTAGAGGAGAAAGACCAGCTGGAAGACTGCTGATGTTATCCATGCAAGAGATGAAGGTGGTAGCAGTGAAAGTGACAAGAAGGCCAGATTCTGGCTGTATTTGGAAAACACAATGAATAAGAGTTCCTGATGGATTAGCTGTAGGGCATAAATTAAAGAGAGGAATCAAAGATAACTCCTTGGTTTTTGGCCTGAGCAACCGGAGGCACAGGAATGCCTTTATCTAAGATGGGGAGGGCTTTGAATAGAGTCATTTGGCTGGGAGGGGGTCGGATAATTAGTGGTTCAATTTTACTATGTTAAGTTTTAGATGCCTGTTAGAGATGTGACCTAATGTGTATTTTTTAAAAAGCATTCTTTAAAATGTCTCCCCTGCATCAAGTGTAGATGATGCATAGATAGTTGGATAGTCAAGGGTGACATTTAAGAGAAAAGTCTGGACTGAAGATAAAAATTTGGGAGTCAATGGCATACAGAAGGTATTAATGCCTTGAGGGTGGATTGAGTCACCAAGAGAGTGAATGTAGACATAGAAAAAGGTGAAGGCTGGGGCCATGGGACACCTCACTTCTTACAGAGCTAGAAGAGCTGAAAAGGAGTCCAGCAAAGGAGACTAAGAAGGAATTAAACTCTCTTCCTTGAAACAGTTTCTCTTGGCTTCTAGGATACCATGTTTCCCTATTTTCTTCTTACTTCACTGGACACTCCTTCTTAGTCTTCTTTGCTTCAAGGTGGATGAAGTGATGTAACTTTCCAATAGATTTGGTAGGATGGAGGTCATTTGTGACCTCGACAAGAACAGTTTTGATGGAGTAATGGGGGTGAAAATCTGATTGGCATGAGATCAAGAGAAAATAGGAGGTCTGGATATACAGGCAACTTTGAGGTGCTTGCAGCCAAGGGAAAATGGCAAATAGAGTAATACTGGAGGGGAATATAGGACCGAAGGGACAGAGCCACACATATGTACATATAAAGACAGGAGAGTATATACCATGTTTTTGTACTGAAGTGAATTATTTAAGAGAGAGGGACAATTGAGCAGGAAATGAGATAATTTCAGGAGCAGTCATTAAATAGTCAGAACGGGTAGAGACTGTGGTGCCAAATAGAAGGGCTTGCCTTAGACAGGAGCAGGGATAAGACATACGTGAGACAGGTGGGAAGGCAGAGTTTGAGCAGAGGCAGGCAGGTAGGATGAAAGCCATGGTGGTAGGAAGATGAGGCAGTTCTTGTGAAATTGCTTTTATTTTTCTCAGGGAAATGAGAAGTAAGGTTTTCAGCTCAGAGTGAGGAAGGGGAGAGGTGTGGCTATTTGAGGATAGAAGCTGTAATGTCGTCATTTCAGAGTGTGGGAAAGTAAACTGACTAGGGAAATGCAGAAGGGCAGTGTTGAGAACCCACTGAGATTTATGATCATAAATTTAGTGACAGCAGTTGGCTCTGTTTTATTTGTCCAGCATGTTAAGCTGGACAGAATCAGGGTTTTGCAGGTAGTCCCAGGAATAAGGAATATATGCAAAAGAATGATAGTGATAGACTATGAAATCTAAGATGAGTAGGAGAGATGTGAGAATATAAGGGCAATGATGAACAGTGGAAACATAAATTGGAGGTCAAATTAGGATAAAAAAAATTGTTTAAATGGGGTTATTAGAATAAATAAGGTGGAAAGGAAATAGGTGTTGATTAGGAAACAGGGTGCTTGAAAAGAAAAGTTCAGAGGCGGTACTGTTATTTGGTGATGCACAGGTCTTAGCATACCCACATGACAGTAGGATGGAGGGCAAAATGGTTGCAGTTTAGATAGCAGGGCCGTTACTCTACAAGGATGCTAAATTCACCAAAAATGTTATGGGGGTGGTGCTGTGAGTCAGGTGCTAGAATCTCCAGGGAATGGGGGTTGGGGTACACAAGAGAGACATGGCAAAATACAGCAACAAGCAGGGCATTGTATAGTCTGATGGCAGGTACTTCAGAGCAGCTGAGGGCTTTAAAGCTGGAGGGCAGAGGGGAGAAATTGTCTAACTTGGGTAATAATTCTTCAGCTGTAGGTAGACTTGCTCTGTTTTGATTTTCCACCCTCTAGTATCTCAGTAAGCTTCCTTCCCTCCTTTGGCTCTGAAAGACCGTCCAGAGTGAGGGTTATGGGGTCAGAAGGAAACCAGGGAACAGTCGGGACTCTTCATTCCCTCTTCTGGGCTACCAAAATGCCAAGGCAGTATTTTGGATATTTAAAAGAACACTGAAAATGCCCTTGTTTGTTTTTGCCTCTGTGCAGCATTTGTGCTGCTGAAGAACAGGGAGCTGGTAACCATGGCAGTGGAGCAGAGAGTGGTGGTGAAGAGGTGGTTTTTAAATGGGGTGAACTTAAGGCAGGCGGCACCCAGAGCTCAAATGCTTATGGCCTCCTCAGAGCTCTTTGTTCATTCATCTTACTTAGGGAAAGAGGCTGAATTCCTCCCTGCTGGGAAGCAAGCTTTTGAAAGGGAAGGTTTTGCCAGACTCCATAAGGAGAGGGTGTGTCCCTGGGAGCAGGTTTCTGGGATCTGCCTGAAAACTTCGATCAGCAGGGAATTCTGGGCACCCTCTCATGGACAGGACAGCCTGTGATGGCAAACAGGCCAGCTCTGCAGCATCCTGGATGCCGAGTTCTTCCACACTGTCAGCTTTCTCACTACCTGTCCCTGGACAGGTGGCCGCTCATGGGGGTGGCCCAGAGCCCTGGCCAAAAACGCAGCCAGGCAGGGCCCCCACAGGATGATATCTGGTGCGGAGGGAGGAGAGGAAGAGGGAGGAAGGGAGGCCTCTTCCACATTCCAGGATTGGGAGTCCCAAGAGCCTTTCCAGGACAAAGAAGTGCCCCAAGTGGGGACAGGGCAGGGCAAGGCAGGGCAAGACAGGGCAAGACAGGGCAGGGCAGGTCCGGGCCAACCCAGGCCACAGCTCGGGTCCAGGGAAGTCTCATGACTGCAGTGTTTTGCTGCAGGTTTCCCAGCTGCTCCGGGCGGGAGGCAGTGTGGGGTGGTGGGGGTGAGGCGGAGGGGCAGGGAGGGGAGGGGGGAAGTAAACAGGAGACCACAGAGAGCGCCAGTTCCCTGTGTTCAGAGAACACCAGCCGCCTCCGGTCCCCGGTGGGTGGTTGTATGTGTGGAAATGAAACTGGGAGGGGAAGGGAGAGAGGGAAGAGTAAGCAGGCGCTTCCCGGCTGTTATCCACCCACCTCGCCTTTTCCGACCCACCAGCCCACTCCCCTCTGGAGTGATGGGGTGGGAGGGAGACGGTTCACGAAGCGCCCACCCCCAGGTCCACGTAGCTGCTTCAGCTGTCGGTGAATCAGACACTGTCTCAGCAGCTTTTCACCTGCGCCTGGGAGGGGAACAAAGGGTGGCCTTGGGAAGGGGGAGGTTGGGTAAGTGGAAGATCCTGTACTGGCGTGGGCGTGGGGTGCCCCCTGGGGCTGGGAAGAAGTGGGGGTCTACCTCCCAACACCTACATACTTTGCAACCGGGTCCCCGGGACACCGGGGTAGCTAGGGTGGGACGAGGGCATGGGGGCACAACTTAAGTGCGAATTGGAAGCAAGGGAGGAGATAGGAGGGAGGTGGGAGTGTACTGCGGCGGGAAGCTATAGGGTGCAGGGCTGGCGGGGGCCTCTTGGAAGGCTGCTGCCCGCGCGGGGTTATGCGAGGTAACTGCGAGCCGTGAGGAGGAGGGAGGCGGCGGGGGCCGCGGGCCGGGGTGTCTGGCGCTTGTTGGACAAAGAGATGATGAAACGTGAGCGCTATATTTACCAAGGGGGTGGAGACCGGGCGCGGGGGGGGGGGGGCGGGGGGTAAAAAGGACAAACTGTTCCACAACAACCACAGGAAACACAGCCCATCTGACTCACCAGGAGGGCCGCGCCGACCCTCTCACCGGTTTAGCCCGGAGCAGGCGCAGGGCTGGAGGGCGCGGATGGTCCGGGGACCAACCAAACCAGCCGCTACGGCTAGGGGATGAGTTGATTTTAAGTAAAGGCACCTTAGATCCAAGGGCTGCGTGCGTGTTGGTGGCTTTTGTGGGGCAGGGGAGAGCGCAGAATGGCACGAATGTTTCCTAACCCTGTGGCCCGACCATCGAGGGAGAGGTTTGCCTGCAAACTCGTAGAGCGCGATTCCTGCAAAGTCATCTCCTCCCGCACAGCCCGGCCAACCGGCCCGCCCCGCGGGCGGACAGCAGCACACTCCTCCCCCGCTACACCCCTCCTCGCCTGAGCCCTGCTCGCGGCGCTCAGAGTTGGGGTGCGGTGCTGGCTATGTTTAGAAGCTGATGTCATCCGACACCCTACTCCGCAGTGTTCCCAGGGGGACCGCAGGGCAGGTTTTCCTCTTCGTCGCGGGCGTGGGTGATGGAGAAGGTGCTCCCCCCCGCCCCATCACACACCTATTTTATCCCGGAGAATTTTTTTTTAATGCAACCCCACCAGAGTTATGAAACAGAGGGGTCGGGGGCGTATGCGCACCCGGAGGAGCCAACAACCAGCCCCCGCCCTCCGCGACCCCCTACCGCCCTGGTGCGGGGGCTAATTTCAAGGTTAGCTCACGTGGGCGCGGGCGCCCGGAGCTGCTTGCACGAGTTTGGGGCGGGTTCCTCATCCCCCAATCTAGGGCAGTTTGTTCAACTGCAGTAAAGGGAGCTTGATGTTCCAGCAGGGAAGGGATTTCTGAGAACTGGGACTGTCCTCAAATGAACTCCCCTCCTCAGGCTGCTGCGGTGGCGGCCGCCGGCGGAAGACTTTTTAAAAGGGCGATGCCAGGACGGAGCGCGCGGCCGGCGACTGGTTGAGCCGCCCGCCAGTCTGCGGCCGGAGCCGAGCGCCCGCCCCCGAGCTTGGGTGATTCACCGCGCGCTGCGCGGGGCTTCTCGGAGCGCTAAGGGCTGCGAGCTAAACTTATCCTCCTGCATATGCATGAACGGGTGGCCTTTCTGTTCGGCAAAGGAGAGGCCTGGAATTTTGCGGCAGGCTGTTAAGTGAAGCGAGAGCAAAGAAGGGCGTCGTGCAAGTTTTCCCGCGGGCCGGAGCCCCCCCCCCCCAACTCAGCCCCTGGGTGTTAACTGTCGTTATGGCCACGGGCGTTTCACCAGATAGGGCTTTACCTGACTGTATTTCAAATCCAGGCACATCGCCATTGTTGGAAGCCCGATCCCTTCAGCCTCTCCACCCTCCCTCCTCCCCATACTTGCCACCTTACCTTAATTACCCAGCTTTCAGTAAAATGAGCACTGCTCTCCACGCCCCCCCCCCCCACCTCACCATATGCCTAGGTGGGATCTCTGAAGCCGAAGGACCAGGGTCCTGAAAGAAGCCTGGATCCAGCCCAGAGTGAGGTCCGACACGTGATCCCCTACCCACAGCGGGCCATCTGTTCTCTTTCCTTCCCGCCGGGAGGCTGGCAGCTCTGCCCAGCACCGTCCACGCCTCCCAGCAGGGAAGAGAGAAAAGCCAGCGTTGGCGGATCCCACTACCTACAGGGTGCGATTTTAACCTAAACCTCCCTGGGTCTTGGGTAGGGGTGAGACTGAGCAATGTGTACTTGAAGACTAAGCTCCAGGTGATTAGCTCCACGAGGTGCGTTGGGGAAATTCCTCTGGGCTCCTTTTGAATTAAAACCTCTCGGGGAGAGGCCTGGCAATGCACTGCTTTTGCCTGAAAATACCTCACTTCAAGCTAGGGTGGAAAACTTGCCTAGGAAAAAGCGTAGGATTCTATGACCCTCCCCCGCCCCAGGTCACTTTACACAAACTAGTTTGAAGTAAAAAAAAAAAAAAAAAAAAAAAAAAAGAGAGAGACCATGAAATTAAGGGATAAAGGGTTTAATGGATTTTGGGCAAATTTATATTTGTGCCTGCTATCCCATTAAATATTGATTTAAGATATTCTGACCTTCACTGCCCTAAAGAGCTGTGTTTGTTAATGTGCAGCAGATGAGGTGGTGTTTAAAGAACCCAAATCTTGCTCAGTTTTTTTCCCTAGGATTTTTCGGTGGGAGTGGGTGGTGGGGGATCCTCAGAGTATTTGGAGTTTGGGAGGGACTACAGAGATGTATTAGTCTAATCCCATTAATTCACACATAAGGAAATAGCTCCGAGGTTGCCTGAGGTTACACAGCCCTTCTCAGGCCCAGGAAGCCAGTTCCCTGCCCCACGCTGGCCTAAACACCTGCTGAAAAACCAGACCATTGTAGGCACTACTACTTAGGAGAGGTGATGATAATTATTTTAGGATGCACAGAAAATCAGACATATGTTCTAGCTACAGGCCCATAAGCCATTGTTCTTGAGAACTTGGATTGTAAAGCTAAGGTTTAGGCAGAATTTAGGGAGGAAAATACATGCTTATAAACTATAATGCACAATTACAGTCTCAGTGCTTGTGTTCCTCTCAGTAGGTTTGTGTGGACTTGAAATCTGTACTTACAAAGACTAACTTGGGGGAAAACAGCCCTCTTATATTTATGTGGCAAAATATATACTTTACTCGTTAATTATTCTTTGTAATTAGGAATGATTCACATTAATCTGGGATAAGTTATTTTGCCAGAATTTTAATTGGGACAACCACATGCTGGCAAAACAGCATAAATTGATTTTAATCCTAAGACTATTTTAATACAAATCCCAACACAGAAAGGAGACTTGTTGAAAATTCAAGAAAAAAATCCTGATGTAGGGATTGCTTTATATATGTTATATATATTTATTATATATTATATACCTATCTATACTTTTACATATACATATATACATATATTTTTTGTTTTTAACATGTAAGCCTCATTGAAGACAGACTATCTTCATTTCTGTATTCCCCCATGCCTATTTAATTGACAGAAACAAGTATCTGGAGAGTGAATGAGTGGAAAAGGAGAACAAGGAGAATGCATTTCTACAATTCTAGAATTGCAAGGTTTAAAAAGATTCTAAAACAAGTAGCAGTTACGTTTGTAAATGTGTGAGAGAAATTCATATGGATGAAACCTCAGTTTTATTTTATTGCTTTCTTGTGTAACTCCGAAATGAATGAGTTGGAAGAGTTCAGGGTTTACGCCCAGTCCAAACAAAATTAAATTAAAGGGAGTTAAAGAGAAGAGGGTAAGATGTAAGGGAGGGGAAAGTCTATATTAAAACAAACAAACCAAAAAAAAAAAAAAAAAAACAACAACAACAAACCTATGATGATTGATTTAGTCAAGTTCCTGGATCATAATCTTCAAGGAAGGATACAGACTTTCCTTCTTTTCTGCAATAACCCCAGTAACTCTAGGGCTATCTGAAGACACCTAGTGCAACGCCAGTTACAGTACAAGTCTGAGAGGCTGTACAGGCCAGGATCATAGTCCTGTAGAGATCCCGCTGTTATTTATGCTGGACCTTAAAGAGGCAAACAAATGTGCAATTTCTAAGTTATCATATATCCTTGGGGACAGAGTTTGTCCCAGAAAAATCATGAAGTAGGCAAACTCCCTTGGGCTTCAGTGAATTCCTTTCTAAAATTTAGGGGACTGGAATACAAGAACTCTAAAATGGCTTCACTTTGCATGTACCTTCCTTACTATGATGGTGATGATGATGATGATGATATTCTTGGTTGACCAGGATCTCCTTTCTAAGCTTCCCTTTCCTGTGTAGTCACCTACTGCAAAATCTTTCTGTATTACTACAAAAGCAAAGTCAAAAACTACACAAGCCTTCAAACTAGAAGAGTAGATTTGGGACCCTTCCTTTAGAGTCCAGGAACCTGTTGTAACTTTCCCAAACCTTAACAAAGGCTAATAGCCAGTGGGGTATATGGTTAGACCTCACTGGATCTGCATCATGTAGAAGCAGGTACCTCTCACACCCACTTAGGAAAGTAAAAGTATTTTTAATCAATTCTGCTGACAGTATACCTCCTGCAAGATATTGGCCCCAGATTCTTTTCTCAGCTATCAAGATAGAAAACAACCGTATCATTCCTTTGGAGGGAGAGGCAAACCTAGTTAATCAGACTCCAAGAGCCATGCTAATTGTTGATCAAGTAATGCCCCAGTATTCAATGGCTAAGGATCTCTGGCTGGTTCCAGTTCTTAAGAATCTGTTTAGCACAGTTAATATTTCACAAAACCAAAGAGTTCCGTTGTAAAGCCCAAATAGCTAGGACTCAGATTTATGTTTACAATGGAGTTCTCCCACTATCTACCTGATAAGGTAGATAAGTCACTTCCTTGCATCTCAGTCTCCACATATGTAAATTGAGGAAAGAGACACAGCCTAACATCCCTCGGGGGTCTTTGAAAATAAAATGAGCTAAGAATTTTGTTTTTTTAATCTGTAAAGATGAGGGATTTTTGTCTCCATTTATCTGAAGGAGGTTACAATAGCTTCAAAACAAAAGGAGAACAGTTTACTTAGAATCAATTGCATGAGAGAAGAAGAGGAAATAAGACGTCTCACAAAATCAAAGATGGGGTGTTTCAAAGTAAGAACAGAGAGACAGTAGAAAGACTATGCTTTAACGCAGAACTCTTGTCAGCTCGTACTTTTAAGGTAAGTTAGTCATAGTTAATGTACTAGATGGAAGGATTATTTAAAAATCTGCCTCAAAGTATGCTGCATCCCCAAACGGAAAAAACGGATTGATGCTTTCTCATTGCTGTTTATTCTTGGGCAACTTGGCCTGACGTATTTAGTTTTTTTTAAATTATAGACTTACATTGTATTTATTCATCACCCCTGCCCTCCCATACATATCTCAGTTTTACTACTAGCAACACAAAATACAAGGATGTGTTCAGTTTCACTACAGCTCTTCGCGTTTACTAGTGTGGAGCGCTTGCCTTCGGAACGCCCTTCTGATTGGCTGAGCCAATATCAGTGACATCAACCAACTTACTTTTGATTGGAAGGCTGGTTGCTGGGACTGTAGCGTTTGCAGGAAGTCACTTAACTATTTGCGAGCTGGAAAACCGAAACCGAAGTTCTCTTTTGTCATGAGAACGAGCGCAACTGAGTTGGGACGGTGTGTCCCACAGCTCCGCAAGCTGGATCGTGAGCCAGGAAGCCTGGACGGGCTACGGGACAGAGAGGCACTCTGGAAGATGAGCGGCGGCTCCTTTCCAGCCTCCCGGCTGTTACCCTTTTAAATGTCAGCGTTCGAGACTGTAGGGGTAGCACGAGGCATCGAAACGGAACAGTCGGATTGGCCGCACGCCTCACTTCTAGACGCACCTCTCCACTGAAAGGCCGTTCTGACTGGCAGGGGGAGAAAGTAAACAGAGTTGAATCACCCTCCCCACTGGCCAATTGGAGGGGGTTTGGATTGTGACGTGATGGGATTCTGCGAAATTGTTACTGAGCGAGAGAATGCCGGAACGGTGCGGACCGGCAAAAGCAGGGGCTCAGAAGCCGTCAGTGGACTGGGGGAAAAGTGTCTCTTAGACTTGGCGCTTCGGGCGGCCCCTGCCAGCCGCGTCTGGGTGGTCGGGTGAACGTCCTGGGGCTTTGGCTCGACGGAGAGGCGGCCGAGGGCGTGTACCTCTCCTGCAGTTTCCTCTCCCAGCGCCTCGGGGGCGTTTTCTGTCGAATAAACTTGCGACCGCCACGTGTGGCATCTTTCCAAGGGAGCCGGCTCTCACCGGCCGGCGCGCCCGTCGAGGGGATCGCGCGCGGCGCCGGGCACTAGCGGCGGCGAGAGGCGGCAGCGCGGCGGAGCCTGGGGCCGTGGATGCTGCGTGCGGAGGCGCTGCCGGTTACGTAAAGATGAGGGGCTGAGGTCGCCTCGGCGCTCCTGCGAGTCGGAAGCGCCCCGCGCCCCCGCCCCCTTGGCCGCCGCGCCGCACCGCGCTACGCTCGTCGTCTGAGGCCAGGGCACGGTAAGCCGAATCTCCGCAGCCACCGCCAAGTTTGGCCGCGCCGCCGGGGCTGCTGTCGCCGGCACCATGTCCGCGGCCGCCTACATGGACTTCGTGGCTGCCCAATGTCTGGTTTCCATTTCGAACCGCGCTGCGGTGCCGGAGCATGGGGGCGCTCCGGACACCGAGCGGCTGCGACTACCTGAGCGCGAGGTGACCAAGGAGCACGGTGACCCGGGGGACACCTGGAAGGATTACTGCACGCTGGTCACCATCGCCAAGAGCTTGTTGGACCTGAACAAGTACCGACCTATCCAGACCCCCTCGGTGTGCAGCGACAGCCTGGAGAGTCCGGATGAGGATATGGGATCCGACAGCGACGTGACCACCGAATCTGGGTCGAGTCCTTCCCACAGCCCGGAGGAGAGACAGGATCCTGGCAGCGCGCCCAGCCCGCTTTCCCTCCTCCACCCTGGAGTGGCTGCGAAGGGGAAACACGCCTCCGAAAAGAGACATAAGTGCCCCTACAGTGGCTGTGGGAAAGTCTATGGAAAATCCTCCCATCTCAAAGCCCATTACAGAGTGCATACAGGTTAGCGGTGTCTCCCTCTCCCACCCAGCTCTGGGATTAGTTAACCTTTGGCCGGGCAGACTTCCTGGGCATTGAGGACACCACACTGGACCTAAAGGGTGCAAATATTTTGGATAAGATGCTGTTTAACTCTTTAAAATAATTTAACCGGGTAGAGACGGAAAGCTCACTCTCTCCTTAATTGTCCCCAGCCTCTAGAAGCCACGGAGAGCATTAACCTGGCGGGTAGAGTGAGTGCTAAGTGCCAACCGGTGTGCGTGGCTTCGCGGGGAGTGGTGCCGCCCCTCCCCTGTCCCGCCCTGCCCCCTCCCAGGACTCCTGCACCGGCGACGGTGGGGCCACCCCACCTGGGCAGACGCTGGCTGGGGGAGGGGGACGTAGTCGGATGGCGTATCTTTTATTTGTTTCTCTTGTGGGATTGCAGAGAAGTGGCCGAAACCTGGGTAGAAGCGGCGCACTTTACATGGAACCCTTTAGGGATGACTAAGGGCTCGTTTAGCTGGATATTTGCTACTTTTCAGGGCTTGCCAAGGTGGTTTTAAATTTGGTCGAGTCCCCAGAGAGGTTTAAAATAACACTGCTTCAGGCAACAGAGGAGTTTGATCCAGCGATGGTTGGTTAACTTCACGACTGGTTAGCCTTTTTAATGAGAGGATTTCAGAGCCGATTTTTTCCCCACGTGACTTAGGTCGCACCCTCCACCCAGAATAGAGCAGTTGGCAAGGAGGTGTGGTCCTTGCTGGAGGTCAAGGCTGATAATCAAAGTTGGGATGTTCTGCAGGCCCCGTGGAAGGGTCTCTCCCAGGGAAGGCAAAAGGCGGGGCTGGCTGGATGCTTCTGACTAGTAAGACATCTACAGTTTAAAATGGGCTTTGGAGACTTACAGGAATCTTGGTCAGCCAATTCTGTTGGTTCTGTTTAACATAGTCAGAAAAAGTTGGAAAGCATTCCCACTTGGTCATGCTGTCTCACCTCCTTCAGTAAGGTTCCTTTACAACTGCTGTTCTAATAAGGAAGCACAGTGCTTGGTCCTCACCTTTTCCCTCTGTCCTGTGACACCATGTTTAAGAGGAGGTTGTTGGAGTTACGTGGACTAACTGTTGGTACTTTTAAGATGAGGCCCTGGGCCTGTGGTTTCAAAATGATAATTGGTTGGTTTGGTTTGGTTTTGCTTTTAAAAAAAAAAAAAAAGGCCACGTAACTGCATCTTATGTTTTATTTCCTTTGGAAAGTCCTTCTTGTGGAGGTGGCTGCTGCCCAGGAGTAAAACTGAATTTCCTCCGTGGTTACTACTGCAAAATCAGGTTCTGTTTGGAGTGGTCATCTAGGTTGCCATAAAACAGCATATTTTTAAAGTTTGTATCTGTCAGGCTGTTGTGCCTGAGTTGAGGGACGTGACCTTTAGCGTGGCTCCCTGGATGAAGTAGGGGGATATTAACCAGAGGGTGTTACTCACCAACAGCTGTTGGGCGGGCCTGGCTGTGTCAGCCATGTTCCCGGAGTTCAGTTCACAGGGACACCCACTGCCACCTTGAGCAAAGGCACTCTCTCCTTCAGGGAGCTGCCCAGTCGTGCAGTTGGGGAGGCATGCAGCGCTTCTGCGTGAGCTCCCCGAGTCTGTCCAACTCCGCCAAAAGATTCCCAGCGTTCCGGACCATTCAGCTGAGTGATTTTCTCAGGCATTTATAGAAATGGCTGCTTATGTGTGCGTGCATGCGTGGTGCTCTTTAATTCTCCATGAGGCAAGTCAGCTCAGCTGTTTCAGGAGAACATTTTACACAGGAGTGGAAAACGAACTGACATGTTAATCCTACTTTAAATGCTACAGTCAGTCTTTGGAAACTGGTGTGATACGGTGACCTCAGGTATCTTATTTATGGTTGAGGGCTTTGAAATACTGGTACATGGTTGGACAAAAACCTCGGACTCTGTAAATACTGTCCGAAGTGGACACCTGGTAGAGAAGGTATGTGTAAAGGATACTCTAAAGAAGACACTTGTAGGAGGGCTCCTGCGTTTGGTAGTTTCTGAGTCAGCTTGGAGTTAGATTATCTGTGGGGTGGGGTCCCAGCTTTTGATTTTTTAAAAAATTATTTATTTATTTAGTTATTTTTGCTGGTATTAAACCCAGAAGGTGGCCAAGAGATAGCAATTGGAATGGCCACACTCTGAAGACTTGAAGAACTAAAATTCCAGCTATACCCCCTGCTCACTGGGGCCCAGGCAGAATTTCTCCTGCTGCCCACTCACCCCCTCCTAGAGCCTCCTACAGCAGCCACTTCTGTAGAGCCAGTGGCTTTAGAAGTTGAGCCACTTAAACAAAATTGCATTTAATTTGGTGCAGTTCCTTTTGTAGTATCCCAAGAGAAAAGACACTTCTGAGGTGGACTGAGCTGGGTTCTGGTTTGTCCTGCTGTTTCCCAGTTGAGAGACCTTAGGCCAGTTCCTTGAATTCAGAGTTTGTAAACTACAGGCCTGCTGCTGAATTTGCTTTGCAAATTTGTTTGGCTTGGCCAGCACAGGATTTATAAAAATTTAGTTGCTAACATGGAAAAAATCAGGATTTCCACACAAATCCAGATTTCTGACTTCTCTGGAAAAATCGAATGATCTAGCAGTACTGGGCCTAAATTCCTGCCTGGCAACAATTGGCTTGAACTGACCAGTCTTTTTATGGGGCAGTGTCCCTTTTTTTAATCATTTACATGGTCTCTGTTGGCATTCTCTTCTTTGCAATCTCTTTGTTTGAGGCTCAGTTTCTTCATCTGCAACATAAGGTCCATCTCTGAAATCAGGTTCTTATGCAAAGATAAGATAGTAGTTTATGTGTAATAGTCAAAACTTAAAATCAGGAAACAGGATAAGCTTATTTTTAAGTAAGGTAGTACTTTACATTTTCTAATACTATGCTCAATTTGTTTTTCCTCAGCCTGTTGATCAGATATCAGGTGATGTACCTCTAAAGTTTAAGCAGTGGATCCATGGTTAATCTGAAAAAAAGTACAACAGATATGAGCTTTTCTGTCTCCAGACTTTTGGGGCACTTTAGAGTGTATTTATTGTTTCAGATTAAGTATTAGACCCACTGGAGTACTTTTCCTGAAAACATATGGAGCTGATTAATTTGGAAATGCAACCAACTTTAAGTTTATCTTGGCACACTCCACATCCACACTCACAGGCTCCCCCCACCTCTGAGCATACACCCCAACTTGCTCCCACAAACTCACACCCAAACCCACTGACTCCCCAGACCCTCTCTCACATCCCCTCCACCTCTGTATGAGAGTGAGAAGAAGAAGAAAGAAAAATCGGGGGTGGGGTGGGGTGGGCATATATCAGTGGTAGTAGAGGTACTGGGTTCAATCCCCAGTACCTACATTAAAAAAAACAGAAAGAAAGGTTTATCCGAAGTTTCCTGACTTTGCAGTCACCCTACACATAGAGTGTGTGTGTGTATATATGTATATATGTATATATGTATATTTTGAGGGGGTAAACAACTACATCCAATCCAGAACCAGCTGATGTAGTCATGTTAGGTTGACATCCCAATGATAGAAACCTTAGGCCTTATTTCCATGCCAGGTGCAATTTTAGTATCTTTTTGGAGAGACTTAAATCAGGTGTCCCCAAATGGTGACAGTGGGTTGAATTTAAGGACACTGGTTACAGGATTCTGAAAGCCCCAAATCCCAATCATCACACCCCAGTTCTATATAAAAAAATTCAAAAAATTCTTTTTTTTTTTTTTTTAATAGGCCAGAAGGAAGTTCATGTAAAACAAGGAGAGACAAGAACTGCAAAAAGCCCGACAGTGGCTGCTTCTGTTTCTCTTTATCCTGTTTGAACATTTCCCTGGGATACTTAGAATATCTGGTGGCAGGAACCTGGGTAGGTCCCACCATGGAAGTTATCCTCCAAATAGGAAATAGATTTTCTGGCCTGGCTAGCTCTAACTCAGGTGGATTTCCTTCCCTGAGACTAAAGTTTTAAAATTTTGCTCATACAGGAGCCAGGCCTGCTCTGTGCCTCATGAACTTGTCTTCCTTAATTGCTGCAAAAAGTTTCGGAGTCAACTTTTTGGTTCAGGAGAGTCTAGTACCATCAGAGGTATGAGAAGGACCCACTTCCATGGAGGTGGGGTTCAGGGACAGGGCAGAGTCTTGAAGGGGACTCTGGGCAGTGCATGAATTAGCCCCTGCCCAGACTTTACCACCTGCTCGTCTCTTCATGAGGAGAAGGGAGGCCCTGTGCCTTGATCCTTAAGCAAACATTCTCTCTGTCCCATCCTGCTTTCCATAGGGCCCCCGCAAAGTGATGTTGAGTGGTATTTCATTGTCTGACATGCTTCATCCACGACACGTTTACAACTAACTCTGAGTGGGGCCAGCACAGAGAATTGTTTTCCTACTTTCCCCCCTCTGCTTTCTCTCCCCTAAGGAGACTAGCCATTGTTCTTCCCCTAATTGTCCTCCCCCATGACAGTTTAGTACTGCACATATACTGTAGAGCTCTTTATGTACTGTGCCCCTTTAGAAGGCCACAGGCCGTTGAAACAGCTAAGAGTTTATTCACCTGCCAAATATTTAATTTTTACCCCCATGGGGGCAGGTTCACCCGCCCACCCCACAGTGTGATTGTCTAGACACAGTCTCATGTGTCCTGTCAGGATAAAAATGAGAGCAAAGTGCTCTAGCTATATAGGATGATGGGATTCTAAGGGTTGCAGGGATATCCTACTAGGTTTGCCTCTGGGTTTCAGACAGGGGGTTAGAAACTCCTTGATTCCGAGGAAAGATGACCCACAGCTGCTTGAGCCCCTGCTCAATGCTGGAGTCTCACCCTGGGGATTAAGGCCGGTGGAGGGACCTACCAGCTCTTTATTCCTGGTCCCAGAGGTAGGAAGGACCAGTTGCTTCCTCCTCACTTAGCCCTCATCTGTTAGCATCCTGCATCTTCTGTCCAGCTGCCCTAACCAAGACAAAGTGGAGCTGCCCTAGAAGAGCTGCTGTTGCTGCTGGCAGGATTACTGTTTCACAACAGAAAATACAAGTGGAGTAGAATTACAGAGTAAAACCATTGTTTCTCGGGATTTTCCTCTCAGATCTTCTGTGAGCAATGAGGAGAGAGAGGGGAGGAGTGCGAGTGGGGCTTGGGTCAGGGAGGGAGGTACCAGAGTACAGAGGGTGCTGTTTTGATGGTAACACCCCATTACCTTCAGACACAAAGATGTAACCTGAGGGAAATGAATTCTTGAGACTCTGAACCTAGGGGTCAGATTTACATTCCTGGCTCAATTGTTGACACTTACCCCAAGAACTAGTCATTCTGCAGCGTCTGTGGGAAATTCCCAGATTGAACTTCCCAGGGAGAAACATCATATGACATATTGGTAAAGTGGCTGACAATGGTCTTCCTTAATAAACTCATTGAGAAGAAAAGTGGGCGGGTGATTTCCCAGTATTCACTTGTTCAGGAGCCCCTAAAACAACCTGACATTGTGCCCCAGTTAAAGTCGGATTTCTGGACCATCACTTTGATTTCTGAATGCCTTATGATCATTAGCAATCTTGACTTAAAAAAAAAGCCAGCCAGCTTTGTCATTTTCGTGAGTCTTCCAAAATTTTTCCATTTGTTTTTCCCCTCCCCTTGGGTGTTCTCAGCCTTAGAGAAAAAGCTTACAGCATTCCAGGCCTCTGCTGCTAGAGTCCTCCCCCACATCCGACCCTCCCACCTTTTCCTCAAGCTTCTCCAGCAAGCCCAGCGCCCACTGAAGAGCGTAAATTAGTGCCTAGTAATTGGTACAAAGGCACTTTCTGTTTCTATGCAACACACGCAAAAAGGAGGGGCAAAGGGAAAGGAAAAAAAGACCCACAGATGGTTCTAAAGGGAAAGAAATGGGGTCCTCTGCAGTGGGCTTTAAGCAGTCCTGTCTCGCTCCGCCCCACTTTTTGTTGGGAAGTTAGTCACAGGCCTAAGCCTAACTCACAGCACTTGGTGGCGGCAGTTGTTAGTATCAGGAGAATAGAATTTGGAGGCTGGAAGTGACCTTGAGAGGTCATCGCATCCATCATTTTGTCTGTAAAAAAGTGTATTCTTTTTTTTATTTTGGTACCCTCTCAGACGAGGATTGTTCTGTTTAAGTCTTTGGGGCCCTGGAGGGTTTGGAAGCATACCATCAGGGTTTGAAGGCTGGCTCTCTGCCACGACAGGCATGTGACTTGGGGTGAAGCATGGAAGCTCCTGGAGCCTCAGTTTCCTCCTCAGCACAGTGAGGGCACCACGTACTCTGAGGATGAAGTGCTCCAGGCCGGAATTTAGCCAAATGGAGATCTTCCTTCATTATGAATTATTTGTAATACTTAGATCTGAGAATTCTTTTCCCCCATGGTGTCCTGAGAACTCAGTCTGGTTAACTTTTTTTTTTCACCTTAGTCTAAAGAGCTGCTTTTCATTAACCAAATTAACGAGTGAAGGAGCAGAGGTGGAGTCAGCCCGGGGGCCTCTGTCCTTTCACTATGGGAGCAGCACTCTGAAACAGCCCAAGGCCAGCGCCAGTGAGATTTCCTACTCCTCCCTTCCTGGAGCCCTCCTGAAACTTTAATACCTTTCTGGTGCATTAAGACCAAGAGTAAACATTTGTCTTATCCCAGCCTCAAGCAGCCCCCTCAGCAAATACTAGGGCTAACATTATTATTTATAGAGAATGCCTTCCCCATTAAAGGAGGGAGATGCATCCATTTTTTATGCGTGGGATCTTCCAAGGCATTCTTGCCATGTGTGCTTAAAGCCCATGTTTATGACGGTGCACCCGCAGGCTCCCCTTGTAATCTCAGGTTATCCTGAGGTATTTCAGCCTTTGGAGTCCTGAGATGAGATTTAAACATCTGGATCTGAAATCTATGGGTTCCAGAGGTGCAGGAACCGGTAAACTCACCCTCTAAGCCCAGGGCCACTGGGCATTTGAATTCTTTTTTTTAAGTAAAATTGAAAATAATCACAAAGTTGAACAGCAGAATGGAATTCATCCCTGATTGAGCCTTTTGTTTTTTAAGTGAGGGCTTATTTAAATAGATTAAAATAAAGAGATGGAAGCTTAAGCCATACAAAATTAATGACAAGGTTTGAAAAGCAGGCAGCAGTATTTTGTGTCAAACAAAGTGTGAAAGTTTCTCCAAAGTGTGTCTCTGTTTGGGAAATGAGTGCCTTCCAGAGGGCCTGACTTGAACCAGAGTGGGAACCAGTGGGGCAGGCAGTGGACAAAAAGCACAGAAGTCCTGCCTGAGAATTATGGACAATTCAAAACTGGAAGGAATTTTATAGATCCTCTTTGTTCAAAGAGATGGCGGGGCTGGGGGAAGTTTCACTATCTCTCCCTTCCAGGGAGGCAGCTTGGATGAGACAGAGGCCATCAGAAGAGCAGAGTAAGTCCTGTGATGTGGAAACCAGCCCACCCTAAGGAACTTGAATGTGAGCAGTCTCCAGAAAGGTCTTTACCTTCAGCAGGGAGGCAGCAGGTAGAGCCAGTAGAACACCGACTTCTGGGTCTCTCAGACCTGTGTTTGAATCCTCTGCCACTTTCTAATTTAGAAAACTCTCTTAGCCTCAGTTTTCCCATCTATGAAATGGAGTTCAGCAATTATATACTCATGAAGTTTTTCTGAGGCTTCATTCAGATGAGGTATTTAAGGCATTTAGGATAATGTCTCCATATACTAAGTATTATCATTAAAAATAATTTACATGGTGTTGCCCAGATACCCTTGAGGTTCCTAGAATTTTTGTTTACAGTTGCACATTAATCCAGCAGCAGCTCATTCATTTAAGTAATATTTGTTGAGTGGCTGTTACATGCAAAGAGCTGTGCTAGGTGTCAATAGCAGGCACTGTGAATGTTGTGAATAGTGACGATGATAGTAATAGTAATTGTAAGTTATATGTGAGTAGTAATGCTGTTAGCAGTAATAATAATAACACCCAGCATGTATTACACAGCAAGTTCCAAGCCAAATGGTTTACAAACATTGTCACATTTAAACTCACAGACCTTCTATGAACTAGGAAGGTACTCTTATTCTCATGTTATAGGAGAAGTTGGAGTTAGTTAATTTAGTCCAAGGTTAGTCTGGAGTTTTCCTAGTATGTTTCTAGGTGCTTGGAGTTGGGCATGAATGGCTGTTGATGAGGACTCCTTGGGTTTTTGCCAGTGGGAAGAGACCCTGTGTTTTGCATGGTTCTCCTGGATTTGACCCCAAAACCATCGTTCTCTCTACTCTTGGGTTCTAGCTCTGGCTTGTGGTTGGTCTTTATGAACCTTGGTGAGGACTATCTACAGAAATCATGGATCCAACCAAACCTATCCTGTATTTTCCAATAGTTCTCCAGAACATGCTTCTTTCCAATTGAAAAAGACCTCACCTCTGGGTCCACAGCCATTTTAATCAAGCCTCTTGTTTGCAGGCAGCTGAACCCAAACTTGGACTGGCTTAGTGAAAATTAGAACTTTATTGGTTGCAGTCAGCAACCCCTTTGGGTAGCTCTAGTTTCGGGTAGCTCTAGTTTCAGGCATCTCTGGGTACAGGTACTCGGGGGCTGCCTCTCTCCCTGGGTTGGCCTTGCTCTTCTCTGCTTGGCTCCATTCTCCAGCAGGCTGTCTCAGAATGGTGGTAAGATGGCTGCCAGCAGCTCAGACTCCCATCCGGCCAAGTCAGCACGCCCTGTGGGAAGACAGTTCCCCTGTCCTCATGGTTCCAGCAAAAGTCCCAGCCTTCAAGCTTCATGACTGAGTTTGAATTGTGTGCCTGTCCTTGAACTCGTTACCTGTGGCTGGTCCCATCCAAACTCTGGGTCTGAGGTGTGGGGTGGCCCCCCCCCTAGAATTACATAAGCTCCGAGTGGGAGAGGGGTGATTTCCAAAAGGAAATTCAAAGTGTGCTATATATTACCCAAAAGAGGTGGTGGGTGCCAGACAGGCAAAACCAACAGCTATTCACTCTGTCCACCCATTCAGAACTACAAACAGGATATTCCAAAAAGCAGACTTCGACAGAATGAGAGACAGATTAGTATGACAACCTTTTTTCCTCCATATTTTTCTCCCCTTTGAAGAGAAACCACTCTGAACTATCTCAAGTTCGAGCTGTAAGATAGCTACCAGTGCATATACTACATGGTCTTTGTAGAAGATAGATTATTGCAAAATTATTACGTGTTTCTTGTGCTCAGGCTTAGACCCATAGGCCCTCCTCAGTGGATGTTCTGGAAGCTGGTGCCCAAAGCCTCACGTGGAATCCGTGTAGCCCCAGCAGTGTGATCAGCTGCACCATTCACTTGGTCTGAATTCCAATCATCTGTCTATTTTAATGCCCAGAGAAATGAACTGTGTTTATGTGAACGTTTGTCACCCTGTGTGTCAATAATAGATAGAGGCCTCATTTTTACAAAGATCAGCTGTTAATATGGTAGTTCCCATTGGGATTCAGAAGTCTGTTCGGTGTGCGTAATGTCCAAGAAAAAAAAACCATAATAAATCATAAGAGGCACAAATTAGATCTTAAAAATAACTTACAGAAACACATAAAAATGACTTAAATCCCTAGGCTGCCATAATTCTGCCATAGTTTTGTACCATTGCTGTTTTAATGAAAATCAGCAGAATGCCAGCCAAACAGCTGCTTTCCCTCTCTGGTGTTGCAGATCATACCCCTGGCCACAAGATGCTTGTCTGCTGAGCCTCACCCACTGGAGCCAGGGTTCCCCATGGGAAAGAAACGTGGGCTGTGCCCCTCTAACCTCTAATGGAGTCATTTCTTCTCCTAGTCCTGCTTACTTCCAAATTTCAAAGCCCTGTCCAAGAATACATGCCCCAGGAGGGCCGAGGGAGTCAGGCGGGGGCTGTTGGGGAAGAGGTGGATGGCTCAGCCCCACCGTTCTTCCTGGTCTTTGATGATGAACACTAGGCCATGTGAGTTAGTGGCTCACACTGTGAAAGCTGGAAAAAACTATGTGACGGTGGCCTGTGTGGCATGTGTGAGTACGATCTGTGGTCATTGCGGCCTTACTCTGGTGCCAGCAGTTGTACCAAGGTTGAGTCCAGAGACAAACAGCTGGAAACATGTGCTAGAACAGCATCACTAGTCACTATGAGTCATGATGAAGGCCATGACCTAGCTGGCAGGTAGTGGGCCATTGACTCACCAGACAACAGTCTCGTCTCCTGTGTTTTTCTGTTTTGCCCATTGTCCTTTCTGAGCCAAAGTCTCCAGCTGTCTGGAGAGGAGTTGCCCCTAGACTGGCAGCTGTGGGTGCTACATAGAGTTTTACCCCACCGTGCACACGTGGAGATGTTATCCCTGTGTTTGCTAAGTATGCCAGAAGTCTTGGTGGCCTTGTAAAGCAACTGTGTGCATTGGGTAAGAATTTCCCAGTCACAAGCCTGGGGTGTAAAAAATGTAACTGTTCCTAACAAGAACCAACTGAGTGGCCCCCCTACTCCCAGCACCATTTCTGCAGTTGGAGGACAAACTTTATCTTGGCAGTTTGGGGCCCCTCACTCTCTTCTATGTTGTTTTCATGTGCCTATTGATCATTTGTATTTCTTCCTTGGAGAATTGCTTGTTTAGGTCTCTTTTATGTTGTTTTATTCTCTTTGGGGTAAACGTTCACAAAATCAGAGTTCTCTCTCCCTCTCCTTTTGTCTTTCTTTCTCCTGGGAGTGAGCTGTTTGGTGGGCAGAAACCTCACCTCTTCTTTTGGCATCATGAGAGGGCTGTCCACATTGCATGCCATCCTTTGACCTTGGTGGTCTCCCCCGCCCCCCTGGGGTGTCATGCACAAGCTGGGGTCTCCATCCTCTTATTCAGGCATCCTCTGCTGAAGAGGGCCTCTGCACAGTGTTTCCAGACATTAGATCCTTCTCTGCACTTCAGTCTTCCTGGAGCATCTTCCCAGCTGGTCTCCAGAGCACACAGTCCCTTCCCTCATCCTACATCGGAGTGGGGGCAGGGGGAGGTGGAGAACACTGAGGCATGCATGGAGACCCTTCTCTCAGCGTGGGAACCCAGATCCTCAGGTGCCCTGGCGCATGTGGGGACTTCCTGAGAGGGGCTCAGACAGGCTCCAGGCACGTGGTTGGCCAGGCAGCAGTGGCCGCCCCTCTGAGACTTCCCAAGCCTGTTTCTAAAAAGAGGGTACCCAGCGGTGGGCACTCCCCAGAGACCTCTGCAGCTGTTCCCTAAGCACAGTCCCTCCAACTTCTCTCTCTGCAGCTCAGTTTTGATGGGAAGCTCTGGCAAATTAAGAGTTTAAGAATTTCAGGGTCTGCTTTACATTTTTAAAACTCTGTTTTGAAACTTCAGGCTCAGCAGCAACTTACTTGTTTTAAGTGTCTCTGCCCTCCCAGAGGCAACGCATCTGGAAAGAAGGGCCTGGGAGTAAGAGAATTAGAAAAACACAACAAACGCTCTCTCTGGATTTAGTTCAGGCCTGTGTTCTTTCACCTCTAATTCTTGTTCTGTGCTCAAAACCGAAGTAGGGATTTGAAAACCAGTTCTAATCAAAGTGTGTCCTTGGTCAAGTCACAGGCCCTCTGAGTCGGCTTCATCTGAAACAGGAGGGGTTCGAATTAGATAGTCATAAAAATACCACCCAAAAGGCAAAGATTTGAAGAATCTGCATCCTCAGCATAGTTTTGCCATCAAGTAGACATATCCTGTTTAATGTTTAGTGCCTAGCAGGTTATTTACTTATGATTTCTCTTTCCTACAAATAACTGGGCAGAGGCAGCACAGGATGGGAGGCGGGAAGAGCGCGGTGGCGGGACTGGCTAATCTGGGCCTGGACCTAGCTGTGTGGTAGGTCCTCCTCACCTCTCTGCCATTTCAGAGTTGCTGCGGTGGGGGCTGGGTAACGAGACATCAAGACATAGCCACCTATCTCTTGCTGGGTTGAGAACCTGAAGTGTTAGGACTCTGTTGTCTGCCATCTTGATTTCTGCGGTCCTGGTACCTGCACCGTCTCACAGATTAGGTGAGGCTGGGGATGTGCAAGCAGTATTCAGACAGGCCTGCTTCCAAATAGCTAGACATGAGCTTCCAGTGAGGAAGTCCTGCGTGACAGATGCTACAGACGCCCACTTCCCAGTTCAGAACCTCTGCTTTCCTCAGATAAACACAGGGACCAGGAAGTGAAATCTCACATCCAGACTCTATAGTGACTCTGTTGTATCAACAAACAAAATATAAAAGGAAACCAGATCACAAGAAGAAGTCAGAGAGAGGCCAAGAGCAAGCAGTAATGTGATGGGATGGCATTCAGGCAGGGTTATTTTTCCAAAGCGATCAAGTGTTTTTATTTTTTCAGAATGTCTACGTGTTTAGGTCGTAGCAATACTTCTGGCAAACAGGAGGCTTTTCATTTCTTAATTGTTGGGCTTGATATTAACTGGAATGATTTGTGCAGGGAAATGTAGAACCGGCTGTGCCCAGATGAAGCATACCTCCTCTATCAAGTGTACAGGTGCTTCTGCACTTGGGTAATGGACACGAGAAACAGTAAATCAAAGGCTCACAGCTTGTACCTGCAGATTAGCTTTGCTTTCCCCATGGGGACTGAGGACAGGTGACAGTGACAAGGGTGGGGGTACCAGGTGTGTGTGGGCTCGTGCCCCCCCCCCCCCCAGCCTTGTCCATAAGAAGCGTGGCATCGGGCTCTGGGCTTTGTATGTCTGCACTTCTACCTCCCCCTGCTTCCTAACGAGCGCACTCCTTGGTGGGGCAGTCCTGCCATCACTGTCTGTGTCACTCAGCATCTGAAGGGAGTTTCCTGTCTATCCCACAGGGGCCATTTCCCTTTCACATATGGAAAAACAGGAGAGGAGGTGGAGGAGGAGGAGAAGGAGTGAGAAAACAGATGTAGTTTATTCTGAAAGTTTCTCACTTTCTAACAATTTGTTTGAGAAGGAAACAGAATGATTTTGCTCCTTTCTTTGGTCTTGGACACTGGAGTCGATTTCTCAATAGAGTGTAGCCCCTCCCCTCCCGCACCCCACCCCCACATGGAATATATTCTTGATCAACCCAGTCATGGAAAAATTTGAACTCACATGCATCATTATTACCTTTGTTTTGTGTGAGACTTTTCTGACTTCTCATTATAAAATAAATTTGTACTTACTCCTTTTTAAAAAATCAGAAAATATAGGAGAAAATTATAAACAGAAGTAGAGGTTATCCACTGACCTGTAGATAACTACTGTTTGTATTTTGTGTATATTCTTTGAGGATTTTTTTCTCTCTGTAGATGTTCACACACATACAGAGCAGATCACACACTGGTCTTTTCACTTAGTGGTGTATTGCTAAAACTGTTTTTACAGAACAATCCAGTACCTTTTTAATGAGTACACATTATTCCACTGTATGGCTCACTATGAAGTATTAAACCAGTTCTTTATTGTTAGAAATTTAGAGTGTTACCAAGTTTTACCTTTTAGAAACAATGCTGGTATCCCTGTATATTTTTGAGTTCCTATTTAATTGTTACCACAAATAATTCCTGGACAAATATATGGCCAGGTGATCCTGGAACAATTAGAAGCCCCATCCATACAATAGAGGGCCTATTTCCTCATGCCACCACTAATGATAGGTATAGGAACATATCTTTTAACATGTTCATCAGCCTGATATATATTTTGTTTGTGTCTTAACTGGCATGTTTTGATTACTCGTGAGATTGACTGTATTTTCATATATTTATTAATTGGCTGTTAGTATTTGTTATTTTATAAATTACTTATTTGCATCCTTGCCCAATTTTATTAAGTTAGACTGTTCATTTTGCTCTGCTAGTGTCCTTTTTGTATTACAAATTTTAACCTTTTGTCATATGCCACAATTTCCTTTATTAGTTCACTGTTTTGGTTCTTAAATTTTTTTACATATATATTTTTGTGCCATGCAGAAGTTTAACATTTTTAATATTTCAAGACTATCATTCAAATAGGATTCTGCCTTTGGTTTCATGTTTAGAAAATCTCTCCCCATTCTATGATTCTAAAAATATTCACCTATATATTTTTTTACCTTTGTGGTTTTATTTTTTACATTTACATGTATAGCCCATTTGGAATTTAAGTGAAAGGTACATGGTAGGGATCCAGAGTTAATTTTTGATTTAATCTATGCCATTATTGAATTAAATGTTATTTTCTTCACTGATTTGAAATGCCCCATCTCCATAGTCTTGGGTTTGTTTTCAGACCTGACTCTGCTCCACTGATTTGTCTTTTCCTCTGCTGGTATCACACTATCTTAATTATTGCAGCTTTAATCATACATTTTAATAACTGGTATTACAAGTACTCATTTATTATTGTTCTGTTGCAAAATTTTCTTGGCAAGTTGAGCATATTTATTCTTCCAAATGAACTTTAAAATAATTTTGTCAAGTTCATGAAAAAAGAATTTCTATGATATGTGCTAAGTTCATAGATGAATTTGTACAGAAGTGCCATATTCACACCATTGGGTCTTACCATCCAAGGTCATGGGAAGTGTCCCATTTATTTCATTTCCTTTTATATTCTAGTTTTATGATTTTCTTCATGCAGGTCCTAAACCTTATTGTTAGGCTTATCCTGACCGACTATGTTTAGCCCATGAGAAAACCATTGCTCTTTTATATACTTAACACCTATGAATGCATTTTTTATTTATACTAGTTTTTCAGTTATCTTAGACTTTCCAAATAGGAAGTTGTGTCAGTTGCAAATAATTCTTATTTTGCCTCCTCCTTCCTACAATTTACTTCTTATCTTGGTATCTAATTGTACTTCCTAGCATTTCTTGAACAACATTAAATAGCTGTAATGATTGGGGCAGGAGTCCATTCGTGCCTTGAGCTTGACTTCAGTGGGAATGCTGCCTATGTTTTATTCTTGACCTCGCTGAGAAAAGGTCTGGATTTATATTTTTTATCCTGTTAAGGAACTATTCTATTTTCCTAAAAGCTTTCATTAGGGATGGATGTTGAATTTTATCAAATACTGTTCTGCATTTATGAAGGCAAGATACGTGTCGGTGGGGGTTGGTTGGGAGTGAATTAGCCTCTTAAAATGAGGAGCAATATCAATAGGATTTTTCTAATATCAAATTATCCTTTTATCTCTGGAATCCTAGTTGCTTTTTTGTAATTAAGAAAAACACTATTTTTCCTCAAGAAACAGCCTTGATTTTGTACATCTGTGAGAAGCTGTGATTATTAATTGGCATTTTGAGAGTTCTGTTCTGAAAAGGAGGCCTAGTTCCCCTTTGGATTGGATTGGATTGCTTTTGCTTGAAGCAATGGAAGCTTCAGAGTTTGTAGTTTTAACTCTTGCCTCGATTTAAGTTTAGCCCATTTGAGGCTCTTCCATGGAATTGTGGAAGGGAAGGTGAAAGAAACAGTGTGGGGGTGGGGGGAAGGGCGGTGGCGTGGTGTGCAGAGAGCCCAGGTGTCCCCGATCCCAGGCCAGGACCTCAAGGGCAGCCCATCGGAACTCAGGGGAGCCTGGACAGGGTTGGGTATAGCCAGTTAGCCATCCCTATACCTCTTCTCTTTCTCTCTGTATGTGGAGAACTCACCACTGTTCATTAAGACTTGACCGAGAAGAATAAGCTTCATTTGGCATCCTCAGCTAATCACCAGGTAGAGTAGAGGCCCCTTCTTAGAAGCAGTGAACCATCCTTTGTGCTAAGTCGGCAAGTGCATAGCCAGCAGGCCCCACTCCACTTCTCTTGTAACCCAGTGGAGGCCCAGGAGACTTCTGGAGGCCCAACCTGTCTTGGCAAAGAGCCTTTTACACATTTGGTGCGGGGTTCAGTAGCCGTTTTGATCCCATATTTTATACTCGGAGCTGAGTCTGTCAGTGAGAGGTGCTTAGCTGGTTGCTGAAAGGGGAGGGGAGTGGTGTATAAATAATGAGAACTCGCAGAAACTTGTGCTGTTAACAGCTCTGCTCCAGTAAAGGAGACTTTATTGTGTCATTGCCTCTGGGTGTGTTTTCCTGTGAAGGCCAGAAATAAAGCACTAGTACGTGTCTCTTCTTTTTTATTTATTTTTTTCCCCCAGGAGGATGGTAACTCTCTTATTTATACTAAAGACACGTTTAGATGTTTAATTGACAGTTGCTTTACCATATGATTTGTTCACGATGGAGAAGGTTAACCATTCTTTTGGGGACCTTAGCTCTGGGCTGAAAGGAGGGGCTTGATTTCCCTGACTTGCAGTATGAAAGGCAAATCACAGCCTCTCTAAGGCCTCTCTTTTCCTCTCTGCACGTCATCTCTGGTCCCAGTCAGCCTTAAATTCTCTTCCTTCTCTCCATATGAGTTCCCCACTCCATACTTTCTTAGGTTCAAAGTGTGTATCATTCTCTAGATACCTTATTATGTGTCATTAACTAACATGCAGAAATGTCTCCCGTAGTAGGTGGTATGCATACTTTACACTGGGTTTAAGATAAGGGGGGTGATTTCAAAGGGCTACCTGATTGTAAATCCCCAAGAGAAGGCAGGCCCCCTGCGCGTGCATTGCTGGGCTGGCACAGTGTCTTGTAAAGTGCTGGATCTGAATGTCTTTACATTCAGTGGGGAAAGCACTCCTCAGTTGGCCCTGAATTCCACCACATCCCGTGATCTAATATACTTGGCATTTCACCCACTTTTATTATGTGTCTGGCTCCTAAATACATTTGGATTTACAAGGGACGCACGCTAGATAGAAGTTCGGATCTGCAAATTGAGATCAGGGGTCAGCCAACTCTCTATAAAGGACCAGATAGTAAATATTTTAGGTATTGTGGTCCATAGGATCTCTGTCACAAATGCTCAGCACTGCTGTCGTAGTGAGAAAGTGGCCACAGGTAAGACACAAACAAACAAGCATGACTGTGCTCCAATACAACTTTGTGTACGGACATAAAAACTTGAATTCTATATAACTTTCTCTTGTCACAAATGTTATTCATTGATTTTTTTTTTTCCAACCATTTAGTAAAAACTAAGTGTAAGAATGGCGTTTATTCTGGCAGGTCAGGTTTGGTCTATGGACCATAGTTTGCTAGCCCCTGATTTAGATCATTGACCAAAAGGCCCTAATGCTTTTCCAAAGGATCCAAGAAAAATCAAAATGATCCTAGAGCTTTTATACTAGCAACTCAGTTCCAAGTAGGTCTATTTTTAAATGCTTGGAAACTGTAAGCTTGAATTATACATGTATGAATCTAACAAAGGCTCCTGTTGGCTCTGATTTCCTCTGGGCTTTGTGGGTGGCCCTCTCCTCTCTGAAACACTCAGGGGGAAGGATGCAGGTCAACCCAGCACCTGGATTAGAAGCAGTGAGAACAATCACATGGCAACTATGAGGGGCAGGGAAGAGTGTAGCCATAAGCTAGATGGAAAGTGAATTCAATGGGAATGGACCCTGATTACATTAGAATATATGTAAATTGTAAGCATAAACACTTACTAGTTCTCCTGTGCACACAGCTGATTCAGGCTTCAGGACAATTTTCCACTGACTCTCACTTCCATCTTCCTGAAACAGAGGGAGTGCCTAATTTCTTTTCCAATCTTAGCACACAGAAGAGTGGTCTTCTGACCCATTTTTCCCACAGTAGATACAATCTGTTCAAAGAAATTAATCTCCCCTCATGACTCACTTGAAAGACATGTGCCAGTGAATAACTAAACCACATTACCCCTCCTGAAAGAAAACCACCTCTGAGGAGCATCTGTCCTAACAAGCACTGAGAAAACACTGAGCTTTTCCTTTTTCATCGCTTTCCTCCCCACCAAACATCAAGCAGTGGAGAGAGGGCTCCAACAAAGAGAACAGAGAGGTTGGGGGTCCATTTTAGTTTTGGTTTTTTCCAACTGATCACACTATGAATTCTGACCATTCATTATACTTCTTAATATAACAAATTTAAAAGAACATTTCTCCCATAGATTTTTTCATTGGGGCTAGAAAGGACTTGGCTGCAGTCTGATTCTGAAAGAGCCCAGAAGTCTTCCCGGTGATCTGGGAACTTCTGTGCAGGCTTCGGTTATGTGAGTGACCTGGAGGAGCAAACTCAGCGCACGCATGTGCATGCACGCGCGCGCGCACACACACACACACACACACACAGCTGAGGCATTTATTAAATGGCAGCTCAAGGAGCACAAGTTAGACAGGAAGCTCGCCCTTGTTGGATTATGACAACCTGCATTTTGCCCTTTGTTCAAAGTTCTGCTGAATTGGGTAAAAATGCTTTTGATCCAACAGAAGCTGCACAAGTGTAGTTTTCAACTCCACATGTCGTTGAGTTTTTCAGAGAGTTCAGTTTGAAGTTCTCTTTCTCTCTCTTTTTTTTTTTTCCCTTTCTTCTCTTTTTGGCCCTGCCAGAGACCCTGAGTGTCCTCGTGGGTAGGGCTTGGCGTTCATTGGCTTACTGTTGCCTTTAGCTGCTGTGGCTTTTCAACTTAGAGCTCGGTGAGGAAATATTTCCCATGTATATTGAATCTGTTTATATGGATTTGTTTTGCCCGCATCTGGTTTCCCACAAGAACAAGTAGGTGTACATGGGGTGTATTGTACCCTGCTCTGCTTAGAGAACAGCAAATAAAATGTTAGTCATGTATAGACTGTCATGGAGGTGGCAGAGGTATTTTGTTGTTCTAACCGTTATTTCCCCGTCTCTGGCACAGTTTAGGAGAAGCTGGGGAGAAGAGTCATTGTTGGATGACTCAGATGCACCATGCTGGACAGCTCCCAGCCTTTTGAGTCTCTTTTTGGGTTCCAGGAAGATGGGGACCGGAGTGAGACAATATTCACTCCTCACATCTACCTAAGGAGTGTCTGGAGAGTTCTATAGAAACCAAAGTCCATGCCCCAAGTCCATGAAGCAGCTGCTTTGGGCTGTGCTTGGAAAAGTGTGAGGAGTAGGCAGGCAGATAGATGCTCAGAGCTGGGGGCTGGCAGTCATTCACAAGAGGAGTAAGCAAGACTCATCTTCTGCTTGTGTGTGTACCCCCTAAACATAGACAAAAGCCCCACCCCTTGCCAATCCAGGGTCAAGAGGCCCCCAAATGCTGGACTGATCATGTCTGGAGGGTGGGGCTTAGCTGCATTTTAAGTGGGACAAGGAGACAATAGCATGAATCCAAGGAGAGCAACTGGAATGGGGAGGGATGTGGAAACACTAAGCCTCTGTTTCTTCATCTGTCAAATGGACCACTTCTGTGGGGTGTCCTGTAAGAATTCGGTACAGTAATGCAGGTGAAACCCTTAGCTCTGTGCCTGAACTTTTGTTATTATTTTAGAAGAATGTTAGTTCTTCTTTTATGAGAAATATGGAAGAAATTAGGATTGTTTTGTGCTGACAAGAGAAGGATTAGAGAAACACACGACAGCAGTTCTTCAGGTAGTTAAGGGATTGTTATGTGATGGGGGATCAAACTAATTTTTAGTGTTAAGACACTATGACTTAAAATATGGCCTTTGCAGGGAGGCACATTTTACGTCATAAGAGTGTTTGCTGCAGAGATACTCAGAAGCAAGCAGGCATCCTTGTCAGGTATCAGGCTCCGCCGCCAGACTTGCTCAGACAGAGGCTGGGTGGCCACGGCACTCAGGGGGAAGTAAATGCCTGCCCCTGGTGGGACATTGGTTGGATTAGATGCTGATGCTTCAGTCTTCTTCCATCTGTACAATGCCAGGAAATTTAAGAAAGGGCTAAATTTTTTAACTCCTTGAAGAGAATTCGTGAAATCAGCAACTGTGTAGAAAAAACTGGACAGTAGAGTTTCTGAGGTTCTTGGGGAACCAGTGAGTATAAAATAGCAAGCTCGTTTGCTTAGAGAAGATGATTCTCAGCAGTGTCCTCATAGTGTTAGTTTGTGAGGGCTGCCACAGGTTGGACCACAGGCTGGGCGGTTGAAACAACAGAAATTTATTTCTCACAGTTTTGGATGCTGCCAAGTCCAAGATGAGGATGTTGGCAGAGTCAGTTTCTTCTGAGGTCTGTCTCCTTGGCTTGTAGATACAGGGTCTCTTCTCCCGGCACCTTCACATGACCTTTCCTCTGTGGGTCTGGAACCTAATCACCTCTTCTTATAAGGAGACCAGTCACTGGATTAGGGCCCAGCCCAGCGGCCTCACTTAGACTTAATCATCTCTTTAAAGACCCTATTTCCAAACACAGACACATTCTGAGGTAGGGGTGGGGGTTTAGGACTTAAGCATTTGGTAGGGGGAGCACACAAGTCAGCCCAGAACACTCATAAACAACAACAAAAAGGACTTATCCTTTGAGTCGCTGGGATACTTGGCCAGGACCAGCCTTGAGAATCTGCGCACCGGGCCCTTGACCCTGTATCCTGTGTTGGTTCCCTTCTCTTAGGTGAACGGCCCTTTCCCTGCACGTGGCCGGACTGCCTTAAAAAGTTCTCCCGCTCAGACGAGCTGACCCGCCACTACCGGACCCACACGGGGGAGAAGCAGTTCCGCTGTCCGCTCTGCGAGAAGCGCTTCATGCGGAGTGACCACCTCACCAAGCACGCCCGGCGGCACACCGAGTTCCACCCCAGCATGATCAAGCGGTCAAAAAAGGCGCTGGCCAACCCTTTGTGAGGTGCTGCCCACCGGCGCCAGGGAGGGACGGACCCGGGCGGACAGAACCACTCCCAGCAAACAGACACGTGGAAACCACGGCCCAGAAGAGGCACGCCGCCAGCACAGGAAGTCACTGCTCTTTGGTCACTAGTCTAATTTTCCTCTCCTTGCGTTGTTTTTTAAACAGCACATTGTAGCCTAAGATCAAAGTCAACACTTGGTCCCCTTGCAGAGGCAATTCTGAACCGTCTCTGACTATTGGAGGGAAGGCAACTGCTTTTTTTTTTTCCTCTCCTTAATTTTTTTGGGGGGGAAGGGGAGGGGGTGGTGGGTGGGGGGGGAGGGGGAAGGCCAAGCTGGGGGTAGAATTTTAAACATTCAACACTGGTGTACATATGTCTGACTGGGTGAGTTGACCTGTGGCCTCCCACAGTGATTCTGGGCCCTTTCTGCTTGCCGTCTCTGATTTGTTTTCTTACCTTTTAATGTAATGATGAGTGTGCTTCAGTTTCTTTAGCAAAACCACTCTCTTGAGTCACGTTACCTTTTGAGATAAAAACAAAAACAAAACACAAAAAAACAAAAAAAACCGCCATAGCACAGCTGTCTTTATGCAAGCAAGAGCACATCTACTCCAGCATGATCTGTCATCTAAAGACTTGAAAACACAAAAGTTAACTTCTAGTCAATGGGTAAGCAGTCTGAATTTATACTAATCAAGACAAACCTTCGAGAGGTTACACTTAAGTACAGAACTTTCGAACCTTGCTTTGTATGAATTGTACTTTTTGAACATAAGCTGCACTTTTATTTTCTAATGCAGAGGATGACTAAGTTAAATACATGCTTTAAGGATAGAAGCAGACATTCTGTTTGGAACCACGGTATAATCTGCTTATTTTACAGTATACACGTTTCCCTATGAAATGGCAGAGATGTGAGGGCAGGATATACACAACAGATGCTGAAGGAGTAGGAGGGTAGTTTTTGTTTTTGTTTTTTAATTTAAGGAGAACAAATAATTTTAACTCTATTAACTTTTCCAAATTTTCCAATCCTTTTAATTAACCTCATCGTATTGTACCATAATGCCACGAATGGAGAGGGCTTTGACTCTGTTGGGTTTTATTTGAATGGGTGTGTAACAGTAACTAGCTCTGGAAATGTCTGTTTTTTGGGGGAAAAAGGTTTGCTAGTTACCTTCCCGTGTTCCTACAAAACTCCCACTAACAGGTGCAAGAGTTATGTAACAGGAAAAGGGAGCTGAAATGTGAAAAGAAAAATAACATACCCCTATGAGTAGAGAGTGCTAAGGGAAAATACCATGATGATTTCAAGAGGAGACTCTGCAAAATTGTCCCTTTTGGAGAAGGAAGGAACATGGAATGTGTAGGAATGAGAACACATCACTGTATCTTTTACGTCAGTAGCTTCATCACTCTAGAGCTCATATCCAGGTGTCTAAAATGGCCTGAACCACTACATCCATAATACGCCATTTACCTGAAAACTTAATGTTGGCCTTTACGTGGCCAGAAAACTGAACTGAGTTTTCATTATTAAGAAGAAACCTCAAATTAGGGAGTCAGCAGTGATCGTGGGGGAAATGTTTACATATTTTTATTTTTTTCATCAGAAACAACGTTTTCTGATGATTTTATCTGATATTTAAAACGGAGCTATGGTGCACTCTAGTTTATACATGTGCTATCGAAGCTGTGTCGTGTAAACGTGGGGTGCCCACCCACAAGTGAACTCGGAATCTCACCTGACACATGCTCTTTTCCAGGTCAGAACCTGTGTGGTCTCCTGCGGCAGGCGTGGGTCACAGCTGACTCCAACTTCCAATACAATAGCCATCACTAGCACGGTGTTTTTCTTTTTTGTTCGTTTAACCAACGTAGTTGTATTAGTAGTTCTATAAAGAGAACTTTTAACATTAGGGACTGGGAGCAGTCCACAGGATAAAAAGGAAAATGTTTTCTCACGGGAAAACATGTCAGGAAAAATAAAGAACACTTTCTACCTCTGTTTCAGATTTTTGAAACGCTTATTTTAAACCAAATTTTAATTTCTGTGTCCAAAATAATTTTAAGGACATCTGTTCTTCCATACGAAATAGGTTAGGCTGCCTATTTCTTACTGAACTCATGGAACGGTTCTGCTTGTGATCCCCTGCACGCTGCCTTTCAGTGAGTGAGGAGTTTGGGGGTTGCCTAGCAACCGACTAACTTGTACAAACTCATTTTTCCCTCACAGAACGAAATGAAGGAAAACCAAGCAAAGTCAGTGAAAGACAATCTTCGTAGTTTCAGGAGTAAAACTATATGTGGCTTTTGTCCAGCACTTAGATGGATGTAAATGCAGCAACTTGTTTAAAAAAAATGCACAATTTACTTCCCCCCAAAAGTTGCTACTTGCCTTTTCAAGTTGTTGAAGAACACACATTTGATATTCTCTTATATGTTATAGTAACGTAACGTATAAACTCAAGGCTTTTTATTCTTTGTGATAAATCCTGTTTTAAAATGTCACAAAACAGGAACCAGCATTCTAATTAGATTTACTATATCAAGGTATGGTTCAAATAGGACTACTAGAGTTCATTGAACACTAAAACTATGAAACAATTACTTTTTATATTAAAAAGACCATGGATTTAACTTTAAAAAATCCAAATGCAGGATAGTAATTTTTGTTTACTTTTTTAACCAAACTGAATTTTTTGGAAGACTATTGCAGGTGTTTAAAAAAGAAAGGAAAACTGTTTTCTCTAATACTGTAAGTAGCTGTCATATTCTGGAAAATTTAATAGTTTTAGAGTTAAGATAACTCCTCTCCTTGGTTAGGGAAGAAGAAAGCCCTTCACCACTGTGGAACGATGCCCTGGCTTTTAAGGTCTAGCTCTATATCATGCTTCTTTTGAGAATTAGGTTTGGTAGTTATAATTACAGAAACTGATTAGCTGTCAGTTTGCAGGTAGATTTAGCACAGTACTCATCACTCTGGGTAGATCGAGATATTCTTTCACAACAGATGAATGATCTGTAACACTGTAAGATACTGATCTTTACAACTGTTTAATCAGTTTTATTTTTGTACAGTATTAGTGACCTAAGTTATTTTGCTGTCCCGTTTTTGTAAATCAAATGAAATTATAAAAGAGGATTCTGACAGTAGGTATTTTGTACATATGTATATATGTTGTCCAAATAAAAATAATAAATGATAAAGATTGACTTGTTCCAGCCATCATGTGTTGTAAAAGGGGCGTATTTTTGTCCTAACGAGGGTTACTTCTTTAACCTGTGGATTTTACGATGAAGGCAAAGATGACTTACCCTCCGCCTTTCAACCTGTGAGACACTTGTGTAGACCTTGTGTGTCTTTGCTGTTCACAGACCTCTGAGGAAGTAGACGGAACGAAGGCCATGTGAAACCTCTGTATTTTGCTGGAGGGGAATATTTATATTTTCAGGTAAATCACCTAAAGAGGTTTATAAAGCTGATAACTATGCTGGGGTGTGCTGGGAACTAGTCAGAGAATTTTAGAGACTGGTTATTCTCTTGAGATACAGTATTGGGAAGGACACACAAGTTGAAATCTCAAAGGCAAAACACTAGAACCATTAGGCCAAGTGAAGATGAACTCCAAAGTGTGTGTGTGTGTGTGTGTGTAATTTAGTCTAGATAATCTAAAACATAATTCTAGTATAATCTAGTGTAGATACATAGTAGCTAGCTATTTATTATGCTTTTATTGTATGCTGGTCACAGTGCTAAGTGTTCAGGTCTTTTTTTTCTCATTTGATCTTCACAGCAGCTCTGTACAGCTCCTTACAGAAGATACACCACATATTTCAGGTGAGGAAATAACTAACTTGCTAAAAGACAAGTCCTAGTAAGTGGTATAGACCATATTTAAATCTGGATCTGCTGAATCCAACCCTCCATCTTTCTATGCCTGTATCAGGGTCTTTAACTTGACCCATTTTACTGAGCAACTGTTAGTGCCACAAATTGTTGTCACTGAGGAGGACTCTGGCTGTGTGTTCTTTGATTTTGTAACTTATAATCTTTTGTTTATAATGAGGGACTTTCTGTAACTTGTTTTAATTTAGAACATTTTGGTAGCAATAGAAATTTTGGATACATTTTTGTATGGTACATGTATGGTATATATAAAATTATTACTTTGTTTTTATTTTTAAGAGGTAAAGCATTATGTTACAGGAGAATGTAGGGTGGGTTTCCAGAATTGGATTTTTTATATTAAAAAATGTTAAGAAGAAAAGTGAAAAAAAACCAGACAAGCTTTCTCTGCATTCAAGGAGTTTATATGTTGGTGGATGGAAACAAGGAAACAGGTAAACAAGTTACCTTATAATTTTGCATATTGATAAGCATGATGAAAACAGAGTCAGGTGACTTGGGTGTTGGGGAAAGGCTCCTTTAGATTGAGTCTCCCTGGGGGGCACTAAAACATTTGAACTGGGACCTTGGTGTCACAGAGGAGCCAGGCCTGTAGATGTAGAGGGAGCGAGGGGAGCCAGTGTGAGGAGTTGGGCAGGGAGGCGATCGGGATTTTGGAGGAACTCGAAGGAAGGTGGAGTGGCTGGAGGATAAACAGGGAAGACAAGGGGGAGATGGGAAGTCAGGGTGGTTGGCAAAGGCCAGGTCCCTGGGGTCTTTCGTATTGCAGGTGGTGATGTTTGATTTGGGGTCTAAAGACAGGGGACTCTTAGGAAAGATAAGCAGAAAAAGGCTATCATCAGATATATATTTCAGGAAGCTCCTTCTGGATGCTGGGTGGAAAATGGGTGTTAGAGGGGCAAGAGTAGAAGCAGGGAGACTGGCATTTGTCCAGGCAAGAGATGACAAATCATCATTTGGAGCAGGCTGTTAGCAGTACTGGTAGAAAGAAATGAATGATTACAAAAAAAATACCTTGGACTTGGAACTGTCTGGATGTCAACAATACAAAGATCGTGTCATGACTTCAGATTATTGTGGCCTGAGCAACAGGTTAATGTACTTTGATGAGATAGAGGAAAGGAGAGGGCTGGTGTGAAGGAGAATCGTGGACTCACCTGTGGACATGTTGGGGTTGAAGTGCCTGTCAGACCGCATGGAGTCAAGAGAACGATTGTATACATCAGCTTACAGCTCAAATAAGCAGTCTGGACTGGATATTTGGAAGTCACAGTTATGTGTGATGGTAACTGAAGCTACAGAAGTGGATGAGATCACCTGTGGCAGAAAAAAGAGGGAGGGTCCGAGCCTAGAGCAGAAGAGGAGGAGGAAAAGGGTGGGGTGGGCAGGGGAAGACCAAAAGGTAGCTCAAGAAATACTTAGAAAACCACAGGGTCATAGAATAAGGGGCAGAGGGGGAGGCAGAGTAATCAGTTGTGTCGAATGTCACTGGGGGCTGTGGTAAGACTAAAGCTGAAATGTGTCCACTGTGTTTAGGTATCTGAAGTTATTAGTGACTCACTAGAGCTACATTAGAATGGTGGAAACAGACATCTGGTTGGGGAGGGGGAAGAAAAATCAGGAGGTAGAAAATCATAGGTAGGAAGTATGGGCATTTCTTGCACAGTTTGCAGAAAATAAAAACAAAAACAGCTTTGAACAAAACAGCATCAGATAGGAAAAAGAAAGGAGACACAAGAAAAACAAATTAAGAAGGAAAATAGAGTCCACATGTCACCTAAACCTCCTTATTTGAAGTTAGATTTTTCAGTTTGGATCAAAAACCAAAATTTGTGTGTGTGTGTGTGTGTGTGCATGTATTTCACTAGAGGCTCACCTAAAATGAAATGACAAGGATTAAACACAGTGACTGGTAAAGATAAACAAGGCATAGGTCAACAAAGCATAATTCAGGAGTAGTCATATTGAAATCAGAAAAGAACAGAATTTGATGGAAAAAACTGGGTGAAAGAGGGGATTACTTTTATAGGCACATTTTCTGTTGAAGATGTAACTGGCTAGTAACATTCCATCAAAATACATAAAGCAAAAATGCAAAAAATACCCAGGATAATTTCATGAAAACTACAGTCTTACCTGAAAAAGACAGGATTTTGGTAATATGCATATTCTTTTCAAATATCTGTGGAACGTGTACAAAAATATAAGATACAATAAAACTATAGGTAACACATTATAGACTACATTTTCTGACCACAAGGCAATAAAGTGAATAATTCATAACAAAAGGATAATTTTTTAAATACTAGAAATTAAAATACTGTCTTAAATAATTCTTAGAACAAGGAGAATACAAATTATAAGTTTTATGCTTTTTTAATTTATAAGTTTGCGACAATAAAAATATAGAAACACTATATATCCAAAATATACCCCAGAGTTTTACTTAGAAGAAAAACTCAGAGCCTTGTATGTTTTTAATATCCATGAACAAATGAAGATAAACTAATTAATTCAAGAAGCCAGAAAAACAAAATGTGGGAAAAGCATGAGGAGAGAATAAAATTATAGTGAGATTGACATATAAACCCAGAAGGGGGATCTTTGAAAGGACCAATAAAATTTACTTTCAACAAAGCCAAACAAGAAAAATAGAAAATACATATTATGAATGAAGAGAGATTAACTATAGATATAATAAGGTAATAATTTTGGATATTTTGATTAAATGGCTTTCCTAGGAAAAGAACAGTTTTGATGAGCAGGACAGTATAGAGTAAAAACTATAAAAGAATTTGACCAATGTCAGAGAATTTCAGCACCCGATAATGCTATAGGCAAAATCTTTCAAACCTTTAAGGAACCAATATCTCTTTTAGAATTTAAACTGTTAGAACATAAAGCATAGAAAGTGATGGGAAACATCTCAATTCGTTGTAGGAAGCTAGTTTAACTGACTTACAAGAACAGTCAAAAGTATTTTGTAAAAGAAAAGTAATGTAGGAGAATTTGTCCTACCAGGAATTACAGCCTATTGTGAAGACATAAGAATTTAATATATTTTATGAGTGGCATTCCAAATCAGTAGGAAATCATTGTGTTCAGCCAATTGACTATCTGAAAAAATATTAAGGTACATCATGCTGTATACCAAAGTAAATCCAGTATCGATTAAAGATTTAAATAAAGTGATTAAAGCACTTGAAGAAAATATAGGTGAAGATTCATACATCATGACTTGCGGAAGAACTCAAATATACAAATGTAAAGGTAGAAACCAATAACAGAAAGATGAATAGATTTAACTATTTAATAATGTGAAACTATTATAAATGAAAATTTAGACTAAACAAAATAAAAAGGTACAGATATGGAAAAAATGCACTTCAAAAGGGTCAGTATCTAATACAAAACTTCTTACAGGTCAGTATGAAAAACATTTAGAAAAATCTGAAAAAATGATATGAATTGACATTATAAAATGACTAAAAACTGTCAAAAAAATTAAAAATGTTAACCATGCTTTTAGTCAGAAACAATATAAAATAATGACATACAGTTATATTTACCTATGCAATTAGTAAAAAATCACAAAAAATAAAGCACCCATTTTGTCAAGAACTGGGGGAAACAGACATATTGTTAGTGGGAATCCAGTTTGGCACATTTTTTTAGGAGACAATTGGGCCATAAGAATTAAAAAACTACGAAAATGTTCTTAAAACTTCAAGAAGAGCTGTCTGGAAGGGAGGTAAACATGAGGCATCCAAGCTTATATTGTCTGTCTTCCTCTTCACACAAGGTTATCAGGTTCCCATCATCTCTTACCTGTACTCCTTAAATAGCCTCTTAACTAGTCCAGTTTCCTCCATAGTTCCCTCTTAATATATCATCTTCCATTTTGCAGTGTCATTGATCCCAGATATAGCTTATGTCCTTCCTTTTGTAAGGACCTCCCATGCCTCATTGCCTGTAGGATTAAAGTCAGTCTTCTAAATATGGTTTGCAAGGTTCTCCATGTTCTGATCCTTGCTAGCTTTGCTAGGCACACCTTTCCCCGCTACTATTTTGTCGTCCATTTATAATACTCTCTGCTTGTAATATTTACAGGTATGTTACTTCTGTTCATATTACTTTTTAAATTTAAAATTCAGTCCTCTCCTCCCGTCCCCCTATCGGTCTAATTCTCTACAGTGAAAGCTGTACCTTCCCCCAGGAAGCTTTCTATGACTTTCAGGGTTGAGTTAGGTACCCCTCCATTTGCCCCCATTAAACACTGTGAACTGCTTACTCCACATTTTATGTTTGTGAGATTCATTCATGTCATTATAGCAGTTGTAGTTTGCTCACTCTCATTTCTGTATTCAGTTATAAGAATGTTCTACAATTGTTAAATAATTTCTCCAGATTTTGATTAGTATGAGTAGGGCTTCTATTTGTATTCTTGTGCATGTGTTTTGGTGAACATACATACTCATTGCTGTTGGGTATATATCCAGGACTGGAAGTGCTCAGGCATAGGAGGAGGTAGGCATATATACTAAAAACAGCCCACAGGAATCTGTGCCCTAATGATGGATGGGCTTTGTGATAGGAATATATCCAGGTGGGCCTAATATAACTACACCAACCACTTTAAAAGCAAGTTTTCTCCAGCTGGGAGTAGAAGAGAAAGTCAGTTTTGAAGCACAAGGGATACTTGCTGCATCGTTGTGGGCTTGATGATACAGGGGTCCACAAACAAGGACTGGAAAGTGGTCTCTAGGAGTAGACGGTGGCCCTCAGCTGACAGCCACCAAGGTAACAGGGCCTCAGTCCTACAACCTACTGGATTTTGCCAACAATGAGCTAGGATATGGATTTCTCCCTGAAACTTCTAGATGAGGACTCAGTCCTCCCAGTACCTTGATTTCAGCCTTGTGATACCGTGAGCAGCTGCCTCGACTTCTGATCTTCGGAACTGAGTTAATAATGGTTTTGTTTTACACTTGTGATAATTTGTTATACAGCAAGAGAATACCAATACATAGAGTTTGCATGTATTCATTTTAGTAGATGCTGTCAACAGTTTTTCAAAGTACCAATTTCTGTTTTCACCAGCCGTGTATAAGCTTTTCTGTTGCTTCTATCAAATCAATACATGTTTCTTTTAACATAATCACGGAATATAAAGCATCCAGTAAAAACTTGCCTTATTAAATGTCTAAGAATTAATCAATAGTGAAATAAAATTAAAAGTGAAATGTAGCATTCAGTGTCTCATGTAAAACAAGGAAAATTCTATAACATCTTTTCTTAAAAACTATAAAAATGTTTATATCCTTGACCAAGCAGTTGCATCTCCAAGGAATTTTCATGAATGTCTTCAAAGATTTAGTTTCAAAAATGTGCATGGTAGTATTGTTTACTATAGTGAAAATTTGAAAACAATTTCAATATTTAGTTCTAGTGGACCCTTTAAATAACAATGGAATATTATGCATCCATTATAAATGATATAGAACAGCTTTTCACCAAGGATATTCTGTAGAACATTAATTCTCCAAACGTTACATTATAGAAGGCTCCCATGATTAAGTAAGTTTGGGATATTTTGGCAAGGTGAACCAGGTTTCTCCACTGCAGCTCTTTGCATGCCTTTAATCTAGTGGGCATTGTTAACACCTGAGGCACGACACTGCATGCAGACTTGCACTACCCTATTTGATTATGTTGTTGCTTTGTTTGAGGGGACGTTTTGCAAATTAGTCTTTGGGAAATGACAGACACATGTTCACAATGTATCTGGCACAAAAAGTGACATGAACAGTATAGTCCCTCTGTACAACATGTAGGAAAAAGGCTAGAAGAATTTGAAGGGTATTACACAAAAGTATTAAATGTGATTATCTTGATGGACAATTTTTATATTCCTTATCTGTATTTTTTAAAAGTTTTCTATAAAGTGAATATAGATTACAATTGTAAAAAGGGGAAAAAAAGGAAATGCCAGAAATCAATCTAAATACCATCTCTTGGAACAGCAACATTAGACCTCTAGCTCTTGTATTGGAGTTAACTTGCTATACGGCCTGGCCTTAATCAAATTAGATTTGTTAAAGTTCGGCTTCTCCATTGCCTCTGAGGCCACGTGAGGCCAACCTGGGGCGCGGAGCAGGGGCGCGGGGTGGGGGAGGGGCGGCGCGTGGTCACGAGCTCCAGCTGGTTTGAGTTGATTTGGGGCAGCCTCCGGGGCTGCCGTGGGGGCAGAGCAGCGAGTTCTCGCGTTGTCTCATCTGCGCTCTAATTAAGTCCACGTGTGTTCGCGCTGGCGTGTGAAGCACTTGCTTCTTCAAGTCTCGGCTTTTCCAAGCGCGGGGCGTGCTCCTCCGGTCTTCTCTATCAACTCAGTTCTTCCCAGGTCAGGATACCACATTGAAGGTTTTCTGAAAAGACGAACCGCGTTCAAATCCTAGCTGGGAACCCAGTGGAGGCAAGTCACTTAATTTTTTGTCTCACTTTCCTTAACTATGAAAAGTGTGCTTATATGTAGTGCCGCATAGAATTGTTGTGAGGATTTAAGCACGGTACTAGGTTTTCAAGAAATATTTGTTCTTTCCGTCTCTCACTTCCACTTAGGCCGTCAGTTAATACTAGGAGTTACCACTCTGATTTCCTTCATGGGTCGGTTGTTTTCTTTTTTTAAAATTTATTTTATTTATTTATTTTTCCTTCACGGAGGCATTGGGGTTGAACCCAGAACCTCATGCACGCCAAACACGTGCTCTACCACTGAGCTATACCCGCCTCAAGCCCCCCAACCCCTCTTCCCCAGGCCCACTGTCCCCTAAACCCCCTGCCCCCAACCCTGCCGCCCCAACCCCCCCGCCGCCCCCAACCCCCCTGCGTCTCCACTCCCCAAACCCCTGCTCTCTGCCCCGCAACCCCCTGCCCTCCTCCCCCCTCCAACCTCTCCCCGCCCTGCAGCCCCCAACCCCCTGCCCTCCCCACTCCTCGCCCCCCAACCCCACTCGTCCCCAGCCTCCCATCCCCCTCCCCCAACCTCGCAAACCTCCCCACCCCTGCTCCTCTCACCCCCTCCCCCCACCCCCCCATCCAGTTTTCTTACATCAGCCTTTGCTTATGAAAGAGCGTGAGGTAGTTAGGGTGGGCAGTGGTGCTGCCAGCAAATTATGGCCTTGGTCAAACATGATCTACCGCCCGTTTTTATAGAGCTAGCAAGTTGAGAATAGCTGCTACCATTTTCTTGTACATGTATTTTATTGAAGTATAGTCAGTTTACAATGTTGTGTCAATTTCTGATGTATTGAATAATGCTTCAGTCATACATGAACAAACACATATTTGTTTTCATATTCTTCACCATAAGTTACCACAAGATATTGAATATAATTCCCTGAGCTATACAGTATGAACCTGTTTATCTATTTTGTGTGTGTGTATATATATAAAAAAGTATTTGCAAATCTTGAACTCACAATTTATCCCTTCCCACCCCCTTCCCCGTCTGGTAACCATACATTTGTTTTATGTGTCTGTGAACTTGTTTCTGTTTTGTAAATAAGTTTATTTTTTTTTTGGTTCCACATGTAAGTAATATAATATGGTATTTTTCTTTTTCTTTCTGACTTATTTTGCTTAGAATGACAAACCCCAGGTCCATCTGTGTTGCTGCAAATATCATTTTTAATGGCTGAGTAGTAGTCCATTGTATAAATATACCACACTTCTTTATCTAGTCATCTATTGATTGATGGACATTTTAAGTTGTTTCTCTGTTTTGGGTATTGTAAATAGTGCTGCTATGAACGTTGGGGTGCATGCATCTTTTTTGAATTAAGGTTCCCTCTGGATATCTTCCCAGGAGTGGGATTGCTGGATCATAAGGTAAGTCTATTTTAAATCTTTTGCGGAATCTCCATACTGTTTTCTGTAGTGGCTGCACCAAACAACATTCCCATCAACGGTGTAGGAGGGTTCCCTTTTCTCCACATCCTTTCCAGCATTTATCGTTTGTGGACTTTTGAAAGATGGCTATTCTGACTGGTGTGAGTTGATACCTCATTGTAGTTTTGATTTGCATTTCTCTGATATTTAGCAATATTGAGCTTCTTTTCATGCACCTTTTGGCTATTTGTATGTCTTCACTGAAGAATTGCCTGTTTAGGTCTTCTGCCCATTTTTGGACTGGATTGTTTGTTTTTTTTTCTTAAGTTGTATGAGCTGTTTATGGAGTCTGGAAATTAAGCCCTTGTCACCTTTTGCAAATATTTTCTCCCATTCTGTAGGTTGTCGTTTTGTTTTTGCTTGTGGTTTCCTTTGCTGGGCAGAAGCTTATAAGTTTAATTATGTCCCATTTGTTGGTTTTTGCTTTTATTTCTATTGCTTGTGTAGACTGCTGTAGGAGAACATTGCTAAGATTTATGTCAGATAATGTTTTGCCTATGTTTTCTTCTAAGAAAGGGTTATAGCGTCCTGTCTTTGGCTGCTTCCATTTTAAATTGTTGAAGAAATCAAAATGAATTTTCTACCATACACATGAAAATGATATGAAATTCAGATTTCAGTGTTTATAAGTAAAGTTTTATTGGAACACAACCACTCATTTATATGTTGTCTATGACTGCTGTCACACAATGTCCGCGTCGAGTGTTGGTGACAGAGACTGTACAGCCTACAAAGCCGTTTCAGGTATCTGACTCTTTCCAGAAAAAGTATGCTGAGCTCTGCTGTAGGTTATTTCTTATCTGAGTATTTCTTGAAGACAAACTTTAAATATGAGATGTGTTGTGTATTGGATTGCATTTTTATTTAATTTTTTAATTGTATAGTTGACTTACAATATGTGTTGGTTTCAGGTGTACCACAAAGTGATTCAGTTATATGTATATATAATTTTTTTCCAATTATTTTCCATTATAGTTTGCTGCAAGATATTGAGTATATTTCCCTGTGTTATACAGTAAATTCTTGTTGTTTATCTATTTTATATATAGTGGTGTGTGGATTGCATTTTTAAAATTAATCAAAATAAAAGTATTTTGAAGGCTTAAGTTTTGAAGTTTCCATGTCCATCCCTTTTCTTCAACCCCAGTGAAGTCTGTGATGGGTTCAAAAGCTTGGCACAGCTAAGGCTGCATGTTTCCTTCTAGATGCTCTGCCTGTCTGTTAGTTAAGAGCTACCAGATTAGTGGTCAAGACTAGCTTTTAGGGTCAAGCTTTTAGCTTATAAACTGATTTTTAAAATAATTCAGATTTATTTTTTTATCATAGGTTCTAATTGATATTTAATCAGTGATGCCTTAAAACACTTCCTTTGTCCTTGACTTCCCTTGTTATTTAATGTGTAAACAAGCATCTGAGAAGACGCTGCTTTAAAGGGACCCTGTGATCCCTTTGCAACGTGAGGATTCCTGTGCAGTGTGACCCCTGTCACTTTCACCTTTCTTTGTAGGTGAGATGTTGAGATACTAATGGTAAGTGTTCTGTTTTATAGTGCAAAAGGCAGTCCCCTAACAGGGACAATGGAGTGTCTTGGGTAAAGCCTCTGCAGACTTTTTTTCTCCTTCCTCTCAGGAATGAGTATTTTGGTACAGACTACCTGTAACCTGGCCAGCTCTGGCTGCATAGATTAGGGCTACACTGGGCCTAAGTAATTGGAGGGTGAGTTGTCCATTATCTTATAGTTCTTCTATAAAAGTAAAACTCGATTAAATGGAACTGGCTCTAAGCAAAGCGGTACCCAAGCAAGTGAGATTTAAAGGGCCACAGCCCTGTGTTTGAATGATAATAATGCCAAACGGAATTCGATTTGCTTGTTCTAAGAGAGACCCTTTTGTTGTTCTCAGGCAGAAAGAGCACACCCCCTGGAGACTCTTGGCATGCAGGTTTTCTTCTGGTGCCAGCTCTCAACAACCACATTTACCCATTTTTAGAGTACATGCACTTGCTTTGTTAGTCCTAGGAAAAACCATAGGGCCTTGAATCATCTTTGCATTTTTACTGGCTTGGAACCATCACTGTTTGCAGAACTCCCCCTAAAGCAGCAGTTTTACCCGCCCTTCCACTCCCTTCAGCCCCTTTGGTTCAGCACCTCTGCTAGAGTCTTTTTCTAGCTATTCCTGCAGATTTTAGACCCTGCCTAGGCCACACTTTTAACTCTATGTATAAGAGTTCTAGATAGACAGGGATCTCCCATAGAGACAGTGCTAAGTTGCTTATAGTTTCTCCAACCTTTTATTATCTTCTAAGAGGCATTCAGTAATTTTACTATGTAGTGTTTATGCTGTCCAAGATTCCAGCTAACTTTCCCTATTTTTAAGGGAGTCACAGATAAGTGAATTTTTTTAAAAGGTTTTTTTTCTTAACTCACTGTTTGAAAAATTTCTTTATCTTTTTTTGGGGAGGAGAATTGGATGGATTGATTGATTGATTGATTTAATGGAGGTACTGGGGATTGAACCCAGGACCTCACCCGCCCCACCCATAAGCACATTTTAAATGGTTTGTTTCTCTGAGTCAAGATCAGCATTGATGTGCAATCTGCTGTTCCTAAGTACCTCTGATAATGGCTAAAAATATGTTTTCTTTTTCTGTAGAAGTCAAAGCGACTTTTTAAAAGCCTACAATCACCTTCTGTGTTTCTCTGCTGGTCTTAGGTAATCAGCTTTGGGTATCCTCAAAAATAATTTTCTGTTATCACCACCCGTGGAAATACCAGTTTGCCTCTGAGGAATTTGCCTAAGTGAGTCAACCTTTATGCGTGTTTCAGTTCTGTTTATTTTTATTATCAAGGCTTATCATTTGTATTTTTTTCTCTTCAGAATCCTATGAAATGTCTCAACATTTAAAATATTTACTTTTTAAGTGTCCTCCAATTTAAATATCTGAGATTTTACATGTACTCCAAAAAGCATTTCAGAATGAGGCTGCCTGAAGTTTACTTTTGAAACTGGCATTTATTTAACTCTGGTGCTTTTGTGCCCCCCTGTCCTCTCAAAATGCTATTTGAAATCTTAATGATGATAAAGTATGCAGAAACACAACTGAAAAATAAGCTTAACGTATTCTGGGGAAATATACTAATGAGAAAACATTCTTATTTAGAAGTCAGAATAAGCTTCTTTTATCTTCTTGAGATGGGGAGAGGTGGGTTGGAGTAAAACTAGGGGTAGGGGGCTGAGTAGAATACTATAGAGTTTTTCATGAGAAAATGTTACACTTAAGAGAAATGAGGTATAAAGGTCAAAGGACTCTGCATTTACTCAGAGGAGGCAACATTATATTAACCATGGAAAGTTGGTCCATCTTTAAAGATTTGGTTGCTCATCCTTTGGGGCTCCTGAGCACATAGCATCATGAAATTACTGGCATTCTGTTGACTCTTGTCTTTCCCATGAGGCTCTTAGTTCCTTGACTGTGTAACTTATCTTCACATAGCACGCCTCCACCCTGTCCTTCTGGGGCTCCCATACCTTGTCTCTCCCTGATAACTCAGATCGACCCAACCAGTGTTGGAAAAGAGAAGTCTTTTTGTCTGCTACATTTGCTTAGTTGGATTGTATGAGTCTGGGACTGCAAAAGGCCACGTGAAGGAACTGTGTGTGCAGGAGAAAAAGAGGTAACCTACAGAGGGAGAAGAGCTGAGAAGTGGAACCAGGGTGAGCCCTTAGGATATATGACAGCTTGGATACAGCTCTGCCTGTTCCACCCCTGTACTTCCCAGTTGTGTGGAAGTGAATTTTCTGTTCTGTTTAACCTAGTTTGAATTTGGCTTCTCTGTCTTTGTCAGCCTAAATAAAGAGATAAACTGAGGCAATTTCCTCAAATTACAGGAAATTGAGTCTATTCAGGAATAGCAGAGGAACTGCGGTTTGGGAACCACATGCTCTAGCAAGCTACACGCAGGCCAGTCCATCCAGGATTCAGGGTGGGCTGTAGTTATGGGCAGGAGGTGCAAAGAGGGGGAGGTCCAGCCAGAGTCCAGGAGTTCACTGGTTTGAGGTTGGGGAGAGATTCTTGGTGGATGGTCATTGGTCAGGAGATAAGTCTCTGTCTGCTGTGAATCAGGAATTTATGGGCAATCAGTCTCTTAGTTCTTAAGAGTCTTCTGAGGGCGCATACGTGAGATCGTCCATTTCCCATCTTCCCGGTACATTTTAGATTAAACTCCTCTCACAACTTTCAACCAAGAATTCTACCACAAACCTGGTAAAAGTTTCTGTCACAAAGGTGGCAAAAAAAAAAAAAAGTTTGAAAAATCTTTTTATTATTTTGTTGTTTTACAAATCTCTGATTCCACATTTTTTAGACTGTGATATTTAGTCTTATCTGTTATAAGTCAAACAACATTGCAGTATTTCATTGACCAATGCTTCTTTTTTTAAAAACAACTTTATTATATTATTTCTGTGCAGTTAACTACATATATTTCAGATGTACAATTTGATGAATTTTGATAGAATTATACACCTATGAAACCACCACCACAACCGATACCTAATGTTTCCATCACTCCCCAAGAGGTGCAGATTTTGAATTCCCAATTTACTCCTTCCCACCCCCTTTACCCACTGGTAACCATAAGTCTGTTCTTTTGTGAGTTTGTTTCTGTTTTGTAAATAAGTTTGTGTCTTTTCTTCAGATTCCACATATAAACAGTATCATGTAGGATTTTCCTTTCTCTTTCTGGCTTACTTCTCTTAGAATGATGATCTTCAGATCCATCCATGTTGCTGCAAATAGCATTATTTTCTTTTATATGGCTGAGTAGTATTCCATTGTATGTATGTGTGTATATGTGTATATACACAACTTCTTAATTTTTTTATTGAAGTATAGTCAGTTTACAATGTTGTGTTAATTTCTGGAGTACAGCATAATAATTCAGTTATACATATACATACATATTTGTTTCCATATTCTTTGTCAGTATAGATTACTACAAGATATTGAATGTAGTTCCCTATGCTATGCATTGTAAACTTGTTTGTATATTTTATATGTAGGAGTTAGTATCTGCAAATCTCAGGCTCCCAATTTATCCCTCCCCCTCCACTCCAGTAGCCATAAGTTTGTTTTCTATGTCTGTGAGTCTGTTTCTGTTTTGTAAATAAGTTCATTTGCTGCCCTTTTTATAGATTGCACATATAAGTGATATCATATGGTATTTTTCTTTCTCTTTCTGGCTTACTTCACTTGGAATGATGATCTCCAGGTCCATCCATGTTGCTGCAAATGGCATTATTTTATTATTTTTTATGGCTGAGTAGTATTCCATTGTAGAAATATACCATAATTTCTTTATCCAGACATCTGTTAATGGACATTTAGGTTGTTTCCATGTCTTAGCTATTGTAAATAGTGCTGCTATGAATATTGAGGTGCATGTGTCTTTTTGAATTTTATTTTTCTCTGGATATGTGCCCAGGAGTGGGATTGCTGGGTCGTATGGTAAGTCTGCTTTTAGTTTTTTAAGAAACCTCCATACTGTCTTCCATAATGGCTGGATCAACTTACATTTCCAGCAACAGTGTAGGAGGGTTCCTTTTTTTCCCACATCCTCTCCATTATTTGTCGTTTGTGGACTTTTGAATGATGGCCATTCTGACTGGTGTGAGGTGATACCTCATGGTAGTTTTTATTTGCATTTCTCTAGCAATTAGCATCTTTTCATGTGTTTGTTGGTCATATGGATGTCTCCTTTGGAGAGATGTCTATTTAGGTCTTCTGCCCATTTTTTTGATTGAGTTGCTTGTTTTTTGTTGTTTTTTGATATCAAGCTGTATGAGCTGTTTGTATGTTTTGGAAATTAGTCCTTTGTTGATTGCATCATCTGCAAATCTTTTCTCCCATTCTGTAGGTTGTCTTTTTGTTTTGTTGATGGTATCCTATGCAAAAGCTTTTCAATTTAATTAGATCTTGTTTATTTTTGCTTTGATTTCCATTACTCTAGGAGCTGGTTTGAAAAAAAAATTGCTGTGATTTATGTCAAAGACTGTTCTATGTATGTTTTCCTCTAGGAGTTTTATAGTATCTAGTCTTACATTTAGGTCTTTAATCCATTTTGAGTTTATTTTTGTATATGTGTTAGAGACTGTTCTAATTTCAGACTTTTACAGGTAGCTGTCCAGTTTTCCCAGCATCACTTATTAAAGAGACTCTTTTCTCCATTGTATATTCTTGCCTCCTTTGTTGATTAATTGACCATAACAGTATGGGTTTATTGCTGGACTTTTTATCCTGTTCCATCGATTTATGTGTCTGTTTTTGTGCCAGTACCATGCTGTCTTGATTACTGTAGCTTTGTAGTATAGTGTGAAGTCAGGGAGCGTGCTTCCCCCAGCTCCATCCTCCTTTTACAAGGTTGTTTTGGCTATTTGGGGTCTTTTGTGTTTCCATACAAATTTTAACGTTTTTTGTTCCAGCTCTCTGAAAAATGTCATTGGTAATTTGATAGGGATTATATTGAATCTGTATTTTGCCTTGGGTAGTATGGCCATTTTAACAACATTGATTCTTCCAATCCAAGAACACAGTATATCTTTCCATCTGTTTATATCATCTTCAGTTTCTTTCATCAGTGTCTTACAGTTTTCAGAATACAGCTCCTTTGTTTCCTCAGGTAGATTTATTCCTAGGTATTTTATTCTTTTGGGTGTGACCATGAATGGGTTGTTTTCTTAATTTCTTTTTCTGCTATTTCATTGTTAGTGTATAGAAATGCAACTGATTTCTGTTTATTTATTTTGTATCCTATAACTACCAAATTCATTGATGAGTTCTAGTAGTTTTCTGGTCACCTCTTCTAGAGTTTTCTATGTATAGTATCATGTCATCCACAAAATCATTTACTTCTTTTCCATTGGATTCCTTTTATTTCTACTTCGGATTGCTATGATTAGGACTTCCAAAATTACGTTGAATAAAAGTGACAAGAGTGGGCATCCTTGTCTTGTTCTTAATCTTAGAGGAAATGCTTTCAGCTTTTCCCCGTTAAGTATGATGTTAGCTGTGGGGTTGTCATATACGGCCTCTATTATGTTGAGGTATGTTCCGTCTATGCCTACTTTCTGGAGAGTTTTTATCATAAATGGATATTGATTTTTATCAAAGCTTTTTCTGCATCTATTGAGGCCACATGGTTTTTATTCTTCAGTTTGTTAATGTGGTGTATCACTTTGACTGACTTGTAAATATTGAGAAATCCTTGCATCCCTGTGATAAATCCACTTGATCATGGTGTATGATCCTTTTAATGCATTGTTGGAGTTGATTTGCTAGTATTTTGTTGAGGGTTTTTGAATCTATATTCATTAAGTGATAAGGGCCTATAATTTTCTTTTTTTGTGTGTGATATCTTTGGTTTGACCAATGCTGCTTTTTGAGATTTTTTTTTTTTTCAGAATGAGAGAGGGTGGGGGATTTAGGTGGTGATTTTAATGAACCAAGTATTCCCTCCCAGACCTTTTTGTTCCTCTCAATCCAAAATATTTTAGTTGTTTTAAATTGTTTATACCTAGTCTGCTACATAAGCAGTACTTTCATTGTTTAAAATTTTTAATCTCTAATTTCTAGTAAATTGCCCAAGAGCAAACTGGCAAACAAACACTGCTTCCTGCAGTCAGTTCAGATAGATAACATCTGTTCACTCCAGGGAGATTTTACAAATTTAAAAAAAAAAAATTGTTTTTAAAGCAACCTCTTTGTTCTCTAGTTCTTAAAAATTTTTTTCAGTCAAGGCCACCACTTTGCCTGTTTGTCAACATGTTCTACATTTTCTTAGGGTATTTCTCTTATATTCAGGCAACTTTCGTAAGTTTTTTTCAAAACAGAAAACCCCAAACCTCTAATAGGACGGTCAGTTTTTATGGCATATTCCTGAAAAGACCAAAAAAAAAAAAAAGTATAAGCATCAGAAATATTTGAGAAGCGTTGCATAGATTATTTCTCATTAGTTTAATTTTCTGCAGAGAAAAGGTTGGAAAGAACCTAAATTTCCATCAGACAGCCCCAATTAAATACATTATGACACTTAGAGAAAATGTAATAAAATTTGCAGTTAAGAAGAATGAAATAGAGCATATGATATGGGACACTTCTCAGGATAGATTTTGTGAACAGCATTGTTCAGTTCATTCAACCACTGTTTACTGAGTACCTTCTAAATGCCAGATAGCATTGAGGACACAGAATTTAAGGTGGACAAGTTCTCTGATTCACATGTCTACATTAGTATAGCTCATTTCTATTTGTGACGGTTAAGAGTATATATAAATATTATAAAGTATAATTTTAAAATATTCTTTGTATATATATGTATATTCAAATATACACACACACACACAATTATATATGTGTATATAAAATGTTTGCTTTTCAGTCTTCTGGAAGTATACCTAATAAAGTGTTCAAGTGATTGCCTCTGGGGTAGGGGAGAGGAGTCTGAGGTAAGAGAGAGCCTTCCATGTCTACCATTTGTGTACCATACACATGTATTTTCAATTTAAAATATATTAATTTTTTTGTATAATTTTTTGGACCTGAGGTGGGTAGGTAACTAGCTTTATATATTTTTTTAAGTGTAGTTACTGGGGATAGAACCCAGGACCTCATGTATGCTAAGCACACACTCTACCACTGAGCTATAAGCTCCCTCCTGAAAATACAGTAACTTAAAATACAACTTTCCAATAATTATAGGCAGTATTTATAACCTTCACTTTAAATATATAACCATTGTTTGTTAAGGTAGAGGAATCATTGATGGTTGAAATGACTCATTTCCCAATAAATCTGTCTGCTCCTGTATGACACATGTCTGGTGTTTGATAACACTTGTGGAATTGAATAAAGAGTACACTCTAGAAACTGGAGCCAGGGGCAACCAGAAGTAGAAAAACATAAAAACACGGAAGAAAGGGAGAATAATGTTAATAATATTAAAGAAGTACAACTAGAGAATGGCTGGTGAGAATTTTGGTTCTATACTACGGAAGTAATTGGGAAATTTACTGAGCTCAAGGGAAATTTAGCAGTCAGTGTTAGAATGGTGGTGAGGCAGGTAGGTCAGGCAATTTTTGGGTGGCAAATATTAAAAGGTAGCAAACTCAGAAGGCAACTCATGAGAGGGAGAAGAACAAGGTGTCCTTCAGTACAGGGTACTGTGGAGCCTCTGCAGGGACAGGATGGCTGCTCCACCCCAAATCTGGATCAGACTGTTAAGACTAATGATGCCTCCACCACACCAAGACATGTGAAAAGGTTTATTATGCACTTAAGAAGACTTCTGGAGAGAGCAGAACAGGCCCCAAGTTTCCCCAAAATGGCTTGAGAGCAGAGGAGGGGAGAGTGGTGTGGGTTTTCACTGTGGCTAGCGGGATGAGGTCAGGGTGAGGGTTCCTGTGGGTGGGCAGGGGCTGGTGAGGTTTGAACCCCCTGCTGGCATCAAAGGAGGAAGCACCTGAGCTCTGTATCAGCTCTCCCAGATATGGGGCACAAGCAGAAGAGGCTTATAAACCTCAGAAGTCAGACATCAACAACTGAGTCAGACTACTGTACAAGGTCCAGTGAGTTTAGAATCACTTGCCATTATTCCATTTCCATGTGAAAGAGATAGAAGGGAGAGAAAATTCTGAATTTCTACTGCCCTGTATTTTAGGACTGGTAAGGAAGGAGTGCAATTCTGGAGAGAAAAAGAAACCCAAGGGACAAAGATAAAGTGTGAAAATGACATAGGAAAGATGATACAATTAATTTAAAATGCCAGGCATTCTCAAAGATGATCTAAGGAGTCAGTGGATTTGCAGGCAAGGTTGCTAGTGTCAGAAAGTGGCTACAGAATTTGAAGTTTGAGACAAAGATGGGAATTCCCAGGAAGGGTTTTGTACAAAAAGGCTTTTAATATCAGTATTAAATTTGTTATTTATATCAATTTTGCTTGGCAAAATTCTTGACATGATAAGACCAACAGAAAATGAAAGATAGAGAATATATATAAAAAAGAACAAGAAGGAAAATACAATGTCCCCAAAAGAAGGCAGTCAAATACAGAAATTCAACAAGAAGGCAGTCAGTTACACTAGGTAGGGGAGGCTCAAATCTCAGTCCTGCCACCTCTCACTGTGTAACTTTGAGTAAATAGGTGACTTGACTTCTGTAAGCCTTAGTTATCTCCTCTGCAAGCTGGAAGATGATACCAGGACTTGTACAGTAGTTATAATGGCTTTAAAAGGATAGTATATATAACCTGCTGAACACGGGGTTCAACCAATGTTGATATTAACATATTAACATAAAGATTTTGAGAGTACTTGGCAAAAAGGGAGGAGTGAGGGTAGCTCTGTTTTGAAGCGTTATCTCATTTAATCCCCACAGCAACCCTGCAAGACAGGTGCCATTATTATCTCCACTTTACAGATGCTGAAATAGAAACAGAGGTGCTCTGTCACTGGTCCAGTGTAGGCACTGGAGCCAGCATCCAAGTACTGGTCCAATGTAGGCACTGGAGCCAGCATCCAAGTACAAGTTTTCATGGCTCCAAATTCTCCAGGCTGTCCTATACCAAGATGCTTTTCTTTGCTACTCATTCCTGGATATTTATCAAGTGAGAGAAGAGAGGAAGAACAATGGGTCTTAGAAAGAATAGAAATGTGAAAGTCTACAAATGTGTATGAGTCAGAAGAATGGAACTAGAATGTAAAATACTTTTGAGAATAAAAAGAAAAAAAAAAGAAAACAGATGAGGGAAAAATAATGGCCATATGTATATTCTTTTTTTAAAAAAACCTGCAATGTTTGTGGAAATTTTCTTGGCTAGGTGTTGAGGGAAATTGTATGTAAATATGTAAAATGTTAAGATAGCTTTTATAATTAAAACTTGTGAGAAAGAGATGCAAAATTGCTTTGGTGGGGGAGGGTGTAGCTCAGTGGTAGAGTGCATACCAAGCATTCACAAGGTCCTGGGTTCAATTTCCAGTACCTCCATTAAAGATAAATAAGACTCAGCGTTGGTGGTATAGTGGTTAGTATAGCTGCCTTCCAAAGATAAATAAATAAATAAAAACCCAATTACCCCTTCCACCCCGCCAAATTTTTAAAAAACAAAACAGAAAAATTGCTTTGGCAAAATTAAATGTACTTTACTAATACTATTAGAAATAATGTATTCTTTAAATGTTTCCTGATAATGTTTTAAGGCCAATTTTATGACCATAATTTTTTTAACATTTTTAAAGAAGAGGTCGGTGCACAGTAAGTGGAAAGAATGCATTTATCCAAAGAACTCCACTTAGAGTCACTTCATTTCCACATTCTTGTTGTTTTTGTTGATACAGGGGGCGGTGTCTCTCTTAACTTCAGATGACTGTTTGAAGACAGTCTCGAAGGCATTATTACTTGGTATACATACAAAATTTATGCCTGCAGCAACCAATCCTGATCCCAGTTTTTAACAGTTTTTAATACTCCATGCCTCTTACAAATTGCTTCAATCCCACTTTAAATTCCTCAACACTGAGTTTCTGAAGAGCCACAATGTTTGAAATTGAGGAGCAGAAAGAGAATGTGAATATGAAAACAGTAATTGTGTACAATTCCAGGAATCTATAAAGGGCAGTTAAATAGCCAAGTCCAAGCAAGATCCTGTCCTCTGGTTCACCTGCCTTTCATGATGCTCACTGAGATAGTACCCAGCCCTCTGTACCCGTCCTCTGTGTTCTCCTTAGACCCAAATCCAACAGATTACTGGTCCATGGTAACACAGCCTCTCTATAAAGAATTTTCATGCACTTGGAAGCTACAGCTGAGGCAGGAGGACAGGTAATGAACAGAATCTCTCCACCTGAGCTCTGTGGGTTCCGAAGGCTTCCTACTTATTTTTGTAAAATGAATCCAGGTTTATACAGAGTAGTTTTATCTTTCCACATTAGAATGTAAAAGGCAAGAAGAAACAGAACTAGTCTCCCTCAGAAGACACAATGGCAATCAGTTCATTAAGCCGGGCATTCTACTTCCCTTATTTTTATACTCAGTAATTATTTTTAAGACTAGATTTTGGCTATAACTTCTGTCAACTTTAATAATATGATAGACAGTTATTTTACCAGCAAAATCAAGTTTATTCAGGGACAACTAAAATAATTACAATTCAGAATATGCCAACTATGGTGGACCATAGGCAAATTCAGAAACAAGGAAGGGGAACTTGCTTTTGTAGAAAAAAAGAGGGGAGTTGGGAGGTTCTGTAATAAGTAAAGAATCCACTGGAGGAAGCTGGGAGTCCAAGGAGTGAAGGCTTCTCATTGGTTGAGCTGTTAATAGTTTCTGATTGGCCAGACTGTCATGGGGCAGAGAGGTGGTTTCTTCCTGCTGAATAGTAATGTAGGCAACACTTTCCTCTATGAGACGTATGCATAGGTTTTCTTCCTGTTTGGAGTAATTGATGATGCATGGCGCCCATGAAACCTTCCCCTACAAGCTTGTCCCAACTCCAGCTGTAGCTGAGGTTTTTTTTTTAATTCCACACTTCTTAAGAAGTTAGGGTTATAATCAGCCGAGAAACTCTTCTCTCTCTCTGATGATGACAAATGAGTCAGTTTTTATTTTAAAGGAGAGGGTATTTTTTAAAGGGTTTTCAGATACTGCTTTTTGCTTACTCTATATCAGAACAGTCTTACGGAGAATCCCGGGAGCTAGTATCAACAATAGGTAAGGCAAAACAACCAACAAGCATAAACAAGCAAGTAAAACTTGGCGGCAATAGCCTTCATGCTATGACTTGCTTTGGAATGAAAGACTCTATTAAAGTCTTTTTTTCTGTTAATAGGGATAATCAGATTGATTTTTTTAAGTTCTCGATATTTTATCAAATCAATAATTTTAACAGCTTTGGTGACTTATGATTGACATACAAGAAACTACATATATTTAAAGTGCACAGTTTATTTTGCCATACATATATACTCTTCATGAAGACCATCACAATCAAGATAACAAACACATCTATCAACCTCAATTTTCTTAGGCCCCTTCATAATTGCTCCATCTCTTCCCACCCACCCCTGCCACATACCCAGGTTACCACTGATTGTTTTCTGACACTATAAATTTGTTTGCTTTTCCATGACTTTTATATAAATGAAATAATACAGTTTTGTTTATTTGGGGGAGGTGGGTCTGACTTCCCTTGCTCGGCATAACTATTTTGAGCTTTGTCCATGTAAGATTCCATTCCATTCATCTATTGATGGGCACTTGGCTATTGCAAAGAAAGCTTCTATAAACATTCATGCAGAAATCTTTGCATGGACATATGCTTTCAATTCTCTTAAAATATTTAGGAGTAGAGTAGCTGTATCATATGGTATGTGTATATTTAACTTTTTAAGAAAGTGGCAAATTGTTTTCCAAAGTGGTTATACTATTCTGCTTTCCCAACAGACTTGTAGGAGAGTTTCAGTGTCTTCCAACACTTGGTCCTATATATCTTTTTAATTTTAGCTGTTTCAGTGAATGTGTAGTTGTATTGTGATGTGGTTTTAATTTGCATTTCCCTAATGACTAACAATGTGGAGCACTTCTTTATGTGCTTATTTGTTTGCATATCTTCTTTAGTGAGTTTTCTGTTGAAATTTTTTGCCCATTTAAAAAAATGGGTTATTTTCTAATTTGAAAGTACTGTATGTACTCTGGATATAAGCCCTTTATCAGATATATGCCCTGAAATTACTTTGTACCAGTTCGTGACTTGTCTTTTTCTTTTTCATTCTTTTACCAGTCCTTTCAATGAGCAAGTTTTAAATTTTGATAAAGTCTAGATGAACAATTTGTTATTTTATGAATTGTGCTTTTGGTGTCATATCTGAGAAATCTTAGTCTAACCCAAGATCATATGAGTTTTCCAATTTCCTTCTAGAAGTTTTATAATTGGTTAGGGTTTTACATTTAAGCCCATGATCTATTTTGTGTTAATTTTTTGTGTATTGCAAAATATAAATGAAAATGTGTTTTTTTAATTATGACTATCCAGTTGCTCCAGATGAAAAGGCTATTATTTCTCCACTAAATTGTCATGGTAATTCTGTTGAAAATTAATTCATCTGTGTGTATGTTTATTTATAGATTCTTTATTCTGGTTCATTGATCTGTTTATTTTTATGCCCATAGCACACTGTCTTGATAATTTTTGCTTTATGATAACTTTTAAAATCTTCTGGTGTTAACCCGCAAACCTTGTTTTCTTTTTCAAAGTTTCTTTGCATAGTCTCAGTCTTTCAAATTTCCATACACATCTTAGAATCAGCTATTCAATTTCTACAAAAAAAAAAAAATGCTTGCTAGGATCTTGATTGGGCTCATGTTGCATGTAGAGATCTGTTTGGGAAAATGATATCTTAATATTGAGCTTCCAACTTCTGAACAAGATATATTTCTCCATTTACTTAGATCTTTAATTTCTCTCAGCAATGTTTTATAGTTTTCAGTGTATGTCTTTCACAACTTTTCTTATTCCTAAGATTCTGGATTTTGTTGCCTTTAGAAGCTGTATTTTTTATTTTCAGTTTCTGATTCTTCATTTCTAGTGTATTGAAATACAACTAATTCATTTAAAAGTTTTTAATTGAGGTATAACTGACATATAACACTGTTAGTTTCAGGTGTAAAACATAACGATTCCTTATTAGTATATGCTGTGGAATGATCACTGCAATAAATCTAGATTACACCTGCCAGTACATAGTTAACATTTTTTTATCTTGTGATGAGAACTTGTAAGACCTACTTTCTTAGCAACTTTCAAATATGCAATACAGTGTTATTGACTATAGTCACCATACAGTACATTACATCCTCATGACCTGTTTTATAACTGGAAGTTTGCACATTTTGACCCCTTTTATCCATTTATCTCAATTCCCAACCCCCACGCTCTGTCAACCACCAATCTGTTCTCTGTATCTATGTATCTAGTTGTTTTTTGTTTCATTTTCATTAGGTTCCACATGTAAGTGGGGTCATACAGTATCTGTCTTTCTCTGTGTGACTAATTTCACTTAGCATAATGCACTCAGGTTTCATCCAGGTTGTCACAGTTGGCAAGAGATCATTCTTTTTATGGCTGAATAATATTCCATCACATAGATATGTGTGTGTGTATATGTATATACAATATATAAATATAACATAATATATAAAATCACATTTTCTTTATTCATCCATTGATGAACATTTAAATTGTTTTCATATCTTGGCTATTGTAAAAAATGCTGCCGTGAACATGGGAGTGCACATATTGTTTCACATTAATGTCTGTGTTTTCTTTGGATAAATGCCTGGAAGTAGAATTCCTGGATCATATTGTGTTTCTATCTTTAATTTTTTGAGGAACCTCCATACTGTTTTCCACTGTAGCTGTGTTAATTTACATTCCCATCAGCAGTGCTCAAGGGTTCCCTTTTCTCTACATCCTCACCAACACTTGTTATTTCTTGTCTTTTTGGTAATAGCCATTCTAATAGGTGTGAGGTGATAGCTCGTTGTGGTTTTGATTTGCATTTCCCAGATCATTAGTGATGTTGTGATTCTTTTCATGTGTCTTTTGGCCATCTGTTTATCTTCTTTGGAAAGATGTCTATTCAGATCTGACTTTTTAAAGTCAGACTGATTTTTTGCTGTTGAGTTGAATGAGTTCCTTATATATTTTGCGTATTAACTCCTTATCAAATACATGATTTGTATATATTTTATCCTGTTCAGTAGGTTGCATTTTCATTTTGTGGATGGTTTCCTTTGCTGTGCAGAAGTCTTTTAGTTTGATATAGTCCCACTTGTTTAATTTTTAAAATTTTCACCTTTACTTTTAGTGTCAGATTCAAAAGTCATCACTTAGACCGATGTCAAGGAGCTTACAACTATGTTTTCTTCTAGGCATTTTATGGTTTCAGGTTGATGTCTTTAATCCATTTTGAGTTAATTTTTGTGTATGATCCAGGTTTTTGCATGTGGCTGTTCACTTATTCCAACACCATTTACTGAAGAAATTGTCCTTTCCCACTCTATATTCTTGGCTTTGTCATAAATTAATAGACCATATATGCATGGATTTACTTCTGGTCTCTCTAGTTTGTTCCATTGATCTATATGTCTATTTCTATGCCAATAATATACTGTGTTGTTTACTATAGCATAATATAGTTTGAAAGCAAGGAGTGTGATGCCTTCAGCTTTGTTCTTCTTTCTCAAGGTTGCTTTGGGTATTCAGGGTCTTTTGTGGTTCCATACAAATTTTGGGGTCATTTGTTCTATTTCTGTGAAATATGTCATTAGAATTTTGATATGGATTGCACTGAACCTGTAGATTGCTTTGGGTAGTATGGACGTTGTAACATTAATTATTCTAGTCCATGAGCACAAAATGTTCCATTAATTTGTTTCTTCTTCAATTTCTTTCATTAATGTCTTATAGTTTTCAGTATATAGGTCCTTTACCTCCTTGATTAAATTTATTCATAGGTATTTTATTCTTTTTGATGCAGTTGTGAATAAGGTTGTTTTCTTCATTTCTCGTTCTGATAGTTTGCTTTAACATACAGAAATGCAATGGATTGTTGTATATTGATTTTGTATCTGGCAAATTTATTTTAATTCTTTTATTTGTTCTAACTTTTTTAGTGGAGTCTTTAGGATTTATATATATAATATCATGTCATCTGCAAATAGTGACAGTTTTACTTCTTTCCAGTTTGGATGACTTTAATTTTTTTTTTCTTTCATCACTGATCTAAATATGACTTCTAATAATGTGGTGAATAAAAGTGGCAAAAGTTGTCATCCTTGTTCTTATTCCTGATCTTAGAGGGAAATCTTACAGCTTTACACTATTGAGTATGGTGTTGGCCATAAATGACAAACATACAGCTTTTATTATGTCGAGGTATGTTCCCTCTATACCCACTTTGTTTAGTGTTTTATTGTAAATGGATACTGAATTTTGTCAGATGCTTTTTTCTGCAGCTATTGAGATGATCGTATGATTTTTATCCTTTTTAGCTATATCACATTGAGTTACAGCTGTTGAATCATCCTTGCTGGGGTAAATCTCACTTAATCATGGTGGGTGAGCCTTTTAAAGTATTGTTAAATTTGATCTGCTAATATTTAACTGAAGATTTTTGCATCTATGTTCATAGGGCTATGGACCTATAGTTTTCTTTTCTTGTGGCATCCTTGTCTGGTTTGGGTATCAAGGTAATGCTGGTCTCATAAAATAAGTTTGGAAGCATTCCCTCTTCTATCTTTCTTGGAAGAGTTGTGAAAGATTGATACTATTCTTCTTTGAATGTTTGGTTGAATTTACCAGTGAAGCTATCTAGTCCTGAACTTCTGTTTGTTGGGAAGTTTTTGATTACTGAGTCAATCTCCTATCTAGCAGTCATCCTGTTCAGATTTTCTATTTTTTCATGGTTCAGTCTTGATGGATTGTATGTTTCTAGAAATGTATCCATTTCTTCTATGTTGTTTGATTTGTTGGTGTACAGTAGTCTCTTATGATTCATTGTATTTCTGTGGTATCAGTTGTAGTGTGTCCTGTTTCATCTCTGATTTTGAGTCCTCTGCCTTTTTCTTGGTGAGCCTAACTAAAGGTTTGTCAATTTTGTTTATCTTTTCAAAGAACCAATTCTTAGTTTATCTATTGTCTTTTTAGTCTCTGTTTCATTTATTTCTTCTCCAATCTTTGTTATTTCCTTCCTTCTATGAACTTTGGACTTTGCTTGACCATCTTTTTCTAGTTCTTTCAGGAGTATGGTTAGGCTGTTTATTTGAGATTTTTCTTGATTTCCTGAGGTTGGCATTATCACTGTGAACTTCCCTGTTTAACTGCTTTTGCAGCAACCCATAAATTTTGGTATGTTATCTGTCTCAAGGTACTTTAAAATCTCTTCTTTGACTCTTTGGTTGTTCAGTAATATGTTGTTAAATCTCCATATATTTTAAAGTTTTCCAGCTTTTTTTTCATGTGATTGATTTCTGGTTTCATATCACTGTGGTCAGAAAAGATGCTTGATATGATTTTAGTGCCCTGAAAATTATTAAAACTTGTTATGTGACCTAACATATGATCAGTCCTGGAGAATGTTCCATGTGCACTTGAGAAAAATTTGTATTCTGTTGGTTTTGGATGGAATGCTTCCTGTTAAGTTTACCTGGTCTAATGTGTTATTTAAGGTTGTAGTTTCTTCATTGATTTTCTGCCTAGATGATCCATCCATTAATGTAAGTGGAGTATTAAATTCCTCTACTATTATTGTATTGCTGTCTGTTTTTCCCTTTAGGTCTTTAATAATTTGCTTTATACATTTAAGTGCTATTATGTTGGATGTACAAATATTTACAAATGTTATACTTCTAGAAGTATTGACCCCTTTATTGTTATGCCCTTCTTTATCTCTTATTAGTCTTTTTAAAAAGTCTATTCTAAGTATAGCTACCCTGGCTTTATTTTTTTGTTTTGTTTTCATTTGCATGGATTTTTTTCCATCAATTCACTTTCAGCCTGTGTGTTTATACATCTGAAGTGAGTCTCTAGTAAGGCAGCATATAGATGTGTCTTGTTTTTTAATCTATTCAGCCACTCAGTCTCTTAATTGGAGAATTTAGTTTACTTACATTTAAAGTAATTATTCATAGGATCTTATTGCCATTTGTTCATTGCTTTCCGGTTGCTTTGTAGTTTCTCTCTGTCCCTCTGTTCCAGTCTTCTGTTGCTCTCTTCCTCTGTAGTTTGATGACATTCTTTACTGGTATACTTAAATTCCTTTCTTTTTCTCTTTTGTGTGTCTACTCTACAATTTTGCTTTGTGTTATCATGAGGCTTACATATAACAACTTGTATCTATAAAAGTCTTATTTAAGTCGGTAACAACTTAAGATTAATCTCATTTTACAGCTGTACATATTTACTCCACCCAACTTTTATGTGTTTGATATTACGTTTATATCTTTTTATCTTGTGTCACTAATTATTATAATCATAGTTATTTTTACTACTTTTTTCTTTTAACCTTCATAACTAGCTTTGTAAGTGATTGATCCACTACCATTACTCTATATTTACCTTTCCAGCCTTATTCCAGATTTATTCTTTCATATTTTTTTTTATTACTAATTAATACCCTTTCTTTTCAGCTTAAAAAAGTCCCATTAACATTTCTCGTAAGGCCACTTTAGTGGTGATGAGCTCTAGCTTTTACTTGTCTGGAAAACTCAGTTTCTCCTTCAATTCTGAATGGTAACTTTGTCACGTAGAGTGTTCTTGGTGGGAATTTTTTCTCTTTCAGCACTCTGAATACATAGTGCCATTCACTTCTGGCCTACAGAGTTTCTGCTGATAGCCTTAGGGAGATTCTCTTGTATGTAACAAGTTGTTTTTCTCTTGTTGCTTTTAAGAGTCTCTCCTTGTATTTAACCTTTGACATTTAGACAAAATATGTGTTGGTGTGGGTCTCTTTGAGTTCCTCTTTCTTGGAACTCTCTGGCCTTGGATCTGAGTGCTGTTTCCTTCCCCAAGTTAGGGAAGTTTTCAGTCATTATTTCTTCAAGTAATTTTTTTGCCCGTTTCTCTCTCCTTCTTCTGGGAGCCCTATAGTGTTAGTCCACTTGTATTGTCCCTGAAGTCCCTTTAGCTATATTCTCTTTTTTTCTTTTCTTTTTCCTTTTGCTGCTCTGATGGGATGAATTCTGCTGCCTTGTCATCAAGTTGGCTGATTCTTTCTTCTACTTCATCTAATCTTCTGTTGAACACTTGTAGCTTTTTTTTCCCATTCAGCTGTTGTATTCTTCAGCTCTGTGACTTCTATTTGGTACCTTCTTTTGTTTGTCATCTCTTTGTGGAAGTTCTGTGTTCTTTTATTCTGCTCTCCTGTTCGGTGAGCATCTCTCCAACTTTTACAATATCAGATAAATTGCTTATCTCCATTTAACTAACATCCCCCCTCCACCCCAAGCTTTTATCTTTGTTGTTGTTGTTGTTTGGAACATATTCCTCTGTTTATTCATATGACTCTTATATGGTTTCTATGCAGTAGATGAAATAACCACTTTTCTCTTGAAGTCTCGAAGGAGTGGCTTGTATAGGAGATGAAACTTGTGTTCAACCCTTCCTTAGCTCCTGGTTGTCTCTCAAACCTTTGTGATTGCCCAGGCAGCCTATTATATTTTTAAAACTGCCAGTATTTAAAGGTGTGCTAAGACCTGTCCATGTCACAAAAGGGGAGGGTCTCAGTCAGCATTTAGATTTAGGCTGATTGGAAGGCAAACTCTTAGACAGCAGTTTTTAAAATATGCAAATATCTACTGTCCTGGTGGACGACAGGGATAAGCCCCACTGACAACCAAGCCGTGTGACCTGGAGGCCAGACCTTTGGCAGAAGTCACAAATATCGGGGTTCCAGAGATATAGGACATACCAGAGAGCTGTAGTGAGCTAGAAGGAAAGCACAAGGATGGCATGTCCTGGCCTGTGTCCCCTGAGAGCAGCTCTGTAGGTCCCTAGGTGTGTGTGCCAAACCTGAAGCCTGCCCCTCAGGCCAAAGCTCCAGCAAATAGGCCTCTTTCACAGAAAGACCATGAGTGTGTGAGAGTCTGCTGTCTGCGCAGTGTCCTGAATTTGGCAGCCTACAAACTACCCTTCCAGTCCTTACAGTCCCTTGGGACCCAGGAATGCAAGCCCCTTTGGCCACTAGAGCCAGGCGGTCAAGATGTGTTCCCTGGTTGGTAGCTGCAAAAACTGCAGCACCAGAAGTGAAAGCCAGGGCACCTGACCCATGTGAGAGCCCCCCTCTGGGAGATGCTGGTGCTCTGGAGAATGGTAGGGCCCTGCCTTCTGAGGTCTGTGGAAAGGGTTACAGTCAGCCCTAGTTGTGTGTTTAGTTAGAAGCCTGCCCGTCAGGCTGCAGCTGTGATGATTAGTTAATAGGCCTCTTTCACTGAGAGACGGAGCCCCTGGGTCTGTTGCCTCTTGCTGTGCCCTGGGGGGTGTTAGCTATTTAAGAACTCTTTCTTTGGTTCCAGTTCTGCTGGCCACCAGAACCAGATCATGTAGAAGTGTCTCTTGGCAGCAGTTGCAAAAATGAGGGCACCAGACAAAGGTATAAGCTTCTTTCTGGGAGATACCAGTGAGCTGGAGTGAGGCAAAGGGAGAGCACAAAGACTGTCCACCCCACTCTGTTCCTTGAGAGCACTTCCTGAGGCCACCAGATGTGTATCAAACCAGAAGCCTGTCTCTCAGGCTAAAGCTCCTAGATCAGCCAGTAGGCCTGTTTCACAGAAAGACTGAGAGTGTGTTTCAGTTGGGTGTCTGTGCAGTGCCCTGGGGGTGGTAGCCTGCCAAGACCTGTCCCTCTGTTACGGTCCCCTGGGACCCAGGTATGTGTGCTCTCCCAGGCCTCCAGAGTCAGGCGGTCAAGAGGCATCCCCTGGAGTAGCTGCAAAAATCAGTGCATCCCACACATGAAAGAGCTCCCTTCTGGGAGATACTGGTGCTCTGGGTCATGGCAGGATGACAGCATGAAGATGGTGTCCACTGGCTGTAGTGAGCAGAGGGGGAGCATATAGATGACACCTTTAGGAATAAAAAAGAAAAAGATGGCACCTGTCGGCTAAGCAAGGCAGAGTGGTAGTGCGTGGATGGCGCCTCCCAGTCTGTCTCTGGAGAGTGTCTCTGGAGAGTGTGTGTTAAATTAAATGCCTTCCACTCAGGCCAATGCTTTAATATATGAAAATAAACCTCTTTCACTTAAAGTCTGAGTGCAGATCTCCTGCCTCTGAGCTGGGCCCTGGGGCCGGTGAGTCTAAGTGTGAAAGCCCATTTCTCAGATTTTGTGGATCTGGTGGATGTGAGCCTGGTTGGTTTTCAAAGTTAGATATTTGGGGGGTTCATCTCAGGTGGACATCTTAACAGTTGGGGTGCCCAATGTGGCGTTCGTACCCTTTCCTCCTCAAGGTGAATTTCTGGGTTTGAGTTCCCTGCTGATTTGGGGTTACTGCATGAGCAGTGGGGTTCATGGGAAGATTTTATCCTGCCTTCTCCTACTCATTACAGTGTGGTTTTCTTCTCCTTTACCTGATGTGTAGTCGGTGCTCATCCAGACTTTAGGTATTTAGAGAGAGATGTTCCATCTGTAGCTGTAGACTCACTATGTCTGTCAGGGGAGATGAGTTTAGGATCTTTCTCTGTCACCATCTTGAATCAGAAATTTAATTCTTGTATATTGATCTTCTATTCTGAGAAGATTACTTAATTCACTTATTGGTTCTAGTAGAGTTATAATAGATTTTATGAGATTTTGTTCATAATGGAGCACATCATTTGTGAAATGACATCATTTCTTACTTCTTTCCTCTTGCATTATTGCACTTGCTGGAATCTTTAATGTTGATGTTAGACATCCTTACCTTCTTCCTGATCGTAGGAGAAAATCATTCAGTTTTTCACCATTTAGTACGATGCTAGTTGTAGGATTTTAAGTAAATGCCCTTTATCTGAATGAGGAATTTTTCTTTTATTCCTACTTTTGAGAGTTTTTATCAGGAATGGATGTTTGATTTTCTCAAATGAATTTCTGCATCTATTGACATAATTACAAATAATTTACATATTTATTTATAAACATTTTTAGTTAATATGATGAATTGATGTACTTTCAAATGTCAATCTTGCATTCTTGGGATAAAATCCATTTGAGCAAAATATATTATCCTTTATAAATTTTGGATTCCATTTGCTAAAATTTTGTTTGATTTTTGTTTTTTATGTTTATGACAAAGATATTGATCTGCAACTTCTTTGTAATATCTTTGTCTGGTTTTGGTATCAGGTTAATTCTGGGCTCACAGAATGAGTTGGGGAGTATTCCCATTTTTTTCAATTTTTTGAAAGAGTTCATGAAGAATTTTTGTAAGTGTCTAATGGAATTCACCTGTGGTGCTCTGTGGGCCTGGAGTTTTCTTTGTGGGAAAGTTTTAAACTACAAATTCAGTTTCTTTAACAGATACAGGCTATTTCTGGGCAAGCTTTGGTAATCTGTGTCTTTTAAGAAATTTGTCCACTTCATCTAAGTTGTTGAATTTATTAGCATAAGATTGCTTACAGTATTTTCCCTGATTATCCTTTTAATGCCCGTGGAACCTGTAGTAATGTCATTCTTCTCATTCCTGTTATTGGTATATTCTTGCATTCTTTACTGCTTTTTAGTTTCATAGATTTATTGTTTCGGGTTTTTATTTCATTCATTTCCACGCTGATATTTATTTCCCTTCTGCTTACCATGGGTTTAATTTGCTCTTCTTTCTCTACCTTCTTAAGGTAGAAGCTGAGGTATTGGTTTGAAATTGTTTTTGTTTTTAATATAGCTGTTTATTGCTATAAATTTCATTCTAAATCTTGCTTTATAGGCATCTCCCAAACTTTGATATGTTGTGTTTTTATTTTCATTTGATTCCAAATACTTCCTAGTTTCCTTTTTGATTTTTTCTTTTGCCCACATGTTTAGAAGCATTTCATTCAGCTTCTGTGTATTTGCAGATGTTTCATAGATCTGTTATTAATTTCTAATTTAATTCCTTTGTGGTTGGATATTTTGTATAACTCGGATCTTTTAAAGACTTATTGAGAGCTGTTTTATCAACCAGAGTATGATCTGTCTCAGTAAATGTTCCATGTGCACTTGTAAAGAATGTGTATTCTGTTGCTGTTAGAAGTGTTCTACAAATGTCTGAGAGGTTCGATGGGTTGGTAATGTTGCTCACATCTTCCATATCTTTACTAACTTCTTGTTTGTGTTCTGTCAACTATTGAGAGTGAGTTGTTGAACTCTTTAATTGTGGATTTGTCTTATGTTTCTTCTAGAAGTTTCTATCAGCTTTTGATTCATGAATTTTTAAATTGTATTATTAGATGCATAATTGTTAAGGATTGTTACATCCAATTTGTAAATTGATTGTTTCATTATTGTCTCATATGCTTCTTTTTTCATTTTTCTGCTGCCTTTTAGCTTAGTATTTTTAATGACTACACTTTATTTTCTTCGTTGGCTTATTAGCTGTAATTCTTTATTTTAGTGATTGCCTTAGGGGTTTTCATATGCATCTGTAACTCACCACAACTTACCTTCCGGTGACATTATACCACTTCACATACGTTGTTAGGACCTTGCGGTAATATGCTTCCATTTCTCACTTCCCAACCTTTGTGCTGCTGTCACTCATTTTACTTTTTATGTGTGTTATAAACTCCACACTACGTTATTACTGTTATTGTTTACATGGGCAATTTTCTTTTAATAAGGTTTAAGTCATTAAAAAAATCATATGTTTTCACATGTAGTTATCATTTCCATTGTTTTTAAAATTCCTTTTGTTGGTCTAGATTTCCATGTGATACACACTTGACCCTTGAACAACATGGGGTTAGGTATGCCAGTCCCTGCACAGTCGAAAATCCTGGTGTTGGCATCCCTTGTTATCCTTCGGGCATTGGTTCCAGGACCCACCATGGGTATCAAAATCTGTGAATGCTCAAGGGCCATAGTCAGCCCTCTGTATGCATGGTTCCACATTTGTGGATTCAGCCAACTGCAGATCTTGTAGTACTGTTCTTATTGAAAAACTTCCGCACATAGGTAGATCGGTGCAGTTCAAACCAATGCTGTTCAAGGGTCAACTGTAATTTTCTTTCTGCTGGAAGAACTTCTTTTAACATTTGTTTTGGTGCCAGTGTGCTGGTTATAAATCCTCTTGGCTTCTGTATGTCTAAAAATATCTTTATTTGGCCTTTGTTTTAGAAAGATATTTTTGCTTTGCATAGAATTCTAGGTTGAGTTTTTTCTTTCAATACTGTAAATATGGTGCTCTTTTGTCCTATTTGCACTATATCCAACGAGAAATCTGCTCTTAACCTTACTGTTGTTCCTCTATATGTAATGTGTCTTTTCATCTGAGTACTTTTTAAGTTTTTTCCTTTATTTCTGGTTTTGAGCAACTTGATTATGATGTACCTTGAAATAATTTTCTTCATGTTTTTTGCACTTGAGATTCATTAGACTTCTTGGTTCTGTAGATTTATAGATTTCAGTAAAATGTGGAAATTTTCAGTTTTTAAGTAATAGTAAAAACTTTTATAGACAAAACAAATGTATGTGTCAGAAGAAAAGACATTACATGTTATTTACAACTCTGTACATAGCATTTGCATTGTATTAGGTATTATAAGTAATCTAGAGATGATTTAAAGTACATGGGAGTATGTGCATAGGTTATATGCAAATATTACACCATTCTATATAAAGGACTTGAACATCCATAGATTCTGATATCCACAGGGGTCCTGGAAGCAATCTCCCTGAGTATACTGAAGGACAGCTGTATATGGGATCATGTTAATTATGATAAGTGCGCACTACTGTGACAGAGACAAAACAGTAAGGTGGTTTAAAAAAAGATGCTCAGTTCTCTTCTATTTAACACTCACTCTGTGAACAGACCAGGTCAATTTGGACAGCTTTGCAAATGGGGACCTTGCCCTGAGCCCAGTGACACAGGCTCTGAGCTCCCTGTCAGGCAGTCCAGGGACGACCTGTCTTGCTACTTGCAGGCCTTTTGAGACTTTTGCTCCATGATGCCAGCAGCCCCTTCAAGTTTATGTCCTGTTTTCCCTCTGATCGATGTGGCTACAATGTGCTCTCCCAGGCTGGTCTTAAGTCATGCTTGACAAGGTGCAGGCACTTCTTGTGTGAATGGGGCTGCTGTTCTCAGTCGCACATGGGCCCCTTGCTTATCCTCCTCTCCAGGCTGTAGTGTGTGGAAGCCAGGGGTGTGGTCAACAGAAAATGAGAACACGGTCTAGGAATACAGTGATTATGGCCTAAAGATCTCAAGAGAAAGCACTATTGGAAAATCTGTTGTACTTTTATGCTGTAAAATTCCGAATGGTAAATTTAACACGGCAAGAAAATGAATGATGGTTCATCTTTTCCTGCACCAGTTTAAGACCTGCCTTTGTCCTCGTCATTCATGAAGCATAGTAGCTCTTTGACAGAGCCACTGGAAGTCACTTAGATGCTGCGCTCTTGGGAGGAATAATGCAACCAGCATTAAATGCGTGGTGCTGGGAGAAGGCATAGGCAAAATCCACCTACATTGTTTCCACACAAACAAATCCCCAGGGGCTATGGTATTTAAAATACTAACACCAGTTGCTACTTTTTCTTGGGGTGGCGGGGGCAGGGATATAATATTAGCCAGGAGGGGTGATTTGACAATAAAGAAGAGATGGTTCCTGGACCTGAACAGGAAAACATGATGCACTTATTGAACAATAAACACATTTAAGTACTTCTTTCTACTCATTATTCTAAATTTTCATCAACAAATCACTATACCTTCCATGGGCTGATAAATTTTTTAATGCATTCAAAAATTAGATTGTAATCAGAAAGAAGTAAATGTTTTTTAAAAAGACTAGGAAGAATTACACCAAAGTTTTATAGTGATTGCATCGGAATGTTGGCTTCATAAGACAGTTGTTTTTTTTTTTTTCATGTATTCTACAATGTGGTCACATTAGATTAGAAAATAATAACTTGGACATGGCCACGTAGCTAGTTAAGTAGAAGAAACAAATTCTCCTTGAGTCCAAAGTCCATACTCTTTTCTCTTAAAAAAAAAAAGATTTAAAAAATAGTAGTATAAGCTACATACAAAAAGGGTTGGTGAAAAATAAATCTTCTCCCACTCTGTTGTTTAGGTGTCTAGTTGTTTTCCTCAGAAGCAGCCACTGTTAGTTTCTTTGTAGTTTCTGTCAAGAGACCGAAAAATGTAGCTACATGTTTGTGTATGTGTCTTTTCTTCTTAAACACAAATGATAAACACACACATACTCTTCAGCACTTTTTTTCATTGGTAAAGCCTAGAGATCTGATCATATCAGTATTAATGTTTGCATCATAATTTTTAACCCATTCTCAACCTGTTGCTATTTCAAAGAATATTGAACTTAATTCTCACACACATGCTTAGAAATACATATGAGGGTGTACAGGTGGGATAAACTGCTGTAAGTGGATTTGCTAGGTCAAAGGGGGCACTTACTCACGACAGGAGTTGTCCCGGTTTTACACTCTCACCGACAGTGTGTGTGTATCTTTCACCATAAGCTTGCCTACTCTTAGAGTTCTGCCACTCCCCGCGTTCTTTTCAGTGCAGCACACTGCCTGGCCCCGAGTCCCAGCCCAAGCGTTTACTAGGTTTGTGGCTTTGGACGAGTCAATTTTTTTTTAATATATTTTATTGAAGTATAGTCAGTTTACAATGTTGTGTCAATTTCTGGTGTACAGCACAGTGCTTCAGTCATATAGGAACATACATATATTCTTTTTCACCGTAAGTTACTGGATGAGTCAATTTAATAATCTCTCTGCACTTCTGTCCCCAATGAAGATAATATTCATTTTCCATAGTTTCTATCACAATTAAAGGTGGTATGTGAAAGACCAAACATTACACACATGGTAGGCAGAATCAGTATCATTATGCATTCTACGTACAAATACTCTTGTGCTTTTCTTCCACTTCTCCACTTCTGTTCTTAGCGCAGCAACTGTTCAGGCTTTATGATTCATCTACTTGCTTTCAGTACCTATTTCACAGGCCTTTTCCCACCTCCCCCAAATCTGATGGTGAAATGAATCTTCCTGAATTCAAGTTCTAGTTGTTACTGTCCTGCTTTAAAAGACAAACACAAAACAAAATCTATATAACTAAGAGGAAATTCTGTACCTTATTCCGCATTATCTAGCCCCACTCTGCCTTCCTGAGTGACTTTTCACTGCTGCCTTTGGATGTTGTATTTATAATTCCTTTTAAATATTCCTGAATAGGCAGAGTGATACAATGTGTAGGTTAAATTATCAGTGCAGTCAGTTTCCCTGGTCAGTAATGTGCACATGAGTGTTCTAAACAGAAGGTCCACATTAGAGCGGCGGCTATCACAGGTGCATCTACTATCCATGTATAGATTAATGCCTGATAGATGCTTTGCTAATTAGTAGAGCAACCGTCAGAAGAGGGTTTTTAATTAAATTGATGGCTTGTAATTAGCATGATGACTGTTGGAAATGGACTCTCAGTAAGAAATTACAGGTATTCAAGATACAAGTTAATAGACTGGCTAAAATGTGCAGACACTTCTCCTTGTTTTGTGAACTGAATGTAAGAATTCAGTCAGTTCTGTATGCTTTACCCTTAGAGGTGGTTCCCAAAGCTTAAACTATCACAGTTCCATGGCCAAACATTGGATGTAATGATTTCTGGTTGTTTCATGCCCATTTAAAGGAATATTATCTGATATCTGCTATGAGTGAACCTGTCTTGCAAAGTGTGGTCAAATCACCCAAATTGATAAAGAGCTAGGCCTTCATCATGCTTACAAAACAAGTTATACAAACTGTATTTTTTTTTAATTGAAGTATAGTCAGTTACAATGTGTAAATTTCTCATGTGCAGCATAATATCCCAATTGTGCATATATATATACACACACACGTATACATATATTCATTTTCATATTCTTTTATCATTAGAGGTTATTACAAGATATTGAATATAGTTCCCTGTGCTATATAGAAGAAAAAAATTTTAATCTATTTTTTTATATAGTAGCTAATATTTGCAAATCTCAAACTCCCAATTTACCCCTTCCCACACCCATCCCCCCGGTAGCCATACATTTGTTCTCTATGTCTATGAGTCTGTTTCTGTTTTGTAAATAAGTTCATTTGTCTTTTTTTTAGATTCCACATATGAGCGATCTCATATGGTATTTTTCTTTCTCTTTCTGGCTTACTTCACTTAGAATGACAATCTCCAGGTCCATCCATGTTACTGTAAATGGCATTATTTTATTCTTTTTTTTTAATCACTGAGTAGTATTCCATTGTAAAAATAAAGCACAACTTCTTTATCCAGTCATCTGTTGATGGACATTTAGGTTGCTTCCATGTCTTGGTTATTGGAAATAATGCTGCTATGAACATTGGGGTGCATGTATCTTTTTGAATTAGAACTCCCTCCCAATATATGCTTGAGAGTGGGATAGCTGGATCATATGGTAAGTCTATTTTTAGGCTTTTGAGGACTCTCTGTACTGTTTTCCATAACAGCTGCATTCCCACCAACCTCTCCACAGCCTCTCCAGCATTTATCATTTGTGGACTTTTGAATGATGGCCATTCTGACTGGTGTGAGATGACACCTCATTGTAGTTTGATTTGCATTTCTCTGATATTTAGTGATATTGAACATTTGTTCATGTGCCTATTGGCCATTTGTATGTCTTCTTTGAAGAATTGCTTGTTTAGGTCTTCTGCCCATTTTTGGATTGGGTTGTTTGGTTTTTTTATTATTAAGTTGTATGAGCTGCTTATATATTCTGGAAATTAAACTTTTATCAATTGCATCTTTAGCAAATATTTTCTCCCATTCTGTAGGTTGTCTTCTTGTTTTGCTTATGGCTTCCTTTGCTGTGCAAATCTTGTAAGTTTAATTAGGTCCCATTTGTTTATTTTTGCTTTTATTTCTATTGCCTGTGTAGACTGCCCTAGGAGAACATTGCTAAGATTTATGTCAGAGAATGTTTTGCCTATGTTTCCTTTTAGGAGGTTTATAGTGTCTTGTCTGATATTTGTCTTTAAGCCATTTTGAGTTAATTTTTGTGTGTGGTGTGAGGGAGTGTTCCAACTTCATTGATTTACATGCTGCTGTCTAGTTTTCCCAACACCACTTGCTGAAGAGGCTGTCTTTTCTCCATTGTATATTCTTGCCTCCTTTGTCAAAGATTAGTTGACTGTAGGTCTGTGGGATTATTTCTGGGCTCTATTCTATTCTATTGATCCATATGTCTGTTTTTGTGCCAATACTATGCTGTTTTTATTACTGTGGCTCCGTCTGAAGTCTGGGAGGGTTGTTCCTCCAGCATCATTCTTTTTCTTCAGTATTGCTTTGGCACTTCTGGGTATCTTGTGATTCTCTATAAATTTTAGGATTATTTGTACTAGTTCTGTGAAAAATGTCATGGGTAGTTTGATAGGGATTGCATTAAATCTGTAGATTGCCTTGGGCAGTATGGTAATTTTAACAATATCGATTCTTCCAATCCAAGAACATGGGATATCTTTCCATTTCTTTAAGTCATCTTTAATTTCCTTCATCAATGTTTTGTTATTCTCCATGTGTACATCTTTCACCTCCTTGGTCAGATTTATTCCTAAGTGTTTTATTTTTTGGATGTGGTTTTTAAAAGGGATTGTTTCTTTACTCTTTTTCTGATATTTAATTGTTAGTGTGAAGAAATGCCACTGATTTCTGTATGTTTCTCTTGTATCCGGCTACCTTGCTGAATTCTTTTATCAGCTCTAGTAGTTTTTGTGTGGAGCTCTTAGGGTTTTCTATATATAGTATCATGTCATTCGCATATAGTGACAGTTTTACCTCTTCTCTTCCAATTTGGATCCCTTTTATTTCTTTTTTTGTGCCTGACTGCTGTGGCTAGGACCTCCAAAAGTATGTTGAATATAAATGGTGAGAGTGGGCATCCTTGTCTTGTTCCAGGTTTTACTGGGAAGGCTTTCAGTCTTTCATCATTGAATATTATGCTGGCTGTAGGTTTGTCATAAACAGCCTTTATTATGTTGAGATATGTTCCCTCTATACCCACTTTGGTTAGTTTTTATCATAAATGGGTGTTGAATTTTATCAAATGCTTTTTCTGCATCTTTTGAGATGATCATGTGATTTTTGTCCTTTTGTTGATGTGGTTTATTACCACATTGATTGATTTTGTGTATGTTGAACCATCCAATTTGCTTCCATGTAGTTCACAGAATTCTTTTATGGTTTTTTTGTATTTTTGTAGTATTGATTGTAATTTCTCCATTTTCCTTTCTTATTTTGTTTACTGTGTCCTCTCTGTCTTCTTGGTAAACCTGGCCAGAGGTTTGTCGATTTTGTTTACTCTTTCAAAAAACCAGCTCTTGGTTTGATTTTTTTTTTTCCTGTTTTTTAAATTTCTATTTCCTCCCTGATCTTTATTATTTCTTTCCTTCTGCTGACTTTGGGATGTTTGCTCCTCTTTTTCTAATTCTTTTAGATGATAGGTTAGGTTGTTTATTTGAGACTGTTCTTGGTTTTTGAGGAAAGCCTGTATCTCTGAACTCTCCTCTTAGGACTGCTTTTGCTGCATCTCATAGACTTTGTGTAGTTGTGTTTTCATTGTTATTTGTCAAAGTATTTTTTAATTTCTTCTTTTTTTAGCAGCGTGTTCTTTAGTCTCCATGCCATTTTTTTTTTTCTCACTTGTTTTTCTGTGGTTGATTTCTAGTTTCTTGGCATTGTGGTCAGAGAAGATGCTTGAAATAATTTCTATCCTCTTAAATTTGTTGAGGGTTCTTTTGTGCCCCAGTAGGTGATCTATCCTAAAGAATGTTCCATATCAACTTGAAAAGAATGTATATTCTGGTTTGGGGGGAAGTAATGTCCTAAAAATATCAACGAAGTCCAAGTGTTTTATTGTGTCTTTTAGTATTTCTGTTGCCTTACTGATTTTCTGTCTGGAAGATCTGTCCAATGATGTTAATAGGATGTTAACATCTCCTACTGTTATTTATATGAACAGTTTTGTGGTTGCTTGTGATAATGTTTAACAAATGTCTGAGTGGCAGAATTTGATCTAAGACTTATTTTCACTGTATCTTGTTAAACAAGGGTGTAGGGGAATAGCTCTCATCCATGCTAAACTTAGTTTTTTGCCAATAGAATTCCTAAGAGTTGTACATGACAAGATTGTCTTGAATCAGCTTGGGAATAACTGGATGTACATTTTTAACAACGTGAACATCTTTCCACTTCTGTAGAACACCTTATGACAGGTGCCTGCGTGTTCTTTTTTTTTGGAAGGTTCACTGTCATTATCTGAATTCTGTATCTTCATGAAGCCTTCACAGTTTTCAGGCAGATCCTATCCCCTCCGAATTCCAATAGTATTAAATCTGCATATCACCTACCACATTTCAAAATTTGTCTTTGTGGTCCATTTTATGCCACTTGGTAGATTGTTTCTTTTTAAATTAAGAACATTTTTTTTTTACCTTTTGACACCTTTCACCCATGTCTGTCACCTCTCACCCCCCCATCACCCCCACCACTGGCAACCATTAATCCATTCTTTGTATTTATGAGGTCAGTTTTTTGTTTTTTTGTTTGTTGTTGTTAGATTCAACATGTAAGAGAGATCATGCAATATTTTTCTCTGTCTTAATTCACTTGGTATAATGCCCTTGAGATCCACCCTGTTGTCACAAATGGCAAGATCTCATTATTTTTTATAGCTGAATAATATTCTGTTACTCTCTACATACATTCCCATTTTCTTTATCCATACAGCTGTTGAAGGACACACGTTGCTTCCATATTTTGGATATTGTAAATAATGCTGCAGTGAACATGGGGATGCATCTGTCTTTTTGAGGTAGTATTTTCTTTTTCTTCAGATAAATACTCTGAAGTGAAATTTCTGGATCATATGGTAGTTCTATTTTTAATTTTGAGGAACTTCCATACTGTTTTCCATAGTAGCTGCACCAGTTTACACTCCCTCCGATAGTGCAGAAGTGTTCACTCTTCTCCACACCCTTGCCAACACTTGTTATTTTTTCTCTTGGGTAATAGTGCTTCTAAGAGGTGTGAGGTGATACTTCATTGTGGTTTTGATTTTCACATCCCAGACCATTAGTAATGTTGAGATTCTTTTTGTGTACCTGTTGGTCATCTGTTTGTCTTCTTTGGAAAAATGCCTCATTGGATCTTTTGCGGATTTTTAAATAGGTATGTTTATTTTTTTCTTATTAAGTTGTGTGGGTTGTTTATATTTTTTGGATATTAACCCCTTATCAGATATATGATTTGCAAATATTTTTTCCCATTCAGTAGTTTGCCTTTTCATTTTGTTACTGGTTTCTTTTGCTCTTCAGAAGCATTTTAGTTTGATGTAGTCCAGCTTGTTCAATTTTGCTTTTGTTGCTTTTGCTTTTTTTGTCGGATTAAAAGCATCACAAAAACCTGTGTCAAGTGTACCCTCTGTTTTCTTCTAGGAATTTTGTGGTTTTAGGTCTTATGTTTAAGTCTTTAATCCATTTGAGTTAATTTTTATGTATGGTGTAAGATAGTGGTCCAGTTTCATTTTTTTGCATGTGGTTGTCCACTTTTCCCAACATCATTTCTTAAAGATGCTATCCTTTCCCCATTGTACATTCTTGGCTCCTTTGTCATAAATTAATTGCCCATATATGTGTAGGTTAATTTCTGGGCTCTGTTCTCTTCTGTTGGTCTGTGTGATTGTTTTTATGCCAATAACATACTATGTTAATTTTTATATCTCTTTAATAAATGGTGTTAACATTAAAAAAATTATCTTTGTAATGTACAGTGGATGTACAGTGGACCCTTGAACAACGTGGGTTTGAACTGCTTGGGTCCACTTGTACCTGAATTTTTTCACTACATATGTACTACAGTTTACACGATTGGTGGTTGGTTGAATCCTCATATGTGGAACTGCAGATATGGAGGGCTAACTGAAGTTATATGCACAGTTGACTGTGTAAAAGGTTAGTGCCCCTAACTCCATTGTTGAAGGGCCAACTGTAGTTTGAAATCGTGGGGGTAGGGGAGTGATGCCTCCAACTTTGTTCTTCTTTAATCAAGATTTCTTTGGCTATTCAGGATCTTTTGTGATTCCATACACATTTTAGTATTGTTTGTTCTATTTCTGTGAAAAATGCCATTGGAATTTTGATAGGGATTCCACTGAGTCAATAGATTGCTTCAGGTAGTATGGGCATTTTAACAATATTCATTCTTCCAATGCATTGGCACAGAATATCCTTTCATTTATTTGTGTTGTGTTCAGTTTCTTTCATTAATGTTTTGTAGTTTCAGTAAACAGGCCTTTCACCTCTTTGGTTAAATTTATTTCTAGGTATTTTATTCTTTTTTTTTTAACATTTTTTATTGATTTATAATCATTTTACAATGTTGTGTCAAATTCCAGTGTTCAGCAGTTTTTCAGTCATTCATCGACATATACACACTCATTGTCACATTTTTTTCTCTGTGAGTTATCATAACATTTTGTGTATATTTCCCTGTGCTATACAGTGTAATCTTGTTTATCTATTCTACAATTTTGAAATCCCAGTCTATCCCTTCCCACCCTCCACCCCCCTGGTAACCACAAGTCTGTATTCTCTGTCTGTGAGTCTATTTCTGTCCTGTATTTACGCTTTGTTTTTGTTTGTTTTTTTGTTTTTTAGATTCCACATATGAGCGATCTCATATGGTATTTTTCTTTCTCTTTCTGGCTTACTTCACTTAGAATGACATTCTCCAGGAGCATCCATGTTGCTGCAAATGGCATTATGTTGTCGGTTTTTATGGCTGAGTAGTATTCCATTGTATAAATATACCACATCTTCTTTATCCAGTCACCTGTTGATGGACATTTAGGCTGTTTCCGGTATTTTATTCTTTTTGATGTAATTGTAAATAGGATCATTTTCTTCATTTCTTTCTGACAGTTCAAATGCCAGAGATTTTTTTTTTTTTTTTGCATTGATCTTGTATCCTACAACTTTACTGAGTTCTTTTACTAGTTCTAATAGTTTTTTTCTTTCCAATTTGGATGCTTTTTATTTCTTTTTCTTGCCTAATTGCTTTAGTTAGGACTTTTAGTACTTTGTTGAATAAGTGGTTAAACTGGGCATCCTTGTCCTATTCCTGATCTAGAGGAAAATCTTCCAGCTTTATACCACTGAGTATGATAACTGTGGATTTGTCATAAATAGCCTTTGTTATGTTGAGGCATATTCCCTCTATATTCACTTTACTGAGTTTTTTTCATGACTAGATGTTGAATTCAGTCATTTTTTTTGCATCTAATAAGATGATCATATGATTTTTATCCCTCATTTTGTTAATGTGGTGTATCTTACAAACTAATTGTGGATGCTGAATCATCCTTGCATCCCTGGAATAAATCACACTTGATCTTGGTGTATGATCCTTTTAATCTATTATTGAATTTGGTTTGCTAATACTTAGTTGAGGATTTTTGCATCTATATTCATTGGGGATACTGGCTTGAAATTTTCTTTCCCTGTGGCATCCTTTGTTTGGTTTTGGTATCAGGGTAATGCTAGCCTCATAAAATGAGTTTGGAAGAGTACCTCTTTTTTCTATATTTTGGAAGGGTTGGTGAAAAGAATTGGTATTAATTCTTAGAATGTTTGGTAGAATTCACCAGGGAACCCACCTAATCCTGAACTTTTGTTTGTTGAGAGGTTTTTAATTACTGATACAATCTCCTTGTTAGTAATCAGTTTGTTTAGATTTTCTATTTCTTTAGAATTGTCTTGATAGGTTGTATGTTTCTAGAAATTTATCCATTTCTTCTAGATTGTCCAAATTGTTGGCATATAATTGTTCATATTGGTCTCTTACGATCCTTTGTATTTCTGTGGTGTTAATTGTAATACTTCCTCTTTCATTTCTGATTTTTTAGTACTTTGTTTTTTTGAGAGGAGGAAATTATGTTCATTTAATTATTATTGTTATTTTTAAAAATGGAGGTGTCAGGAATTGAACCCAGGACCTTGTGCATGCTAAGCACTGCACTGTTCCTCTGAGGTATACCCTCACCCCTTAGTTTTTTTCTTGAGTTTAGCTAAAGGTTTGTCAATTTTGTTTACCTTTTCAAAAAGCAGGATCTTAGTTTCACTGATTTATTCTGTTGTCTTTTTAGTGTTTACTTCATTTATTTTTGCTCTAATCTTTGTTATTTCCTTCCTTTTACTAACTTTGGTCTTTGTTTTTTTTTTCTAGTTCCTTGAGGTATAGTTAGGTTGTTTGAGACTTTTCTTGTTGTTTGAGGTATGCATTTGTTGCTATGAACTTCCCTCTTTAAGTGCTTTTGCTGCAATGCATAAATTTGAGAATGTTGCATTTCTATCTTTTCGTCTTAGGGTATTTTTTCTCTTTTGATTTCTTCTTTGACCTATTTATTGTTCCATAGTATCTATGTTGTTTAAACTTCATATATTTGTGCCTTTTTTTTTTTTATGTGACTTCTAGTTTCATACCACTGTGATCAGAAAAGATGCTTGATTTGACTCTTGTCCTCTTAAATTTATTAAGACTGATTTTGTGGCCTAACATATGATCTAGCCTGGCAAATGTTCCACGTGCACTTGAGAAAAATGTGTATTCTGTTACTCTTGAATGGAATGTTTTTTATACCTATTAAATTCACCTGGTCTAATGTGTTAATTTAAGATTGTGGTTTCTTCGTTGATCTGCCTAGATGATTTATCCATTGATGTAACTGGAATATTGAAGTCCCCTACTATTACTGTATTGCTGTCTATTTTTTTCCTCTAGGCCTTAATATTTGCTTTATATATTTAAGTGCTTTTATTTTGGATGTATAAATATTTACAAATGTTATACTGAGAAGGATGGACCCCTTTATCGTTATGCCCTTTATCTCTAGTATGGCCTAAGTACAGCTACCCCTGCTTTCAGTCTGTGTGTTTTTACATCCGACGTTAGTCTCTTGTAGGCAGCATGATGTGTCTCGGTTTTTAATCCATTCAGCCACTCAGTTTTTTGATTGGAGAATTTAGTTTATTTACATTTAAAGTAATTATTGATAGGGGCTTAATTGCCATTTGTTCATTGTTTCTTGGTTGCTTTAGTTCTTCCCTGTTCCCATCTTCTATTGCTCCCTTCCTTTGTGGTTTGATGACCTCCTTTAATGATTTGCTTATATTTCTTTCTCTTTATCTCTTGTTTATTTACTACAGGTTTATGCTTTGCAGTTACCATGAGGCTTACATATGACAGGTTATATCTGTGTCTTTTTTTTTAAATGGAGGTACTGGGGATTGAACTCAGGACCTCGTGCATGCTAAGCATGCACTCTACCACTGACCTATACACCTCCCCCAATGTAGTTGTCTTTTAAAAGTTGATAACAATTTAAGTTTGATCACATTCTAAAGCTCAATATTTTTACTCCTCCTCACATTTTATGTTAATGTCTCATTTTACACATTCTTTTGTGTATCCTTTAACTAATTATTCATAATCTTAGTTGTTTCTACTATTTTTTCTTTTAACCTTCATAACTAGCTTTATAAGTGATTAATCCACTACCCTTACTCTATATTTACCTTTCCAGTGAGATTTATTCTTTCATTTTTTTTTTTATTACTAATTACTTTCTTTTCAGCTTAGAGAAGTCCTATTAACATTTCTTGTAAGGCCAGCTTAGTGGTGATGAATTCCTTTAGCTTCTGATTGTCTGGAAAACTCTCAATTTCTCCTTCAATTCTGAATGGTAACTTTGTCACGTCGCATATTCTTGTTTGGCAGTGTTTTTTCTTTAGCACTTTGAATACATAGTGCCATCCATTCATTTCCGGCCTACAAAGTTTCTGCTGAAAAATCTGCTGATAGTCTTAGGGAGAGCCTCTTGTATGTAACAAGTTGTTTTTCTCTTGTTACTTTTAAGATTCTCTCCTCGTGTTTAATTTTTGACATTTTAAGAAAATGTGTCATGGTGTGGGTCTCTTTGGGTTCCTCTCATTTGGAACTCTCTAGGCTTCTTGGATCTGGACATCTGTTTCCTTCCTCAAGTTAGGGAAGTTTTCAGTCATTATTTCTTCAAATAATATTTCTGCCCTTTTCCTCTTCTTCTGGGAGCCCTATAGTGTGAATGTTAGTCCATTTGATATTGTCTTAAAGTCCCTTCAGCTATCTTCTCTTTAAATTTTGTTTTTCCCTTTTTCTACTCTGATTGAGTGAATTCCATTGCCTTTTCTTCAAGTTGACCGATCCTTTCTTCTACTTCATTTACTCTCCTTTTGAACCCCTCTAGTGCATTTTTCAGTTCAGTTATTATATTCTTTAGCTCTGTGACTTCTATTTGGTACTTTCTTATATTTTCTATCTCTTTTTTGAAGTTCTTGCTGTATTCATTTATTCTGCTCCTTTTTTTGGTGAGCGTCTTTAGAACCATTACTTTGAACCCTTTATCAGGTAAATTATCTCCATTTATTAACTTTTTTTTTCCCCTGAGCTTTTATTTTGTTCTTTTGTTTGGTACATAATCCTGTGTTTCTTCATTCTGCTTGACTCTGTGTTGACTTCTATGCAGTAGATAAAATAACCACTTCTCAGTCTTGAGGGAATGGCCTTGTATAGGAGATGAAACCAATCTGGAGGTATCCCCTGAGTGGCAGTCAAAATATCAAGGCTCCAGTCAAAGTGTATAAGCTCTTTTCTGGGAGATACCAGTGATCTGGAGCAAGGCAGAGGGGGAGTGCCAGGATGGCATTCATAGCCTGTATCTCTTGAGAACAACTTCAGACCACTCAGTGTGTGCCAAACTTGAAGCCTGCTCCTTAGACTAAAGCTCCAGGACAAGTAAAGGGACCTGCTTAACAGAAAGATTGGGAGTATACCTCAGTCTGCTCTCTGTGTGGTGTTCTGGAGGTGGTAGCCTGCCAAGAACTCTTGATTGCCACAGTCCTTGTGACCCAAGAATGCAAGCCCCCTGACCATCACAGCCAATCAGGGGGAGTCCCCTGGGCAGCAGTTACAAAAAGTGGAGACCTGCTATAAAAACCAGGGCACAAGACATGTGTAAAGCTCCCCTCTAGAGGATACTGGCACTCTGGAGTGTGGCAATGGGAGAGCTTGAGGACAGTACCCACTCTCCCAGATCTCTGGAAGATACTCAGACAGCCCCTAGATGTGTGTGTAACTGGAAGCTTGTCCCTCAGGTCGCAGCCATGATGATTTCTAACAGGCCATCTTCACAGACTGAGCTCCTTGGTTGTTGCCTCTTGCTGTGTCCTGGGCATCTTTCTCCACTGGTTACTGTCCTGTGGGACCTACCGGCATAAGCCCCACTGGCCACCACAGCCAGGCGATACAGAGGTGTCGGCTGCAGGCAGCTGCAAAAACTGGGGTGTCAGATTTTTCTGGTGACACCAAATTTGACAGTCCCATGGGACCAGGAACACAAGCTCCCTAGGCTACCAGAGCTACATGACCAAGAGGTGTCCTTTGGGCAGCAGCCAGGAAAATCAGGGCACCAAATGCATGGAAAAGCTCTCGTCCAGGAGACACTGGTGCTCTGGAGCACAGGCAGAGGGAGAGCGTGAGAACAGCACTTGCCAGCCTGCCCGCCCCAGGCGTTCCAGCAGGCGCCCAAGTGTGTTACACCAGATGCCTGCCCCCAGGCAGGGGGTGCTGACTTTTCAGCAGGTGAGCCTCCTTCTCTTATGTCTGGGTGAGATCTCTTGCCTCTAAGCAGAGGTAGGTGAGCCGTCTAAGAACTGTTTTTTAGATTACTGCAGTCTGGACCTCAGGACACAAGCCCCATTAGTTACCAAAGTTAGATGTTTCGGGGCTTGTCTTTCAGGTGCAGATCTTAAAAGTTGGGGTGCCTGATGTGTTGTCCAAACCCTTTACTCCTCATGGTTTTTAGTTACCTCGCCATTTGGGGCTCATCAGGGTGGGGTTTATGGTGAGTTTGTGTTCCAGCCTCTCCTCTGTGACATTTGATGTGATTTTCTTGTTTGCCTGATATGTAGTCATTGCTCAGTCAGCCTTTAGGGTTTTAAGAGGAAATTTTTCATATGTAGCTGTAGGCTCAGCGTGTCTGTGGGAAAAGGTGAGTTCAAGATCTTCCTTAGGGAAGATCAAGATGGGATTTGCTATCTTGAACTGGCATCCCCATCCTAGGTTTCTTGACAGTGGAATCATATGCAGACCATATTTTTTATTCTTCAAAATATACAACGTAGTGCTTTGCCTGTGGTTATGTGTAAATAAGGATTTAATCATGAATAATAGAATAAATATGCTCAAATCTCTGTTAAAGTTGGGAGAAAGGGCATTCATTCATGCTACAATTACTGAGTGCTTACTGTGAACTAATAAACATTTTTCTATGCTCTGGGGAGGTAGTCAACACAACAAAGTGTCTGTCTTCATAGAACTCATATTCTAGTGGAAAAGACAAACAACAAAAAATACATAATGATTAGTAATAAATGCTATAAAGAAAAAGCTGGGATAAAAGAATAGCAGAGCGGCTTAGGGATGCTATTTTTGATGAGGGCAGAGTGGGGAAGATATGTAGAACTCCTGAAGTCTGTGACAATTGGATTTTTGAGTGTGATGGAAAACCTACCAAGTCTTTCCTCTGAAAAGATTGCTGACAGGCCACAGGGTACCTGGGTATTTCTTTGGATTTGTGGCAGAGACTCCTGCTCGTCCCAGGTACTCACCCTCCCCTTCTTGAGTATCAGAGTGGCTTAAGTTTAACTAGGTACTTAGCCACACAGGTGAAGGGGACGTATTCAGGGCTCTCTTGCAGACCATGCTCCTAAAAGGGGTGGTCAGCCCCTTGTCCTTTCCCCCTTCCTGATTGGGATAGGTATGTTGGCAAGAGATGAAGCAGCCATCTTGGATGAGAAGGAACCTACAGGTTCTTGTGGTTGGCAGAGCAACAGTACAGGACTTGGGTGAGGAGCCCCAGACTGCGTATGCTCTGTTAACCAAGGGGAAACTTTTCTTTTTAGGGGGGTTGATTAACAGAAGTAACTTGTACCCTAGCTCAGGGGCATATTGGAGAAGTGATATTTTACCCACAAGGAAGTTAATCACATAATCAGGAACTGTTCATGGTATAGCTCCAGTAATTCAGAAGGCAAGGTGCCTTGATTAAAAAAGGCAGCATGGTATTCTTTAAAAAAAAAAAAGAATTAAACCTCATTTTTCAGCCCCACCTCTGCCATTTATCCATAATAAAAGCTTGAAAAAGTCATGATGTTACTAAGTTCCTATTTCTCCATCTGCAGTACAGGCACACCCCGTTTTATTGTGCTTTGTAGCTTTCTCTTTTTTTTTTTTTTTTTTTTACAAATTGAAGGTTTGTGGCAGTCATGCATTGAGCAAGTCTGTTGGCACCAAGTCTGTTGCATCGTATTTTGGTAATTCTTGCAGTGCTTCAAACTTTTTCATTATTATGTATTTGTTATGGTGATCTGTGTTCAGTGATCTTTCATGTTGCTATTGCAATTGTTTTGGGCTGACATGAACCCCACCCATATAAGACAGAACTTAATCGATAAATAATGAGTGTTATTACTGCTCCACTGACCAGGCCTTTCCCCATCTCGTTCCCTTTCCTTGGGCCTCCTTATTCCCTGAAACATAACAATATTGAAATTAGGCCAATTAATAGCCCTACAATGGCCCCTAAGTATTCAAGTGAAAGGAAGAGTTGCATGTCTCTTACTTTAGATCAAAAGATGGAAATGATTAAGCTCAGTGAGGAAGGCATGTCAGAAGCTGAGACAGCCTGAAAGTTAGGCCTCTGGCACAAAAGAGCTAAGCTGTGAATGCAAAGGAAAGGTTCTTAAAGGAACCTAAAAGTGCTACTCCAGTGAATACACGAACGACAAGAAAGGAAAACAGCCTTATTGCTGACATGGGGAAAGTCTTAGTGGTCTGGATAGAAAATCAAACCAGCCACAACATTCCCAGAAGCCAAAGCCTAATCTAGCTCTCTTAAATTCTGTGAAGGCTGAAAGAGGTGAGGAAGCTGGAAAAGAAAAATCTGAAGCTAGCAGAGGTTGGTTCATGAACTTTAAGGAAGAAGCCATCTCCCTAACATCAAAGTACAAAGTGAAGCAGCAAGTCCTGGTGTAGAAGCTGCAGCAGGTTGTCCAGCTTGCGATCATTAATGAAGGTGGCTACACTGAACAGCAGATTTTTCAGTGTACACAAAACAGCCTTTCATTGAAAGAAGCAACCATCCAGGATTTTCATAGCTAGAGAGCAGTCAGTGCCTGGCTTCATAGCTTCGAAGGACAGGCTGCCTCTGTTAGGGGCTAATGCAGCTGATGACCTGATGTTGAAGCCAGTGCTCACAGACCATTCTGAAAATCCTAGGGCCCTTAAGAACTATGCTAAATCTACTCTGCCTGTGCTCTATTAATAACAAAGCCTAGATGACAACACATCTGTTTACAACATGGTTTACTGAGTATTTTAGAAGTCTGGAGCAATACTACTCAAAAAACAAACAAACAAAACTTTCAAAATAGTATTATTGCTCATTACACAGCACCTTGTCACCCAGTAGTTCTGATGGTGATGTACACTGAGGTTAATATTTTTGTGCCTATTAACCACAACCCCTATTCTGCAGCCCATGGGTCATCCTGACTTTCAAGTCTTATTACCTACGAAATTTTGTAATTGAGGTGGCAGACTTCACTGTCATGTAAAGAAACTGCCAAAGCCACTCCAGCCTTCAGCAACCACCTCTCTGATTGGTCAGCAGCCGTCAACATCCAAGTAAGACCTTCTACCAGCAAGAAGATGGACTCACCGAAGGCCCAAATGGGTTAGCACTTTTTAGTAATAAAGTATTTTAAAATTAAGGTATGTACATTTTAAAGATAATGTTATGTTGCACATTTAATATATTGACTACAGTATAGTGTACACATAACTTTATATGCACTGGGGAAAAAAGCCCTTTTAACTCACTTTTTTGCAGGGGTCTGGAACAGAACCTACAGTATCTTTGAGGTATGCCCTGTAGGGTTGTGTATGATATACATGAAAACATTTCAAAAGTATCATGTAGCTTACAAACAAATTATTACAGCATCTGGTTACAGAATAACTTATTTAGGCTTATCAGTGCTAGCCTTAGGCACTCAAATGATGCCTTCTCATGATATACGACTGAACAGAAGAGGATGACCGAAGCCATTTGGAAGCTCCTTTCAATATCTAACAATCAAATATTTGAAGATATAGAATGAACATGTCAGAGATCACTGGGACGAAATTCAGATTTTAAATATATGAAAAGAACTTAAAATTTATCATTCTATCATAACATTCATTGGAAGCTTGTCCCAATCTCTCCTCACAGTGGAACGTTTGTTTCAGCATGGTCCTTACTGAATACTGGCAGGACGGACTGTGCGACCCCCTGGCGCCGCTGTCCCCTCAGCCTCCACTTTAAACACACGGACCTAAGTGCCAAGAGAGCGGGTGGGCCTGCCCGAGAGGCATTTCACTTCAAAACGAAAGGAACGTCTACCAACTGAAGGGCGGTCAGAAAGACAAGGCACCAGTAGTTGACGAAGGACAACATCTTCCATACATCTCCAGCCTGCCTAAAAATAGCCAACCCATGCTCCAGCCTCTCAGATGAAGCCGGGACCCACGGACCCAGAGCTGTTCTTAGGCTGCTCTTGGCTTCACCAAGTCCTCTTAAGCATAGTTCTTGAAGCCGAGGAGAGTAGACTTGCTTTCTTTTTTTAAACAACACTGGCTTAAAAAAAAGAAAATACCCAAACCTTCCAGCCAATCACCAATAACTTATTTTGGAGCAGTGAGTGAGTAGTTACAGCTCAACATTTAAAAACAGTTAACAACAACAAAAATCCTACATCCAGCTTTTCCTGGGAATAAAAAAAAAAGCCCAAATTGTGAATACTCAGATCTCCTAAATGTGCAAACTGTACTAATTACAAGCTTTCCAAAATATATAGCCTGACTATGAAGTACTGAGATGGACTGGTGTGGGCATCTTTAGAGTAGCACACCTGGCTAATACTCAGATTCCATGACTAACAAGATGTATTAAAATAATTCTGTCTGTACGGCTCAAGGATCACTCAGAGCCTACAGATCTCTACATCCTTTGAACAACTGACACTACCAATAAAATATGATAAAAATCTCTACAGTAACTATACTTAGAAATCTCAGACCTTGAGGTATAAAAAAACATAGTACACTTTTCATGATACAAAATAATGAGATTTCAGTAAACCTGGAGAAAAAAAATATGACGAGAAGGAAATTACAAAGGGCCTATCAGTGGTGAAATGAAGAGAATACCCAATTCACACACACAGGGAGGTAACGTGTCTTCAAGCAAATGACAAAGTCCGCATAACTCAAAAATGTTTTGAAAAGATCCTTCAGATAGTTTAATGGAAGAGATAAGACAAAATTGGCTACTGGGAATTTTTTTTTTTAAAGCAAATCTAGGGTTGCAACCTAAAAATACTTATACTTGCCTCGTAACTGGTTTCTTTAGATGGTGTAAACCTTTCTTATGTAATTACTGTTTCATTTAGACTGTAATTTCCTTGCAGGTAGACAAGGGACTGAATTTCTTATCCTTTTGAACATGGACTGCCAAATACTATTCTATAAATGGCAGGCATTCAACAGACTTCTCACCAAATTTGAAAACCAAAATGACTCTTACAAAGGTTCAAAGTATATAAATACAGTTCTCATTTAAAATAACATACACCAAAAGAATATGAAAATATGCTTTTATTACCAACAAAGTAGCATTTCCCACAGGTGTTTTTTCAATTACACACACATACACACACACACACACACACACACACACACATACAATAGCAGGACAAAATTACATTTTTTTACGTACTAAAGAGTCATACTGCAAAGAAAATAAGCACACATCTGAAAGACAAAAAGCAGCAAGAAATCCTTCCTTTTAATGTTAAAAACCTTTTAATAGAGATTCTCTCCTTAGGCACCTCAATGAAGATTTTGTCATTAAAAATACTTGCAATATTTGAAAACCTTAGGGTTTTAAATACTTTATTCATGAAATCAGACTGTTACCTGAAGTTTTAACAATTTGTATGTAATTAAAATCAACTTTTTCAGAAAATATGTGAAGTTTCAAGTGGCTGGGACTAATGTGCTAGACTTACTATTCTTTTAATTAGTATGTTAATACATAATTTATCCTTCACAGCTCAACATTCAGTGTAAAACCAAATTCTTCTACAGTGAAGAAAGACAAATACTTATAAACAAGGTATGGAATAATTATTGGCATATGTAAACTGAAATGTAATTGACCTTTTTATTTTTTCAAACACGCCTAATCTTCAAGCTTCTTTTTCACATTGATACTCATTTTGCAGAAGTAAGATGGCTGGCACTAACTTGGACAATTAACAAACTACAGCAAGCACTCATCAGTAAAGATATTCTGGTGGAAAACAACAAAATCATTTGGTAACAACATCCATTTGCTAATAATGTTACCAAGTTTTTCAATGTTTACATGAGTTGTTCACACTAGTAGAAGTGTTATTTTAAAATATTTTCATAGTACATGCATTAGACTTAGTTTAAGAGGGGAAGGCTCTTTCTTTAAAAAGCTATTTTCTCTTTATAAAAATTTTAAAAGAGAATGTCCAAGTGAGAGGACATAAACCTATGGTTCATTATTTTTCAACTTAACAAGAATATAAATTTCAGTGGCTATTTAAGAATATACAAAACTCAAACTGAATGCAATTCTTCAATTTAGTCAACTACCAAGTCAAAAAAATAATTTTGTCATTACTGGCACAGATCAAATCCATTGTTCAAAGATACGTCCTTGGTCTAGTCCATTATTTCACAAGATTTAAAAGAACAGAATTTGTTTTGGCACTGGTAATTAGGATTACTCAGAGATAAACAAATGATTTTCTCATCTAATTCCTTCATGCTGAAAGAAAACAATTTAAACTAGATTTTCTAAAATAATAGGGTAGGATCAACACTGTAAGGAAGGACCTATAAGCTCAGGCTTTAGAAACATTATAGTTTTAAACAAATCAATGCTTTCCCTCACTCTTTACATAACACTGAGGAATTTTCAAATATAAATTGTAGAAACCAGTATATGAAATCTTAAGAAAAATCTTACTAAAAATAATTACAAAAATGCTTTAGAAATTTAAGATGTAAAATAGAATTGACTTTAAATTAAAACAACAACAACAACAAAAACACCACCCACACTTTACAGACTTACTCTTTAAAAAACCCTTGTCACTTGATTTTATTCTGTCAATCTTTTGGTTGCATTCTGCATCATCTAGTGGCCACCTTGTGGCATTTCAAAGAAGTCTTGCTACCATTTTTGAACCCCAGTACTTTTTTTCCCTTTGAGATACCAGTACAATTATAGCATCAAGTTTCATAAAATGTTTTTTAAAAACCCATAAAATTCCATTTCCTAGTGGAGATAAAGAAATTTTTAATAGGAAGAAATGAATAGATTTGTCATAAATTATTACTATACATCAGTCTAGACATTTTCACATCAAATTTTTTAAATTAAATATAAAACACTGGGAGAAAACTATGACTTACACCATAAGAGTAATCTTTAGGCTCTAAAAGTAGTTAAAGTTACTCTGCAGTTAAAGCTCAGGGTTACTGTGTCGACTAAACTTCTTGTAATTGATAACCCCTTCCACTGTATTTTTGATTTGAGTAGCAAATACTTAAAAAAAAAAAAAAAAAAAAAAAGAGTGGGGCACCAATGACTCATGGTCATAGGGCTAAGGACGCAAGTTCAATAAAGACTGAAGAGGACTAAGTGTCCACCACCAGATGATGTTCCACAGAAAGACACTGTTCTGGTCTCCATTCAGCAACCCATTTGTATCTAACAGCTGGTTTCTAAAAAGAACCGATCTTTTAGTCTCAAGGAGTCTCCTAACTTTTACTCAGTTGAGCCATACTTATAAACAGGTTTAAGAGGAAAATCCCAAAGTTCTCACCCTTCACTTCTATTGAGAAGGCTGAGTGAACGTGATACGGCGCCGTCGTCTCTGGAAAGCCTTTAAGTTCCACCGGTTTGGTTCCAGCATATGAGGACCATTGTAGACAAACAACACTGTCATCTTGTCAGAATAGGGAAGATTCTGTAGGAGCTGTAAGTGTTAAAACAAATGCATGCAGTGCTATACATCAAGAAGCCCAATCTTCCAATCTCACGTGTGTACAGTCAGGTGTTTTATTTGTAATATTAGTGAAGCTCTTAAAGTTCTCAAACACCTCAGTGTGCACCCTGCCAGATTGTGATCCTTACCTGAATGAGCACACCCGGAGCCTGGCCTAAGGAACCATCAGCATCCCTTGGGAGCCCTCTATAATCACAGGCCAAATGGGATCATCCAACTTTCTAGGCTGACCTTAGAGAAGTGTGTCCTCCAGAACTTTCCTAGGATACCTTCACTCTTATCCACAAAAACTTCTCAAGCAACTTGTGAAACAGGCACTGTAATAGATTGGTAGCCTGAAAAGTGTGTAACAGGGAGGTTTGGTTTATAGGCCAACATGTTTGGTAAACAACAGGGTATTAACAGATCTGACTATTCCATAGAGCATCTGCTGGGAAAAAAAAGACAGGCTATACAATAAAAACTTGAATTTAAGTTGGGCTCTCCAACAAAGTATTTCATGAACACTTGGTTCAAAAAGGGGAAAAAAATCTGATGACATTAATACATATATCTGAGTGCTGTACATCAGTTTTATAGTTGACACACAGCACAAGTCGTAAGAAAATTTCCCATTGCAATGGCTCTAGCTTACAGAAAATTCTCTATAATTCTGTTTTTATCAAAGTTAATGTGTGGGTAGAAGATGCTAGGGTAGAAGATGTTAGGGTACTAAGGATTTCCTCTGGTGAAAAAAGGACAGAATACACAATGATAGGGCTTTCTGGGGAAATGAGGAGGACCACAGTGCTGGGGTTTGTATTTGCCTGTCATCTTTTGTGCTAAAAGAGGAACGTCTCCCTGCCAAAAGCAGGGAGGAAATCTCGGTTCTAGAACATAATGTTATGCCTCCTACGTTTCTTCCTCTGATAATGAGGTTTCTGATTAACTATGTCACTGTAACTTGTCCCCTTTAGTAATATAAATATTACTGTAATCTTTTTAGTTCCCTTTATGGGAGTGTTCCTGCTCATATTTACATATGAGGCCAAAATCTGCTACGTGATTTAGCCACAGGGGACTTCTGTGTACATTTGAGTATTTTTAGGTTACTGATTACCTACCTTTGGTGTAATAAAGAAGTACTGAGATGTGTTCTCTTTACAAGCAGTATTTACAACCATTTCAAACACTCTCCGTTCATTGATCGGGTCCATTCCCTAAACAATGACAATAATTATGATTAGATTTAAATCTGTTATAAGATACAGCAAAACCCAAGTAAAAGAATATGCTATACCTGATTGATTTCATCGACCACTCTGAATGGACATCTGTTAAGCTCCTGAAGTGCCATCAAGTATAACATGGTAGAAACGCTTCTTTCACCTCCACTCTGATGATGAGGAGTTAATTCGTGCAGTTGAGTACTACTGCGAAATTTGACTCTAATTCGAATTCCATATTTATCATAGTCTTCCTATAAAATGTTTAAGAAGTTGGTAAAAGGTGAGAATTTCTTCTGGTATTTCATATTACTATTAGAAACTAGACTGAATAAATCAACAGTAAATAACTTCAAATGTAGTATTATTAGTTCTATCTCAGTAGATCCTTGGAGACCCCAGAAGTTTGTAGACACCAAGTGGTTCTTCAATATTTTATTGTTTCAGTTTATTTATAAAATAGGGTTGATAAACTTGGAAGTACTTGGCACAGCGTCTGGCACGTAGGAAATATATTCCACATTAGACTTGTTACTGCAGTACGTCCCTTACTTCTAACAAGCCCAAAGACTATGTAGATGGCAGTCACCATGGCAGGTCTAATGTCTTCCTAGAACTTAACAGTGAAATGTTTGCTGTCCTTATGTCTCACACTGAGCATATATATATAAAGGAGTCATGGGGCAAAATTCCTAATGGGAGAAAGAGGTGCTAGCTTGCTTTATGTTTATGTCTGTAATGTACATGCAAAATCGTTGAGCTGTGGAGGAAAAGGATTTTTTTAATCATTTATTTCTTAAAAAAAAGTTTGACTAGGGAAAAATTTCAACATGCACAAAATTAGAACCCTAAAATAGGCTGACTGTATCTACCATCAACTAGTCTCAACTGTGATCAATACATGACCAATCTTGTTTCGTCTGTAACTTCATTCACTCCTTCCCAATTATTTTGAAGCACATCCCAGTTCATCTCTTTACACATTTCTACTGGAAGTCTTCTTTTAGCCACAACTGCAATACATGAACATATAGCTCAAGAAATTAGTACCAAATTTCCAAGTATTTTTATTTTTGCGAACTCTTATATTCCTGATCAAAAGGAAACCACTGACATCATACTATATTTCAGTTATGTTTGCTACTTTGTTTATGACTCTTCAAACCTGGGGGGTGGTAGATTCATAAAACAATGCACTTGCTCATCACAGCTGAATAACCACTAAAGATTGAACATGAAAGGAATTAGTAAGGTATTGGTCACTAATCTCAAGTGTCACCCCTCCCCCAAAAAAGTGACCCCGATGGAATCCCATAGATGGACTTTTCCTTCCTTTGAACAGTTTTTAACAAGCAAAATTTTTACAGATATACCTCTAGAGTAAATGAATAATTTACATGTATATGCATATAATTAAAATTACTTGCCAGGAAACACTGCAAATGCAATTTTACCTCATTTTCTGTATGGAGATCAACTTCACCAGCACACTGCATGGAACTAAAAAAGTTGCTGAATTTTTCATTAATTTTTTCTACCAGCTCTTTTAAAGGATTAAGCCACCTTTCTTTTACCTGCAAGCAAAGGCAATATAAAAACACAATTTTAAAGAAATGTGATTACATTGTATGAAACAAACTTAGTATCAGTATCAATCTAGTTATGAGGACATACACCACTGCTTTCTTAGAAGCATCATTACTTCATTTTGCATTGTTCTCATTCCCATACGGCTAATGGTAAGCATGTGACAAAAAAAAGATTAAGGTTAAATAATTACCTGTGAAATGTTTTCCCTATATTTATCCAGTTCAACTTTCTTTATCTTTAGTTCCTCAGTTAATTGTTCTATTTCCTCTTCTCTTTTTGTGTATTCCTCAACAACCTGGCAGGAAAAAAAAAATCTTTTAAGATAAATCTACCAAAGGATAAAATTACAGAAATTCTTGCATCAACACATTAACTGAAAATGCCAATCGTGTTGCACTGACTGTATGCAACCATTTTTTATCCTTGAAAATATAGACATTGCAGAGTTTCAGGTTAGCCCAAGTATTCTTTTTATAAAGAAAAGGCACAGAACACTGTGTTCCTTAGGAAGAATCTATTTAAAATTCTAATAGATTCAGAATCTGGCATTTAAAGCACATTGTTCCTGCTGTCTAGCTTATTATTACCAAGAGCTCTAGTACAGAGTGGGAGGCAAGTACTGGAGGGAAGCGCGTGTGTGCGCGTGTGCATGAGGGTGGGTGCTGGTGGCTGCAGTAGGGAAAGAGGCATACTGTAGGATTCAGTCCCGTGAAGCAGGAAGCTCTTGATCTTTCTTCAGTTAATAAGGCATCAATTTCATCCAATGTGTTTGGAAGATCTTGGAAAGCCTAAAGAAGAAAAAGATTATCCATCATTATATAATACAGTGAAAACAGTTCAATTCAACTAGTTAAAAATATTCTGCTAAGTGTCTACTATGTGTTCAACAGCATGCTAGCACACAACAAGGAATCAAAGGAATTATAAACATGGCTTCATGCCTTCAAAAAGCTTCCACTTTAAAACAGTGTATACACTAAAAATGTATACAGTAAAAATGAATGACACCTTAAGGTGATGTACTGATGTTGAGTATTAAAATAAGCACTACATATCATACAGGTTATAGAATTCAGAGAAAGGAAGTATCAGTTCATGCTACAGGAACTCTAAGAATAAGAGAATTCAGAGGCCTAGAACTCATTTCTGGGCCTTAAAGCAAATGGCTAGGGAAAAGCAAGGCAGAGGGGAGACAGGAGCTTGGAAAAAAGAATGAGCACTGCATACCATGGGGGGTGAGGAGTTGTGTCCATTTGGAATGGTGGGTACTTGCTGAATTGGTAGAATGGGTCCAGAATATGTGGGGCATTGAAAGAGAGCAAGAAGTTAGAACTTTATACTATATTTATGAAGAACTACAAAAGCATCCTAAGAATCCAATTACTTTGACAGTAGAATTTCAGCAGAGTACGATCTTCTAAGACCATGCCACAGAGACAAATTAGATACTTTCCTGTGAGGGGAGGCAAGCAGGACATTGTGCTGCTAGCAGAGCCTGCAAAAGTTTATGTACTATGAGGTACAAAATGAATCCTGAAACCCTGAAAAAGATCCTGACACACTGCATTAATCTAGTATCTTAATCTTACGTCTTTTTCCCTCTAACCTTTTAGAAAGCAGTCCAACTTTTATAGGCCTTCCGTTCTTTGTGTATTTTGCGAGCTTTGAACTCATGTGCCAAATACTTACTTGGTATCATCATTTTACTAACAGACATCTTACATTTAAGATGGTGAAACAGAAATCTTCAGCTCACCCACCTTCCCCACCAATGTGAGCAAACCTATTTGTCCTTTAGTCTTTCCCATCTCAGTAAATGGCAACGTTTAGGTGCTCTCACTCTCTAATGCAAATCCATTAGCAGGCTTGCTAAACTCTGTCGTTAAGCTATCTCAAATCTGTAAACTGCTGTCTCCACGGTGTCCACCCTAATTCATGCCACGATAATCTCTTGCCTGGTCCAAAGCAACAACCTTATAAGTAGTCTTCTTGCTTCCAACTTGTGTCCCCACTTCATCTCTATAGAACAGTCAGAGCGCTCTTTTACAAACTCAAGTTGTCCTGCCTCTGTCACTACTCAGACTCTACTGGGGAACTTTTTTACTCAATCTCAAAATAAAGCCCAAATCCCTCCTATGGTCTGTAAGGCCCTATGTGATCTGACTTCTGCCCTCCTTTCTGCCTGGGCTATAAATTTAGCTCCACTGAGATTCTTTCTATTCCGAAACAGGCCAAATATGTGTCTGCCTCAGGAGCTTTGGACGAGCTGTTTTCTCTGCCTGGCATGCTTTTCCTTCAAATCTTGACTGATTTCTTCTCTTCAATCAGGGCTCATCTAAAATACTATCTTCTCAAAGGAGCCTTCCCTGACACTCTAGCCTCTTCCCTTGTTTTACTTTTCTTTTTAGCACCTCTTGCTATCCAACATTATCTATTTGCTTTTTGATTTGTTTGTCCTCCCAACCCTCCAGAGTAGAATATAAATTTCAGGAGAGAAGGAAGGATATCTGTCTTGTTCAATGCCTGAAATGTAGCAGGTAACCAATACATTTTTAATGAATATAAGAATTATCTTCTAATTTTGTTACTATCAAAAACAGATATTGTACTAATATTTACTTATTTTTAACACAATGTATTCTGAAGAAGTTCTAGTATCTTTTTAGAAACAGCCCCTCAAACTGTCTTACAATTATGTACCAAATTCCTACTATGTACCCAAACAGATCCATGCGCTGTAGTTTCTGGATCTGATACAAAGTAAAATTTTTGAGGATATAAACATTATAATCCAAATAAGTTTTTTCTAGTTCTATTTATATCTTTAATGAACATTATTTCATTATCTACTGAAATAGGTAATATTTGAAGTTAAGAATCAAAAAAGCATATACCAGATATTTAAAAATTCATCTTCTATTCAATTTCTCATTTTATTCTGACACTATTCTCACAGAGTACGTATGTAGGTGAGGCACAAGCCCTGCTTGTCAAGAAAAAGCACTGGGTCACAGAGCTATTGAAATAATGGTGGAACGTGGACAAAAGGGCAGCATTTGCTAGCTGAATAATATGTCAGAATATGAAATACGCAATAATGGAAAGAAGAAAAGGCTCTTTTCTCCTTTCCTTAACAACATACACTAGCCATAAAGATTCAGCTCCTACTGAACCCTAAATAAACACCCTAATTTCTGGGACAACATTTTCACTTTGCCTTTGTTTTTCTAAGTATCACCTCTGTTTACTGTTTCTTATATACAAGTTACTAGTAGTATGTTTCCATGAAAAACTACATCCCATCTCTTGACCCTAACCCTTAAAGGTTGCCTGGAGAGAAATCTTTTTATTGGAAGAATGAATGTTAAGGTGCTAGTAATTCTGCAAGGTGGTGCCTGTAGTCTTAGCCACACTAGTGTGAAGCAACAAGACTGCCTGGTGTCCAAGTGAGTACAGTGATGAAAACTCATTGAGCAAAATTACTTTATGTACATACTCAGTTTAACAATGGGGAGGGAGGAATCCCTATTTTTTAAGGAACATCCTGTTCTTCAGGGCCCAGATCAATGGCTAACACATTTTACGCTTAAAAATACTGTGTTAACTATGTTAACTTGCAGCATATACTTCTTATACTTACTGTCTGATATTCTTGAGGAACGGTCTGCTCTGCACCCAGGTTACATACTTGCCTGGCTCTCTTCATAAGTTCCTTGCATTTCTGCAATAACCTCTGTCTGCTTTCATCCAGCTCAATGAAATGTTGCTATTACAAGAAAAAAAATTTTGAAAATCTGTGTTACTGTTGTATTAGAGGGCTAATGTATCAAACCATCACGTTATATCAAATACGACATTGAATTTTGATTGTGATAAGCAAATCATCTGAAAACCGTGTCTCAAATCATTATTGATTTTATTGTAAAGGTTAAATTTGAACTTAAATTTTACAATGTATCAGGATATTAATAACGTCATTTCTCTAATCCATAAGAGCTCTGAAATTTAATTGCCCTTATCTGAAACAGTTTACTTCAGCTATATATAATTATACTCTAATAATAAATTGATATATACAGTATGTAGGCTTCATACCAGAAAACTTGGCATTCAAATCTAAGTAGAACCTTTAAATTGTGTTTGATAGTTTTCTAAGTGCCTTTCATGTAGTTATCATTTATTCATGGACCCACTGGTTCCTTCACCAAATAATTACTCAGAATCTATTAAATGTCAGTATTTTATTATCCATTGAGCATAGAAAGGTGAATAAGAAGAAAGATACACAAAATTATTATCATAAAATAGCTACTATTTACTGAAAGCTTATGTGCAAGGTGCTTCACACACATTCCCTGATTTCTCACAGCACTGTACAGTATTATTATCCCCATTTTGCACATTAAAAAGAGAGAAATTAAATTGTCTAAGTGCACACATTTAGTTGGAGACTGTCAGGATTCACATCTATGCTCTTTTCTTGTATCATGATGCCTCTCAGTGGGAGAGGACTGGATAGAGTAAAGAAGAGAGTATGTGTGTGGTTGGGGCAGGGGATGGAGGAAGGTGAGAGTGGCCACAGAAGCTCTGACAAGTGAATGATCTTAAAGGACAAATAAGAAATTATCAAAGAGGGAGCAGCAGAAGGTGTTCCCAGGATAGGTGATTATAAATGGAAAGGCATGAAAGCCTCAAAGGCCTGCATATTCAGGGAATAAGAATTCAACATGGTTGGAGAGGAAAGGAGGTAAAAGACAGATAAGGTGGGTGAGAGCCAGCAGGCAGAAGCTTCCTGTGTAATGAGGGCATCATGTAGGCAACCATTGTGATAACCACCATCCTATATGCTAATTAACCTAATCCTCATTACCATCTTAAAGAAATGTATTATCTCCTTTTTTATATGTGGCTCAGAGATATTAAGAAACTTGCTCAAGGTTATGGAAATAGCAGGTGATTAGATTCCTGAGAAAGAAAACAGATCTAGGTTGCTCTTTCCATTAAACCTCAAACTTTGGTCTGCACAGAAAGTAATGGGATGGAGGCAGGTGCTAGAGGAAAGATTTGTGAAATACTTGATGCCCCAGCCACATGCCAGATCTACTCAAGTAAAATTTCTGAGCCCATAGCCTGGACATTTGTATTATTACAAGGTCCTCAGGTAATTTTTATGCACACAAGTCTGACAGCAAAGAAACTTAAACTAAGACAAAAGTTATGAAAGTAAAAGGATATACACTGGACTGATCTGAAAATACAAGCAAGCCTTTCTACTAGTTACTTAGTATACGATTTGCCTGAATGCATTCCTTGGACCCTGCGCCCCAAGAGAAATACTAGAAGTCGCTCAGGTACCCCTGCCCTGCTCTCTGGAGCCTGTTACATGCAGGCACATGCACAACACGGGGCAGCTAGACAGAAAATGAACGCTCCTAAAGTCCTCCGTTCCTGCTTCCTAGTCCTTGCGCTACCTTGCTAAAATGAAGTATTAGAACATTATGGCAAAGGAACATCCCTAAGTTGAATATCTGGGGCTCTAGGCTTAAGGGAACAAAACTTCATTTGATTTCTTCCGTTTGGTGGCATATTAAATGTGTAATAGAATCTTTACCAGAGAAAAAATGTTCTTTCTATACATACATGTTAGTGACATAACCTCTTCACAGAGCACTTGTTCCCCACCCCCACACCACAGTTTTTACTAAGTTTTTTTTTTTGCGGGGGTGGGTAGCAGAGAAAAAGTACAATTATATAAAATAATGCTGTAAATTCAGGGCAGTGAAAAGGGCTTTATTTACATTTCTGCTTAGAGTCTAGCCTTTAAGTTAAAAGACCATAGAAACATTTCATCTGAGTAAGACATAAGGAAAAAGCAAATTTACAAAAGCTCCCCCACCAACATCTCAGAAAAGATTAATAAGTATTTTCTAGGAAATCCTTTTTGATAAAGTTCAACTGTTAGGAAAGGTGTACACAGAAATACCTTGACAATTAAACTAAGAAAAAGGTTCTCTAAGAGGGCCCTCTAGTGGAAAAAATCAGAACTGTCTGCAGAATTTCTTATCAAATAGTATGTTGCACGTAAATTGACACAGTAAGTATTCTACTTAACTTTTTAATTTGTGAAACAAAATGAAAATTTTTGGTATGAAACGAATTAAATGAAGTTCTAGATAGCATAAACTTTTACTTAAACAGTAGTTGTAAATTATAACATTTCTTCCTCAATTTTTCTTTCAAATACAAGCATTAAATTTCATTCCAATTTAATTGATTTCAAATTCAAATGTTAACCATAAGTTTTAGTGCATATAAGACTGCATACATCTTTTAGAAATATAAAAAATATTTAATCATTTTCGATGTCAGCTTAAAACTGTAACGTAAGTTTAGAAACCAGTGGTCTTACCTGCTAGCAAAATTCTTGTTTTTTCCAGTTTCTTTTAGCCATAAAGCTTTTTCAAGAAGCCAGAAGTTTGAAGAAGCTGGCTTCAGAAGGATGCTGTCCTTTAGTCTGATTTAATCTTTCCATTCATCTCTGCAATCCTACGTTTTATTTCCTAAAAACCTATCCTCTAAGGACTTTTTCCACAAAAAGATACTACTATTGTTCACTTTTACACAACAGGTATGTTTCTGATAAATGGAAAGAGAATTATGTATAGATCACTTCCAGAAAGTAGTAGATTCTAGGAGAGTAGAAGAATGGATAGGGAAAGGTAGAAGGGGACTTTGAATACATGAGAAGTCTTAAAAACCTGGATATTATGTTACCCTTCCTGCTCTGGTATAAATATTTAAAATTTCATACTTGAAAAAAAGATTTCAGTGAAACAAATGATAAAATCCTGAATTTTCTTAAACTTCTCAGCTTTGAAGTTAACTGATGAATAAACTGCATATATAAAGTATACAACTTGATGAATTTTGATGAATATGTTCATCAGTGAAACCATCACCAATGATAATGAACATACCTGTCGACTTCAGCAGCTCTGTACCACATCCCACTGTGCCCTTCCGAGGAAGCCACTGATTTCTGTCACTAGGCATTCTGCATTTTGTAGAATTTCATATAAATGGAATCATACAGCTTTTTGGTCTGGCTGCTTTCACTCAGCATAACTGAGATCCATCGTGGTGTGTGCAATAGTAATTCATCCCTTTTTATGGCTAATACTTCCATTGTGTGCATTATGTAATTTGCCAGTTTAACTGCTGCTGGACGTTTGTTTCCAGTTTTTAGTTATTACAAAGAAAGTTACTACACACTTGTGTACCAGTCTTTCATGGACACATGCTTTCATTTCTCTTGGGTACATATTGGGAGGGGAAAGGATGGATCATACAGCAGGTATATGTTTAGCATTTAAGAATCTCTTAAATCGTCTTCCAAAGTGGATATTCCCTTTAAATCTCTACCAGTAATGTATGCAAGTTCCAGTTGCTCCACACCCTCACCAGCACTTTATTGGTCAGCCTTAAGTCATTCTAGTAAGTCTGTGGTGGTAACTCATTATAGCTTTAATTCACATTTCCTTACTGATAAGACTGCATCTTTTCATGTGCTTCTTTGCTCTCTGTATGGTTTCTTTAGTGAAGAGTATGTTTAAATCTTTTGCCAATGTTTTTTGATTCAGTTGTCTTCTTTGTATTGATAGCTATGAGTTTTGTTTTTAATAGTTGTCCATCAGGGGTCAGCAAACTTTTTCTATACAGGGCCACTAAGTAAATAGGTTTTGAGGGCCATATACAGTCTCATATTCTTCTGGTGTTTTTTTTGGAGGCGGGGAGGGAGGGGGCTTAAAAAATGCAAAAACTATTCTTAGCTTGCAGGGACTTTACACATAAACAGAACTTAGGCTAGATTTGTCCCATGGTAATAGCCCTTCATCAGATACAAGTCCTCTGTCAAGTGAATGTTTTGCAAAAATATCTCCCCAGTTTGTAGTAGCCTTTTTTTTTTTTTTTAAATAGTGTCTTCTGAAAGTTTTAATTCTGATGATGCACAATTTCTAATTTCTTTTCCCTTATAATTCACGCTGTTTATTCTGAAATCTTGCCAAAACCAAGGTCACTAAAATTTTCTCTTATGTTTTCTCCAAGAAGTTTTACATCTTCAGTTCTTAGATTTAAGTCTATGACCCATTTGTACATAGTATGAGGTAAGGATTATGGTTCAGTATTTGTATATGACTAGTCAGTTATCTCAGCACTGTTTGTTAGACTATTCTTTCTCCATTAAACTGCCTCAGTTTCTTTGCCAAAAAACAACTGACCATATGTGTGCATCTATTTCTGGATTCTCTATTCTATTCTACTAACCCATATGTCTGTTTTTACAATGTCTTCATTATTGTAGTTTTATAATAAATCTTAAAATTAGGTAGTGTGAGTCATCCAGTTTGTTTTGTTTTTTTTCGAAGTTCACCTAAGTCCATTGGATTTTAGAATACATGTGTCAATTTCTAAAAACTAAAAACCCTGCTAGGAATTTTACTGAATCTATAGATTCAGGAGAGAACTGACATTTCAACAAATCCTGAATCATTGATCCATGAACATATCAATTCCACTTACTTAAATATTTGTTTCTTTCTTTTATTATTTTCAGTACTACAGGTCTTATACATATATCCCTATGTATTTAATATTTTTGATGCTATTATACACAGTATTATCTTTAAATTTCAGTTTCCAATTGTTCACTGCTAACAGATGGAGCCACAACTGACTTCTGTATATCGAACTTGTATCCTGCAACCTTGGTAAATTCAATGATAGCCCTAGCAGAATTTTTGTAGAATTGATCATATTTGTCTGAAATAGGTTTCTCCTCCCTTTTCAATCTGTAAGCCTTTCCTTTTTCTGGCCTTAATACACTGGCTAGAACCTCCAGTACGATGTGAAATAAAATTGGTGAGAATGAGCATTTTCCTTGCTTGCACCACTGAGTATGTGAGCTTATTGGGTTTTGGTAGATGTCCTTTATCAGGATAATGAAGTTTTCTTTATTCCTATGTGCAGAAGGTTTTTATCATAAAAGAAAGTTTTTATCATAAAAGGATGCTGGATTCTGTTAAATATTTTTTCTGTATATAGTGGGATGAGATGATCCTCTGGTTTTCTCTAGTTAATATGTTGAATTTACACTTAGGAATGTCCACATGTTAAATCAACCTTGTATTTCTGGGATATATTCCTTTGGTTAGGATGTATTACTTTTATATATTTTTTTAATTTGGTTTGCTAATATTTTATTAAGAATTTCTGCATCTATATTGAGAAGAGATACTGGTCTGTAATTTTCTTGTCTGGTAATGCTGGCCTCCTATAATGCATCAAAAAGTATTCCCCTCCTCTTCACCTTTTCAAGATTTTTAGGTAGAACTGGTATTACATGAAGTTTCTGGGCCTGGAGGTTTCTTTGTGGGAAGGCTTTTAACTACAAATTTAATTTCTTCAGTAAATAAAGGGCTATTCTAGTTAACTGTTTCTTCTTTAGTGACCTTTGATAGTTTGTATTTTTTAAGAAATTTGTTCATTTCATCAGAATTGTCAAATTTATTGCCAATTCTTCTACTATCCTTTTAATGTCTGTAAGGCCTCTTTCCTATTAAATTCCTTTTTCCTACATTGTGGCCTGGAAACTTTCCACGCAGTAAAACTAAGGCAACTGTAGGGCTCACCTGGTTTTGTTTTCCCTTCTCTTAAGGATCACTGTCCTGTGCTGCCAGTTAACCTAATATCTGAAAATCACTGCTTTATATATTTTCCCCCATCTTCTAGTGATCTGAAGTGAGAGGGTAAATAAGGCCCTTGTCATTTCATCATGGCCAAGAATGGAAGTTTTTTACTTTTATGATGGAAAATTTCAAACATATGAAAGTTGAGAGAACAGTATAATAAATCTTTCAGGTATCTATCATCCAGCTTCAAACAATTCTCAACTTCTGACCATAATAATTTCATCTATATTCCCTCTCTACACAGCTCCTTCCCTGTTATATCTTGAAGCAATTCTAGATAATAATTAATCATAAAATTATTATTTCTTTGTAAATATGACAGCAATTTCAAAAAGATTAAAAAATTCACAACCACATTATCACATTTAAAAAATACTATCACTAAACTCTATTATCAAATACTGAGCCAGTATTTAAATGTCCATTTCTTAGGTTTTTTAATGGTAATTTTATTCAAATCAGGATCAAAATAATGTCCTCACACTGTATTTGGTTCGTATGTTTTTAAAGTCCCTTTTAGCTTATATGTTCCCTCTCCCTTGTAAATCTTTGATAGTGCACTGCCCAATAAAGTAGGCACAAGTTGTAAGCACTTAAAATGTACCTAAAGTTATTAAGAAACTAAATATTTAATTTAAAATTAAAAATCAATACTTTAGCCACTGGAAAATGTTTAGAATAATTTGAGTAGATGATTACTTTTGCAGTTCTAAGTTTCATAAAATCAAAATACTGATCAAGTATTCCTGATGAAAATTTATCTGAATTCAGATGTGTTGAAATATATAATACAGTATTTTGAAGACTGTAAAAATGTAAAATATCAATTTCCAATATAATATATTGAGTTAAGTATACTATTATAGGTATCTTACCTATTTCTATTTCCTTCGTAAAATGTGGTCACTAGAAAGTTTATAACTACGCACACAGCTTGCATTACAGTCCTGCTGAACAGCACTGAAGTAAATGGCTCATCCTAGACAGCCCCTCTCATTCTAGACTTTGTATTCCTACGGAACCATTTAGCATCTTTTATGCTCTCCCGTATTTCTGGGTAAACTGGTAATTTTAGAGCAGTGGTTCCGAAGTGGGGGCAATTTTGCTCCCCAGGGCAGTATGTGGAAATAGTTTTGGTTGTCACAATTGGCTTGCAAACAAGAGGCCAGGGATGCTAGTTCGAGACAGCCCCCACACAAAAAAATTGTATCCAGTGAAAAATGATAGGGCTGAGGCTGAGAAACCCTGTTCTAGAGGCTTCATCAGATTGAAATTTTCATAGGTAGTGGGTGGTATGTCCCTCCATCAGAATACGTGTCAATAAATATATGGCTATCTTTTTGTGATGTTAGCAGCAAATGTGAGCCACTGATTCTTAGCAGCTACAAAGTGGAGGTTTTCTAATGGTGTAATTCCTTCTGCATTTACTTCTATAAAGAGAAACTTCCTTTCCTCATTTATTTATCCTAAATAACAGTTCACATTAAAAAGTCAGCATAAGTGCTAGATTTTTTCTTTGCCATTTTTCAAAATCATAGCTCATTCCCTAATATCCTCCAAAGGTGACCATTATTATTATCATTATGAATTCATGGGTTTAGATATTTTTGATTAGTATTTTGAGTCTCTCTGACACAAAAAGACCCTTCATGCTCATCATCCTTTTAGATGTACCTCTCATATGATGCACAGTATTGAATTTACTTCTAAAAATATTTTTTAAAAAGATGAATTGTATCTACTTACATTTAACAATATATTTGGCCTTAGTTCTGCCCTTGTTTTATGTGTACTTATTTTTGTGTCACATGTATATAAATATCTAACCTTAAGTTATGTAATGTTTTAGATTGGCCCCTCCCCTTTTTTTGGTATATTTTTTGGCATTTAGGAAAGCTATTTTTATGAGATTATTGGTGCAAATACCCTATATAAACCCTTACGGCCCTAATCTTTTTTGAGATAGTGACTATTGGTTCCCTCTAATAAACAGCATTGACATTCTCCCTCATTTCCCTCTCCCAAAGCATCTAATTTGAATATCCTTTTACTTCTTGATAGAATATATTTGCTGATTGTCCTGTAAGTACAATTTTATTTTAAGAGTGTTGTGCCTTTACTACCAGGTGAGCCTTATAAGCACATATGTTTTACTGTCTCCTTAGTCTGCCGTGTAGTTCTTAGTCCTCAGTAAGCAGTTCTGTTCAGCAAAGTAGTTGCAGTAGCTTCGAGAGTTCACAGGGCCTGAGCCACCCCAGCACAACCTGACCTTTCTGGAGTCTACAAAGTCCCCTCCCAGTTTCAGCTGCTCTCGAATTGGTCTGTTGCGCTCTCCACACCAAATGGGGCCTCTTTCCTTTAGAGATGAATACCTGTTGGTGACTTGATTTTGGGGGTTCTTTAAGCTCTGCTTCTTACCACGTACTTTCTGAAACCATGCTAGTCTTGCTGCTGATTGGATCTTACCCATTTGTATTTTGGAGTTCATAGGTGTTACAGAATAAAGAATTTGACATTTGTCCCTGGTTCTTGGGAGGGAGACTATAAAACCCTATAAATCTTCTAAGTGATAGCAGTGGTGGTGTTATTCATGAGCCCCTAGGATCACACCTGAGTTTAAGCCAAGGCAGTTACTCAGGATGGGGGTAGGTAATGCCAGAAAGACAAGCCATGTGATTAGAGGGTTGGGGCCTTGAGTCTTACTATTATCCACCCAATCTCTTGACTTCCAGGAAGGGGAGGAGGGCTGGAGATTGAGCTCAATCACACAGCCAACGATTCAATCGGTTGTGCCCAGGTAATGCAACTCCAATAAAACCCCGGAACACCGTAGCTCCATGGAGTTTCTTGGTTAGTGAACACACGCTGTGCCAGGAGGATGACATCCTGATTTCACCAGAAAAGGTTACAAAAACTGTGTTCAGGACCTCCCCCACCCCAGACCTCACCCTATATGTCTCTTCATTTGACAAGTAGTGATTTATATCTTTTATAATACAACTGTAATTGTTAAGTACAGCCTTTTCTTGAGTTCTGTGAGCCATTCTAGTAAACTACTGAACCTGAGGGAGTCATGAGAACCCATGAATTTCTAGCCTGTGGACCCCTGAACTTGCAGCTGGCATCTGAAGTAAGGGCAGTTTTAATGAGGTCTAAGCTCTTAGACAGCCTGCTGCTACCCTGAGGGGGCTGGTATGAGAACATACTGCAGTATACCAACAGGGATACCTTAAAGCTTAGTTTGTTATGTTATCCAGGTTGCTCTTTATTTTTGGGGAAAGGATTTGTAAAACTCAGAAACGATGCCACTGTCACTACCATTTTGCTGCCAGTTCTTCTATGGGGATTTAAGTTAACTTAGTACATACATCACATGCCCACCCCCTTCAATATTTATCATCATTTCACAGATATTAACAGAAGATTAAATCACCAAGATCACACACTAAGGCCACTTTGTTGATTAGAACTCATCTGAAGTTGGCTATGGGTTGCACACTAATCAACGCTCCCAGCTGCTGCGTGGTGACAGTGGTGACTGTAATTTATATGGGTTAGGAAAGCAGGCCTGCAACTTCGGTTTTCAAGTGACTAAAATCTGATACTCTGATTTATCTTTTTTGATTATTACCACCCCTACCCCAATCAAATTACATAACATGCAGTATACATACAAAGTGTTTCACAAATTGCTTTCTCATCAACAGGACGCATTAAGTTTGTAAATTAAAGAGCACACAGCAAACTGCATATTCTAAGGGATGAGATACATACACACCTTTTCAAACTGATCTGGAACCCCAAAATAAACAAAAAAGCAAAAATTTTACCTCTGTGAGACGTAGTTGTGAAGAAGCAGCCATGTAATCTGATTCTAATTTGTTCTTCTCAGAGATCACTGTAGTATTCTGAAGAATTAAATCTACTTTTTGTATATGCAAAGAAGTACAAATCTAGGAACAAAACCCCAAGAGTTTAATTTGTTTTACAACTAAGAAAAATGTTTCTTTTAAAAAACAAAATTATAAAATAACATTTTTCTGATGTGACTGATACTTCTCTCAAATAATTCATTTTAAAAATTCTCTTAGAAGAAAATAAGTTTTCCTGTATATTTGAGTCATCTGGAATAAAATAATTTGGTTAAGATAATATAATATAAACTTAATAAACTTACTGACCTATAAGAAATGTCAAACAGAGAAAGTTGAAATTATTGACAAAAATCTCAAGATTTTACTATCTTTGACTTATCTACCTGCAACAAAAGAAAATGCCTTACCTTTATCAGATTTGTTAATTCAGTAACAAGTTTTGCTTTTTGAACATTTATTTCTTTGATTTTGGTACTTGCTTTTCGCTCTTCCTCTTCAAGGTTGCAAGTATCCTGTTCCATAAGCTTTAAACTGTATGAAATGCATAAAGATGTAGAAATCAGAGAAAACAGAATGACTGAACCCAAATTCTTAGCCCCTCTCTTAATACTGTTCTTTGGTCTATTTTAAGCAATGCCACTCAGAAGTGTATTAACTGCTAGCTTCTAGATTAAACAATCATTTTATGTAACCACTTTGGATCGAAAAGTATTTGTTGAGATACATTACATGCCCAGCACAGTGGACGTAATGCTAGTGCTAATGGTAAGGAGTCAGAACTGAATTTCCTCTTTGCCACTCATGAACAGTATAACTGAGTAAGTTACTTTTCTGAGCTTCAGCTTCCTCATCTATAAATTGGAAATATTGAAACAATATTTATACATGTAGTCCCTTCCTTTAAGAAGCTTAACTGGAGAGATTTAATATGTTAAAAAAAAAAAGGCAATACATCAGTCCTAAATGTTAACACTTTGCTCTGTAAGATGAAGAAACTAAGGCTCAGAAGTTAATTGTTACCTAAGATCACACATACTAAGTTGTAAGATGTGTCTGATATAAAGGTTGCCTCCCGGGAAAAAGCAAGAACAAAGGATGGGAGCAATAATAAACAAGAGCGAACAAGTTCAGTGGATGTTATAGAGAGTGGCCTAAATGGTACATGGAGGAAATTAGAATGGGTGGAGTGAAACAAGATTTTGAAAAACTTGAAGGCCAATCTAATGGAAAGTAGTGTTTAAGTGAACTTCATGTAGCAAAGGAAGGAAGCCACAACAGATTCTTGAAGAGGGTAGGAACATGAAAAGAAGAAAAACTTGACAACACTATTCCAGGTGCACTGAATGGAGGAGACTAGTCTGGGAGAGACCACTAACCATGTCACCACTGCAATGTGCCAAAGTGATCACTGTAGGTATGAGGCAACAGGCTGACCGTGGGTATGAAAAGTCGTTTCAATACAAAAATCAACATTACTTTATAAGAAGAAAGTTTACTTTTAGACAATTTCAGTACAGCAGTCCAACAATAAGGGTAAGTGTCTTGGAGGTGAATGAAGTGAAGTAGAAAAAATTTCTAGGTAGTTAAATTAAATAGATGTATCTTGCTTTAAACAACAAAGGTATGTTACTGACTTTTTAAATAAAAGTTAATGGGCAACTATTTGCTTAAAAAACCCAAATTTTCTTAATGCGCTCCAAATATGATTCACAGGTAAAAAGATGCATTAAAGTAATGTAAGCGTATACAACTTCACTGATGATTTCAGTTTCCACCTTGCAATTAAACTTTAACAAACCACATCCCATTAAAGAACACATACACTGAAAAGTCTACTGAAGCACTCCTCCCTTTTCCAGCTATATATCTATGTCAGGCCAGGTTTTCTTCATATACATCAAAAGAAACAACATATCAAAACTGAAATACCAAAACTGAATGCAGAAGCACATATGACAAAACTGACTTCACCTAAACAGACTTATAAAAACGTAAAACAGTGCCACTCTTCTTGCTAAATGTATTTTGTTTGGAAAATAGTTTCTTTGTAAACATTTTATGTTAACTTTTAATGAATTTATTATCATTTTGTATGAATTATTTAAGTTCTAATGTGGTAAATGTCAATAGATACAATCCACATAAAATTTCCTCAAGGATTCAATAATTTTTAAAAATTGAAAAGGGTCCACGGATGAGAACAACTGATTAGAGAACAGAAAAACTCACAATACTTAAGGGTCACTTCCCCTTGCCCTGTGTTTTGGGTAGTAGGGTTACAGTGTGAGAGAGAAATGATTACCAACTGTGCTTGTGGGGACTTTGTCATCATTACAGGGTAGAACTAATGACATCCTCATGGTGCTTTTGTACCATCCCCTCAAACCCCTTACCCCAGAATAGGATGAAAGATACCTTCCTAGTTTGGAACTAATTTTTTGTTCCAGTTGTCTTTTCTTGGTTTTTCTTTCAAGAAGATCCTTCTTCTTTTGTCGAAGTTCATTATCTTTGTGCTCCAGATGTTTGTTTGTCTCACATAAAGTAATCAACCCTGATTCTACTGCTTGCAATTTTCTATTAATTTCCTATGGGATATGCAAAGTTAATATATTTAAAAAACAGTCCAGTGAAAGTATTATCCAGTTAATTTCTTTTAATACTCAAAAACAACCAACCTTTAGCTGTTCTTCTAAGTGTCGTCTCTGCTCTAGATCCACAGTGACTGTGAGAAACTGGGCTACCTTTAGGGATGTGTTACTAGAAATAACTTTGTTTGAATAAAAAGAAGTTTTCACCACATACTTTTCTTCTGCCGTATAAATTTGCTTTAATCGGGTTTCTTGTATTACCTACAATGTAAAAGAAGCATTCAATGCCCATCTAAGAAGAATTATGATTTAAAAAAAAAACTTATCCAACATCTCTAAAAAGATCTTTCAGGTTATTATTTTTGAAAACAACACTAAGGAAGAGAGAACTGGAAGAAAACCGAAACAACCAGCAAAGTCAGCTAACTTCTACTTCACAATTCAGTCTCTCCCAAGTTTTTGGAATTTTGTTTCATCTACAGTGAGACACCAGGGGTCAGCTGCCCAGTAGACTGAACTGTGTTATCTCAACTAAGTCACTGACTCGTCCCTTCCCTCAGTTATATTGTTCCAAGACACACATTTAATTCCTATATATTTGGGAAATATTTAATGCAAACATTTTTCAAGGATTTCAAAGACTTCTTTTTGCATTTTTTGGAGGTCTTTTCTCTCAAGAACTTACATGAGGAGTATCATAAAGTAATGCACATTCTAAACACCGTAACATTATCAGATTTGTTTCTGTATATTTATTTATAAAGAATAGGCTGCTGTAATGTAGTTTTCCCAGTCTCTAAATGTTTATTACCAGTATTCTTGTGGCTTATCTCTTCACTTAGACTGTAAACTTCTGGAGAGAAATTAAGTGTACTTAAATATGTCTTAATAGGGTACAAACTAGCATTCACAAATGTTGAATAATTTGAAATGAAGGGAGAAAGCCTAGGAGCGATTTTAGCCTTACCCAAGTTTCACAAAAATTAAGTTTTAAGCAGATTTAAACTGACAGAGATGGTGACGGCACTCCCAGCAAAAAGAACATTGTAAGCTAAGGAGGTCAGCAGACAATTTCACCAAAGAGGAGAGTCTTAGAAATTAATGAGAGAACAGTTCCATAAATAGAGTATAATCATTTAGAGAACCCAAAATGTCAGGACTTGATAACAGAGCAAAACCTTCCCTAAAGAATGTATTTTTATTCTAAGGAAGAAATCTAGCCCTTATTGTCATCAAGTAGACATGAAACATTGAGACGGTAAATTTCCATAAAAAAGGTTTGTATCTTCTGAAAGATGGCCAAGACAATGCCAGGGGCTTTACTAGGTATCTGACTTGGCTTTACTAGTACAGACAGTAAGAAAGAGTTAAAGCTCTCTACATGACAAACAAAATGTTAAAAAGTAAAGTACATAAAAATAATTAAACTTGAAGCACTGTTCAACAAGTGAAAAGACTGTTTCCAAGTGCAGTACTGTTCTTTTTTTGCCCCAAAGTAAAGCTATGCAAGCCCTTACCAAATTTTCTGTAGTCTTTCTGCAATAGTAAAGAATTCCTACTACCCTAACCTTCAGAGATAGTGCCCTACCTACTTTTGAGGTTAAGACAAATTGGTTTGGTCTATGCATACAAGTCTTGTCCTCTTTTTTTTAAACCCCAGCAATTAGGACAGAAGAGAGGTTACACCCACATGGAGAGTTCTATTTTTGGTTTCTCCAAATGATCATTATAATAACAATTTTTAATCAAAGATGCAGGCAACTTACCATAGTAATTAGCTTATCTTTGCAAAATTGGTTGGTAATGTACCCCCATTTCTATCTTCTGTTAATTAGGTATAATATACAGGCCCCAAATTACAAGTATCCTTAGGATATTCACTTGTAGACTAGTTGTTAAATATATAAAACACATTTTCTAATAAATTCATTATAAATTGCAGTTAGGACTGTAATTGGGTCCTCAACGCATATAAGCAGTATTAATTATGGCAACTTGGTGTTACAGAAAAACTTGTTCTAGAAGAGACTTCTTTCCTGTTTCTGCCTATGCTAAAAGCAATGAATCTGGAATGGAGTCTACAGATTACTTGTAAGGAGAAGAAAACTCCAAGTAGCATTAGCAGAATATAGAAAATTAGGATCTCATTTTCCTGGCTAGTAGAGCTACATAAATTCTATTAAGGGGTGGTCATTCATATAAAAGATAATCTTAAATGGAAGCTTTAAGAAGGGGCGGGCTTACTAAAACAGTTCTGTAACCCAGGGCACCATCCTAAAGTATAATTTGTCTTAAAAATAATCTAGACTACAAGAACTTACATGATTAAACCATTAATGCTTGAACAAAGGTAAGAGAGCCACATGTCTCTCTTCAGATTTTAACTATATTTAATGTTAAGTATTTATTTACTCTGGGTAACTCCACATCACTCCTGTCATAAAGTGTTAGTCAACAATCACTGTCCTATGTCATACTAAAAATGTGAAATACCAAGATAATTCCTGTATGGTTATTTCTCCATGACTTTAAGAAGTTTTAACAAAACTACATTTTTGGTACTGACTGAGTATTTTCTTACCCGTTCAATTCTTTCTCTGGTTCTTTCAGTTCCTACAGGAACTTCATGAATGTGATACTGGCAGCAGAGGTAACTCATCACAGGATCAGGTGCATCAAATAACTCTCGCAAATAAGAAAAAAATCCATACTCTCTGAAAGGAAAAACACCTAAGGTTCTTCTTAAAATATCATTAAAATTAATCTGATAGTTGACAAGTAGTGAATAAACAATAAATAAAATATAAATTATTTAATGATACTACAAGAAGTCTTTTCTTTGTATATTTTAAAGTCACTTAATATTAAGTGATTAATGTTCAGATTTATTTCCTTGTCAAAAAAGCTTATTATATATTTATGATTATTAACTTCTTGTTATTTATACTACTGCTTTCATACAGAGTTCAGACTGGCTGTTTTATAATTGCAGTTTATCTATTTAATCCTTCTGGAAATTATTTTTGCACTATGAAGTGATGATTTAGCCTTTTATTTTCCCAGTAACTATTTTAGTATCTTTTATTAACTAGTCCAATATTGTTTCACTGATGTGAAAAATCACCATCATATTCTAGGAACACAATGGTCTGTTCCTGGGCCTAGACCTTTCCTTATTTTAGGCTTAAGTAGAGCTCTTAAAAGGGAATAATACAGCCTGAAACAAACATATTTATGTGACAAAGAGGTAATTAAAATATATTTAAGAGGTAAATGATTATTCACTATTCAAAGTAACAGTTAAGTTCTAATAATATTTTCAAGACTTACTTGAGTTCATTCAAAGATCTTGATGGTGCTTTGTCTGCATATGAATTCTTAGGAGCAATAACAGCATTTACTCTTAATTTTTTATTGTCACGAACCTGAATATAAGGAAAAGAAAATATTAATTACCATATACTATCTATCAATTATTTTTAAAGTTACCATATTCCTACTGGCATTCATGGGATGATCAGAAATTTGAACATTGATTGACTGGATATTTAATGGTACTTAGAACAATTTTTTTAGTATGATAATATTGTAGCTATATGTTTTTACAAAAAGTACAGTTCTTTTATTATTTTCATTGATAAATTCTATCAAATAGACAAGGAAGCAATAATACCAAAACTCTTTCAGAACACAGAAAGGACATTTCCCAAGTCATTTTATGATTCCAGTATAATCCTAATACTGAATCCTGACAAAACATTACAATATTCCTCATGAACACATATGCAAAAACCCTTAACAAACTATTAGGAAACAGAATCCAGCAATATATATAACAAGATACATGACCAAGTAGAGTTTACCCCAGGAATGTGAGACTGATTAATTTTTGAATGCTACATCAATCTAATTTATTGTATTAACAGAATAAAGTACAAAAACTATATAATCATCTCAATAGATACAGAAAAAAAAATCTGACAAATACTGATGATAAAAATTCTCAGTAAACTAAAGGAAGCTTCCTCAACGTGGTAAAGGGTATCTATGATAAGCATACAGCAGACATAATACTTAACTGTGGAGTAACTGAGTGCTTTCCCCCTAAGCCTGGGACTGAGCAGGGATATCTGTACCTTACCACATCTCTTCAACATTGTCCTAGAGGTACTAGACAATGTAGTGACGCACACTAAATAGGTAAAAGATTGAAAAAAACAAGTAAAAAGATCTATTTTCAAAGATAAGACTTTCTACGTAGAAAATTCTGTGGAAATCTAAAAAGCAACTACTAGAATTCAAGAAGTGAATTCAATACTGTCACAAGATACAGATCAATGCAAAAAAAATCAAATTATGTCTATGGCACTAGCAGTGAACAACTGGAAAATTTTAGAAATGAATTTCTAAAAGTCTCAAAAATCCATAAAATACTTAGGAACAAATTTAACAAAAGATATGTAAGACAAACACAGAAAAACATAAAACTGCTGAGAGAAATAAATGGAGAACTGATGGGATTGTGGAATGGAAGGATTTCACAGTGGCACAGATTAGCAATTCTGAAATTAAACAGCATTCTAGGTTTGAACAAATGAGTCAAGGTACTGATGATGGGGAGGGGAGGCAGTGTTTTTCACTGCTGCGGCAGGAAATTACAAATATGCAAAGGAGAGTCGAAGGTACCCTGCTGTGTTCAAGTGTAATTGGAAGCATCAGTGTGAACTCATGATGCCCTTATGCTCTCCTGTTCTCTAAATATAGAAATAAGTACAGATACAAAAGCTTGCATGCAAGAGTTCAGAAACAATGAGACACTAGCAGCAATGGACACATCCAGTACCCAGATCTTGGTTTTTTAAAATGAGGGTTCTTTGGGGAAAAGGCTAATGATAAGGCCCAGACAGAGTAAGATAAAGATAAGTCAGCATCTTGCTCTGCCAAAAATTAAGCAGTGCTCAAAATACATTGACAAAGTATCACACAGGAGTCAACCTGAAGATCTCACTGGCCAAATCTGGGACAATCTGAGCATTACAATAATGACAGTAATGTATTATAATCCAGAAAAAATAAAATCCTATGCATTTATATATAATAGATAAGTGGAGAAAAAGTTCTCCCTTATAGTAGAATACCAACTAAATACAGAAAGAATGATCGTTACTAGTTCTTAAATCTACTAGGTAATTTCATGAGCAACAGGATATTTTCAAAGTCTCGACGTGTCTCCACACACATAATTACAAAGAAAAGGTTTTACTATAATGCTTATTTTGAAGACATACTTATTCCAAGCAATTGATATATTAAGGGACAACTTAAACATTATGTGAATCTCACATTTGCTTGTGGGCAATCTCATCTGTAAGAAACAAGGTTTTCTCTAGGTGCATGCAAAAACTTGCACCCAACTGAATGGAGCTGCACAGGCACACGCCCCTTTCAAACACCCGCCATCTATCTCAGTTTCACCGCATGAGTTCTGAGTCACACCCAACCGTATCTGGTGTTACAACTTTCTATCCAATTTCAGAAAAGTGCTTTATAATTGCTTTCCTCACCAATCACACAATTCACAGATGGAACCCTTCCAATACCTACTTCCACAAGCCAGCTTCAGGTCTTTCAGTAAGTCACAGGGTTGGTACAGTACGGGGAACATAGTCAATATTTTACACTTTGTATTATGTGTAATCTATAAAAACATCAAATTACTATGCTGTACACCTGAAACTAATATATCAACTATACTTTGATAAATAAAAATGAAAAAGCATATTTATTGTATTTATGTATTTCTTAATAATTTAACCTGTGTAAAACTGCTTTTCTCCCCCATAGCCTGAGGGTTTTTATTGCGCAATTTTGCGTTGTATAGTTTAATCTTTAGGAATGTATATGTTGGTCACAGCAAAATCAACTGTACTTTGCAATGGAGAAATAATAAAGCAAATAGGAAAAAATGTAAATAATTGGTAAATCTGGGTAAAAGGTTTACAGGAGTCACATGTATGACTTGCAACTTTTCTGTAAGTCTGAAGTTATATCAAAATAAGTTTTTTAAGAATAGAGGAGCGGAGGTACAGATGAAACAATACTGGCCATTAGTAATACATCACTGATACTAGTTTTAAAGTTCATTTAAATTTTAAAAATCAATTGTTTTAATGGTTACACTAAATAAAACTGAACTACACAATGAGAGAGTAATTTCCCTTTCAATTTTCTTTCAATATTTCTAGTTATACCAATGAGAAAGTTAACAGTATGGTGTCAGCATGTCTTTAACTCCTTATTCTCTCCTTTTAAAAAAATTATCTGCTTTTAGGAAGCAACAGCATGGATCTAGGATTTACTACTACTGTTTCTATTGTCTTTACTTTTATGCAAATTTGATAGGGACATTATACTTCCTTTTAGAATACTTCATTTGAATAACAAGAAGCAAAGTGATTTAAAGAAAAATTTTAAATAAGTATAGTTATACTTTAAAAATAAGAGTATAGTATCTAGATACAGCAAAACTTGTGATGGCAGTACACAGTAGTATGTGGAAATGGCAAAAACTGAAGAAGGTTACTAAGTTACTGAAGTACGGAAAATGGTACTCTAGTAGATACAATTACAGGAAGAGGTTATATATAATATTTCATAATCTAAAATTCATACACAAAAAGTCATATATATAAGAGGAAGTTCTAGTCCTAACCGTGAAAAGCTATGGAAAGTTAACTGAAAGTTAACTTGTGTTACAGCACAAGGGAAAAAAAAGGTCAAATTTCCAGGAACCTATGTCATAGTATTAATATATGGTTCAAATCCTTAGCACAGAGGAAGCAAGAGCAAAGCAAGTTCCTCAGTGCAGGCCACCTGCAAAACAGAAATCATCTAACTGCACCTGACCTGAGGCCCTTCACAGTGCACCATATCTCACAGACTTGTAATCTAAGTAACCCACTGCTTCACTGAGGTCTGACAGATCAAGAACTTACTGTTTAGGCTTAAGGAGTTCTAAGTACATGAATGTTTAATTTTTTGGAGTCCATGTTCTAGTTTTATAGAGCTAACCTTTCTATCCAGCCATCTTACATTCACATTCCCTGCCAATTCCCAAACCAGAAAAAGGGCAATACGGTAAAGTTAAAGAAAGTAAAGATTCTTTCCAATCAACTTGTGTACCAGAGAAACAGAGGACCACTTAAACAGATTCAGGGTCCTGTCCTCACTTAGACTTCCTAGAAAAGGTTCAAACAAAAAAATCTAAATCTCATCTCCTCAAGGCTTTCAAAGAAGCAGAAGCAAAAAAAAAGAAAGAGAAAAAAAAAAAAAAAAAAAAAAGAAAGAAAATCTGACAACAGTAGTAACATACACAGCTAACAATTTATATTACAGATATATAATATAATAAAAACAATAGCTAACTAGCACTGTTCTAAATACTTTTTCATTTATTAACTGACTTACTCCTCACAGCCATCTTTTAAGGTAAATAATATTCCCTCCATTTTATAGGTGAAGAATTTAAGACACAAAACATTTTTGTTACCTCGACCAAATTAGCAGCAAAGCCAGAATTCAAATCCTGGCAGCCTGTCTGCAGTCTGTACTTCAGCTAAGCCATGCTGCCTTCCAGTTGCTTAGACTCTTGATCAGTGGTGTTTTTCTAGTCAGATTCTCATTCTTTTTAAAGATGTTTTATTTATATTAATAAGCAATGTCATATTGATTTCCCCTCCAAAGAAAATCTGAGTTCTTTCCAATACATTTCCAAAAAAGATGTCCAAGACCAACGGCCCATTATTCTAATGTTTTTCTCTTAATTAAAAGAATGATAGAATTACTCTTTATATTAATTACAAATGATAATTTCAAAGTACGTTATAGATGAAAATATAGGCTTTTCTTCCTCTTATAAAATAAATTCATTCCCCAATAATGGAATAGACAGGAAAGAAATTAGCAAATTTGAATGACTTTACACAAGAGTTATTACTGGTTAAATTAGCTGTTATTTTTTGCTCTAGTTTGAATTTAAAAATGCAAGCACTGGAAGATAAATGCCAAGTGAGTTAAATAAAGTATTATGTTGGTTAGTACTTGCCTCTTTGAGGAAAACTTCCATATCTTCTTGACTTTCAAATACAAAAGCTCTCAAGTCATTTGCTGGAATATGATTTTCAATATATTTAGCATTTTTATTATCTTTCATATTAATCTAAACAAAAGAAAATATAAATTGATTTTCATGAAACCCAAACTGATTATTAAAACATTATCATAATTAATTTAGATTTATTCATTTAGATTAAATTTAATCCCTGAGAAAAAGGAAGACCAAAAAAAGAGTTTGGTATTGAAGAATCTATTTATTACCCAAAACATCCAAAACATAGTAAAGCAAAAGCCAAGACTTTAATAGCACCTAATGCATATCGACTTTAATACTACTGAAGAAATAACTTAAGCTTCTTTTTGGTCAATTCATTGAAAACATTTGAAATAGGCTTAGATTGTAACTAAGAGTATAAACACTTCCCATCAGTCCCCAAACTGTTAATATTTTTCTTCTTAGAGATAGAAGAATTCATACTATCCACGGTAATAACTGACTAGTACAAAAACACAAAGACCTAAGAAAAATTTATAAAACTAATGAAAAAAAACTTTCTACAGATTAATTACAACTATCAGTGCTTTCAAGAGAAACCCCAGGTTTATACCACAAGAGCATAAACTTATTTTAAAAATATTAACTAATTAGACATTTCTGTATGTGATACTCAATACTATGGAAAATACTAAAATGGTTCAAGAAAACAAACTGTTTCCGAAGCATATAACCTGCTTTTTATTGCTAAGGATAGGTATGTTGAAAAGCACACCATGGTAAAACTCCATTAACAGAGGTATATAAAAAGTGTTATCTATGGATTTTAGAGGAGTGACAGATCACCTCCGGCAGAGGAAATGAACTTTCTTGAAAAAAATTAAGATTTATGAAAAAGAGGGTATTTATGCTCCATATAAATAAAATACAGCCTACTAGTTAAGAACTAGGGCTCTGGGGTCAGACAGATGTCACTTCAAATCCTACACCTGACCTTGATCAAGTACTACCTAAATCTCTGAAAGCTTTAGTTAATTCATCCGTAAAATGCGTGTAGTAAAACATTCTATCTCATAGGACTAAATGTGGATTAAAAGAGATAGTATGACAAAAAAAACCAGTACCGTGCTTGTCACATAAATGTTGGTCAATATTATTTTAAATTATAGACTATCAATCAGCATAGAAAAATGGGAAAACTAATACACAAGCAAACAACAACAACAAAAAAATAAAAGCTGTATAAAAAAAGAATTAAATGACTGTGTAACCAACTTACACAAGATGAGGGCCCCAGAGTCTGATAGGTCAGACTTATCTCTGATAAATACAAATACACCCTGGGGGAGAGTTTAATGAAAGGGTTTTAATAATTTTTTAAAAAAAAAATTAAAGCCATATATGGCATTTTATAGATGAATTAACTAAAGCTTTCAGACCTAAACACTTACAGACACTTAGTGTCTACTATTTCACAATTTTTTTTTGTTACCAAATTACTTTGTTAGAAAAAATGATACAAATGAAAGAAAATGTTAAGTGGCTGTTTACTACACCTTATAGAAAGGGTAAAATAACCCCCATATCACCACAGGAAGTCACCTTTTATTAAAAGCTATGGATAAGCCAACCTGGGACTTAACTCTCATTAAAACTCCCCCAGGGTGTAATTATCACAGATAAGTCAAGTCTCACATATCAGACTTGGGCCCCCATCTTGTGTAAGTTGGTTACACAGTCATTTAATTCTTTGATGAATTTCACCTGGTCATTTAGGTAATGCGTCTCAAAGAAGTCACATAAATAGGGGTCATTTCTGTCACTGGCCAGTTTGTGAATTTTCAGTGGTGACTGATACACATTTTTTCTGAAGTATATAATACACACCCCACTGCACTGACTATCTGGCTTTCTGATATCCTGAAAGATTTGGCCATATTGTTGATTCTGCAGCTTCATCAACTCCTTAGCATACTCTTTCTCCTCACGAGATTGGTGAAGAAAATGTTTGGCAAAGTTCTTCAAAGCCACATCTTCACAAAGCAGTAAGACACAGACAGGCAGACATAGGAGGCATAGCACTCCAAGATGTTTTGGTGGTTGATGGCTGATTCCTGTTTCATAATTTTTTTAAATGAGATCTTTTAAAAAATCCTATCCTGTACCCTGTTTTGTAATTCATTAACATATCGTAAATGTCCCTTTGGATTAGTAAATAGAGACCTACAGCAACGTTTTAAATAGCTGCACAGTATTTCATTATAAAGACACAGGAAAATTTAGATAACCAACCAGTATCTTCTGAAATTTTGTCCTTTGCTCCATCATTCTGCTATTGTATACACTACTGTGACGAGTACAGCTGTAAATAAATCTCTGCACACTTCTCCAGTTCTAGATTAGAATTGTTAGAAATAACTCATGGAAACAGACTGCTAATTGACAAGTTATATGACTAAAATTTTAAGTTTATGTATTACTAACCTACTTATGGCACAGCACCATCTCAATTAGGTCTTGAAGGGTTAGGTAAGTATGTGAGCAAGACACAGTTGGAAGGAGGTGGTAAGAAAGGTGAAGAGTTTCTCCAGAAAGGGTTAAATAGTAGAGTAAATCTCTTTTATCTCTAAGATTCAAATGTAATTTTAAAAGTAAACATATGCTAGCTAGTAATCTGACTTGGTGATATGTTACTATTAGGAAATGAAATGACAAGAGGATGACAAATCTAATAAAGTTTACAAGTATTTTTTTGAGGTGGGCATGTTAATAAAAATCTATTGACAATTACATTTGCATTATAACTTGTTATACCAAGGGTCACAACATTTTTTCTTTTATTTTCTTTCAGTCCTTACCAGATTAATCAAAATAATATATGTCTGCATCCAAAATAGGTATTCCCTTCTTGATCTGGCAAAAACATTCTAATAATAACATACCTGAGCAAGAAGAGAATACGGTATTATGTACACTAATTTTGCTAATATAAATGTAAGATATAATAAAAGACAAAAACTGTATGAAATGATTTTGAATAAAGCATAAATTAAAAAGGAGCTGCAGAAGATAGAACTTTTCATGAATCCTGCAGAGATCTATAATGAATTATTTTAGAAAAGAAGAAAAATTATCCAGCAAAAATAATCCTTATGTCATTTGAGGGAAAGTTTTATTTTATATATATATCTATATATCTATATCTATCTATCTATCTATCTATCTATCTATCTATCTATCTATCTCTAACACATCATTACCAAAGAACATGGCTTTTACTTTTTCATTCCTTCTCATGGTCCTATTTACCATTTTCAATGGAAATCTTCCCAGTAAATCCATGCCCACATTTCACTGAGTTATGTACTAATTACAGCTTGCCCTATTCTTGCAATAAGAACTACCAGATGTTTATGAGGCCAATAAACTGTTTCATTCTCAGAATCCTCAGAATGCTCTGTTTTTGTAGTGGGTGATTTTCTGGTCTATACTGCCAGGTGTCCCATATCAACTTTGTTTATACATAGCAGTTTTCTACCCCTTTTGGAAGCATTTAATACATTGCCTCTTATAACCTAAGGTTAGCAACTGTCAGAAGGAACCAGCTAAACAAGTTTAGACATGATTCTTGGTCAGTAAGCTGCCAATTTCATACTTCCATGAAGAAGAAGTTCCCAGGTTTACTGATGAAGGGCCCTCTAAAAAACTCATGTGTGGATCCAGCAGTATACCAGAGGCCAATAATGGAAAACCAGGATGTCAATAAAACTAAGAATTCTTAAAACAACAAAAACCTACAATGATTACAGTAATAAAACTAACAAGACACTACCAAGATGAACTGATTTCTTACCGTAAGCATTATGGGCTCACAGACTCTTTGCTTAAATTTGTCTCTGTTATTTCTCAGCCATAAAACAGCAGCATATGTATCGCGGTATCTCTGTCTCAGCTTATCTTCCTTTTGATTCATAAGATCATCAAAACGTGTAATGTGATCATCCACATCTAAAATTGGAAAATAAAATTAGGCATTACTTCTCTGAAAACTTTTATTATTGAAATAATCTATTAATAGATAACAACAACAACAACAACAACTAATAATAATAATAATAATAATAATAATAATAATAATAAAAAAAATAAAAAAAAATAATTAGATCTAAAAGTTAAAACACCAGTTAGCAAGTACCCAGCATAGTGAAAAGGACCCACCCTGGACAAATCCTTTTCAAATTTCTACATACCTGGGATAAAAGATGATCTTTAAGCTATCAAAAATAAATAGGTCACATACAAAACAGTGGGAAAACACTGAATTTCCTATAAGAAGATAATAGTAATTGGAGAAATTGAGAGAAAAAGTACTTTCAAGCTAGATTTTTATATATAACAAAATAGAAAAAAGTAGAAATGAAGTAAAGATTTTTCAGGGATGCAAAGATTGAAATTAATTTCAAAATATCTCTTCTTTGGAGGTTAACTAAAGATGTACTCTAACAAAATAAGGAAGTAATGTAAGAAAAATAAAGACAAAGAATTCAGAAACAGCTTTACCCAACACAAAAAAAGGTGGGAGACACATCCCAGATAACAGCCATATAGAAGACCTTAAGAAAAATCACTTTAAATGGGAGAAGAATGGAAGCTTCCAGAACTCAAGAGTCTGAACGCCGGACAAGATAGCTTTCCCCCCCAATTTAAGGAAATGCTAAAGCAAATGGTGTTTTTTTAAGAAGTAAATTAAAATCTTTTAAAAAGTTATCAATGAAAAGAAATTAGATCATACTATACTACTTGGCTCTATGAACAAGTTTAATAACATAAATAATACTTAGTATTGCTACTGTTAGAATTAACCCATAAACAGAGCAGATGACTTAATTATGGTTCTCCTTTAAATGTTTTCAGCCTTGAAACCATGAATACCAGAGTCCAGATTAGAGAACTGAGAATGTGAGAAGGGAAGAAAGTAAAAATGAAGGCTGGGAGTACCAGTATTTTTACTTTATAAATGTGCGTTCAAATGATATCTACAATTGTTAAATAACAAAAAAAGGCTATAAGAATATTACAATAAATCAATAAATGTTAAAGATGACTAATATTAATATAATAATCCCATTTAAGAAATTACAATAAGGAGGGGAGTAGTTATGAGTTGAAATCAACATTTAAAATAACAAAATAGTAAAAGATAATGTCTAAAATTGATTAATAAAGCCATGTGAAATAAAAATATGAAGACATATTAAGGACTATCAGATAAAACTGCTAAAATAGTTAACAATGCTTACTCCCAAGATTGTTCTGGAAGTTGGAAAGATGCGGGGCCACCTTTCCTGTGTAGTTTTTTTTTTTTTTTAAAAACTATACACCTACTATTTTGCTAAACATTAAAAGCATACATATTTTTAACTGATCTTAGTCACATACACTGAACAGACAGGATGTAAGATCTCTATCTGAATAATGCTATAGATCTATCCACTTAGTCTATAGGAAAAAAAAAGTGAAGATGAAACTGGACAGATTTCAAGGAGCAAGGCTCATGGAAGTGCTTAAATCTGACCCAAGAGATAAAAGGTCAGTGACTTTGTGAAGAAAATAAAGCAAAGTATTTTTAGAGAATTAAACCAACTGCCATAATCTGACACCAGACAATGATCAGCAAGTGGCAAATCATTACACAGTAGATACAGGTAATTAAGACTCTAAAATGGAAGAACTGAGCTGGCTTCCTCAGCAAGGAGACCTGAACACTTAAGAGACACAGTATCAGGGGAAGCAGAAAGGCCATCAATAGACCTATCTCCACTTTATAAACAAGACTTCTAAGCTTAATAACACTTACTCTTTTTCTCCTTCTCTAGATTTTCTCTCTCTTTTCGCTTATCAATTATCTCGCCTTCGCATAATGCCTTTTCCTCTTGAACTCGTCTCAGATCATTGGTAATGGCATCAATCTGAGGCTGAAGATTCTCACAGTTTTCTGTGGTCTTCAGTTCATTCTGCAAATCTTCTATCATTTTGCGGGTATTACTTATTCTCCTCTGTCGGTCATGCTCCTCATTCTGTTTTACTGTTAAAGCCTGCTGAAGCTCCTCAATCTAATAAAACAAAAGCAGGTTAGTACTGGAGATTTTTTCTCCTGGTTTATAAGGCTTTTATAGTAACATAGTTTTACAAATACAAGCAATCTAAGAACACGGGTGTTTTCCTCACTAAAAGGTACCTCCTACTAGAATCAGGCTACCTGTATTTTCATTTGTTCAGTAATACATCCCAAGTACCTAGAGCAGTGCTTAGCATATAGTCAGCATTCATTAAATATTTGCTGAATAAATAAAATATTTATAAGGCCAATCAGCAGATTTCTAAATATTCATAGGAAAGAAATACATACTACACATCATAAAACTGAAATTAAAAACAGTCACATGATATAAGACAGACTTTCAATAAAACAATAATAGAAATGATGACTGTCATCCTATTAATTTTAAACCACAATAAACTATTTTCTTTCAATAAAATTATTTTCTACTAGCACTTCAAATTAACATTTAAAGGTTTTAATCCTCAATCTGTGTAAATCATTAAAAAAAATACCAGATCATGTAAGTTGCCGGAGGAAATTTTATTAAAACCATAACATACCTAAGACAGAGCTGTGATTTTGTTTAAGACACACTCATACACCCAATTTATTTTTTTACAAAAATAGAATTTTGTGTTAAGATAGGTAAGGTTAACACAGGAGATAATTTGCTGATTAGCTCCCTTTCTTTCCAAGTCACATTCACTCCCTCCCCTTCTCCCTACAAAAGTAACAACATATAGAAATATGGAAAAGATACAAACTTGTAACACAAATCACCTATAATCTTAATGTCATTAAACACTTACATTTTAATGCCAACTTATATCTAACAATAGAAAGCATGTTTTACTAAATGGCATCACTAAAAATTGAGAGCAGTTTCTCATTACTTCCTATATCCTTGCAAAATAAAAGTCTAATGCCTGCATAATGTTCTATTATATGGATATACATTTTATCCCATTCCCTACTGTTGGAAATTTGGGTTGGTATCAATTTTCCTTTCTAAAAGTTTAGCTTTGACAGTGTGTCAAGATAATGAACTAATAAACATATGCCCAAAATCCCTTCTCCTATAACAAACATGTAGAAGTGAAAGAAAAAATATTTCAAAAAATTAATACACATGTATCTGTTATTAAAAATTAACTATGTTCAATGGGCCTAAAATAAGGAAAGAGGTAAGAAGCCACAGTATTCAGCCAAGAAACCCACGAAGTCTAAGGCAGTCAGGAGAATAAATAGGTATGTCATAGGGACAGGTATAGAATTAAAAATCACCAGCACATGAATATAAGTCCAAGTCCATCAAAAAGGGATAAGATATTTAACAAACATAACCACGGCAATCCCATTGTACTACTCCCTCCATTAACTAAGCCCCACTTCAGATCTTTTGAAGACAATGTGATCCAACTTTACCACCCATTATTTTTGTTGCTATGTTAACTACCTTACTCAAAATCATTCCTCAGCCCCTTCATTCACTGACGACTTTAGCACCCGACTTCCTCTCCAACGTTATGCTGTCATTATGGAACTTGAATAGACATACAGAAAGTCAGTCTGATTCTCTGGCCTGTGTTCCCTGACCTCTACAACTTCAACCATCATTTCCTAAACCCCTCCTCAGCCATCTTTTCCTATGTTTATATTAGCCTGTATCTCCTACTAGATCATGTAAATCATCAAATATCATACCACCTCTGAAAACTGTATTGTTATGATCCTACTCCTTTATCACTATTTCCTTTCTTTCCATTTTACACTCTATAGTATTCCTATTCCATCTATCCTATGACTGCACAGGATCCTAAAATCCACTGACCCTACTGTGTTTTCACAATCTACCATCTCCCTCATTTCTTTCCTTAACCTGCTAAGGTTCCACAATCCAGCATTAGAACCACTCCCTTGCAAAGACCTCTTGACCCTTCACCATTCCTATGTCACATGAGCAAGGAAAAAGCCTTGTCTTTATTAAACCTAGCTATAAAACTTCTGCTTATTTCTACCTAAACAACTGAACCAATTGGAGAAACTCTTAAAAACAGGTCTCACTTCAAATTTATGGCCACAAAACAAGCATCCAGAACTACCAGAAAAAACTACTACATTTTTCTAATAAATGTGTGATCTCATTCTGAGATGACTTCACATCTTTTCCTCCTTCACTGATCCTTTATTGACTCAGGGCCTTTACCACTCAGCTAATAACTTGTCTCATATTTCATTAACAGCATAGTTAAAATCAGAGTACTCTGATCAGAGTACTTTTCCTGTTTTCAAAACCATTACCCTACCTCCACCTGTACTCTAACCCCTCCAAGGCTATTCCAAGCAGTGTTTCTCAAATTATTTATAGTAAAGGACCATTAAAAGAATTCTAAGCAATCACAAGTCAACTTTTATCAGTTACAACTACAAAATGCTAATAATCATTTTGGAAAACAGTGTGGCAACTCCTTCAAAAGTTATATGTACACCTATGATATACAAGAACTTGTACAAGAATACTCACAGCAGCTTTTTTGGTAATAGCTCCAAAGCACAAACAACCCTAAATGTCCATCAACAAATGAATGGATAAACAAATGTGATCTCAAGAAAAGTGAAAAAACACATCAAAGTGAATAAAAATAAAAATACAACATACCAACATTTGTGGGATACAGCTAAAGCAGTGTGGAGAGGAAAACAGCACTAAGTGCATACAGAAGAGGAAACGCCTCAAATCAATCATCTGAGCTTCCACCTCAAGACTCTAGACAAAAATCAAAACAAACCCACACAAAGCAGAAGAAAGGAAGTAATAAAAATATGAACAGATATCAATGAAACCAAAAAGAAAAAAACAACAGAGAAAAGTCAATGAAACAAAGAGCTGGTTCTTTGTAAAAAAGCAATAAAATTAACAAATCTCTACCAACATTGGTTCCCTCTTCCCAAAAACAACAACAAAGCAGTAGACACAAACTTCAGTATAAGGAATGAAACAGGTGTATCAGTATCTCTACAGACCCTACGGAAATCCAAAGGATAATAAGAGAATTTTTGCACATGTAAATTTAACAACATAGTCAAAATGGACCAATTCCTTAAAAAGCACTAACTACCACAACTCATCCATATGAAATATATTATCTGAACAGCCCTGTGACTATTAAGTAAACTGAATTCATAATTTCGACACTCCAAAAAGGAATCTCCAGATGTAGATAGTGTTATCTGAGAATTATTAAGAATATTTTAAGAATTAACACCAATTCTACACAATCTCTTCCAGAAATTAAAAGGAGGGAACACTTACCAATGCATTTTAGAAAGCTAGTTATTATCCTGATATCAAAAGCAGACAATATGAAAAGAAAACTATGAACAATATCCCTCATAAATATAGAAACAAAAATCCTTCAAAGGTTAGCTAACAGAATTCAACAATATGTAAAAGGAATTATAAATTTAAACACCTTAACCAAGTAAAGTTTATTTCAGAAATGCAAGACTGATTTGATATTCAAAATTCAATGTAGCCCATCATTTTAATAAGCTAAAAATGAACATGCGCATGATCCTATCAATAGGTGCAGAGAAAGCATCTGACAAAATCCAACACTCATTCATGACATTCTCAGAAACACAGGAATTGAGCAGAACTTTCTGAACTTGATAAAGAGCATGTATTAAAAAAAACCTACAGCTAACATTATACTCAAGAGTGAAAAACTGAATGCTTTCCTCCTAAGATCAGGAACAAGGCAAGGATGTCCACTCTTACCATTCTTATTCACAGTGCTGACAGCTTCTAGCCAGTGCAATAAGGCAAAAAAGGAAATAAAAAGCACAAAAATCGGAAAGGAAAAAATAAAGCTGTCCCCACTTGTAGATGACATGATTGCCTATGTAGAAAATCCCAAGAAATCAATTAAAAAAAAAAAAAGAGAAAGAAAAAAACAAAAGAAAAACTTAGATGTAACCTAACAAAACAGAGAACTTGTATGCTGAAAACTGCACAAGGCTAAAGAAAAAATTCAAAGATCTAAATAAGTGGAGACATACCATGTCCATAGATTAGAAGACTCAACACAGTAAAGATTAAATTCTCCCCAAATTGATATACATGTTTATTTAATGCAATTCCTATTAAAATCCCATTAACATTTCTCTATAAAGACTTGGCTGTCATAAATAATAAAATAAGGAACTCTGAAAAGCCTCTCCTCAAGAAAAGCAATGAAAATATTGACAAAAATGGTCAAAATTAACTTTTCAAAACACTCAAAATTAACCAAAGGCTTCCAACAACCAAGAGAACATCTATTCAAGAAAAATGCCTGAATTTTGGTTAAACAAAACAGAACACAAGCTTAGTGGCATTGTGAACATGCTCTATTCCCATTCCCCTCTCCCTCAGTTCCATGGCAGCCTTGAAAACCAACAGCCCACAGTCATAGTGAAATTAACAGCCTACCAGACACTGAAGAGATCATAAGAGGGTTGGGGCCCTTTCAAATTCTCATTCTCAGAGAACCATCATTATCTGATCTGTGTGGCAGTTTCCTGGAAAACCTTACTTGCAAGGCTTGTCTTCACCTGACCTGACTCCACAGCTGGCACACTGAAAAAATACCCTTTTCCTTGGAGGCATCTGCCAAAAACCAGTGGCAATCATTTAGCACCACAGCTGCCTGCTGTGGGGTAACAGTGTGGCAAACAATAAACTAATGAAAAATAAAAATAAAAAAACAGGAAGAATATCTGAAGAAATAATGACCCCAAAACTTCCCAACTTTGATGAAAAACATTAATTTTCACATCTAAGAAGCTCCATTAATTCCAGGCAGGATAAATTAAAGGTGACTTACATCCAGAAATTTCAGTTAATTATGAAAGAAAAAGAATTTTGAAAGCAAGAAAGAAGTAACTCATCACATACAAGGGATCTTCAAAAAGGATTAATAGCTGATTCTGCATCAGAAACAATGGAGGCCATAAGGCAGTGTGATGTTACATTCAAAGTACTGAAAGAAAATCAACAATTCTATACCCACCAAAACTATCCTTCCAAAACAAAGAAAAATTTAAGACATTCCCAGATAAACAAATATTGGGGGACTTTGTCACTAGCAAATCTGCCTTAAAAGAAATACTAAAGGAAGTCTTTCAGGACGAATGTAAGGACACTAGACAGTAACTTGAATCTACACAAAGAAATAGTACCAACAAAGGTAACTACACAATTAAATAAAGAAGTAAAAATATATTTGTTGCTTGTAACTCTTCTTTTCTCCTATCTAATATAAAAGACAACTGTTGTGGTATAATAAAAATATATATTTGGTCTTTGTCCCTGGCTCCTGGTTCAGAGGTCTTAAGACCCTTAGAACTTCCTAAGTGACAAAAGTATCTTTCGTTATTCATACTAAGCCCCTTTTGCAAATACCCGATTTTATGCTAATAAGGTGACTCTTGGCAACCCCTATACAGCTTCAGAAGAACCAACTACATGATTAGAGGGTCCAGACTTTCAGCCCGACCCCTGGACCCTCATGAAGAGAAGAGGGGCTGGAGAGAGCTCTCAAACACCAATGGCCAATAATTTAATCAGCCATATCCAGGTAATGAAACTCTGATAGAAACTCTTGAACAACAGGGTTTTGGAGCTTTCAGGTTGGTGAACATGTCCATATGCTGGGAAGGTGAAGCACCCAGAAAGGGAATGGAAGCTCTCCGCCACTCTATCCCCCATCATACCCTATGCTGTGCAACCATTTCCGTTTGGCTGTTCCTAAGTTACACGCTTTATAATAAACTAGTAATTGTTAAGTATAACATTTTCCTGAGTTCTGTGAGTTGCTCTAGCAAATGCTGAACCTGAAGCAGGGGTTGTGGGAACCCCTAAATTTGTAGCTGAGTCACACAAAAGTGCAGGAAATCTGAGGTCTGGGGATTTGAGATTGGTGTCTGAAACAAGGGCTGTCTTGTAGGACTGAGCTGTAAACTTGCAGAATCTGCTTTAATTCCAGGTAGTTAGTATCACAGTTGAACTGAATTGTAGGACACTCAATTGGTGTCAGAGAATCAGACACTTACTGCTACAAAATCAAAACTATATAAAGAAATAATTATAAAATTGTGTGGATGGGGGCGGGGGTATAGCTCAGTGGTAGTGTGTGCCTAGCATGCACAAGGTCCTGGATTCAATCCTCAGAACCTTCATTAAGTAAATAAATAAATAAAAACCTAATTACCCCTCCCCCCAAATCAATAAAATTAAAAATAATAAATAAAATAAAAGAAATTGTGTTGATGGGCTTATAATGATTAAAAATGTAATTTGTTCTGGATCAGCCAAGATTGTGGAGTAGAATGATGCTCGTAGCTCACCCTCTTCCACAAATACACCAAGACTCACATACACGAACCACTCAGCCAACCAGAGCACCTGCTGAACTCTGACAGAACATCACCTTCTTCAAAAGACAAAGACACCACGAATCTGGTAGGAGAAAAGGAAAAAAGAAAGAAGAAAAAGCAAAACAGTGCAGGACCGGTCCCGCAGGGAGGGAGCGGCAAAGGAGTAGCAGTCGTTCACTGGGTCTCCAGCTCTCCAACGGAGAGGTCAGTGGAACAGAGAGGGAACCTCCGAGGCTCGGATCTGTACGAACAGCCCTTGACCAACAGAACTAAGTTAAACGGGCAGAGACGGTCTCCGCAACCGCCAGCCCTGGAGACAAAGAAGCAGGTGGGGGACAGAACAGGCTGCCCGAGCCAAAAGACTGGGGCAGGCTGTACAGAGGCAACCCCGGGGGACTGCAGGGTGCTGGTATGCCATGGCTGGGAGGGTATACGGAGCAACAACCTGGGCCTCCATGAAATATGAAAAAAAAAAAAAAAAAAAAAAAAAAGCAACACGGCTGGTGTACCCTGGTGGGGAAGGGTGCCATACCCCCTATCTGAAAACCCCAGTACCAGTTTTCAGGAGAAGAGAGGCGGGGCTCACCCACAGCCACCATATCCTCAGTGCTTATGCAGGGTCAAAACCTGAATTCGTACATAGGGGCTTAAGAGCCTCAAAGGTGAGAGGGAAACTTGTTTACAGCCCAAGACAGGTAGAATCGTTCTGCCCTGGTACCTCTGCGAACTCACACCTTCAAGACAAACGAACAAGGAGCTGAGTTCTGGCACAGAGCAGAGGGGAGTGCTGTTCCGCTGTCTTCCACGAGCCAGCCTATGGAGAAGCGACCCGAGGGGAGCAGGCAGCTGCACAGAGCAGGGGAGCGACCCACCTGCCTACCTTGCAGGAGTGCAGCACCTGACCTTGGTGCTGGGAGGGGGCACGACCTGCCCGCCTACCTTGCCCAGAGCAGCATCTGACCATGGAATCGGAAGGGGGAGTGACCCGCCCAACCACCATGTAAGAGTGCAGCACCTGACCGCAGTGTTGGGAGGGGGCACGGTCTGCTTGCCCACCAGCACTGGGAGCAGCACAGACCAGGGGCGCCAAGGGGGGGCCCCTGGAAGCAGCGAGCTGAGTTTGCGCAGCAGGGTGAGGACTAGCGACAGGACTAGCGACAACCCACAAAACAAAAAAGGAGGCCCCATTTAATAACAAGGGCAGGCTCTGACTATCAGGTCAATGGCCACAGTCCCAACCAAAGTGAAGTAAGACTTGACAACCACCCATACTTAAGACCTCTCAATAAAATCACTGAGAGTGCAGTCTCCATGGGAACAAATTCACTTTTTTTCTTTTTTTCCTCTGTTCTGCTTTCTTTTACTTTTTTAATTTTTACTTTTTAAACAACTGCATATGTCTCTATTTTTAATCCCTTAAAAATTGTTCTTTCAAATCATCATTATTACTACTACTACTACTACTACTACTACTACTACTACTACTACTACTACTACTACTATTAATTCACCTCAATTTCATTTTTATTTCTCTTGGTCTTGTTCTGTTATTGATTATACTCAGTCTTCAAATTTTTTTTGTTCTTTTTTCCTCTTTTAAGGTTTTTAAAATACATCTCGATTTTTATTTTGCTTCAACTTGTTCTTCTGTTATTGATTATACTGTTTTCAAACCCTTTTTTCTCTCCTTTTAAAATTCTTTTTTTTCTTTTTAAGTTTTATTTCCGCATATGCTTTAGATAGATAAATAAATAAACTCCTTAAGGACCACAATAGATAACTGATACTCCATAAGCCTCAGTGCCAGAAACATGAGCAAGATGAAGCAGAGGAACCACTCCCAATTAAAAGAACAAGAGAAATCCCCTGAAAGAATGATCAATGAAATAGCTATTGACAGCCTAACAGATCAAGATTTCAAAAAAGGAGTGATCAAACTACTGAAGGAACTAAAAGAGATTGTGTTTAGAGACAGAGAATATGTCAAAAATGAAACTGAAGCTATAAAGAGGAGCCAATTAAAACTGGAAAACTTATTTGCTGAGGTGAGAGCTGATCTAAAGGCTGTACAAGGCAGGCTAGATAATGCAGAGGAACGAGTAAGTGGCTAGAAGACAGATCAACAGAAACCACCCAATCAGAACAGCAGAGAGAAAAACAAATAAAAACCAATGAAAACAATGTAAGGGACCTATGGGATAATACAAAGAATACCAATCTACACATAATAGGGGTTCCAAAAGGAGAAGAAAGAGCAAAGGGGATTGAAAAGGTATTTGAAGAAATCATGACTGAAAACTTGCCAAACCTAAAGGAGGAAGCAGATATCCAAATACAGGAAGTTCAGAGGGTCCCAAACAGGAAGAACCCAAACAGACCCACACCAAGACATACTATAATCAGGATGGTCAGGGTTAAGGATAAAGAAATGATCCTGAAGGCAGCAAGAAAAATACAAAGAGTGAGTTACAAGGGAACCCCCATAAGGCTTTCAGCTGATTTCTCAACACAAACACTACAGGCCAGAAGGGAGTGGCAAGATATATTCAAAGTCCTGAATGAAAAAAAAGATGCAGCCTAGGGTACACTATCCAGCAAGGTTATCCTTTAGAATAGAAGGAGAGATAAAGAACGTCAGAGAAACAAAAACTAAAAGAGTTTAGCAACACTAAACCCATGCTAAAAGAAATACTGAAAGGTCTACTCTAAATAGAAAAGAAGCAGGATGCTACAAAAACGAGAAAACCGTAACTGGAAAGGTGATAACTACCATGAATTACAAATAGAATGAACATGAAATTGTAAAAGAAGACATCTAAATCATTAAGAGTGGGAGAGGGAAGCAAGAAAACAGATTTTTTTTTCTTTTTAAAATTTTTTGTTCTCTGTAGCATAGGGTTTGAGCTTATATTACTATCAGTTTAATACAAACAGTTATAGTAATGGGTTAATAATAGACTTACAAAAAAGGGTAATTACAAGCCAAAAACTTACAATTGAGTAACAAAAACTAAATAAAATCCAAGATAATACAAACAAAAATTATCAAACCACAAAAGGAAGAAAGGAACAAAGAGGAAATATCACATCAACTGCAAAACTAAGTTCAAAATGGCAATAAACACACATCTATCATTCATTACTGTAAATGTCAATGGACTAAATGCTCCAATCAAAGGACACAGAATGGCAGACTGGATAATAAAGCAAGAACCTTCAATTTGCTGCATATAAGAGACCCACTTTAGGGAGGACACACACAGATTGAGAGTGAGAGGATGAAAAAAGGTATCCCACACAAATGGAAATGACAAGAAAGGAGGAGTAGCAATACTGATTTCAGACAAAATAGACTTTAAAACAAAGGCCATAAAGAAGGACATTTTATAATGATTAAAGGAGTAAAGAAGATGAAGATATTACATTCATTAATATATATGCATCCAATATAGGAGCACCTAAGTACATAAAGCAACTACTAACAGAGATAAAGGGGGAAATTCATGGAAATACAATCATTGTCTGAGACCTTATCACCACATTAACATCACCGGACAGATCTTCCAGACAGAAAATAAATAACACAACAGAGAAATTAAATGATACAATAGAAAAATAAGATTTGGTGGATATTTTCAGAGCATTACACCCCCCCAAAAATAGGATATACATTCTTTTCAAGTGCCCATGGAACATTTTCTAGGATTGATCATGTACTTGGGCACAAAAGAAGCCTCAACAATTTTAAGATAATAATTATCTCAAGCATCTTTCCTGAACACAATGTCATGAAACTAGAAATCAACTACAGAAAAACAAAGGAGAAAAAAATATCATGGAGATTAAACAACATGCTACTAAAAAACCAATGGGTCAATGATGAAATCAAAGTTGAAATTTAAAAATACCTTGAGACAAATGAAAATGAAAACACAATCACACAAAATTTATGGGATACAGCAAAAGCAGTGCTAAGAGGGAAGTTTATAGCGATACAGGCCTTCCTCAAAGAAGAATAATGTCAAATAAACGATCTAACCCACCAGCTAAAGGAATTAGAAAAAGAAGAGTAAAAAACCCCAAAAGTCAGCAGAAGGAAGGAACAAAGATGAGGGAGGAAATAAATAAAACAGATAAGAAAAAAAAAAAAAAAAAGAAAAGAAAAAGAAAAAGAAAAAATCAATCAAACCAAGAGCTGGTTTTTTGAAAGAGTAAATAAAATCTACAAACCTCTGGTCAAACTCACAAAGAAGAAAAAAGAGAGAGCACAAATAAGCAAAATAAGAAAGGAAAATGGAGAAATTACAACCAATAACATAGAAATACAGAATATCATGAGAATATTATGAACAACTGTATGGAAACAAAATAGATAACCTAGAGGAGATGGACAAGTTTCTGGAAACATACAGTCCACCAAGACTGAATCAAGAAGAAACTGACCACTTGAACAAAACAATCACTAGAAATGAAATTGAATTAGCAATAAAAAAAACCTCCCTACATATAAAAGTCCAGGACCAGGCGGCTTCACCAGGGAGTTCTACCAAACATACAAAGAACTCATACCAGTCCTTCTCAAACTCTTCCAGAAGACTGAAAAGGAGAGAATACTCCCAAACTCATTCTATGAAGCCACCATCACATTGATACCAAAACCAGGCAAAGACACTACCAAAAAAGAGAATTACAAACCAGTATCACTGATGAACATAGATGCAAAAATCCTTACCAAAATATTAGCAAATAGAATCCAACAGCACATAAAAAAGATTATACACCATAATCAAGTGGGGTTTACCCCACGGACACAAGGATGGTTCGACATACGCAAATCAATCAATGTAATACATCACATCAACAAGAGAAAGAATAAAAACCACACAATCATCTCAATAGATGCAGAAAAAGCATTTGATATAATTCAACACCCATTTATGATACAAAACTCTCACCAAAGTGGGTTTGGAGAGAACATATTTCAACATAATGAAAGCTATATAAGACAAACCTACAGCCAGCATAATACTCAACATTGAAAAACTCAAAACCTTCCCACTAAAATCTGGGACAAGACAAAGCTGCCCACTATCACCACTCCTATTCAACATAGTCTTGGAAGTCCTAGCCACAGCAATCAGGCAAGAGAGAGAAATAAAAGGGATCCAAATTGGAAAAGAAGAGGTAAAATTGTCACTATATGCAGTTGACATGATACTATATATAGAAAACCTTCAAAGGCCCACACAAAAACTACTAGAACTAATCGAAGAACTCAGCAAGGTAGCAGGTTACAAGATTAACGTACAAAAACCAGTTGTATTTCTTTACACTAACGATGAATCAACAAGAAAAGACAGTAAAGAAACAATCCCCTTTAAAATAGCACCCAAAGTAATAAAATACCTAGGAATAAATCTAACCAAGAAGGTGAAAGACTTATACACGGAGAACTATAAAACATTGATTAAGGAAATTAAAGACTTAAAAAAATGGAAGGATATCCCACACTCCTGGTTTGGAAAAATCAATACTGTTAAAATGGTCATACTGCCGAAGGCAATTTACAGATTTAATGCAGTATCTATCAAACTACCCAGGACATATTTCACAGAATGAGAACAAATCATAGTAAAATTTATATGGAACCACAAAAGATCTAGAACTGCCAAAGCATTACTGAAGAAAAAGAGGCTGGAGGAATAACCCTCCCAGATTTCAGACAATACTACAGAGACACAGTAATCAAAAAAGCATGGTAATGGTACAAAAACAGACATATGGACCAATGGAACAGAATAGAGAGCCCAAAAATGAACCCACAAACTTTTGGTCAACTAATCTTCGACAAAGGAGGCAAAATATACAATGGGATAAAGATAGTCTCTTCAGCAAATGGTGCTGGGAAAACTGGACAGCAGCATGTAAATCAATGAAGCTAGACTCCTTTACACCATACACAAAAATAAACTCTAAATGGATCAAAGACTTAAACACAAGACAAGATAAAATAAACCTCCTAGAAGAAAACATGGGCAAAACATTATCTGACATACATCTCAAAAAATGTTCTCCTAGGGCAGTCTACCCAAGCAATAGAAATAAAAGCAAGAATAAACAAATGGGACCTAATGAAACTTACAAGCTTTTGCACAGTAAAGGAAACCATAAGTAAAACAAAACGACAATCTACAGAATGGGAGAACATTTTTGCAAAAGATTAAACTGACAAAGGCTTGATCTCTAGAATATATAAGCAGCTCATATGACTTAATAAGAAAAAACCAAACAACTCAATCCAAAAATGGGCAGAAGACCTAATCAAGGAATTCTCCAATGAAGACATACAAATGATCAAAAGGCACATGAAAAAATGCTCAGTATCACTAATTATCAGAGAAATGCAAATCGAAACTACAATGAGGTATCACCTCACACCAGTCAGAATGGCCATCATTCAAAAATCCACAAATGACAAATGCTCGAGAGGCTATAGAGAAAAAGGAACCTTCCTACACAGCTGGTGGGAATGCCAGTTTGGTGCAGCCACTGTGGAAAACAGTATGGAGAGTCCTCAAAAGACTAGGAACAGACTTAGCATATGACCCAGGAATCCCGCTCCTGGGCATATATCCAGAAGATACCCTACTCAGAAAGACACCTGCACCCCAATGTTCATAGCAGCATTATTTACAATAGCCAAGACATGGAAACAGCCTAAATGTCCATCAACAGATGACTGGATAAAGAAGAGGTGGTATATTTTTACAATGGAATGCTATTCAGCCATAAAAATAACACCATACATAACGCCATTTGCAGCAACATGGATGTCCCCGGAGAATGTCATTCTAAGTAAGCCAGAAAGTGAAAGAAAAACACCATATGAGATTGTTCACATGTGGAATCTGGAAAAAAAGACAAGACAAAGACAAAGACAAAGACAAATGAATATAAATACAAAACAGAAAGAGACTCATACACATAGAATACAAACTTGTGGTTGCCAGAGGGAGGGAGGTGGGAAGGGACAGATTGGGAGTTAGAAAATTGTAGATACTGAAAGGTATATATAGAATAGATAAACAAGATTATACTGTATAGCATAGGGAAATATATACAAGATCTTGTGGTAGTCACGGTGAAAAAGAATGTGATAATGAATATATGTTCATGTATAAATAAAAAATTGTGCTCTACACTGGAAATTGACACATTGTAAACTGACTATAACTCAATAAAATTTTTTACAAATGTAATTTGTTATGACAATAACAAAGGAAGAAGGGAATGGAGCCATATGGGAACATAGCTTAATATACTACTGAAATTAAGTTCACATTAATATGAACTAGATTATAAATTAAGATGTTAATTATAATTCTAAAGGCAGCCACTAAGAAAATAGCTCAAATAATACATAGTAAAGGAACAAAGGAATTAAAATGGTACAAGAGAAAATATTTAACATAAAAGCAATAATGGAGGAAAAACAGAAAAGTCATAGGACAAATGAAAACAACTCAACAAAATGGCACATGTAAAATCTTAGTAATTACATCAAATGCAAATGGATTAAACACTCCAATTAAAAGGAAAACACAGAATGGACCAAAAAACTACGATCCAACCAAATACTGTTTTTAAGAAACACATTTTACATTTGAAGACAAACAGGTTTTCAGTAAAAGGATGGAACTCTTCTACATAGTCAAACAGAACTCTGTTTTCCCTGTCCTAGCAATCCTCAGTTCAGTAAAAAGTAACACTATCCATCACTTGTGAAGTCAGAAAGTTAGACTGGATCCTTGATTTTTACACAGTATGATCCTTATATCTACTCTCTGAGCAAATTTTGTTGGTTCAATTTTCTATATTTATCAACTGCTACCACCCTAGGTGAAACCATCATCTCTTGCCTAGACTACTGTAGCAGCCTCCTAACTGAACTCCCGGCTTTTATTTTTGCCTCATATGGGGCAAAAATTAACTACAGTCCCTTCTCCATAAGGCAATCAGGAGTTCTTTAAAAACATATATATACATGAAACACTGTTTCTCTATGGCTTAAAAACTTCCAGAGCCACCTCATAGTTTCTCACTGCACTTAGAATCAAGTTCAATTTCCATTCTTTATCTTCAAGGGTTTTCTAATACAGTCTCTGCCCACCTCTTGTAGCTGCTACTTCTCAAGGACATTACAGTCATCCCTTGATATCCTCAGGGCATTAGTTCTAGGACCCTGCCATTCCCCTCACTTTCCTATATTGCTACCAACATTAACAGATGCTCCAGTCCCTTGTATAAAATGGCATAGTATTTGCATATAACCTACATACATCATTATTATAGGATGCAAAAGTACATCATTACTGCAGTTTAAAAGCTGTACATAAGACATATTTTGTTTTTACTATGTTTTTACTAAATGATCTATTCCTTATCCCAAGGTTAAGCATGAATACAATTAGGTTAAATGTTTAAAAAAAAATTCAAAACTTTAAATCATCTCTGAATTACTTATAATACCTAACACAATGTAAATGCTGTGTAAATAGTTGCCAGGCTACGGCTAATTCAAGTTTTGCTTTTTGCAACTTTCTGGAATTTTTTTTTCCTGAATAATTTTGCTCAGTGATTGGCTAAATCCATGAATGCAGAAACTATGAATGTGGAGGGTCGACTGTATCAGACCCAAGAAGACAATGAAGCAGAACAAAGTGTTAAGAAAGTGTTAAGTGTTAAGAAAAAAAACTGTAATTTAGAATTAAATATCCAGCCACATTAATATTCCAGGTGACTGCAAAAAAGGTATTTTTCAGCACAAAAGGACTCAAAGTTTATCACCTAAAGAACTTCTCTAAAACACCTACAGAAGACGGCCAGTAAGAAAAAATAACAAAAAATCCGCACATCCTCAAAAGGAGCCAGAAGAAGTGTGATATAACAGTAACATGATCAAATAAACCAATAAAACATACTATTAACTCTAAATACAGTGAAAAATAACATCTCAAATAACTGACAAAATTTCTGATGACAATGGCATAGGGTGGCGGAAGAAATAAAAGCATGCTAAGATTCTGATATCATTTAAGTGCAAGAATAAGACGACTGATTAACTTAAAAGTATGTGTTATTTAAACTTTAAGAGTAATCAATAGAACAGGCTTAGAATATACAACTTCAGAAAAAAATGGAATAAAAACTTTGATCAACAGCAACAGAAAATAAAAAGGGGAGCAGGAAGAATCAAACAAAAAGCACAGTAAGTAGAAAACAATGATAAATATAAGCTGGTTAAACTCCTTTACTGTATGAAACAGTGTCTCACACCAAACTGAAAAAAATTAGAAAGCAAAATCCAGTATATGTTATTTATAACAGGTAAAATAAATCAAAACATGAAAGAACAAACAACAAAGCTTTAAAATCTAAAAAGCAAGAACTAATACAATTACAAGGAAAACTAGACAAATCTACATTCACAGGAGGTACTGATACTTTAAAATGGATAAATCAAGTAGATAAAAAAAAAGGAAATAGAATATTTGCATAATATAATTATAGTAAGCCTGAGATACATACATATATATATAAAACCACACCTAAAGACAGAATACACATTCTTTTTGAATATATGTAGAACATGTATAAAACCAAATATAAAAGAGGTTTCAAAAAACTCTAAGTCATTTAGTCCATATTTATTAACCACAAAGCAATGTAAGTAGAACTATACATCTTTTAAAAGGCTTAAAAAATTCCATATCCACAGAAATTAAAACAGTAATAACTCCCATATAAATTTAATTAAGATCAGAATTATAAGATCATAAGCCAAAAAACAATAAAAGCACCTATCAACACATGAGATGTAGTCAAATGATGAGGAAAAAATGTATACCCTAAACTGTATTTATTAAAAATAAAAAAAAGAAATTCAAGAACTTATAAAAGTGACAAGCCCTGGCAATTATGATAAGGGGAAAAAAGAGAAAATCAGGTTCTAAGAATACTAAACTACTTACAACATCTTGCATAACAATAAAAAAATAGTTAAAGATGGAACAAAATAAATTCTTAGGCCAATCTCATATGGTGCAAAAAATCCAAAATACAACATTTTCTAGCTGAATCCAGCAATGTACTAAAATACCAAGTGAGATTTATGACATGAATGCAAGGATAGTTCACAGTTAGACAACCTATCAACCTGTTTGGGGTTTTAAAGATGAATGTGCCTTTTCCCCTTCTAAACTCTAACTACATAATAGAAATGGAGCATAAAGGGTTCAATCTCACAAGGACAAAAGGAATAAGGGAGAAGACATCAACAACTAGAGATTTCAATGAATATTCAGAAGAGTAAACAGAGAGACAACTAACTTAGCAGCCTATTATAAGAACCACAGAGCAAAGGGTGAGTGAAAGAGAAAGGAACAAGTAAAGAGCTGACTCATCTTACAAAAAGAAAAATCCTAGATACTCTTGGAACTAGGGAAATGTCAAACAGAAAGACTTCACACATTAAGGAAGATTTCTGTGGAAATTTTTATTTTACCTTGGGGAAAGTAGAGTGTACCATGGGGAGTTACTTCTGAGTTCTAAGTCATTTAATTCTGTTGAGCCATTAGTTCTCCACCAGCTATTTGGATGTAGTATGATTGCCCTGTACATACTTTAGAGGAGTTTTGAGAGGGAAGATTTTGCTATGAATACCTTAAAGTAATGTTGAGACTTCTGAGGAATAAAAAAAAAAAAAAAAAAGGTATCACACAGAACAGAATTACCCCTACCTTCCCCACCTCCAATCCCACTGCCTCTACATCCCCTCTATACACATACCTTGTGCACTAATACAGGCAAACAAACTTCTGTCAAGAAAATTTGAGGTTTATTCTATGGAGAAATTAAAGTAAGAGAGAATTGGGACTTGAAGATAAAGGCACAGAAAAAGGGGTAAAAACTGAGAGATTAACGTAATGCTTCAAACACCAGGAAATGCTTCAAGTTACACATTTACCCTTAAGACAGGTAATTCAAACTTCATTTTCTGAATAGTCCTGGAGAATAGAACCCTAAAGACACCTGGGGATCTCTTAGTTACAAAGCCCACTTTCTTGCCCAATCATCCTAAAATAATTTTGCCATCAAGTCCTACCCATGCACAAAGAATTTATAATCAGCTTTGTAATACCCTACTCTGAATGTAAACAAACAGAATAAAATCCCTTATAATTTCTGCTATTAACAAAATCACCACACTATTAAAAAACTATTAGCCATCCAGCTACAAAGATTATAACACATGTATATGAATAGTTTTGAGCAATTTTTCCCAATTAGCCTCTCTACAATGGCTATACTTCCAAATCTTAGTTCCCCTCACTGATTAAGACAAGAAATAGAGAATGAGGAGGATCTTAGACAATTCCCAAAACATGAAGTTGTCTCATAACCCATACCTGAACACAAGTTAGGGCAAATTAGCATAACAAAAATTTCAACATAAGATCTTACCTGTTTATCTTTTCTTTCTATAATATCTTGCTTTTGCTTGCATTTTTGAGATGTCTCTTTAATATCTATTGCCTATAAGATTGAACCAAAAGAGGGGAAGTTAGTTAAAAACTCAAGCAAGCCAATTATGTTGCCATGTTCATCTAAATACTAAGTTCTTAACGTAAGTTAACCCACAATGCTTTTCCATGATTGAATTCATAACACACCCAAAATACCAACACTTATTTGCAAATATATAAAATGTTATTCCTATTGATATGAAAAATAGCTGCAAGCAATATGCATAGGTATGTTTCTTTATCTCTTCACATTTATTTCCTCATGCTATTTTATCCTAAAAACAATCCTACAGAATAGCAGGGTCTATGGTTTAAACCATTCTCAAAGTAACATCTAACTCCAAAATCTCCCCTAAAGGTTAAAAGCCACGATCACAAAAGTTTTGAAGTTATATTTTCAAAATACAGGGAATATTCCATATGCCATTATACTACTTATTCCTAAAAAATCAAGTTTTTTATATTACACTCCTTCAAAAGGGTACATAACTACAAACCACATATGATAAATTCACAAAAGGAGTTCATTATGTTTAAGAACACTACCCTGAATCCTCTTCTAACTGAAACAATCACATTTCATTTTTCTTTTTTTATACCTTAGAATTTCTATAAAGTAGTAAGCCTCGAACAATGATGATTAGGATCTTTAAAGCCCTGTGCTAGTAGAGTTCCTAGTAAAAGTTTAAGAACCAAAGCTATAAGTAAATCTACAAAATATTTTTAAAAATCTGTGAAATATTTTTTTGTATTTGCTAAAATAAAATACAGGGACTCCAAAACTGAGCCAGAAAAATACCTTCTCTTTAATTCGAGCCTCCAAATTGTAACGTTGCCTTTCAATTTCTTCAATTCGATGTGTCATAGGAATCTGACCTTCTTTAAGTTTTCTGACCTCTTCCTTCACTCTGTCACGAGCTAGTTTTACTTCTTCATATTCCTGACGAACATTTTCATATTCCTTGTGATGAGTTCAAGAAAGAGAAGTTAATGCACTACTAGCTTAAAGTAACACATATACTAAAGTCAAGGTACAGGCAGAAACTAAATTTATGAAAAGACAGCTTTACATCTCTTTGGCAGGTCCATTGCTAAAAAAAAAATGCCCTCTAAAACAACTTCAGAAATAGTAAATACCAATATTAACGACTGACTCACTGATATTCATTGAGCATTTATCACTAGGCTGGACTCTATGACTTCCATCTCTTCCTGTTTCTAAAACTTACATCCAAATGGATACTAAAGTGAGGATCTCCTCTAGTCTCTCAATAAGGGATTCAAAAACAAAAGAAGCAAAAGAAACTCAGTAATGAAAAATAAAAATGAAAAAAACAAAAGGAAAATGGCTCAAAAGAAAAATAAAATGAAGCATCCAGGTAAAATGCTGCTTGTCAAGTCACAGGAATTAATATTTGTTTAAAAAAATGGAGTGCTAAGAGAGCATATAGTAAGAATGAATGGTAATAAGAGAAAACAATATAATCATTAGAGTAAATTTTTAAAAAGGGAAAAAACTGAAAAAAGATTGAAATTAGTCTTAAAAGGAGAAATCAAAAGACTTCAAAAGGCAAAGCAGAATAACAATGGACACAGGAAAAATGTAATCAAAATGAGATAAAGAAATGAAAAAGTTTAAGAATAATGGAATTATGAGAAAGAGTAAAGTGAAGCAGGGGTGGGGTGGGGTGGAGAAGGTCGCAGATATAGCCACATACTTTCCTAATCTAATAATTATTCCCATTCTAGCTTTAAAAACATTAAACTTTCTTATTTTGTTGCACTCACTGAAAAGTAACGCATTGAGGGAAATGAATCTTTAGCCCAAACTGTGGTTCTAAGTAATAAAGTATACATAACACAGTGATCAAAAACAGTAGCCTCAGTAAAGTTATAAGCATATGAGTGGAAGATTACAGTTAATATCCTTCAGCTTCTTCTGTAGCTGAAGTTGGTAACAGAAGCACCCTCCAAGTAAATTCTCAGTGACCCAAGGACGCTCAAAAGATTTAATTTTCCATATGTAAACATTTTTAACTCATCAACATTTTATTAAAAAAAAAAACAACTATCTGTTGAGGACTCAAATCTGGAAGAATGAAGGACACAGACAACTGTTTCCTGTTAAACAACAACAACATAGCACACAGCTATATAACTTCACCAAGAAAGAAACAGATAAATTTTATTACGTGTGATATGTGAAACAAAAATGAACAAAAGCACCTAATTTGAATACACACTAATTAATGCCTTCTTTATAACTTTTGTTACTTAAAGAAACATTATTTTGCCTTTAACAACTAGACTTACCACCCATGGCCTTTTTGCTTCAAGCATCTCAATCAAATCTAAATGTCGCTTACGTTCATAGAACCTTTCCACATCTTGTTTATATCTTTCATTCCTCTGAATCATTTTCTCCAGATATTCAGTTTTCTCTTTGCATGAGGTCTAAAACAAATATTTATTTAACAATTAGTTTAACCAAAAAAAGACAAGTCAAATCTTTTAATAATGAAAAATGTACAGTCCTAGCAAAATTTCACAATAAAGGACTCAGGCATTTTTAAGAACTGTGTAAAACTAATGTGCACACCTGAGTTCCTGTCTAAGCTGTACAATTTATTAGTCATGGGACTGTGAGGAAGCCCTGCCACATCTCTAAGCCTGGATTCTTCTTGCCTAAAAAGAGAAAGATCTGCCCAACTGACCACAAGGGTAGAAGCAACCTGACCTCCTATAGGCGAAAGCTGAACAAAAGCTGTAATGTGACATACAAATGAAAAGTGGTATTATTATGATTAGCATGTCATGAATACCCATGACTTAAGGACTTAGAAATGAGATGAAGGAAAGCTAAAATTCAATCTCTATACTGCAAATTAAAAAATGCAAAGATGGACTGAGAACCTAGAATACATGCTTGTTTTCTTTCAGAGGATGGTATAGGTAGTTTCAGTGGGGAGTATTATATTGTTTGATGTGAAAGAGAATAAAAGGACTGGAAATATCTGAAGTAGGACAACAGAAGTACAACTCCTTTGTCCATTCACTCTGAGTAAGTATAATATTGAAACAGCATTAAATTATAACAAAACATTGTCACGTACAGACAGTTACAGTTTAAGAGAAAGTATCTGTTTATGAGAATTCTTATCACAAAATTTACTGAATTTATTTTAGTTGTTGAGATATGGAAAATGATTCACTAAATAATACATCTTTTCAAATGATATGCTATAGAAGGACATTTAATTTTTATGTTTATTAAAGGTGAAAATAAAAATTGAACACTGCAACTAAATAGTTTTTTTTTTTTTACAAAGTCTACCTTATACAGCTGAAAAAATATGAGAAATGGCTAACAGAGATGGTGTATTAAAGTCTAAATGATGCCTGCTGTATTATCCAAAGCCTTACATTGCTTGACATATGGTAGGTGTTCAATATATATTGAACGAATAAAAGAATACTGAAACTTCCTGAGAGAAAAAAATTCTTTATAATACTATTATTGGTTATTTAGAAATTCAATTAGTAACATGTATTTGATGAAATGATAGTTAATTTTTCAAACTTTATATCAAATCCATTCTCACTTTTTGTCACCTAATTTAATTAATGTTAGCAATAAAATCCTGGATGGAAAAAACCACAAATACATGAATTCACTCAACGAATCAGAGCTACTATTCACTCTCCCACATTCTGAGACATGGACATCAATGAGACAATAAAAATAAGTTGTCTATTTATAAATACCTCTAGTTGTTTTTCTTTCTCCCTGAAGTTTTTGAGATCACAGTGGTATCTGTGCATTTCTGGAGGACCAACTGACTTCTCAGTAGCTTCAAGGAGTTCAATTTTACTGAGTTTAGCAAATTCTCCAACTTTATCCTACAGCACAAAACTTAAACATCAGCTACCATCATTTATAAATATGTTCAAAACATATTTCACTCAATGATGCCTGTCAAGATGAAACTCATTTAAAAGAAAAAAGCCTTTAGAGATGGGAATCTTAATATAAACGCCGTTCTTTCATGTATTATTCTTTAAAATAATAAAAATGAACTTAGGGTATAAACTATCATCTCTTTGAAAACCTTAAAAAATTTCACTGTCAATATTTCTAGGTTAAAATGTTTATATATAATAAATAGTTTGAAAAATAAAAGAAAAAATACTCCCCTGGATTGAAATGATCATTATCTACCACACATCAATTGGATTGGAATATTAGAAGTTTTTTTTTTTAAAAGGGCAATTTTAAACATCTACTTCTGGAGACAGTCTCATATCAGCTGATAAATGCTTCCAAATTTTAACTTATAGCTAATTTGGACATAATAATCAAATCATCATTGCTTCTGAAGAAACAAATGAACTATAATTCAGTCATTAGACAGCATTCAAAGACATTATCAGGATGCTTTATTTTTACTAAACAAAATATAAAAAGTTTTTAGAACGTACACCTATAGATTTAATAGTCTTAGTGTATAAAATATTTTATACAAATACACTAAGTTGTTTAACAAAATTTTAAGAGCCTACAGATGGAAGCACACAGCTATTCAGGTTACTCTCTGTACTTAAAAATAATACCTTTATTTCCTTTACAGTACTTTCACAGACCTACTAATTGAAAATTTCCAAATTACTACAAATTAGTAAGATTATACTGTAAGAGATGAGATGCTACCATTGACAGAGAACTTTTGTAAGTATTAAGACTGCTATGCTCATTTTGAATAGTAACCATTACAATAACCCTTAAAAATATTTACATTCTCACGACATAAAGAAGAAACATTATACATAAAATTTTCTTATCTTTACATTTAAGTTTCTCATACCTGAGGTAGAAATTGGCAAAGATTGCCCACTTGAATATTTAAGGCTGCAACTTGCTCTTCTACTACTTTCTGGGTTGTAGATTTTTTGTTGATGAACCAAAAGGACTGATTTTTTGCCACATCAATCTCACGAGTGATTATAAGATTGCCAGAAGTCCTGAACCTAGTTTAAAAAAATTTTTTTAAATCTTTATATTCAAAATACATACATTATTTTAGAAATGAAATTTCTAAAATTCTCCTGCACCAAAGGTTGCCAGATAGGATTTTAACTATAATTTTTGTTCCTTTTGATATTTTGGACCCTCAAAATAAGGAAAGCCTGACATTTTATTAGTGATAATACATAATTGATCATATGTAAGTTATTACTCTTTCAACATTTGAAATTAAACTGTTAAAAATAAAATTAAAACAAATGCCAGTACAAATTGCCAAACACTGCCAGAGGATTCACATATCTGGAGTTATTTATCCTCTAATCATTATGCTACTCTCCAATCACATGCGTTGACTGCAATTCAAAATGGGCCAGTACATAACCATTAAACCTTGAAACCCTCTCAACTTGAAAAACGCAGGAATGTAAACCAACTCTTGCATGTGCATTTCCAGAACATCAAAACTGCCCATACAGGTGGCCCATGGCTCCTGTACTCCACTGCTCTAAATTCAGAGGGGCCTATATTGCGTGACTATTAAGCAACATTAAACAAAAGAAAATCTGAAAGAAGAGTATTTACTTATTTCTTGCTTTTAGGAGTACTACTGCTCCACACCTCCCATTTATTCATCCATCTTCTTCATTGGCAATCAGCAGCATGTGGCAGAAAGATAAATTATTGGTATCCAATGGCTAAATGAAAATGTAAATGTTGTGTGTGTGTGTATGTTATACTATAATTAGAATTTTTCAAACAATAAGATTTTAGGACTTAAAAAAAGTAGCTTTAAACTTTCATTTCTAGCAGCATATCTAATGAAGTATCCTTCTTGATTCTCTTGCTGTAAACAATTAAAAATAAGATATAAAATACTAAAATATATTTGTAAATGTATTTATAAGTTAGCATCAAAGTAAGGTATTCTGGCCAAAATTCCAGTGCAGGCAGGAACCCGAAGTGGAAAAATGAAACTGCCTTTTACGCTGAGGGTATGTGCCCAACCAGGTGGTAACCTTGCACATTCATTTTTATGATCTCCTGAGAGAGGGGTGTTGCAGACAAAGCCCAGAGTTCTCCAAGGTGGAGAGTTTAACAGAAACCATCCCCCAAAGGCTATACTCTCAGTGTGAGGATAAACTAGAAATTACTCCATCACCACCACCATTAGCAATAGCAAGGTAAACTCTGTCTCAAGCTATGCCTTGAACTGTGAAACAAACAAAAAATTCACCCTAAGAGTTACTAACCCAAATCAGTCTTAAATAGATTTGTACCTGAAGTTACATGACATACCTAAGGAAGTTCAAAACCCCTGAAATTGAGAATTCTGTAAACTGTGACCCTGGTTTAAAAATATCCAATGGTTTATAACAAAAATTCACTCTGCAGGGAATCTACCTTTATCATCAAAGAATTTAATGCAGATGAAGTTCCAAGAGAAAGGAACAGCTTTCTGGAAAAACACACAAGAAAATAAAGCATCAAGAGTAAGTTAGAAATAGAAAGTAGAATCATACCGGAATAGACTCAAGTATAAAATAAGTACGTTTACTATATTTTAAGAAATAAAAGATTGAAAATATAAGTAAAGAACAAGTAGATCTGAAAAAGAACCAAAGAGAAATGGATCTAGAATGCAGTACAGAGACAAAAAAATGAAAAGAAAAAAAGAAAAAAAAAAAGAGAAATTTGAGATTTCCAGTCAAGATGGTGGAGTAGTAGGACCATGAGCTCGCCTCTCCTCGTGACTATAATGAAACCACAAATGACTGCTAAACAACCGTCGAAAAAAAGACTGGAATCTAACAAAAAAGATCTTCTTCAACTGGAAACATAAAGACGGAACCACAGCAGGACGGTAGGAGGGGCTGGAGATACAATCAGGCCCCATACTTCCCCCTTCCCGGGGTGGGCAATCCATAAGCTGAAGAATAATTAAGTCACAGAGGCCCTCCCACAGGAGTGAGAGTTGTAACTCCACATCAGGCTCCCCAGCCCAGGGTTCCAGCACTGGGAGGAGGAGGAGACCCCAGGACATCTGGTTTTGAAGGCCAGTGGGGCTTAACTCCAGGAGTCCCATGGGACTGGGGGAAACAGAGACTTCATTCTCTTGGGACATGTACACAGAGTCTCACATGAGCCAGGTAGGTCCAAAGGCAGAGGCAGTTATTTCATAGGAACCTGGGCCAGACCTCCCTGCTGGTTTTAGAAGGTCTCCTGGGGACATAAGGGATGGCTACAGCTCACCCAGGGGATACAACAGCTGGTGGTAGACATTCCAGCAGTGTTCATCTACATGGGCATTCCTGGAGGCTGATAGCACCAAGACCCAGCCCCACCCAACAGCCTGTAGGGAAGCCTCAGGCCAAACAACATACTGGGAGGGAACACAGCCCCACCCATCAGCAGACCTCCTACCCACCAGGCGTCCAGGACCAAGCTTCACCCAGCAGTGGGCAGGCACCAACTCCTTCTGCCAGAAAACCTACGTAAGCTTCTAATCCAGCCTCATCCACCAGGGGGCAGATAGCAGAAATAAGAAAACAATCCCAAAGCCTGTGGAAGGAATCCACAAACACAGGCCAGACTCTACACTGGGACCAGCTGGACCCTGGCTCTTGGGTGACAAAACAGGAGTGTACTGCTGGGACGCACAGGACGTCTCCCACAAAGGGCCACCTCTCCAAGGTCGAGAAACTAACTAACCTACCTAAAAACACAAACAGAAAAACAGACAGTATGAGGCAGCAGAGGAGTATCTCCCAGGCCAAGGCACAAGATAAAATCCCAAAAGAAATAAGTGATGAGGAGATAGGCAATTTATCTGAGAAAGAGTTTAAAGTAATGATGGCAAAGATGTTCAGAGAACTCAAGAGTATAGATGCAAGAGCATAGTTTTTAGCAAAAAGTTGGAAAATATAAAGAATACCCAGAATTGAATAAAATCACTGAAATGAATAACACACTAGAAGGAATCAAGAATAGACTAAATGAGGCAGAAAAATGGATCAATGAGCTAAAAGACAGATTAGTGGTAATCACTACTGCAGAACAGAAAAAAAAAAAAGAATGAAAAAAATGAGGATAGTTTAAGAGAACTCTGGGACAACATGAAACACATCAATATTCACATTATAGAGGTCCCAGAAAGAAAAGAGAGAAAGGACCTGAGAAAATTTTTGGAGAGGTAATAACCAAAAACTTTCCCAACTTGGGAAAGGAAACAGTCACCCAAGTCCAGGAAGCACAGAGTGTTCCCACACAGGATCAACCCAAAGAGGAACACACCAAGGCACATAGTAATCAAATTGACAAAAATTAAGGATAAGGAGAATATATTAAAATTAGCGAGAAAAACAACAAATAACATGCAAGGGAACTCCCATAAGGTTATCAGCTGATTTTTCAGCAGAAACTCTACTGGCCAGAAGGGAGTGGCACAATATATTTAAAGTGATGAAAGGAAAAAACTGACAACCAAGAACATTCTATCCAGCAAGGCTCTTGTTCAGATTTGATGGAGAAATCAAAAGCCTCACAGATAAACAAAAGCTAAAAGATTTCAGCACCACCAAACCAGCTTTACAGCAAATGTTAAAGGAACTTCTTTAGTCATCAGACCATAACGAAAGAAAACAAAAAGCAGACAGACCAAAAAAAAAAAACCAAAAACCAAAAACCAAAACCCTACAAAAGATTGCTTTGGCTGTTTGGGACCTTTTATGATCCCATATAAATTTTTGAATTCTTTGTTCTAGTTCTGTGAAAAATGTCATTGAGTATTTTGACAAGGGTTGCACTGGATCTGTAGACTGCTTTGGGTAGTACAGCCATTTTGATAATGTTGATTCTTCTAATCCAAGAGTACAACATATCTTTCCATTTCTTTGTATCTTCTTCAATTTCCTTCATCAATGTTTTAAAGTTTTCAGAGTATAGGTAACCTCTTTGGTTAAGTTTATTTCTAAGTATTTTGTTGTTTTTGATGCAATGGAAATGTTTATGCTAGTTAAAAATTCTGGCTTTTGAAGTGAAAAGAAGAGGAAAAAAAGTGAATGAAGGGCCACAAATGGCAAGATATCCTTTTTTATGGGTGAGTTATATTCCATTACATATATATGCAGCAACTTCTTTATCCATTCATCTATTGATGTGCACTTAGGATGCTTCCATATCTTGGCAATTATAAAGAATGTTGCTATTAACAGTGGGGTGGATGTATCTTTAGTTATCAAAGGAATAAAGCCAACCACAAACTAAGTTTAAAAAGCTAAAGCTCTAAATGTTCTTAGAAACAATGAACAGTACATATATGTAAATTTTTAAAATATGGGCAGCATATTGTGTATATGTATTTACAGGCAATATACTGTGTATATGCAGTCAAACTGTAACAATTCTACGTAATAAAACTGAAAAATGGAAAAAAGAATGAAAAATTTGAAAGATGTTAAGAGACACTGACGACCAAGAAAGCCTAACAATCTAGTAAGTTTTCTGGAAGGAAAGGAGACAGATAATGGGTCAGTGGCAATACATGTAGAGAAAACAGGTTAAGAATTTTCTGAGCCATAGATTTGAGAAGCTCCTTAAATCTGAAGCTAAATAAATAAATAAATAAATTCATACCTAAATATATGTGAAGCTATGTAACACCAAAAACAGAGGTATGATTTCAAAAGCCTCTTGAGAAAAAGGGAATTACTATCCAAGAAACTAAGATTAGATTCACAGCAGAAGACAATGGAATTACACTTTGTATGTGCTTAAAAAAGAAAAAAAAAAAAACAAAAAAACTTTCAGTGTAGAATTTTATATCCAGTAAATACATCTTTAAGATTTAGAGCAAAATATTTACAGACAAATCAAGTGTTCCACTAGATAAGCCTCATTAAAAGAAATGTCCTCTGGAAGAAAGAGATCCCAGAGGGAAGAAAAGAAATGCAAGAAAGGATGAAAAGCAATGCAAACAGAAAATATGTGGGGTAATTCTAAACAAATATTGACAGTTTAAATTCATAATAGTTATTATATCTTGAAGAGTTTAAAAAACAAGACAATTAAGATAGTATATAAATTCAGAGAATAAGTTATTAAAATAAAACTAGTCTAAAATCTTTATTCAGGAGGAGATGAAGATTCAATTGTCTAGATTCTAATTAAAATATTTGTTAAGAAATTTAATAACCATTAAAACAAGAGAAGAATGCATAATTTTCAAAACAATAAAAAAGAAAAATTAAGCCCCCAAAATTCAAATGAAGGCAAGAGAGTTACGAAATATTCAAAAGTGAAACAAATAAAAAGCACAGAATAAGATGGTAAAAATAAGTCCAAACATGTAAGTAATTACAATAAATGTGAATGGACCATTATGTGCTATTTAAGAGACTACATGAAACACAACACCCAGCGATCCTTGTTTAAATGAGATACGAGGGAAATAAAAAGCTTGAAATAAATGAATGAAAAAAGATAACCAAGGAAAGGCAATATACAGAGTCAATGCAATCCCTATCAAATTACCAACAACATTCTTCACAGAGTTGGAACAAAAAATGTTAAAATTTGTATGGAAACACAAAAGACCCCAAATATCCAAAACAACCTTGAAGAAGATGGAGCTGGGAGAATCATGCTCCCTGACTTCAGACTATACTACAAACCTACAGTAATCAAAGCAGTATGGTACTGGCACAAAAACAGACACATAGATCAATGGAACAGGGCAGAAAGACCAGAAATAAACCCATGGACTTATGGTCAATTAATCTACGACAAAGGAGGCAAGAACATACAATGGAGAAAAGACAGTCTCTTCAATAAGTGGTGCTGGGAAAACTGGACAGCTACCTGTAAAACACTGAAATTAGAATAGTCTCTAACACCATATACAAAAATAAACTCAAAATGGATTAAAGATTTAAATCTAAGACCAAATACTATAAAACTAGAGGAAAACATAGGCAAAACACTCTTGGACATATATCACAGCAATATATTTTTGAACTGGCTCCTGGGGTAATGGAAATAAAAGCAAACATGAATACATGGGATCTACAAGCTGAAAAGCTTTTGCACAGTTAAGGATACCATCAACAAAATGAAAAGACAACTACAGAATGGAAGAAAATATTTGCAAATGATGTGACCAACAAGGGACTAATTTCCAAAATATACAAATAGTTTATACAGCTTAATATAAAACCAAGCAACCCAATCCAAAAATGGGCAGAAGACCTAAACAAGCAATTCTTCAGTGAAGACATACAAATGGTCAATAGGCACATGAAAAAATGTTCAGCATCGCTAATTGTCAGAGAAATGCAAATCAAAACTACAATGAAATATCAATTTACACCAGCCAGAATGGCCATCATTAAAAAGTATACAAATGATAAATGCTGGAGAGGGTGTGGGGAAAAGGGAACCCTCTACACTGCTGGTGGGAATGTAAATTAGTGCAGCCACTATGGAGGGCAGTATGGAAGTTCCTTAAAAAACTAAAAATAGACTTACCATGTGATTCAGCAATCCCACTCCTGGGCATATACTCAGAGAAAAATATAATTCAAAAAGACATGCATCCCAATGTTCACAGCAGCACTATTTACAGTAGCCAACACATGGAAACAACTTAAATGTCCATAGACAGATGACTGGATAAAGAAGCTGTGGTATATATATACAATGGAATGATACTCAGCCATAAAAAAGAAAATAATGCAACATGGATGAACCTGGAGATTGTCATTCTAAGTGAAGTGGGCCAGAAAAGAAAGAGAAAAATGCCGTATGGTATCACTTACATGTGGAATCTTATAAAAAAAAAAGGGGGGGGGGGCACAAATGAACTACTTATTATTTATAACTTAGATGACTGAATTCTTGAATATGTGTAAGCACATGTAACCGTGATTTATGACTGGATTACTGAATTCTGTTCTTATTTTGTGGTTAGCTTTATTCCTTTGATAACTATGTTAAGTTTAAAAAGCTAAAGCTCTAAACTTTTCTTAGAAACAATGAACAGTATATATAGGTAAATTTTAAAAATATCTGCAATTAAAAAAATAATTTAAAAAAAGGCTTTCAGTTTCCTATATAGAAGGTGTATGTGATTCTGTGATTTTTTTATACAGATTGTGCTTTCAGTGTACAGAGTATGTCTACAAGGTTTGGAGTACCTAGTGAAATATTTAAGGGACCCACCAGGAAAAAAAAATCTCTTTTTAATGTTTCATTAAAAGCTGCATGAAGTTCTATGTTTAAAGACCCAAAAGAGTGAAAGATTTTTTGACTGCATGAAAAGGCTTGATTCTCATTTGGTAAACGTAGGTGTTCCACTAGCTATTTCAAATCCAAGGTACAAGTTTCTTACGTTGAAAGAACAATCTTTGTAAAATTGTTAATTTACCTTGTAAGAAACACATACAACTTCTATATGGGAAGTATGCCTTTTCCTACTCGGTGCAAGGCCTTCATGCTTACAGATCTTAGCTTGAACTTCCTCTAGAAATAGAAGTATTACAGATCTTTCAGGAAACATACTATGTACATCAGATCATATGTATCTCCAACTCAATAAAAGAATGCAGTACATAGTATTTCTTCCTTTGGAAGAAACAATCAGCTCTAATCCTTCTATGGGAAACCTGTTGAAGATGCTGTCTCAAAGGCTTTAAGGTCTGGTTTCATTGAGTTTAGTTCCCTCAGTTTAGTTCAAAATCATGTAGGTATCACAAATGCTTATTTACAGGTGTATGGTCCAAGTGTGTAAATGTATTACACACTGTATAAATTTCCTTAAGAGGAAGAACCCAGTTAGAAAAACCATGTACTGCTATCTTGTTAAAAGTTCTTCAGGTACTAGAGAAAACTCTGTGGGATTAAAAGGACTTTGCTGCTTAGTTATGTCGCTGTTTTGAGGAAGGACTGCCCAGCCTATAGAAACACTAGTGTTTCAAGTCTGTGAAATTAAAACACTACTGGCTTCAGCCACTCAAAAAAAAAAAAAAAAGAAAAAAAAAGATAACCAGGAAAATAAAAGAAAGCTGCTGACTACAGTAATGGCAAATTAAACAGACTGTAAGTCAAAAAGCCTCAAAAGATGAAGTCAGTACATAACAAAAAAAAAATTCAATTCACCCAGGAGGAGAGAACAAATCTGAATCTTAGCTGCAAGAAATAATGTCCTGAAAATATATACAGCAAAAATTGACAGAGTAAGTGTAATTGACAAATCTACATAAAGGGATAGTGTACTACACTTTTCTCATTAATTAAGGATTTGATCTGACAGATGAAATAAAAAATATAGAAGATTTAGCAATTTAACTAATCAACTTGAACTAATGGTCAAATACGGAACACTGCAAATACAACAGCAGAATACTCATTCTTTCAACCAAACAAGTAACAATTATCAAAGCTCAGTACAAAAAGTAAATCACAACAAATTTCAAAAGGCTGTGTACAAACACACACACATACGTATTTACCACACTACTATCAAAGTGGAAATCAACAAGTTGTAACAAGAAAATCTCTACATAGACTGGGAGTTCAAAATTTGTAGATACTGACAGGCATATGTAGAATAGATAAACAAGATTATACTGTATAGCACACAGAAATACATACAAGATCTTGTGGCAGCCCAGAGAAAAAAAATGTGATAATGAATATATGTACATTTATGTATGACTGAAAAAATTGTGCTCTACACCGGAATTTGACACACTGTAAAATGACTATAACTCAACAAAAAAAGTTTAAAAGAAAATCACTACATTAGAGTTGGAAACAATTTCTAATTTAAGAACTCAAGAAGAAAACATTCAAAACTGAAAAACAGGAAAATACTACATGCCCAAATTTGGGAGACAGAACTAAAGCAATACTGAGAGGGAAACTTTTAACCTTAACTATTTTTATTAGGAAAAAAACAAAAGACTGAAAATTAGTACAATAAGTATCCATTTTAAGAAATTAGAAAAAGAACCAAAGAAACCAAAAGTTTAGAGAAGAATTAATAAAGAACAGAATTTAATGAAATAGAAAATGAAAATTGACACAACATTGTAAACTGACTATAACTCAATAAATATTTTTTAAATAGAAAATGATATAAAACAAAAACAATGCAAAAGTTAATTCACTGAAAGACTAATAAAACATCAATTTTTTTCAAATCATGAAAAAAATTAATGAAAGAGGGAAACACAGAGACACTTAGATAATATATATTATATATGATACAATGTAATACAAACATAGTAAACTTACATAGGAAACTATTATTTAGTCAAAAAATTAAAAGCTAAGATGGTAAAAATTTTTAGAGAAGTATAAATTATCACGGTGATTCAAGAAGAAAAGAAAAACTAAATAATCCATTATCATTAAATAAATTTAATCAATAGTTAAAAACTCCAGGCCCAAATGATCTTATCAGTAAGTTTAACCAAACATTCAAACAACAAATATTTCACAAATAAAATACAGATGTAAAAATCCTAAATAAAACATCAGAGAACCAAATTTAGCAATCAAAAGAAAATTATGACCATATTGCATTTACTCTAAGAATGCAAAACTGACTAATCAGGAAATTAATTGAATTTATCAATTAAAATATGTTTAATTCAAAAGATGCAAGTAAAACTCATCTGCTAATCCTAATTAAAAGAACATCAGATCAGGAACAAAAGGAAATATCCCCAACCAAGTAAATGGTATCAAACTTCTACCTCATTTCACCCCAGCTACACTACCATTTTTCTATTCCTCAGAAACAACAAACTTAGATCCTCTACACAAACTATTCCTTCTGCCCTTAATAGTCTACTCCAGTTCTTATGGTTATCATTCAGTTCTCAGCTCACAAATATTCTCAACAGGCTTTTCCCAAACATTCAATAGGAGGATCTAAAGGCACCACCTCCCCCAAACCTTGCCAAGGCCAACAATGAGCTAAATCTAATTAAGCTCTCTGTCTTCCTTTTTCTCAATCTATCATCAGCATCAGACACATTATTCATCAAACTATTCAAAGAATTGCTTTCCAGGCACTATATTCTTTTGATTCACAAGCAAACTCTTTTCAGTTTCCTTTCCTAGTTTCTCCTATGTTCAACCTCTAAATGCCACAGTGCAACAGGGGCTAGTTCTTAGATTTCTTTCCTTCATCTATACCTTCTCCCTTGGTGACTTCAACCACTCTGACAATTCTCATAATGTGTTATCTTCGGTTGACTTCTAACGAAAGGTTAAAAATCTAACTGCCCATTCAACATTCCTACCTGAATGTTTATATACAGGCATCTCAAAACTTTACTCCGTGTTTTACCTACTCTGAAAAGCAGCTGTTTTTGTTACTCTTTTCACACCTTAACATTTCTGAAACTGGGATGCACATTTCAAACTGTTTCACAGTTTAACTGGGAGCTTCATTTGACAAATGGTAGTATCTTAATTCCATGAAATATGATATACTCCAAGACGACCTTCTGATCTTACCCTAAAACCTCCTGAGGCAGGTTTCATTACCTCAGCTAACAGAAACTCCACTCTTCTTAAGATTGTCAGCTAACTAACTATACATGTACTTATCTTTCTTGATGCCTCTTTTTCTTCTACACCATATATTCAATTTGTGAGCAAATCCTCAGCTATTTTCATCTCTCTTAGGGTTATTATATTGTCATTACATTGATATCCTTGCTTTTGCCTCTGTTCTCTTACAGTGTTTTTGACACAGCAACCTAGATGGTCTGGTTAAAGTTTAAGTTAGATTATGCCACCTCTCTGCTCAAATCCTGGTGGCTTCACATCTTATTCAAAATAAATGCAAAGTCCTTACACTGGCCTCCAAGGTCTTATTAGCTGGTTCCCTGGTGTTTTCAGAATTTATCTTTTACTATTCTCCTGTTTAATGTAATCCAGTCATATTGGGTACCACTTCAGAGTCTTAGCATTTATAAATTCCTCTACCTGAAATGCTGTTTCCCCAAATATCTCCATGCTCATCCCTTTATCTCCAAGTCTCTGTTCAAATACTACTTTCTCAGTGAGAACTTTCCTGATCACCTTACTTAATACTGTAAATTTCACTCTGGTATCTCCTAACCACCTTTCCTGCTTTATTTTTCTCCGTAGCACTCATCACCATGTAATACAATATATATTTCATCTATTTGTTTATCTGTCTTCCCCTCATGCCTCTAACCACAAATTCCATGATGGCAGACTGCTGCATCCCCAATGTACTCAATAAATATTTGAAAAATTACTGCATAAATACATGTCAGAAATTATTCTATCTACCATTCCACCCAATGGATATGTGGCCAGTTAATGGGTTTGTTCAAAAGCAATGACGATTTCAACAACAAATAATGAGCCATTTTGTATCTAGTATTCTCAAAGCCACGTGGAGCCTAATGGAACAAGTGATCACAATATAACCATGGTGAGTCCGGGGAAAGGGAAATCTCCCCTTGTGTCAAATTTGGTAACCGAACTCTGGTTAGTGGTCAGTGGCCTGGCCAGTTTATTACACCTAGTAGCTACTGCACACCAAGTAGTTAACTCTTTAGATAACTAAGAGGACAACTGGGCTTTGGTGATTCAGAGTAGAAAGTCAGGAGTGCTTAAGACCTGCAGTCATCCATAATGAACTTTTCAAACTTAAATATTACTACTCCTTCTGTATTTTATAAATATTCCTGGCTTGGGATTTTTTTTAGTTTTAATATCTAACAAACCATTGTGGTCAATCAATGGTACCAAAGCTAACCCAGGAGTATCTTTGACAATTACAGGCATACCTCAGAGACACTGCAGGTTAGGTTGCAGACCTCTGCAATAAAGCAAGAGCGAGACACACAAATGTTTTGGTTTCCCAGGACATATAAAAGTTATGTTTATACTACACTGTAGTCTACTAAGTGTGCAGTAGCATTACATCTAAAAAACAATGTACATACCTTAAAAATACTTTATTCCTAAAAAATGCTAACCATCATATGACAATGCAGGGTGCCACAAAACTTCGATTTGTAAAAAAAAAATCAGTTATCTGCAAGTGCAGTAAAACGAGGTAAGTACCTATTTTTAAAAATTTGATGTAATTCACCTATTGCAGAATCCACCATTTTAAAGTAATAATTCAATGTTTTTTAAAATTGTGGTAAATGTATAAAATTTACGATTTTAACCATTTTTAAGTGTACAGTTGAAAGAATATGTATAATGACAATAGTTTTTAAATACATTCCCCAAGTTGTGCAACCATCACCACCATCTAAGTCCAGAATATTTTCATCACACAAAAGAGGAGCCCATACTTGAGAATCAGTCACTTCCCATTCTTTCCTCTATTTTCTGTCTCTATGGATTTGCCTATTCTGGACATTTTATATAAACGGAATCATGCAATGTGCAATCTTCTGTGTCTGGATCCTTTCACTAAGCATAATCTTTCCAAGGGTCACCCATGTTATAGGATCTATCGGTACTTCAATCCTTTTTGTGACTGAATAATATATAATTGCATGGATATATGGTATTTTATTTAGTTATTTATTAGGTGATGGACATTTGGGTTGTTTATAATTTTCATCATTAAAATTAGGAAAAAGCTAATTTTGTGCAAATGAGTAAACATTCTCTAGAATAGTAACTGGATCAAAGAATATCTGTATTTAAAATCCAATACTGTCAAATAGGATATAGCACTTACACTCCCACAAACAGTGCAAGACAGGACTCACTTTACTGTACCTTCATATTATTGAATTCATTTAAAAAGTTTTCTAAGAGGAAAAAAATCCGCATTTTGATTTCTCTGATAACTAGTGATATGTAGCCTCTTTTTATACTTACTGACCATTATTTTACTTTATATTAGATTTCCTTGCTTATTTTCTATTGTTTTTTGTAAGTTATTTATAATTTTTACTGACTTAATGAAACACTGATGTTTTAGTAATTTTAAGACATGTATGTGTTATCTGTGCTAAAAATTTGTCTTCTCATTTGTCACTCATTTTAGGTATGGCACCATTATTTTTAGCTAGATTTTTGTGGAACCTAAGTTTCCTAACTTCCTTTTTATGGTTATTGGCTAACCTGCTCTGCTTAGAAAGGCCTTTTCTTTTCCTAAGATATAAAAAATTCTCTATTACTTTCAAAGTTACGCATTTTTTCACTCAGCCTTTAACATATCAAGATTTTATTTATGTATATATTATTTGATAAAGCTCTAAATTTGTCTTAAAAAATTAGCAGCCAATTATTTCAACTCAATTTGAGTAATTTATACCCCATGCTTAACTGCCACCTTTACAATAAATTAAACTCTCATATACATTGATCTCTTCCTGTTTTCGCCATTCTGCTCTTCTAATTTTCTGTACCAATACTGCACTATTAACATCTTTATAGTACACTTTAACATCTGTTAACACAAATGTCTTACTCGTGATCCTGCTTTTCAAAATCTCTTAGGTTTTCTGGCACGTTTATTCTGCTAGATAAACTTTATAATCAACTTGTAAACTTACCTATTGAGACTCTCACTGGAATTGTATCAAATTTATGCATTAGTTTGGAAAGGGTTGACATGCTGATGGTGATTCCAACTTGATATTTTTAGGAACTTCTCCATTTACTCAGGTCTTGGTTTTCTATTTTTATCTTTCAGTAAAAACACTATCATCATATTTTAATAAGTTGACTGTAATCTCTTAATTGTTTTCTGTTTACTTCCATGTATGCCTATGCCTATTCCTCATCTCTACATAAATTTTTAAATTTCCAACAATTTTTGAATAAAAACATCATTTTCTCATATCCTATAAGATGACAGGGCTATTATCTTCAAGAGCTATTTCAGCTAAATAAAATTCCATGACTCTTAAAAAACACTCCAAAAAACAACACTCTAAATATCATCCAAAAGATGTGCATATTCACATATAAAAGACTGAAAAGTATATACACCAAGGATGGTCAACAGGTTTCATCTTGAATACTAACTCTACCAGAAATGGCTGCCAAGACGGGCAACTTGAGAACATCTAAGTTGGAGGGAAAAGAAAACCATAATGAATTATTGATTTCTATCATGAGGGAGGGAATGGAAAATGGTGACATAAATGCCAAGTATTTGCCATGTATGAGATTCACCAAACTATTAACAATGGTCATTTCTAGAAGTAAAATTACAGCAAGAAGGCCTTCATTTTCAACTTTATACATTTCTACATTATTTGTATTTTCTAGTATTACTTTCAAAACCAGAAAAAAAAGACATCTTAAATTTGTAAGAAATGCTGCAACTTCTTCATAAATATTTAACAAAGGTATATTTCTATTTCATTATCTCCCATAAACTTGTAATTTCCTTAAGAATTTTTTTCAGAAAGAAAATTCTTACAATTTAGGTTTTAAAAGATACATTAAAAAAACTTGTCTAAAGTATTCCTCAAATATTATTTCCAGTATGTATGCCATAATAATGTATTATTACTTCTTACTAAAGTCATCAGGAAAGCATGAACATAGACTAAGAAATTATGCAGGAAAAAGTGATTTCAGCACTTTTAACACTTACAATTCAATTTCAACCATGCCTTTGGTACATCCTCTCTTCACAAAAAAACCAACCTAAGACATAAAAAAGACAAAGTGAGCTGTGTGATGACATCTCCAGGTTACAGTGATTCAGCAGTCATTATTATTTGTCAGATCAGGAGTCCTTCAATAACTACTCTGTATGTTCACTTCCATCACTTTCTGATGTGCCTTTCAGAGATTTAAGCTCTTCCACTGTTTCCAACCACAGACAATAATAATAATCTTAGTTATCATTTATTGACCCTTTTACTTGCCTGATGGAATCTTACAAAATTCATGACAAAGCCAGTAGTGGTACAAACAAGAACCTAAACCCAGGTAATCGGCTTCAGATCCTGGGTACTTCTACGGAGTTGCACAGATTAAATATTAACAATCACTCTAATAGTACCCATCCTGTTATTACTTAAGATATAACTACCACAAAGGAATTTTTTAAAAAGAGCAATATACATAGTAAATACAACTTAAGTAAGCACAATTTACATGGCAAAATAGGCAAATGTGAGCTAGTTTCTATACGTATATAAGTATGAAAAAAGATCCTGGGCCTAAAAAAATCAGATTGGATCTTAAATTGAGCTATAAGTAAATAATACTAAAAAGTTGCAGAAAATACAACTTACAAATAATTGTCTTTTTAAGTTGTAATGACAGTGATATTCACAATTATAATCAGAACAGTTAATATTTACTAAGCTTTACTATATGCTTCTGTGCTAAGCACTTTATATACAATTTTCTCATTTAATACTCATGAGCAACCTTATGAGGTATATCTTATATCCGTTTTACAGATGATGAAGCTGAGGCCCAGAAAGATGAAAAAGAAAGTCTGTTCCTGTAACAATAAAGTATAGCTTAATGACCAAGAGTACAGGCTTTAACATACAGCATCTAGGTTCAAATTTCAACTCTGCCACATACAAGCTGATGACCTCGACCAAGTTACTTAAATTGTTTCAGGTTCTTCATAGATAGGGAAAACAATGGCACTGTTGTAGGAGTGGCTTCTGCTCATTAGCCTGCAACAGTTAAAATACTTAGTGCCAAATGGAAGAAAAGAAAAAAATTAGGAGGCAGTTCTTATTATAAACTATCCATACAGGTGGTCCAGAATATGCTTGTGTTAAATTTTTGTTTGCATTTAAATAAAAATAAAATATTAAAAAGATTTTTGCCAAGAACTTGGACATGCCCTAAATACATCTGTGGATACCCAGAGGTCTGCAATCTGTCATCTAAGAAACACTGTACTCCACAGCCTCCTTTAAAAGCCCTACCAATCAAGGATGAGATGTGTCTTTCTTTATGACAAAAATAAATGGGAAGGTTGGTGAAAATTTACACAGCCCAATCCATTCTGATTACACAGCTCTTGCAGTACAATTCAGCAGACTATTACAGAGAGGTAAGGATGTAAAAAAATGATTTCTGACAATTTAAAAACTACATATCAATATTTATAAAAATCTGGTTTAGTCCTTAGAAGTCAGCTACTTGAATCCCTTTTCCTTGAAATAAAACTGAGGCCCAGACAATTGACTAAGGTTACAAAGCTAACCATTAATAAGGCAGTGTGTTTTCTACCTCAAAAATGCCTCCTATATAACATTAAAGAAACTATATTCTGAATAGGTTTACTTATAATCTTAAGGGGTATATAACTCAATCTCATAACCTATGTTAAATTTTTAAGCCTGGCTAAGAAACTTGTGATATTATTTTGATAATACTGAAATATTTATAATAGTTTTTTTATAATTAAGAAAAAAAATTTTTGGAGGGAAGGTAATTAGGTTTAGTTATTTATTTTTTGGAGGTACTGGGGATTGAACTCAGGACCTTGTGCATGCTAAGCATGTGCTCTACCACTTGAGCTATACCTTCCCCCTTTTAATAGTTTTAGAAAAAGTTATTTCAAGTTTTAAAAATATTTTACAGTGGAGTAACAACTCAATTTTTAGACTTTCTTTTTAAAACATGTTCTTATGTGCAATATGTACCAAAACAGTATATATAAACTTCATGCACTATTTAAGTAATAATAAAACAACCATGTATCTACCAATTTAAGGAATTGTTCACTATTAGTGTATCTGACAGGCTTTGTGTAACTCACTCCAATTGCATCTTTCTCTCTCAACAGATGTAATCTCTGAACTCATCTGCTGATCATGTTTTGCTTTTACTATATACATGTATCTCTAAACATTAAGTATATTGTTTTTGACCATTCCATAAACAAATTCATATTACATGTTATTTTTTCAAGATGGCATTCTTCCTTAAAATAGGTTTGATATTTAACCAATGAGCTAAGGTTTATTTTTACTGTCATATAATATTCAATTTTATTTATTTATTTAGCCTCTTTTTTAAAAAACTGAACTATAGTCAGTTACAATGTGTCAATTTCTGGTGTACAGCACAATGTCCCAGCCATGCATATATATACATATATTCATTTTCAACTGTCATACAAGTCAGTTTTATATGAACATACTATAATTTATTGCAAACAATACTGCTATAAATATTTACATAATTTCACCTAGTATAAATGTACAAGAGCTTACTAGGGTACCTAGGAGGTTTTTGAGGGACTGGATATATGCACTTACAGATTTACTAGGTAATGCCTTATCATTTTCCAAGGAGATTGTATAAATTTATATTCCCACCAAGAATGCATCAGAGTTCCCACTGCTCTATATCCTTATAAACACATGGCACCGCTAGAATTTTTATGGGTCTGTTGGATATACCATGCCAGTATTAATTTCTGTTTCTCTGATAATTAATGAAATTGAGCATCTTTTCATGCATTTACTGGTTGTCTGGGTTGCCTCTTCTGTGAGACATCCGAGCATATCTTTTGCCCATTTTTCTTCTGAGTTATTCTTTTGCTTATTACATAGTCTGGATACCAATGTTTTGTTGTAAGTGCTGTATATACCTTCTCCCAATTTGTGGCTAGTCTTTTCTTTATAAGGTTTCCTTTGATGAACAGAAGTTTTTAAATTTTATTATAGCTGAATTTATCAACTCTTCCCTTGCCATCTATACTTTTATTTAAGGAATTTTTCTTTAACCTAAAGTCACAAAGACAGTCTCTTCTATTACCAGTATCTTCTAAAAACTTCTTATCAATCCCATTTAACTCTTTAATCCACCTGGAATTGATTTTTGTTAAAGTATGTGGAAAGGCCTCAATTTCACTTTTTCCTGTACAGATAACCAGTTGTCTCAGTACTATTTACTCATCTTTCCCCCATTCATCTACAATGTCAGTTCTGTCATCAATCAAGCTTCTACTAACCATGGCTTTGTATTTGGACTTTTTATTTGGTCACATTACAACAGTCTATCACACATTCTTAAACCAACACCACAATGTCTTAACTTACTGTAATTGTGTATTAAGTTTTGATGTCTGGTAGGCAAGCTTTTCCATTTTGTTCTATTTCTTTACAAGTATCTTAGCTATTCTTGGCCCTTTATTCTTTCACCTAAATTTTATTTTTTGTTTTCCCATTTTTTTAAACTGAGGCATAGTTGATTTACAATGTTACATAAATTTCTGCTGTATGGCAGTGATTCAGTTATACATATATACTCTTTTTCATTACAGGTCACTATAAGCTATTAAATACAGTTAGGACCTTGCTGTTTATGTATTCTGTACAGAGTAGTTTATATCCAAACTCCCAATTTATCCCTCCCTTTCCCCTCCTCTTCACAACCATAAGCTTGTTTTCTGTGAGTGTTTTTTAAATAAGTTTGTGTCATTTTTTTAGAGTCCATACATAAGTGATGTATCTGTCTTTCTCTGACTGATGGACTTCCCTTAGCATGATAATCTCTAGGTCCATCCATGTTGCTGCACATGGCATTATTTAATTCCTTCTTATGGCTAGGTTGTACTATACACATTTAGGATGCTTCCATGTCTTGGCTATTGTAAAAAGTGCTGCTATGAACCCTGGGGTACATTTACCTTTTCGAATTAGAGTTTTCTCTTGATACATGCTGAGGAGTGGGATTGCTGGATCATATGATCACTCTAGTTTTAGTTTTTTAAGGAACCTCCCTACTGTTCTCTATAGTAGCTGCACCAATTTACATTCCCACCAACAGAGTAGGAGTGTTCCTTTTTCTCCACACCCCCTCCAGCATTTATTATTTGTAGATTTTTTGATGTTGGCCATTCTGACTAGAGTGAGGTGATACCTCATTGTAGTTTTGATTTGCATTTCTCGATTAGTGATGTTGAACATCTTTTCACGTGCCTATTGGCCACCTGCATATCTTCTTTGGAGAAATGTCTATTTAGATCTTCTGCCCACTTTTGGATTGGGTTATTATTATTATTTTTTTATATTGAGCTGTGTGAGCTGACTGTATTTTGAAAACCAATCCCTTGTTGGTCGCATCATTTGCAAATATTTTCTACCATTCTGTAGGCTGTCTTTTCATTTTGTTTTATGCTTTCCTTTGCTATGCAAAAGCTTTTAAGTTTAATTAGCTCTTATTTGTTTATTTCTGTTTTTATTTCCATAACTCTGAGACATCCAAAAAAAATATGGCTGCAATTTATGTCAAAGAGTGCTCTGCCTATGTTTTCCTCTAAGAGTTTTACAGCATCTAGTCTTAACATTTTGTTCTATTTCTTTAGAATTACCTTAGTAATTCTTGGCCCCTGGTTTTCCATCTAAATTTTAGAACCAGCTTATAATTTGTAGACACTACTGGGATTTTGACTCAAATAACACTGAATACGTAGATGACATAAATAGAAGGATGACTTTTTTTATGGTTGGTATCTTTTATTATTGAACTATAGTTGATGTATAATAATACAACATAAAGGTGTACAATATAGTGATTCACAATTTTTACAGGTTATACTGTTTAGTTACTATAAAAAATTGGCTATAGTCCCTGTGTTGTACAATATATCCTTTAGCTTATTTTTAGTTTTTTTTTTAATTTGAAGTATAGTTGGCTTACAATGTGTTAATTTCTGGTGTACAGCACAGTGACTCAGTTACACATATATACTTTTTCATATTCTTTTCCATTATAGGTTATTACATGATTCTGATACAGGTCCCTGTGCTATACAGTAGAACACTGTTGTTTATCTATTTTAAATATAGTAGTTAGAATCTGCTAATCCCAAACTCCTAATTTACCCCTCCCCACTCCCGACCTTATTTGGTAACCGTAAGTTTGTTTTCTATGTCTGTGAGTCTGTTTCTGTTTTGTAAACAAATTCAATTGTATCACTTTTGGATTCTACATATAAGGGATATCATATGATATATGAAGAAAGACATTTTTATATTAGTTCTTCCTGTCCATTAATGCAGTGCTTCTCTCCACTTAATGTTTTTAAATAAAATGTGTAATTTCTGCATATAGATCTTACATGTCTTTTATTGATTTATGCTATGTAATTCATACTTCTGTTGCTACTGTAAACAATATCCATTTTTAATTGCATTTTCTGCTCAGTGTAGTATGTAGAAATGCAACTAATTTTTGTTACATAACTTTTTTTGCTTCCCAGTTTTTATTTCTAATCTGTTATTTCTAAGTTTATTATTAATTCTAATCGATAGACATAACCCACAGAACAAAAGCTTTTGGAGTCCTCAGTAAGTTAAAGAATGTGAAAAGGTCCGTGACTTACTCTGGGCTTCTAAAACCAAAATGTCATAGACTGGGTGGCTTAAACATATATTTGTTACAGTTCTGAAGGTTGGGAAGTCCAAGATCAAGGTGCCCACAGATTCAGTGTTTATGTTATATAATCTTTAATAATCCGGGTAAATATCCATATTAATCTGTCAGAAGGCTTATCTGGAATTTCTTTTGTGGGTTTTATGCAGACACTAATATAATCTGTGAATGAGTTTTCTTTCTTTCCAACACGTATTTTTTCTGTTCTACCTAGAACTTCCAGTACAATGTTGAATAGTAGTGACAGTAGGTAACCTTGATTTGCTCCTGAACATCTTCATAGATATCTTTTACGAAATTAAGAAAGGTCTCCTCTTTTCCTAGTTTGCTAAAAGTTTTTAACCATAAATTACTGTGGAATTTGATTGAATGCTTTTTCTCTATCTACAGAGATGATATATTTCTTCTTTAAAATGTGATGTATTATGTTCATTTGTTTCCTGATAGTCAATCAATCTCTCATTCTCTGAATAAATTCAACTTGGTCATGGTGTATGTATTATTAAATTCAACATGAAGTTTCTTTTTTTGTGTGATTTTTGTTTCTAGATTCATGAGTGAGACTGGCTTGTAATTTTTTCATTCTATCCTTGACTGCTTTTAGTACCTAGAGTCATATTCTCTCCATAAAATAGGAACTTACTGCTGTTAGAACTAAGCCATAATTGTCTTTGTCTAGTGTTCTCTATGAGAAAAAATTTACTGGCTAATTTATCTTTTCTACTTAAGAGTAAGTTTTGATCATTTAAATAGTCATAAAAACATATATATCCACAACTGTAAAAAATTTTAAGCTTTATTAGAATAAAGTTTCTCATAATATTCTCAAATAAGCTTTTAAACCTCTGCTGCATTCCTGTAATGCCCTGGTGGTAGTCATTAGGGCAGTTCATGAATATTCTGATTCTCCTCTCAAGCCAATAGTAGGACTGCCCTTGCTCTTTTCTCTGATCCTAGTTATGGCCTCATGACTTGCTTCGTCCAATTAAGTATGAGTAGAACATATATATTTACTATTGAAAAATATTTACATATAAGTGGATCCTCACGTTTCAAACCTGCGTTGTTTAGGGTCAACTGTATATACTGAAATGAAGACTTCATCAACCTAAATACCTAGGTGACCAAAGATGGCCTATACTGGAGAAAGAGTAAGAATTAGTCTTTTTTATGTTTAAACCACTTAAATTTGGGTTTTTTTCTGGATCACAACAGAACATATCTTAACTATTACTTTTTGCCATTTCCTGTATCTTTTCTCTCCTTACCCCCCTTTATCTTCTCAGAAGTCAATTTTTGGTTTTGTGGTCCCTATTGTATCATTGTGTATTATGTTATTAACTTCCTCTCCTACCTTTCAGTTTCCATTTAGATTTCTTCTTTGATCTGTATATAATATAGAAGTAATGTTTCATTCTAAACAAATGGGAAATTTTTAGTGTTATTATTTCTATCTTAATAGCATTGTGGCCAGAAGATACGGTCTATGTGGTAGCAGCAATTCTTTGATAAATTTTGATACTTGCTTGATGGCTCAGTATATGGTTAATTTTAAGAAACACTCCATTCCTGCTTAAAAAGAATGTGCCTTCTCCAACTGATGAGTGCAGTGTTTACAACATGTCCATTAGTTCAAGCTAACTGTTTACATCTTTCTATATTCTTACTACTTATTGATTGATCTACTGGTTATCAATAGCTCTTCCACTATGATGATGGATCTCTTGTCTTTAAGAATTCTGCAATTTTGCTTATTTTATTTTGGAGTGAGATTATGTGAATTCAAGTTAACTGAATTATCTTCTTGCTGAACTTGACCTTTCATCAATATTTAATGACCATCTTTATTTCTAAAAGTTCTTTTTGCTTTGAATTCTGTTTTGCCTGTTATTAATTCAGCTAGACCTACTTTCTTTTGTATATTTGCCTGGTAAATATTTTTTCATCCTTTTACTTTCAACTTCTCTATACCTTTTTATTTTAGATATGCTTATAGTAAACAAAATAGAACTGAACTCTATTTATCTACTCTAACAGACTTTCTCATTTAACAAGAATTTACACCATTATTGTGACTGTATTGTACATGTATTTCCACTATCTTATATTTTTTAATGATCTCCTTTTCTACAATTCTGTTTCTTTCCTTTTCCCTCTCCTTTCTTAAGACTTCTCCTGGGTTGCTTGGGCAGTGGTTATTTTCTACTCCACTTCTCTCATCCTATTTTTTAAAGATCTTTCTTGTTTGGAGGCTATGTATTTCAATTTTTTATGGTTTACTCTAGCCATTTTAACATGCATATTCAACTTAATAAACTCTGAAGTTAACCAATTATCTTAACTTCCTCCCAATAATACAAACTTATAGAATATTTTAATTCTGATCATTTCCTTCCTGTTTTCCAGAAGGGCAACATTTAGTTCTCTGATTTAAAAACCTGACAAATGAAGGGAGGAGGGCGTAGCTCAAGTGGTAAAGCACATGCTTAGCATGCTCGAGGTCCTGGGTTTAATCCCAGACACCTCTTCTAAAAATAAACAAACCTAATTACCCACCCCCAAAAATCTGACAAATGAGACATCAGTATTATTTCACAGAGTTTACATATAACTTTCCTATATGTTTACCCCCTTTTTTTTTGCTCACCATTTTTTTTTTTTAACCTCTCAGATTTTCTTTCTGGGATCATTCTTCCTAAATTATATACTTTCAAAGTCCTTTAGTGAGGATCTCAGGCTTTACTACCCCACCCCCGTTCCCATTCTGAGACCATATTACTACTACTATGGAATTCACTACAATGTGTCTGTTTGTGTATTGCTTTCATTTATCCTGTCTGGGATATATGAGGTGTCTTGAATCTGATGCTCAGGTTTTCAACATTTCTGGAAAATTCTTAGCCATTATTCCTTTAAATAATGCTTCTTCCTTAGTCCATTTTCTCTCTTTAGAGACACTTAGATCTATACTGGATTACCTTCCTTTAATTACCAGGTCTCAACCTTGATTTCAAACCTTTTTTCTTTCCCTTTACTCTCTATATTGCATTTCTAGAAAAACTGTCAGGTATTTTGGTTCACAGATTATCAAATGTGTCTGCTTTGTTGTTTTACCTGTCTACCAAGTTTCTATCCTCATGTATTTTTATTTCTTTATGCTCTATTTGATTTTTTTTCAAATTTACTTCATCTTTTTGTTACTTATTCCTTTGTTAAACTTGCAACTTTCTTTTAATTCCTTAAACAAACTAAATATTCCATATTACATTCTATATCTACAAGCTTTGTAGGTCTGATTGTAAAACAGGTCTGCTGTTTTTGTTAGCTTTTATTTTTGGTAACTCATTTCCTCCTATGTTTTGTGAATTTTTTTTAGGTATGGATTCATGAACCTCTTGGAACTTTATGTTAGAATTCTTTTGAGGACTGGATTGAAGGTATTTTCCTTCAGAGGATTTACATTTGCTTCTGCCAGCTGCCAGGAAATATTACCAACTGGGACTACTTTAAATTAAAATTACAGTGTATACATTAAGGCTTATTTGGAAAATTTTCTTCTTCTCTCCACTCTATTCAGAGCTAACAATGAGATAAGTAACTCTGCTATCCCATTTTGTGGTGTTTTTTCCTGCTACACAGAGCACTTGGCTTCTAATTTTATCTTCTAACCCTTCCTCACCTTCAGGACCCCCAACTCCATGTAACCAATTCAAAGCCAGGCTTCAGGGTGCAATGCAAGCAAATACCCCTGGGGAAACAACTCCAGAGCTTACTGAAATCTTCAGATTCAAACATTTTTTTTTTCACCTTTGTAAACTTACTTCACCTTTCCACAAGCCCAGCAATACATTTTAAAAGATATTTATACCATTTCTAAGACTGCAGGTGTTACATACTTGGAAAATTCTCTAGGTATACCATATAATGCAACATACTTCTGGAAATGGAAGTCTTCCCCCCAGTGTCTCTATCTACCAACTTCACTATTTATATTCAAGCACAACACATTTATTATAACCAAGGAACTGAGATGTAGGAATTGATTTGTTACTAAAAGCAATTCATGGCTTTGAATTTTGTTAAAAAGTACTTATGTTAACTCACCTTATCAGCCCGTCCCATGAAAGCTGGTTTGCCTGCTAGTCCAAGGCAAATGGCACACACGATGCTGGACTTCCCTGTTCCATTAGCTCCAATAATCATATTCAAGTGGGGTCCAGGAGACACTTCACAGATATCATACGTTCTAAATTATAAAGAAATGAAATTACTAAGCAGAGATAAAAGATGAAGAATATTTTCTTACCAATGCATTTTTTCTTGCTTTGCCTTATCATTATACAGGCTTCCTCAAATTCCTTTAAAAATCAGCTAACCTTAGTAATTTAATGTCATTTATAGGTCATTAATAACTAGAATGAAAAATCTGTCAGCAGGAGAAATGAAAAAGTGATAATGTATATCTAAAATAAGAACATTCATAAGAAAATAAGACTTCTTTTTTTATACTAAGTCTACTGAATAAAGCGAAGTTTGATATTATTTATTCTTTAATAATTGTAACACATGCAAGAGTACATCACATTTGCTGTACAAATAATTTTAAAACAAGTTATATGTAAGCAAAGTCATGGCTCATCCCAAATCTGTGGATTTTACATTTATATTTCTCTTGGAATTAAAATGCTTACTAGCAACTTCTCATTGTTTAATATTTGAAACAATTCAAATTATTTTTATTATAATAAGAAAACTGAAGATATTTCAACCCAATAGTTTCACTTTACTATTAATTTTTCAAAAATAACATCCATTTCTTTTAATATGCTGCAGGCATTCACCAAAGGATCTATTTTTAGTATACAACTGAGTAACTTCTATTCCTAAGGGAAAAAAAAAACAAGACTACATCATCACCAACCACTTTTGTGACATTCCCTCATACCATAAAGCAGCATGCTGTCCAGCACTCTACCTGCAACAGTACCATCTACACCTTACTGGTCCTCAGGGACAGCTCTAGCAAAATGTGAAGCAAATGCTGACTCACATATCCTTCTATCTTGTCTTTGAATATCCTGAAGTGGAACCCATAAATTATGTTCTGTTCCCACAGGGTTTCAGTTAGCTGCCAATAAATGCCCCAAAAAGAAAAGCTTAGCTTGCTACTAACATGCTAAGTATTTAAATAATTTAACCAAGCACACTTCAACTTTAATACTCGAATTAATAATCTGAAATGTCAGGTGGTAATAAAACAAATACAGGTGGTAAAGAGAAGTATTTCTTGGCACATTTCCAATCCCACATCTCTACACTGTATCTACCTATCTTTTCAGATGTTTTATTCTGCTAACAGCTGAGTCCTAAAGGAACCCTTTACAATGGTTAAAGTAAACTAGTTGGGAATTTCAGACATCTGGAATATTACCTGACCTAGGACTTCTTACACCCAACACATGGAGCCTCATTCTTTTAATAAATTTCCTGATGGGAAATCTCTATGCAACTGACTTACTAAAATAGTGATGCAACTGGTATTTAAGAAAACAATAACAAATAACAGGAAAAAGCATGAGAACTTACAGCCTATAATATATACACAAATATTATAAACAGGAAAAATTACCAAGAACAAAATACAGCCTCTGAATTAAAAAAAATTGTTCTGACTCTACGTTTATTGGGAATTCCCTTTTCTCTGAGCTCTCCCTGAAAGAGCTACCATCAGAAGCTCACTCTCTTCTCATCTACACACTTGGCCTGGTATCTTATGCATTCTCCATGGCCTCAGGTAGCACCTGTATGTTGAAAGTCAGCCCAGATGGCCTATATATGCAATTACCTCCTCAAGAACTCTATTTGGATGTCCCACAATAGTCACCTCAAACTTAACACATTCGAAACTAAACCCACCATCTTTCCCAACCAAAAACCACTCTTGTGGTTTCTTAGAGAATGATAACATCATTCGCCCCGCTGCCCAAGTCAGAAACCTAAGCATTAGTTTTTCATCATCTTTGATTCTTACCATCTCCTTCACCGCTATGCAAGCGGCCCTCCATCATCCAATTACCAAATCATGCTGGTAAACGTGCAAACCTGACATCACTATTTTTTTTAAAAAAAAGGAAAAAATAAGCCCCTTCATAATTTAGCTCTAATTCATCTTTTTCTACTTTCTACCTCCTTCCTCTATTCTCTAATCAGACCTCTAAATTTTACCTACCGTGAATTTCTTTCAGTTCTTGACTATTTCGTTTCCTTCTTTCTCCAAGCCTTTGCACATGCTATCCCTTCTGCCTAGAAATCTCTCCCTGCACTCTCAATCCCATTCGACTTGGTTCAATCACAAGATTCCTTCCCTTGAACACTCTTTCAGGCCATTTCGGTTCTCTAAGCCTACCGCTCCTACTTCATCTCTAAAACTCAAAGTCCTCTCATAGTGAAAACAAACAAAACTTCACTGAGCTATGCACTTTCCAGCTCCCTTTTCTTTCTCCTCTTTCCTCACACTCATTCTTCTACAACTGCAAAGTTTTCTGCTTCCACTACTTCATCAAAGAGTCGAAGATTTCCTAATTGCTAAAGGCAATGAGCTCTTTTCCGTCCTGTTATCTGACTTTACTGTAACAGAAGATATTTCTGAAGCACTCTTTTTCCTTGGCTTCTCTGATAACACTCTCCCACAGTTCCCTTCTTCTCTGAACAGTTCCTTCTCAGTCTGCAAGTTCTACTCCTCATCCTTAAATGCTGGTTTTCCTCCAGGACTCTGTACTGGGTCTTCTATTCCTATTTATATTTCCTTCTGGACAATCTCAACCACCTCTGCAATTTCAACCATCACCTATATGCATGATCCCCAAATCTCTCACCTGCCACATTTTCCTGTAAGCTCAAAACCCTTATATACTGCTTACGGAAGATCTTTCAGATGCCCCACAGCAAACTTCAAGTCACAAGATCCAAAAGACATTTATTATTATCCTCCCCAAATTGTTCCTTCTGAATAGCACTACATCTGACCAATTAGCTAAGGCAGAGAATTGAGAAAAATGCTGCATCCCTCCCTTACCCTCTTGCGTCACAATCTGCAGCCAGACCCTATCAAATCTCTTCTACAAATCTCCTACTTCACACTGCTAGGTTCAAACCCTGATCAGCTCTGCCTTCATACTGTAAAAGCCTTCTAGCCTCCAATCTTGCACCCTTTCTAAATCATCCTTCACACTGCTTCCAGAGTAATATAAGTCGCATGTCATTCCTGCTTAAAATGCATCCTGGCTGCCTACAGGATAAAGCTGGAATTCCTCATCATAGTAAACAGAGATCCTCAACAGTTGTCTACAACTTCAGTATCAACCCTGTCCACATACTCACTCACATTCTATGTTCTAGCCACACTAAAATGCTGGAAACTTCCTAAATAAAACAGTTTCACGCAGTTCCTTTGTCAACAACGCTCTTCCCATCTTTTAAGATTTTAAACCTTCCAGTACAAAGCCCTTCTCACAGTTGTAGATGAAATTAACCACTTCATCTTTGGGCCCCAATGGCATCCTGACACATATACATTGTTATGGTAGATACTTCATTTGATTATATTTAACTTTCTTGATTTGAATTCAAACAGTAATTCAGCTACTTATTAGCTGTAAACGTGGGCAAATTAACCTCTCTGAGCTTACCAGTGGAGATAATACAAGTAGTTATGAGAAACCAACGAAAGCATTGTGTAAATAAAGCACCTATTTCAATGCCTGGCACACGATGCTTGAAAAAATAATGTTGGTATTGCTACTGCAATTCTGTTTCCCCTACGCCACTCCGTGCAATCTTAAAAAAAAAATAGACTTTAATCAAATAAGCTGTAAGGTGCTAGAGGTAAACACGGCATTTGTGTTAGAACATATTTACTAAATTCTAGAGTATTGATTATTAGCTGTCTGGAGGAAGAGGCAAGAAACCAGGGAAGAAAGCCGGATTTGAATGAGGTCAAAGGTCTGTAGGAAGGCGCAACAAATGAGAGTAAGACTTAATTTTCCTCCACATTTCAACCTCTATCCGAAACAACCTTCACCATCTTTGTCTACCTGGCAACTACTTAGTCTTCAGGAATCCGCCACAGCACCACTGCCGCTGTGATTAAACTGTTGCTTTCTCTGAGTTCCCAAGGCCCAGTTTTGTGAATTACAGATTATACCCTACCTCTCTAGGCCGTGACTCCCAGCGGGAAGAGACCTAATCCCTACTACGTCCACTGGCCGCCATAGGACGCCTTCAAACAACGTTGGCGTTAAGAATTTAAAAGCCACATCACACAAGACACACACCTATCACATCAACAAACACGTCTATCTCCACAGCCTGCGAGTAAACACCCTCCCGGCAACCCCGGCACGAATTTACCGCCAGATCCCCAAGCCAGGCACACATCCATCCACCCACCCACTCCCGCACGCACGCAGCCTGTGCCCGCCGCCTGGCCGCCCGCTCGCCTCCCCTGCCGCCGCCGCACGGCCTCCGGCCACTCACAGGAAGTTCTCCATCGCGATGCGGACGATAGAGCCTTCCACGAAAGGCCCGGACGACTGCAGCGGCAGTGACGGCGGCGGCGCCGCCTGAGGGGCCGAACTCTTTTTCTTGCTCGGGACCTCAGACGAGGGATCTCTCGGGAGAGCTCTCTTGGAGGCCAGGGGGCTTGAGGTCGACGTTTTCCTGCTCGGTGTCGCCATCCTGGCTTCCTCCCCTCCCGGCTTCGGCTTCCGTTCCCACCGACCTGCAGCCCCGGCCCTTCGGCGCCCCACTCCCGCGCGAACTGCCCGGCGCGCGACACGCCCGCGAGCCCGCCCCGCGCCTGCGCAGTTCCGGCCCCGTGGCGTCCTCGGGCGCGCCCCGCCCCTCCGCCCCGCCCCGCTCGGGACTTGGAGTCCCTAGCCGGCGGGAACGCGGGGATGGGGCTGGGTACCTCGCGGGACGTGGCTACGGGAGTTTGTACATCTCTGCATTTCTCTTAGAGGTTTTTTGTTGTTGTTATTGTTTTTTGTTGGTGTTTTTGTTTTAAACTCAAAAAAAGACATCAGTTACATTTACTATTTTGAAAGCTTTTTCAGCGCTCCGAGGAAACATCTGCGAGGGGACGGAGGGAGGCGTTTGCTCGGGCACCTGGGTGGTCTGGAGCGTGGGGGCGGGCGTCGTCAGACTGCCCAGGTGCGCCGGCACTCGCCGATTTTAGTCAGGTCTCCGTCTCCAAAACAAAAACAAAACAAAAGAAAGAAAAAAGAAGAAAAACTCTTTCAAATGACTCTATCCCATTCTCTCCCTTAAAGAGTGGTGCTAGGGTCTCCTGTGCTCCCCAGCCTGTGGCAAGACTATACTGCACAGATTCTCCTCATTGACTCCCCAGCCCCACCCACACGTTCCCTGATTGCCTATTAAGCCTGCCTCCCCCGAAGTTTCTAGATATCCTCAAGCGCGCAGGCATCACTGAGAAGGTGCTGCCACTTAAACTTACTCACGTTCAGCTAGTTAACCCCTTATTGAAGACGAGGGGCACTGAGGCCTACGTAGATATTCACATGCTCATCTAATTATGTCTAATCCAAGAGCGGCCGGGCTGCGGCACACCGGCACATTCCGGTGTGGGAGACAGAAAAAGAACAAGTTAACCAGTGAACGATCAGGAAAATTTCAGGTGGAGATACATGCTATGAAGGAAAGAGTATGAATGTGATGGAGAGGTAGGGAGGGCCTATCAGGGGAAGTGGTGTTTGAGCTAAACCGTGAAGGAGAAGAAGGAGCCAGGTGCGGATATGAGAAAAGAGCGCCCCAGGCAAGGACAAGGCGCTTAGATGGGGACAAGTGGAATGAGGAATGAAGGGAGGCCGGCGTGGCAACCGTGCTGTGCAGCTGTGCCGTGGAGTGGGCATGGTTGCATAGAGGAGCCTTGTCCATCATGGCGGAGCTGAATTTTATTTTAAAAGGAAGGGGAAGCCATTGGATGGTTTTGAGCAGGAGAGGGACATGAACGAATTAAAGTTTTTAAACGGCCACTCTGGTTGCTGTTTGGAGGCATCAAGCATGGAAATGGCGAGGCCATTTAGAAAGCCATTGCAGTCGAACCCAGATTCCTGTCTCCCGGACAAATCCTCCTTTCCCAGGGTCCTGACTTCTCCTCTCACAGAAGTGAAATCCACGCTCTCTAAAAGTTATGACCAAAGAAAATAGAATGAGTGAAAAACACGTATATTTGTCATGTTATAATTTTTAAAATGCAAATTAAGATAAAAATAACTTAAAAACTCGTTCAAAAGGCGGGAAATAATAAAAATACGCAGTGTTTAGGAGGCGGGCACTATACTGTCATTTGGTACATTGCTAAGTACAATTTTTTGGAAAGGTAGTTTGGTACCCTGCTTGAAGAGCCTTAAAAGAGTCAAATCCTTTGAAGAAATGCTTACATTTGGGGAAATCTATCCTAATGGAAAAATAATATAGGCAGCAGTAATGGGAGTTGAGAGCAGGGAACCAATCTAATCATTTTATACCATCATCAGTTCTTTAGTGAATTAATCGGATTGTCCTTATAAACTTGAAAGTTAGGAAAGAGCCCTGAACTTGTGATGACCCCACAAATACCCACACACCGTAGTTCTTGTCTTAACAGCCAGCCAGTCATGCTCTGCCACCATCCTTTAAAAAGAAAAACGTTACTGGCTTTGCTTCTAACTACAAAAGCAGTGTGTGTTAAATGTGGAAATTTTTGAAACAGAGAAAAACAAATATACACAAAGGGGGAAATTACTCATGATTCCTCTACCCAGGCTAATCACTATTAAGATTTTGGTGTATGTTTTTACATCTTTTATTCTTGTGTATGTATGTTATAGTCCTTTTGTTAAAAAAAAATGGGATTTTGCTGCACAAATTATATATCCTGTTATTTTAACCCCCCTTTTCCTAGTTTAATATATTATGAGTATCTTTCCATACCATTAAATATTTTTCTTTAACATAGTTTTATGTAACTATATAGTGTTCCATCAAACAGATATACTACAGTTGATTTAAGTACTTCTCTTTTGTTGGACTCTGTATGACTGGAAGTTAGCATGAACCAGGGATACTCTGTTAACATTAGGAATACTCTGTTAACATTAGGAAGCTCAGTTCTTCCTAACATTCTTTAACAATTTCATGCACCCATAAAGGTGTACACATTTATCTTGACATGTCTGGTTTCTTTAATTCCACTGGTGAAAACTGTCTTGAAAGGGGTCGTGTTAAAGAGAAGGAGTTCTTTGGGAATAGAATATCAATTAACCAGAATCTGATGCTAATGAATGAGTGAGTCACAGCAATTAATCCTACACATCCATGATTTAAAGTCCAGTCATCAGCTGAATTCATCGTGCCATCCTTGCTAACTAATGCATGTGGCAAAGCAATTGTATTTAAATTTTTATTGACAAAGAAATAAGTGACCAGAGGCCATTTTGAGTAATGGCCTTCCAATTCTATAGAAACTTTGACACAACAAAGAGCTGGCAGAAAGGGGCAGGGTCAAGGATTATAAATACATTTCACCTCACCATCGGAATACCATCTTCTACATTCTCTTTCTTGGCTTCACTCCAAGCCCTAGATGCCACAATAGCAAGAAAGGTGGGGCAAGAGGCATGGAATGGGACTCTGCTAAGTCTGTCTCTGACTGACAGTTTTCTATTCCAGTTCTAACAAGAACTCTCACAGGTTAACAGGAATAATCTCCTCTGGTTTATACACCAAATGAGAGGGAATATTACTTTTGCTTTTGGCAAAATTCATAAAGTGGGAACACGAACCCTCATAGCTTAAAAGGGAGGGAAAAAGATGCTAAAACCAAAGTCCTTGGCACCCAGGAACAACTTATGTAATTAATTAATTAATTAATTAATTAATTAATTAATTAATGGAGGTACTGGAGATTGAACCCAGGACCTTGTGCATGCTAAGTATGCACTCTACCACTGAGTTATACCCTCCCCCCCCGCCCCCGCCACTTTCTAATCAACCTAGTTAAGGAACTGATGGGGATGCTCTCAGCAGAGATGAGGGCCTCTGAAGAGAATGAGCAACCCTCCCACAGAGAACTAAAACCCTTTCCACTAGAGATAAGAACATCTTATCTCTATAGTTCTTAATTTTTTAAAGTTTGTTTCTAACATCATACAAAAGTTAAAAACAATAAAAAAAAACTGCTTCTTCCCACTGTAGCAACATTACTATTGGAATTGGTTGTAGTGATAGCTACAGTGTTAGTAGTAATGGCTAATACCAACAGCATATACCATATACCAGCTACATCTCTAGGCACATTCTCATATCTCATTTTTATATTTGAATCAGTGTCTCAACAGATTTGTCTCTTTCTCAGATTTCTATCTCGTGGATACAAAAACCAACTGAAAGATTTAAAAAAGTCATTAGGAATTAATATCAGGTTTCAAGTGATCTTTGTGGTGAGTCATAATAGAAAGACATGAGCTAAACAGGCCTTCATTTCTTTGGAGGTATTAAAACAGTATTAAATTGCTCCAGAAGGAATTTACCCTTTATTTCAGAAAGATCAGAAACAAGGTGTTAAAGTATGATGTGCAGTCTTCTCCGCAAGTCCTTGCCGAATGAATTGGTGGTCCTCTTTGCCCAGGCTGGGACAGGAGCCTCGGCGGGGCGGGTGAGTGTTTTCCTTACATCCTGTTACCTCCTAAAGGAAAGAAGGTTGGTCATTGTCAGGACTGTGCTAAATCTGTTGAAATCAGCTACATAAATTATAAAATGAGTCCTTTGGTATCAGACCCTGAGAGTGACATTTCATCCTGACCTAATAGCAAAAGAAAACTGTGGTAGGCAGAATAATGGCTCCCCAAAGATGCTCACATCCGAATCCCTGGAATTTGTGAATATGTTACCTTCCATGACAAAAGGGAGTTTGTGGATGTGATTAAATTGAGGGTCACGAGATGGGGTAATTATCTTGGGCCATCCAGTTAGGCCCAGTATAATCACAAAGATCCTTATAAGAGGGAGGCAAGAGGGTCAGAGTCAGAGGAGATGTGACAATGAAACCAGATGTTAGAGTGATGACAGGGCTGGAAGGGAGCCATGAAGTCTTCAGTATCTAATGCTGCTGTTTGTTCACAGCTGATTTTCACTTCCAGTGAATTGTTTCACTAAGTGTTTTGTGATTTTTGGATTGTGAGTCCTTCCATGAAATTTTATACGTGGGAAACTTGTGCAGCCTGGGTTGAAATCATGGCCTTGCAAAGAAGGTGTATATTTGTTTTTACCCAACTTTTGTTGGTGCTCCAACTGGCCAGTGACACATGTTTAAGTTAAATTTTTAGTGTGTGGATTTCCAGACCATAAAATTCTGATGGACCAAAGAGAATCTCTGTATCCTTTGTGATTTTTGGAATCCACATACAAACTAAATGCTTTTGTTGAAAATTTTTTTAGTTCAGCAGTATTTGTTGAGAATGCTAGGCAGTATAGGTACAAAACTGAATAAGTGACCATTCTTGAGGATGTGGACGTAAAAACAAGAATTTAGATTTAGCATAATAAATTCTGCCAGGGATATGAATACAGGGTAAGCAGCACAGAAGAACCATTAACAATGGATGGAGTAGGAAGAACAAAGAGGGAGGCGTTGCCCAGGTGCTCATTAAAATGAGCCTTGTATTACAAGTAATAAAAAAAAAATGCTAAAATGACAAGATTAGATGGTTGCTTTATCCTTAAGATGGCACTATAAACTCACAATTCCTTTGTAGAGAAGAGAAGCTTAATAATAACTGACTTATCCAAAAATTTCATTCCAACCTTATAAACTTGAAAGACTTTTGTATGTCGGACACTAAGTGCTTATATGTATTATTTTCACTTAGTCTTTACAGGACTCTTAAGAAGTACAGACAAGTATTTGCCCCATTCTGCAGACTAGGACTAGGACTCAGCGATAGTGTAAGTGACCTACCCTCAGTCACTAAGCCTGTAAGTGGCAAAGCCAGGATTAAACAGAGACAGTCTGAATCTGGAAACTGTGCACGTAATCACTCTGCTGTATCACCTCTTTATACTGACCTATGTGTTGAAAATGCAGTCATACTAGAATGGTCAGTTACGAAAACTCTTCCCCACCCCCACCCCCCAGTTATAATCAAATCACACAGGAAACCATGTCCCTTGCACGAGAAGTCAAAGAGCCCATGCCTAGCCCTCAGAGAATGACAGAAGACATTGGGCCCCTGGACCACTGCTATAGTGTTGGTTCTTACTGCTCTGCCCAGGCTGCAGCTGGAGGCTGGTCCTGCCCTTCCTCTCAGATGCTCCTCTTAAGCCCGCTCTAGGCATGTGGCTTCATCATATGTAGCACTCTGATTATGCTGACAGGTTTAGATCTCCGTTTTCCTAACACGTAAGCATCTTTGTAACCCCATGCTTGGTATAACCCCTGGAGCAAAGATTTTTTCAACAAATCTTTGCTAAACCTTCTCTTCTTCCACATTAAGCCAGATCTTGCATCAGAGCCACTATTTTCTCAGTAGCCTGTCCTCCGCTCCCTCCTATGCATAAATAATCTCCAACCCACACAGCAAATTAAAGGAGAAAAGACAATTTGTGTGAAAAAGCAATTTCTATCTGAAGCACTTGTGTGTTTGGGTGAGACTTGGAATAAATGTAAACACTGCGCTTTAATTGTTACGCAGTATTTATTAGCTAGTATGCCTTCCCCTGGGGCATTTCTAAACCTGAGAAACCAATACTGTGCTTACCATCCTTGCTTATTTTCATTCAGGTGAAATGCGGTTAAAATGAATGCCAAGAGCAACCTGGAAAAGGAAGAGAAGCATCCAATCAGCGAATCCAGCAAAAGAGGCATAAGTGAGGGAGGGTAAGTTCATCTGCTTACCTTTCACCTCCTCTCTTCCTCTTCTGTGAACTTCAGGTTGTTTCTTAGCAACAATTGGTAATAGTTACCTCCTTCCTTTCTGCCCTAAGTCAGTAACTAGCTCCCAACCCCCACCTTTTTCCCCTTCAGTTCTCAAAGTTGGTGTCCCAAGCAGTATTTCTATTTTGGCAAACTTTGGGGCAGTTTTGGCCTCCTGAGTGAGGGTAACTTGGAACTCTTGGTATTGGGCATAGAATTGGTAGGTTCAGGAGGCAGTCTTGTGAGGATTAGAACACAGGTTTGGCAGTGTTGAATAAAAATTCAACCAAGTAGAATGTAAAGATCAAATTGGCTTTCTTGAACAATTCATGAATTGGGCAGTATCCTATCTAGCAAGTAGAGAGGAGCTCCAAGGAGCTGTACAAGATGGAAGGCTTTTATAGACTGTAGGGGAGAGGGAAAAGGAGGGAGTGGATGACTCATCCTCCTTTGAGGGATGGGAAGGGCCTTTGTGGCTGATTACCTCATTGGTGCCGACCAGAAAATTCCAGACTGACCTGTGAAGACTACAATTCTGGGGGAGACTGTAACTGTGATTAGGCTAGGTATTAAGTCTTGGTTTGCTGATGTGGAGCTTGGCGCAAGTGACTCCATTTTGGGCTGATCGTTTCTTTTTTCAACAGCAGTTGAAATAGACCCAGGTTCAAACCTCAACCCTCCACTGGCTGCTGAACTTGGACAGATTTAGTTTCCCTACTGATAAAATGAAAATATCACTAGATCTACCTCATAGATTGTTGTAGGATTAAATGAAAGAACTCATGTACAGCTCTTTGAACAATGTCTGAAAATAGTAAGTATTCAATAAATGTTAGCAATGATTATTACTATGGATTTTTGTAATCTGTAAGCAAGGAAGCTGGTGAATGATTTCATTCCCTTGCCACCTATTATAAACCCCTTATTATGCACTATACACTGGGTTAGGTCCTGACACAATCATTTCTTTATTCAGCAAATATAGCTAAGCTTTGGACTATGCTTTGAGGAAATTATAATGTCTAATATGCTGTTGAATTAGTCAACATCTTGAAATCTTCCTTCCCAGTTGTTTCAACTCTATTTAGGGATGTCCCCCCAGGGGTAATTAATCATCATGAATAGAAAGGATTTGCTTTACAATATTTTCCTTTACTATGAAAGTTGATTTTATTTTCCCCATAAACTTCAGGATGTTTATTTTGAATAGTGGAGTATTTTTGGTTTTCTAAGTAATGTGGCATTCGAGGAGGTATAAGGCTTTTTATGGATTAATATATGGGTTTTGACATTCTTGAGTGAGAAAACCTCCCAAATCCACGAGAACAGTGGATTTTTTGCCACACAAAGGAGTTAAGAGGTATAGGCTTTGGGGTCAGAGAAACCTGACTGTTAAGTTTCTCCATTTGACAGTGGTGAAATCTTCAGTAATGTTTTTACTCTTCTGCACCTTTGTTTCCTTACCTATAAAAAGGGATAATAATATGTCCACCTTGGAGGATGTTTGGTGGGTTAAATTCATTCATTCATTCATTTATTCAAGTGTTTATTTGTTGAGCACTTACTATATACCAGATATTTTTCTGGATACTGAGACTACAATAGTAAATAAAACAAGGAAGAATCCTTGTCCTCACAGAGTTTACATTCAAATAAGATAAAATTTGGGAGAAAATGGAGATTGTTTATGTGAAATAAAATATTCCTTAAAAATTAACTATTGCATCCATGTTTGCAATGCTTATGTCACTAATAAAAGGTTTAAGAAGCATTTAATTGTGGCAAAGGAGAGATTCAAATTAGAATCTGCAGTCATATAGTGAAGATATTCTGATAAAGAAAAATAATATAGAAAAAGTTAATTGCTAGTGAAGAGACTTTCACATTATTTTTTATTAGGTAATCATATTTCATAACAGCTGTTTAGGTATACAAACTTGTATGTACAACTTTCTAATGTGTAAATAAAAGGCAGTAGTTTAGTATATCTGCTTGAATTCATATTATTCAAAACATTGCCAAAACGTTTATTTTTAAAAATCAGTAAAATTATTTAACGTGTTCTAAAAATTTCTGAGTGTGTGTATATAAACATTTTCAAGCTTACTTTACAAAAAAAGAATGCAGTTTCTATCCAGGTGTTCATAGTGACTTTCAAAAGTAGTTAAAAAAGGGGAAAAAAGAAGGTAGCATTGCCTTGTAATATAGCATTAATTCATACTGACTTACCCTGGGACATTCATGAAAGATCTTTTGTTATCACTTATGGTAAAAACATTTAAAAATTAATACTCCATTTCTATGAATAAAACATAGGAAACAAGACTTTATTTTCTGAGATTAACTTGTTACCATGAGAAACTGCATTCATTCTGCAGAGATTACTGACACCTCACATTATTACTTTAAAAATATTTATGATACTTGAACTTCAATAGGAAACCCACAAGACCTATTCTCCTCCCAGTACATTCACTGAATGCAGATTTAAGTGAGCACATCTTATGTTGATTGTGCCCTTCATTTGCGTACTTTAAAATGACTACAATATAGTACATTTGTATTTTAAACTGGTACCAAAATTAAAATGAATGATCTAGGCAAAACCAGCAGCCTGTACTTCTTGTAACAGTTGTCAAATGCAAAAAGAAAAAAAAAAAAAAGCCCTGAGTCAGTATTTTTTGCAAAAGTAATGAAAAGAGTACTCTGGTCATTTTATAACTTATGAAATGGTTAAGACTGTCCAGTATTCATTTGATTGTTTTCATTTTGATTGAAGAGAGGTATGGATTTTGTTAGTTAATCGGGTTCAGATCACTCCTTAATACTCAATCTCATTCAAGTCCTCAGAATATCCTGATGATTGCTGAGTTTTATCTTCCATTTCTGTCAGAAAGACAAATAGACAATAATAGTTTTCTCTTTTTTTATTGTAGAAAATACTTAATTTGCATTCTTATGATTTGAGACTATTGTAAAATCCCTTTTCAAACTTATATAATTTGGAAAAATATTGTTACCTGCACAGGGTCCTGCTTGGAATTTAACATCATCAATGGCAATATCACTTCTTACTGACATTCCCCGAATGGCTTCAAAAATTATCTGAAAAATAATGAAGTTTGAATTTCGAAACAGAGCCATCCTGATAAAACAATGCTGGTCATGGGCCGATCCAGGCTGTGTGGGTCTGGAAGTTCAGAATGATTGTCCTCGAGGGCCCCCTTTTAGGAAAGCAATATAAAATTCCAAGTTCAAATTTAGGTAAATTCTTTGGAATTAAAGAAATTTGCAACAAATTCCTGGAGCCTTGGAGATTCAAGTTCCCTTCTTCTGAGATCTCTTTAGGCAATTTCCCAGAAGTGCCCACCTAGAAATACCTCCTGGTGGTGACCTGGCTTCCCTTCCCACCTAGAACATTCTACTCTCAGCACTCACAGAGTCTGTGAAAGTGAGGGGTCCAGAAGCTTAAGCTTCCTTCGACTCTCTGTAAACCTACCTTTGATTCTGGTACTAAGTGGAAGAATTTAATATGACGGATGAGACCCAGGTATGAACAGCAATGTATAATAATTACATCTATCAAAAAGACAATGGTTCACTTATGTTAAACACCATAACATCTAAGACACAGCTCAAGAAGAAGAGGAAACCAATTTCATGACTTTAGATCCAGAGAAGATAATCACTGATCAAATATTCAGGTTCTAGGGAAAATAGATTATATTACTGGCTCTAAGGCTGCTGCAATAATGGTTAATAAACCACTGAATACTCCAGGGAGGCTTGTTAGGTAATGAAAGAAGACACATTTATTCTGCTCATTTAATGAGCAAATTACTCCCCATTGGACTAGTTTATAATTTAAATTAAATCAAAGAATATAAAGTGGATAATTAATAAACATAGGAAATTATCTTGAAATTAATGACTCAAAGAAGCTTTAATGACAGAAATGTGGCAAAATAACATTAATAGAAATTCTAAAGATATAACCCTCAACAAGAATCCAAGTAAGTGGCAAGAAGAGGAAAAAAATGCCCTAACCTATCTAGCTAGGAGGATATATGAGTGTAGTTAATAAGTGTTTTGGTTTCCTAGACAACAATGAAATCAATTTTTTGACCTCTAACTCTGCAATAGAAGTATAATAGAAAAATAACGTGATCAAATTATATTCTGAATAGTCTGCGGATGGGCCAAACAACTGATTTCATATGATCCTGTCCTTTGAATTTCCCTAATACCTGAGTGATAACCATTTTATAGCATTATGATTTCACCTTTGTATTATTCCCCTATTTGTATTTGTAGAAATTAAATAATTGTGGTTATTTAAGAATTAGACAAAGTATTATTTTTTCTTTCAGTTTAAGTGCATTATTTTTTTCAAGTGGCTAGTAAATCATTAGGATATAAATACTTATTAAGTTGTTTGGACCCAACTACTTAATAAATGGAACATTAGACATCTTTTGGTCTAGGGACGCCAGGAAAAAATTACTAAGATTAAGGGCAGCACAAAGAAGAAAATTTGAAGACCTAGTCTTAGCTGAATAGCCAGCACATAATAATTCCTAGTAAGTGTTAGGCAGAATAATGAACACTATGAATGATAAACATATTTCAGTGAGCCGAGAATGTGTCTAACCCTTTCTTTCAGTGGTATCAAAATATAAGAAATTAGGGAGGAAAACACCTGAGAGCAGAGGCGGAAAAGTCAGCAAGGAATCCAAAGGAAATAAAATCATTTTGTGGTTTTGATCAATGGTGAGTCAGGTTCTGCTTAGCACTTCAGTGAATCCCTTAGCAAGGGGCATGATTAAAATTTTGCCACATGATGCATTTGTTCTTCTACAAAGATAATTTGATTACTGGAATGTCACCTAGAGGCCACCCAGATATTTCCCCTATAAGGTAAATCGCAAATGGCTACAGTTCTACAGCATCCTAAAAGTCACCTACACCTGCCCCCTCCCACTGATGATGTACACATTTACTTCTCTAATTCTGGGCTTTTCCCTGATCTCCAGTTCGTATCCTGTTGTTTACTTGACATACTCACTTGTATGTCTAACAGACATCAAAAACTTTGCATGTCCAAAAAATAAAAATAAAAAACCAACTGTTAATTTCCCTCCTGCACATAGTGCCCTCACTGCTCCAGATCTGCTCTACCTAAGGACTTCCATATCTCAATAAATGGCATTTGCATTCCGGCAGTTGCTCAAGCCAAAAACTTTGGGGTCATCTTGACTCTTCTCTTTCTCTCAAACCCCACATTCTACACATAAGGAAGTCCTGTGGGCTTCCAGTGACATCTCACCTCTGCTGCATGACCCAAGCCACCACTTCTCTTGCCAAATCTACTGCAGTAGCTCCCAAAGTCTCCTCCCCTGGCTCCCCCCACAGCCTACTGTCCATGTAATAGCTGGAGTGATTGTTTTAAAATATAAATCAGATCATATTACCTTAAAGCCATCTGATGATTTCTTACTGCTTTGGGAATAAGTTTCAAACTCTACCATGTCATCCAAGGCCTTTTGTGATTATTCCCTGGTAATTCTTAGACCTCATTACCTGATTAGCTTGCCTTATTCTTTTTCACAGCACTTATTATCACCTGATGTTCATTATGTATTTTTCTACCTCTACCCAACTAGAATGTAAACTCTAAAAGAGTAGGAACTTTATGTTATGTTCATTGCAGTATCCCCAGCACTTAAAATAGTAGGTGGTCAATAAATATTTGTTAAAAGGAGATATTTTGGCTTCTTACTATAGGAGTTCAGTCTGGAAGCCTGATGTAGCTATTGAAAATACCAGATCTGCCATGGTGATAAACTAGAGACCAGGGAAATTTGGGAGAGAATATATCTTTAGAAACAGTATCTTTATATTTTGGCACTTTAAAGTTTATGAAACTCTTTCCACATATATAATCTCATTTGATCCTCACTCTAACTCTGGTGATGTCAGCATGGCAGGCATTATGACCCCATTTAAAAAATGTATAAACAATCTCAGAGAGGATGAGATTTCTCCAAGATCACCCAGTGCTTGTGAAACCCAGGACAATGAATGTATTCTGGAACTTCTATTGTGGGAAGGAGTGTAGAACAGTGGCTGAGGGATACAAATTTTGGAACCAGTCAGATCTTGGATTGAATTCTCACTCTGCCATTTACCAGCTGGACATTTAGTTTTTCCCATCTGTAAAGAGAAGCTATAAGATCATCTGGAGGAACTTAAGTACAGCTCTTAGCACTGTAAGTGCCTGGCACATGGTAGATGGCCATTTGCACAGGGGTGTATCTGTGTTTATTAGAAAGTACAGTGCTTTGGAGAAACTAGCTCACCCTGGTCTCCAGACAGTCACTTTGTGATTCCTGAAGGAATTACAAAGTACAGAAGAAAATTCCTCATGGCAGATTCATATCTGTTCCATTCTAAGCCAAAGGGAATGGTCTGGAATCTTCTTGCCAGATTGTGAGCTAAAAATCTCTCAGGCCACTCTTTATCCTATGAACTTGAACACCCCAGAATGCCACCTCAGGTGCCTCACTACTTTGTGCTCAAAAAAAAATTTTTTTTCAAATAACCAGTCACCCAGCAAGTCTAGTATGTGCAAGGACCTGTACTCGGCACCCCTGGGCTTAGGTGCTGAGAAGTCACCTGTTCCCCAGAACTCAAGTCCTAGAACTCTTTTGCATCAGCATCATTTGGGGATTTTTAAACAACATAAATGCTCAGGCTCCACCCAAGAGACTGAGATTTGCTTAATCTATGACAGAGATCATCTTTAGCATCAGAATCACTAGGAGGGCTTGTTAAAACACAGAATTCAGGGCCTCAACCCCCAGAGGGATTCAGTAGCTCTGAGGTGGGGCCTGAGAATGTACATTTCAGGTGAATTTCACTTTAGGTGAACTTGCATTTCCAGTGCTGCTGCTGGTCTCAGGACCACACTTTGAAAATATCTGAATCGGGTAGGAATATGAGTGCCCTGACAACCTAAAAAAATTAATCCATCATCTCTGAATAATGATCAATTATATCAGTAAGTTCCTGGGTGATCCATTTTCCTTCGGTAGACAGACATTAAATCACTATCAAAATCATTCTTGGGGCTATCATTCTTTACTAAATTTCTGGGTAGCTTTATTCCTGGTGAGGTAATAGGCCATCCTTGGATAATGGCACATCTTCCCTCTGTCATTTGTTCTTAGCAATCCAGCACCCTAGATGGCATTGCAACTTGGCCACCAGAGCTTCTGCAATTCCTTCCCATTTAGACCTGCCTAAAATTAATTTTGATTGTCGGGTGGTGTAAAATAATTTCCTTATTTTGAATACTTCTTCCCAGGGAGATCTGGGCTTAAACCAAGCAGCCATTGGTTAAAGTTGAGGGGTGCTGGTCCAGGAGGTTTATCAGCCAGAAGTAAGGATGAGGAGGAAGCAGGGCTTTGAGTTGAGGGTCACACCTGAGGATTCTACAGAGCAATTTTAAGAATAGTCAGGGGTCTAAGGTTATCTCCCCAAAGCTTTCTGGGGCTTTGGCTCATGGTAGGCGGGTGAAATTAGTGACTGTCAGGAGGCTGCTGCTGATTTCTAGACTAAATTGGCTGCTTAGTCCCACCCCACCCTGCCTCCACTGGAATTGAAAAGGCTTTCTAATGCTGCCCAGAATCCTTTATAATCAGGATCCTGTAGGATGGAGATCTTCTACAGCAAATGAGAAGACCCAAGGGGAGACGCAGGACTTAGGATCAAGACTCAAGTTCTTCTGCATCAGTGTGAGCAGAGAATTAAAAACTTACTCTGGACCACAGACTCTGTTAAATGGAGGCTTACAACAAAAACCCTGGCATGTGGGTAATGATGAGTGAAAGATGCAACTGCAACAACTAATTAGGTAATACCATGGTTAGAAGAAAGACTGTTTTGGAGATTTGCAGGACACACGGAATATACTTGACACTCATAATGTACCAAGACAAAAATAGATACACTTTCATCACTGAGCTGCAAAAACACTTTATACATATATGCTCAAAGCTTTTTCCACCTAATTTTCCATTCACAGTTTAGGTTTAATCAGTATAGACTAATTATGTTTACTCTTAAGTACTGCCTTTATCTATGACCCTGAAAAAGAACAAAACATTCTTGATGGTAGCAAGAAACAGAAAAAGCATCAGAAACTTACAGGAACATTTCCCATCACTTGATTCTTACTGCTTTTGGCTTACCTGGTGTTGCCTCTCACAGCTGTATTCAATCAGCGCTCGGAGCCAGGAAATGCACTGTTCACCTCCTCTTCTCCACAAGAGGGTCTCTTCACTGTCACCTTCCTTTTTCAAATATACATTCAGCAGGCCAGTCCCTGCTCCATACATGTGGTAAAAAAAGGTCAAGCAGTGTTTTCCAGTGACTCCTCGCAGAGGTCCGGACAAGAGTTGTGCTTTTTGTCCATACACCATGTGGGAGGCCTCGATGTACATGTAGTAACCTTGAGAGCAATGCAAAATCAGATACTGTTAAAAAGGACACTAATTATATTTTCTTCTCCCTCTTTTGTAGATAAACTTTTTTCAGATTATTTTCCACTGTAGGTTATTATAAGATATCGAACATGGTTCCCTGTGTTATACAGTCAATCCTTGTTGCTTATCTACTTTATGTATAGCAATTTGCATCTGTTAATCCTATACTCCTAATGTATCCCTCCCCTCGTCTTTCTTTTTTGAGTAGTATTCCTGGAAACAAACCAGAGTAAAGGGATGACTTAACTCCAGTACTGACAGAGGATTTTATAATTTTAGAGAATGTGTATAATCCAAGGAGAAAAAATACGCTACAAAATTTAGAGCATCAAAATGTGCTTTAATTTAATAATTTACAATTGAGTTTAATATACAGGAGGTAATTAATGTACTAGTATTGTGCCACTGAGGTGGTAATTAACATATCAGAATTTATCCTACTATTTCATGGACAATATCCTGAACTTCTAGTTGGTTTAGGGGAGTAGTCAGGTAGATCTGGGTTCAAGTCTTGGCTCTGATATTTGTTGTCTGTGTGATCCTGGTCTAATGAATTATCCTCTCTGAACCTATCTTCAATTTAAAAGTAAGGGTTAATAGTACCTGTGCTACCGAGCTGTGAGAATGAAACAATGTGTGTCATATGCCCACATGTAATACTTATTCAAATATTAGTGTGTTACATATGCCTACATGGAATATTCAAATATTATCTTTCCTGCAATTTTCTGTGACACTCTTGAAAATATAATGATATAACATTTGATATAATTATATGACATTTTATATATTATGTATCTTACACTATATATTATATGTTAAATATATAACACTTTACATTTCCATTTTCTTTTCCTAATTTTAGTTTGTTTTTATAATTTGCTGGTTTCAGGCAGAAGCAGGATTAGTCTGCATGTAAATAAGGCAGTGGTGTGCTGAAGCCACTCCCAGGAGTCAATTGTGTGACTTCTGTTGTTGGGTCCAAATGACTTGACATTGGTAGTATGAAATGGGCCAGGATGGAAGTATTTACACCACAGAAATGAGACGTAGCTACAGATCAGTGCCCACTTCCCCACCCCGCAAAAATAGAGCTGGTTGGTATTAATTACTATGAAGCCACTGAAATAGGCAATCAATTAATAATTATTTCTAGAATAATACACCCATAATATAATTCTGTGCACCCGAGGCTCACTTGAAAAAAGACCCTGGACTCTACATCAGGAATTCCTAACTTCTGATCATTTGAGGAAAAGTTTATATCTCTTCTACATGAAAAAATATGCACAGATTTTTTATGCAATTTTATTGTCTTCTTTGCCAATATTGATTTTTTTTTACATACATGATGTAAAAATAAATTTTACATAGTGTTATCTATTATTTCATGCAGAAATCAATGGCCACACTGAGGGAAAAAAAGATCCCTTATGATGCATGCAGATGAAGTGCTTTCCAGAGCATTTTTCATTGTAGTCTTCAGTTTAACTAATGAGCTCTAGTCATTTCCCAAAATGCAGTGCTTAAGATACCCCAACCAGAACTGATCAGAAACTCCATCTATGCTTCTTCAAAGCACTCCTCCTTTTATTTTCCCTCAATGTCACAAACAAAAACCTGAGAATCCTCAAGGCAATTAAAAAGGTAGGAGAAAGAGTCCTGTCCAGTTTCGTCTTATGCACTGTGCAACCCATTCCCCTGGTGTTTCATTCAGTAAAGTTATCACCCTGAAAAATTGGGTCATCACAGTCATGGGACATGGGCTTTGTCAACCAGTCACCCTCATGATCTGCTTTAAAATATTAGGAAAATATGGTCAATGTTTCTGATGTCCTCACAAATGACATTCTCATTACTAAACCAATGGTCAATTTTCAGTCCTTGTCATTCTTGTTCCATCAGTAGTACTGGACATAGTAGATCATATCTGCCTCCTAGAAGGACTTGTTTATCTTGGTTTGCAAGACTCTGACCTCTCCTGGTTTTTCTTGCACCTCATGGACCACTCCTTTGCTAGTTCACCCTTTCCTCTCTGACTTCTTGACCTTAGAGTGCTCCAAGTGTTCCAAGGCTCAGTTCATGAACTTTTCTATTCTCACTCACTTCTTTGGTGATCTCATTTTGTTTCATGGCTTTAAATGCTATATATGTTTTCATATCTCAAACTTAAATTTCCAGCCTCTTTGCTGAAACCCAGGCTTGTTTATTGAAAGTGCCTAATAGACATTTCCACTTATTGTCAAATAGAGATCTCAAACTGAACATGGGCAAAACTGAACTAACAGCCTTACCTTCAAGCCTGCCCCCCTCTTTCCAGTTGGCCAGGCCCCAAACCTGGGAGTCCTGTGCCACTCTTCACCTCCTCTCCCTCTTCACAACCAGATGGTCAGGAATTCCTGTTGGTTCTACCTTCAAAATATGTCCAGAATCCAGTCATTTCTTTGCATCACTTCCATTGCTACCTCCTGGTCTGAGCCAGTATCATTTCTCACTTGGATTAATACAAAACTTCCCAACTAGACTGTCTGCTTCTATCCTTGTCCTCTACCATCTAATCTCAACACAGTATCCACAGTAAACCTTCTAAAACAAAAGCTAAATCTTACCATTCTTCCATTCAAAACCTGCCACTGGCTCAGCATTTCACTCAGTAAAAGCTGAAGGCCTGACAATTTTTAAGGCCTATGCAATCTCCTGCTCATTCTCTTACTTCTCTGATTCCTACTACCTTTCTCCTTACTCACTCTGGGTTGCATGGCCACACTGACTTCTATACTGTTCCTCGAATACAGTAAGTCTGCTCCCTCCTCAGGACATTTGCATGTGCTAATCTCTGCCTGGAATGGCTTTTTCCCCATATAATCTCAGGTCTCACTGTCTCACCTCTAAATCTTTGCTCAGATGTTACCGTTCCTATTAGGCCTATTGTAACTATACTATTTCAAATAGCAATCACCCTCCTCTGACACTTCTCATTCTCTATTTGTAAAGGATGGGGCCTTCCCAGGGCAGGGGGGTGGGTGGACCCCCTCTTCCATATCCCCTGCTTTAGCTCCTCTCTGAAGTACCTAGATAATAGTACCTGATGCACATTTCCTGAGTAATTTTACAGATGTGAACTGCCCCCCTCCACCCCGCCAAATAGAAGACCTTAACTACTTGATGACCATGAGCACACAGCCCCCAGGCCTACTGAAGCCTAAGGATTGACACTGTTAATCCCTGTGACACTGTCCTGTAACCTCATCATCAACCAATCAGAGAACTGTGCACGAGCTGATCACATACCCTGTGGCACCCACTCATGCCTCACCTGGCCTTTAAAAATGCTCTTCTGAAACCCATCTGGGAGTTCAGGTTTTTTCAGTACAAATCCCCGTCTCCCTGCGTGGCACCCTGCAATAAACACTGCACTTTCCTTCACCACAATCCAGTATCAATAGATTGGTTTTACTGTGTACGGGTAAGTGGATCCAGGTTTAGTTTGCTAACATATACCCTAATTTACTATTTTCCATACCATTTAATCACCTCTTAACATACTATATAATTTTCTTATTTTTTATCTTTATCTGTCTCCTCCCTCTAGAACACAAAAAGGCAGGGATATTTCCTTGTTGACTTCACTGCTGTGCCCCCAGCTCCTAGAACAGTGCCGGGAACACAGTACATGCTCAATAAATATTTGTTGAATGAATAGATGAATGCATTTTCTTCCACAGCTCTAAGCCACAAACCAGTTTGACCATTTCCATAGCACACAGCTCTACCAAGGTCACTCCAGTTGTGTGACGACCTTGGCCATGAGACATGTACCTGACTAGATGCTCCAAGGGAAAGCTGGAACAAATTCAAGATTTGATAAAATTAAAGTCGTATCAAAGCAAATGTTTTCAAACTAGTTCCACACCATCTGATGTATTTTTTTAATCAAACACACATATGATAATTCTTTAACATCATTACCTTCATTCTGTCATTGGCAAGAAAATTGCTATACAAAAAGCACTGAGGTTTTTGTACTTTCAGGAATGAGAAGAACGTTTGTTGTTCTTTAACATTTTCTAACTTAAGCTAGGCTGGATATAAACAAATACAGGTACACAAAATCCTAATAGAAGGGTGTATTTAATTCCATAGAAAATGAGGTCACAGGATGAGATGACCATGGTTTATCACCTAACTATGCACAAAGGTATCCCTATCTTATCCTATCCAAATATATCATATATCGTAATTATATGTATTATATTAGAAGTACTATCCTATACATAAGTCAGTGGCACAGTGGACTGAGAACCTACCTTAATGCATGTTTAACCTAAAAAGTATTTCCTCCAAAAATAATTCTTAACAAAATAAGAAAATCACAGAAAAATAACTTTGGTATCTGGTTTTGGGGCTCTCAAAAGGTCCATTCGAATCTTAAGTAAAGGACCTTGGCTAAAAATGAAACATTCAATTGGCAAGGGGTTAAGGGGGAAGGAGGAAGGCTCTTCTGAAAGATGCTGTCCCTGGGAAACTGGAGAATAGAGACGACTTGGGAAGGAAGCAACGGAATCCATCATAAGTGAGAGATGACCCAAGAAGTATCTCCCATCTGGTGGTGACACTGTGCATCCCAGTGATGGCAACTTGCGTCCTGGCCAGAGTGAGTTTTGAGTCCCAAAAGAGGGGTACACCTCTAATCACCTCCAGGATTATCCAACTGAACTTTTTCTTTTGTGAGTACAGTGCACTAATCATTTAGCCTCAAATGGGTAAAGCACTACTCCAGTAATACTTTCAGCTCATGCATCCCTGGTTCCTGGGTATCAGGCTGAAGCCAAAGGTTTCCAGTTCCAGAGATTGTTGTATTTAGTCCCATGACTATGAAAGGAAAGCTCCTAAGCTGTTTGACATGTGTCATGGTGCTTCTTCTGGAAAGGAGGGGTAACATCCAGAGGAACGTCAGTACGACTGTGCCCTCCCAGAGCACTGGCACCAGCTACTTTTCTTGAGTATCGCTGACTTTTCCAAAAATCCTTTAGGATACAGTTTTCATTTTAAGCACATATGTATATTCCATAAGGCAATACTGATCTAGACTATTGTAGGCTAACATCTATACCTAAAAATAACTGTAACATATTTGTCAACTGATGAGAATTTGTCCCTCTGATGCCCACACCAATTATTCCTCTTGATTCCAAATATGTTTTTCTTCTTGACTTGCATGTGACATTTCCTTTCCCCAGAAAAGATAGGGGCTTCATGGAGAGCCTGTCTGCTTCACATGTGTTTGGAAAGCAGAGAAAAGCCCTGTGTGTTGACAAGCTTTGCCACATTCCCACTCCAAACTCTCTCTGTCTCAGCAAACAAAAGCTCTGGATGGGAGCCACGGAGCCCCAGCGTTGAAACCTCAGACTGGCTCACATGCTCCCGCACATGAAGGATTCCAGTCTGTGGAAGAGATTACTAACTGCAGAAAACAAATCACTTTCTCTCCGTGGATCACTGTTTAACATTCAATTTGGGGGTTCCAATGGGTCTACTGGGAGATCAGGGTCCCATCTGTTCTTTGCTCAGCAACTGTGATATGTTGAGACACACACCATATTCACAATTTGGAAGGGAAGCAGCTGTTCCTCCAGTCTTGCAGCCCCCCTCACCAGGGCCAGCTAGGACTGTGAGGCCCTGTGGAATGAACAGCTAGCTGCTTCATTATGCTGGAAGAGGATGCTTAACAGTCAGGGAAAAAAGGTATCAATACTTTGAGACAAACAAGAGCTAAATGTTTCTCTCTAAAACTATTCTTTACTATACATTTTAAATTATTTTTAAAGCTTGCCATAAATGAGGAGTTATCATTTATTGGGTTCAGAGTTTCAGTTTGGGAAAATGAAAAAAGTTCTGGAGATGGATGGTGGTAATGGTTACATAACAGTGTGACTATATTTAATGCCACTGAACTATATATGAAAAAAAATGTCTAAAATGGTAAATTTTATGTTATTTTACCATTATTTTTACATCATATATTTTACCATTATTTTTTAAGCTTATCAGAGTGTACTTCTTTGTGTAAGAAAGGTCCAACAATATCAGAAACTATAGTGATAAGCTATGAAAAGACTGAAGGAGATTGGAGATTTTAATAATCTGGAGCCAATTGCTCTGATAGTTACAGACTAGTTGGGTAACATCATTACATGTCTGGATATCAACTGCCAAAATTCTTAAAAGACAAGGACTTGAATGAGACTGCTACTAAATTTCAGCTATCTAACCAACACATTAAATACATAGTTTTGATTTTCTTTTGTCTGACAGCACAATTTTATAAGTAAATGTCTTTATTTGGTATTTTAAAGTATCTTTGATATTTCTATTCCACAAAAAAGGGAGTGTTCTTAGAAGTAAGACTTCTATCTTTACTAAGTAGCGTGTTGGAAGAGAATTTACTTGCCAGAAGTACAGAATATGTATTGAAACACTGAACAGTAACACAAAAGAAACTGATGGTGTCTCTTTCTTTGGAAATTGTTAAGAAAATGATGAGTAGTGGTTTTTCTAGGATGTAGTTGTGGGGAAGAGAGAGGGAGGACTGGATGGCTTTTAATCTATTCGCTGGTGGACTCAGTGAGGTAGGAAATGTTACAATTGAAGGCATTTTCTCACTAAACTGGATAGTTATCTGTTGATTTATTTATTCTACTATCTTTTGGCCACAAAATGCCTGTAAACTCCAGGGCAACTAAAACAATTGTTTAAAAGGAATTCTGACAGCATGGCATCATCTAAATGTTAATAAAATTGCAATAGCCAATAAAGCCCTTGATAGTTTGTTAAGACTTGTCTTTATTATCGTGTAAAGAAAGAGAATCTGTGTCAAAGAACTTTCTGATTCTGCCAGGACAGAGCTAAGCAAGTAGATGGTGACAAGGGATGGACAGAGAAATCCTGCAGAGTCTATCCCAGCTTGATGGAAGTCAGTATTCATCTGTCACAAGTGCCCGTATTATGCGATTAAATAAGGAGCCAAGTAGTGGAGCTAGAATTTTTTTTTTTTTTTGATCTTTGTTGCTTCTCTAACAGAATGACTTGTTCTATTAGATGACTGACTTAAACATTGGAAATGTTTTCCAAACTTTAGTTACACAAATAACACCATCATGAGATATATAAATATGTGTGTGTGTGTATACTTATCCATATACTACCTGTACTATTATTCATTTAATATTTTTCTTTGAATAGATTCATATTTGTTACTTAAATCCATTTATTCAAATTGGAAACTTCATATTAGCATGAAAACAGAAAACAAACTGTAAATCTATGAAATAACAGTTTTGCTGTACTATTTTTTTCTTATATACAAATATTACTATCAAATTTTAAAAATATACATCCACTTACCCCTTGAATTACCTAGGGGTAGTTTGGAAAACATTAGTTTAAGGTCTACCAAACCTTTTGATTTCTACTAAGTCGTTTTACTTTTAGTCATAGGCCATGATTTTCTATTTATAAAAGCACAAATGACACAAAACAATGAGTCCAAGAAAGTATTCCAGATTTTGGAAACAAGCCATTGATTATAAAAATAGTAACACCATTCATCTGAGTGGAGCTTACATGGTATCAAGCCTTTCAGATATATAATCTCAGTTAATCATCATAGCAACCCTAAAAGATCAGCAGGGGATCCACTGTTCTAAACATTTTACACATGAGGAAACCGAGGCTCAGAGGAGTTATGTGACCATTTCCTAGGTTATGCAGGCAGCAAGGGGCAGAGTCAGCTCACCGCGCCCCCATTGGTCTTTCCACTAGAGGACGTATACCATGCTACACCCTAGAAGGGGAAGTTGCATCGGCAGCTAGTGAATCAGGATCTACAGCTCCCTTGGAATTGCTGTGTATGGTGATGTATTGATTCTGATGGATTCACAATAAACTGGCATATCTATATCATAGTCTTTCTGAGCTTCTCTTTTTTATTTAATAAGCCTATATTTACTGACCACCTAATGCAGTTGTCTGTAAAACAGCTTTTTATGCTGCTCCTCTTTCTATTTTCTTCTTGTGTATGTTCTTGCAAGTGTAACTTGACAGGCTTTAAGGATAGGAAGTAAAATGGTAGAATGCAGTATACAAGTATAGGTATAGCCTCTGAAAGTCCCAGAATGCATTGCATTCAGAAAAGATGCCGCTGTCACTAACCCAAACAAATACCCTCTAGTCATCAAAGAGAAAGATACTGTTGCTGGTCCAGCATTTGAGCCTGTCACTTTACTAAAGTATAGGATAAGAAATTCTGTCATTTTTGTGTGCTGCCATTGTTTTACTGCCAGCATTTGAAAAAAGAGACATAGAAAGGATGGTTAGGACTAGAAGCAAAATAGCACTAAATCAGCAATGCAGGCAATAAAAGATCTTTTCGGATGTAATTTCATTATTGCTTAAACTGTATATATCTAACCACAGGCTTGCTATTGCTCTCCCAGGATCCAAGCAGATAACAATTAAAACTACCTTGAATGAGTTTCAGTGTTTTAATATTTAAAATGTGTATGTTGCCTTAGCTGATCTCTAAGATCCTGTCTTAGATCCTCCAGCAACCTATAAAACTATGCACTGTTATTAATTTGTTAAGTCAATTAAATTTTTCTTATTATTTCAGACTATATCCCTTCTTGAAGAGAAATTCTAGTGATATGCATCTAAGCAAGAATACATTTATAATATAAGTCACTTTCTAAAAAATGAGGTACTTTATCGTGTTTTCCACGATAATTAAATTTAAAAGATATTTGTGGTCCTTTCTTACTATGATAGTTGTCCCCAATATTTATTACTCAAGACTGAGAGTTATACAGGGAAAGAAGTAGTCTCTTAGATAGCTCATAGCCAAAGGCAGCATAAATGTAAATTTTAATACTATTCTTCACCTATTCCTTGCCAAAGAACAGAACACTATGCAATAACATCATATGATACAGCAGGACCTTGAGTAGAACAGCCAGGAAATAGCAACAAAAGAAGACAGTTGAAAGAGAACAGACACACAGAGCTCATTCAGAAACATTGGACTGGTTGGTTTGTAGTGCAGAAGAAAAGAGCAAATGCCTTCAAATTTTGAGTATAATAATCATATTTTTAAATACATGATGCTAAAAAATGAAATACCAGAGATAGCTCCTTGTGGCTATGTTGGATAACATGTAGCAGACCTATACTCCTGCTGAGAAAAGTTATTTTTTAAATGGATGAATATATATTTTGGAAAATATCTGTTTTGAAGCTGTCAGAGAGCTTCCCAAGCAGCAAGACCTTGAGGGGCCAAGATCCCAGAGATGAGGGAGGTCAATGGAGTATGCTCAGCATTCTTTAAGCTGCTTTCCTTCTTGGGGCATCTGCCTATTCAGTACAGAAGTTAAAAAGAGAGCAGCTAAGAAGCAGAGAAACTAACAGTTCTCACTTGTTGGGATGACAATAACTGAAGTTCAGGGCTGCCAAAATAGCCAGGGCTCGAGGACCAAGTTTTATGAGAAAAAAGAGGCACAGAAAAGTGAGCAATCTTCCCTTGAGGCATGTGCCTAATTCTTTTCCCCCCTTTATAAATATTGAGATATAACTGAGATATAAGATGAAGAATTTCATCAAAGAACTTTTATTTTCTGGATTTAAAAAGATTCAACTATATGCTACCTCCAAGAGACACACATTAGATTCAAAGACACAAATAGGTTGAAAGTGAAAGGCTGGAAAAAAATATGCTATTCACGCCGTACCCGAAAGAAAATTGAAGTGGCTATAATAATATTGGACAAAATAGACATTAAACAATGAGATACCACCTCACACCCATTAAGATGACTATAATCAAAAGCAGAAAATAACAAGTGTTGACAAAGATATGGATAAACTGGAACCCCCACACACTGCTTGCTGTCACTTTGGAAAATAGTCTGGCAATTCCTCAAATGGTTAAATATAGAGTTACTAGATGATCCAGCAATTCCACTCCTGGGTACACATCCAAAAGACACGAAAACTTATGTCCACACAAAAACCTGTACACAAATAGCATAGCATCATTATTAATAATAGCCCCAACGTGGAAACAAACAAAATATTCACCAACTAAATAATGGATAAACAAAATGTGGTATATTTCCATACACTGGAATATAACCACAATAAAACTAAATGAAGTACTGATTCATGCCATAACATGGATGAACCTTGGAAGCCTTATGTTAAGTGAAAGAAGCCAGTCACAAAAAACTACATATTGTATGATTGCATTTATATTGAAGGTCCAGAATACACAAATACATAGGCACAAAAAGTAGATTAGTAATTATCTAGGGATGGGGGTGAGCAAGAGTTGGGGGAGGGAATGGGAGTGAGTGCTCATGGGTACAAGATTTCTTTCTGAGATGATAAAAATGTTCTGGAATTAGATAATGGTGATGGTTGCACAACTTTGTGAATGCGCTAAACACCACAGAATTGTATACTTTAAAAGACTGAATTTATAGTGTGTGTATTCCACCTTCATAAAGTTAGTATTTAAAAATTGGAAATTCTAGAACTGAAAAATAGAATTACTGAAATTAAGAAATCAATCATTGAGTTTAATCACATACTCGACATAGCAAAAAAGATTTGCAAACTAAAAAAATAGGTCAATAGAAAATATCCAAACTGAAGAATGGAGAGCAAAAAGAAAGAAAATATTTGTAAAAGAGCATAAAGGATATACAATGTATGGTGAGACCTTTTAATGTATGTGTAACTGGGGTCTCAGGAAGAGAGGAGATAAAATGGGGCAGAAGTAATATTTGAGAAGATAATGGTTAAGGAGTTTTGAAGAGGATTTTTAAAAACTCAACTTAAAGATTAAGAACTTTAATGAACTCCAAACAAAATAACTGCAAAGAAGACTACACATGTACATATTTTCAAATGCTGAAAACCAAACATGGGGAGAACATATTAAAAAGCATCCAGAAAATAAAAGTATACTTTCAAAGGAACAACTATATGACTGACAACTGCTTCAACAGAATTGATGGAAACCAGAAGACGAATAAATGGAATCTTTAAATGTCTGATTAAGAAAATAATTGTATACTTAGAATTCTATTCCCAGCAAAAATATCCTTCAAATGTAAAGGAAAAATAAAGACATTCCCAGACAAACAAAAACTGAGAGAACGTATCATAAGCAGACTTGCACACGTTAAAAAAAAATCCAAACCAACACCAAAATAGAACAAGACACTCTTCTGGCAGAAGAGAAATATTTCCTGCAAAAGAAAATAATTCAAGAGAGAAACATGAAAATGCAGAAAGGAATAAAGACTAGTGGAATGGGGAAATATGTAAATCAGTATAGAAGATGACCAAGTCAGTCATATCTTCTGGGGTTTGAAAAATATACAGAAATAAAATGTAATACAAATAGTATAGTAACCATTAAAAGAATAAGGCTAGTAAAATAATGTAAAAAATAAAAAGGCTAACAGAGGAGAAATTAGAATGATAAGAAAGTAAATATATATCCAAATATGTAAGTAATTACATTAAATAGTAATGATCCAAATACTCCAATTAAAAGACAAGATTGTAGAACTAGATAAAATATAAAACTCAACTACTGCCACATACAAAAGCCATGCCAAAAAATAAATACACAGGAAATCTGCAAGTTAAAGAATGGAGAAAGAAACATAATACGAATCAACATAGAGCTGGTACAGCAATACTAGTATCAGACAAAGTAGACTTAGATAAGAAGCATTACCCAAGATAAAGGGGGACATTTCATAAAGATAAAATGGCTTATCCACCAGGAGGGTATAACAATTATAAATTTGTATATGCCTAATAACATAGGCTCAAAATATATACAAGCAAGAATTGATGGAACTGAAAGGAGAAATTTAAAAAATGCACAATCAGGGGGAGGGTAATAGCTTAGTGGTAGAGCACGTGCTTAGTGTCTATGAGGTCCTGGGTTCAATCCCCCATACCTCCATTAAAAAAAAATTCATAATCATAATGGGAATCATAATACACCTCTCAACTGAGCAGGTAAAAATCAATAAAAATATAGAAAACAAGAACATGATTACAAGTGTGATTCAATCAATAATTATAGACAACTTTGTACAACAAAATATACATTATTTGTGAATACACATATGACATTCACCTAAATTGACTCTATGTTGGGTAAGAAAGCATCTTAATAAATTGTAAAGGATTAAAATCATTTAGAGTGTGTCCTTTGAGCACAGTCAGATTATCTAGAAATAAATTAAAAATGGTAACTAGAAAGTCCCCAAATATTTGGCCATTAAGCAATATACTTATAAATAACTCACGCATAAAAGGAAAAACAAAATGAAATGAGAAAATATCTTGAACTGAATGAGAAGGAAAATACAACATGTGGTTATAGCTAAAACTGCATTTAGAAGGGAATTTGCAGCACTTTTCTATGTACGTTATACTTTAAAACGTATTTTACTTTTAAAAAATTAAAAACAATGTACTTTTCTAGGAGTATCTAGTAGCTCCCTGGATGGATATCTAGGAGTCAGGGATTACAATCCAAGTTCTAAACTAATACTGAGTAGTTGTCAAAATAGAGGCAAAAGGAAAAGTGTCTCAGTGTATAAAGAGAGTGCAGGACTTGGAGTCATGAGTGTCTGGTTCCAGTGCTAGACCCTCCTTTAATTAGCAATGTCAGTTTGTTGAATCAAATAATCTTAGTTAAGAGCTAAAACCTGGGAGCTTCTGAGCTAAATTTGGTTGGCAGATATTTATTTGGATGTTGCAATAATTTCTTAAGATTTTATTTTGAGTATCTTTAGATGATGCACATACATCAGCAAACCACAGTCCCTACCACATCCTGTTATGTAACAGCCTCCTGCTAAAGATATGGTATCCTAACATGTAAAAGCATCTGAATTTGCAACTTCTGGGCCATTTGTTTTCTAAGTTCCTTCCTGGTTTTAATATTCTTTGTTTCTATAACTTGCATTCAATATTTTGGATATACTTCCACTAAATATTATTCACTGTTTATCTTAAATTCAAATTTAACTGGGTGTCCCATATTTATATTTGCTAAATCTATCTAGGAGTATCTAGATCCCTGGATCTTAAGCAGGATGGCTAAGAAAGTGGTACCTACTGTGATGTCTGTTGGGAGAACTATCAAGTAAAGCTTTATCATTTTGCTTTGGGACCACTAAAATTATCCTTTTAAAGCCTTTCAATGGATGCTTCTTCCATACAGAGTGAATATGCAGATTCCTTAGCACATAGATGAGGCTCTTGGTGATCTGTCCATGTGACTGTCCACTGTCATCTCCCACCACTTTCCTAGATATGCCTATATGAGATGCTCTATTCACTACTACAGATCTTCTCAGTCTCAGTGGTCTCTTATTCTAGTCACCATTCCTAGAACTAGTTCTACACTGTCCTTAAATACTTTCACTCAAATGCATCTGATAGATGACTTGTCTTGGGCCCTTGGGCCTGTGGCTTCCTGTCTTTGATGCAGAGTTTTCTGCAGTCATTTCTGGTTTGGGCTTCGGCAGATTCACTCAGCACCCATGTAAATATAACCTAGAAATGAGGGAACAGTGAGTAGTCAATGCTGAATGGACATTTATCTTTGGCTAATGCAGGATAGGAATCTAAGGACAAATGTTTCTCTCTTTCCTCCCCTGGATGATGGCTCTGAGACATCTCTCAACATGGCTTCTCAGATGTTCCCACAGGATCAAACAACCAGATGGACATAGCAGTGGCCAAGTCAGGGATGCATCCTCAAATCAGTTCTCCCTCTTTCCTTGTTTTAATGCCTTTGCCCCACACTTCTACTGCTTGGGATCACATCTCCAAATGTACTACCTGTGTACAAGCCTATCTCTTAGACTTCACCTTCCCGGGAATTCTGGCTGACAATATCTTACATGGCAGCGAGGCAGAATCACAGTTTCCTGAAGCGGCCATACTGCTTAACAGCTCCATGCTTTGCATCTGCCATTCCATTATCCTGAAATACTTTCCTGCTCCCTGACATTCTTTTTGATGAATTCCCACTCATCCTTCAAGACGCTCCCAAAGAGAGTAAACTGCTCCTCTCCATGTGGTTCCATCCTCTCTAGAACTTAACTCTAATTACTTTACTTATTATAATTCTGTGGTAATTATGGGATAAATAATGCATAGTAGGTATTCACAACATATGGAGTAAATCAAGATCATAGAGACCCTGCACTATATAACATGTATGCTCCCAGTTCTAAGATATCTCATCTTATATTACATATATATGTGGTTTCTGATACTGGTGGCTTTAACAATATATATAATAAGTGAATGTTTTGAAGGGGCCTCTATTTGCTTATACTTTAATTTTTGAATGGGCGATCCTTGTCATATTATAATCTGAGACCCAGTACATCAGTCCACATACAGCTCAAGCTATCAGAGGCCAGAAAATGGGGAAGCTACCCTTTGAGGGTTTAGAATACACAGTTGGGTGGGGGATGGGGCTGCAATTCTGGAGTTAAACTGAAAATATTGGTTCACTGACATTAGAAACAGATCAGAAAAAATGAAGATACTTTCTGCTGGATATATTTCAATGGATGTCTAAAAATACTGTCGGTTTGAATATATCCTTTCCAAGAGCAGACACCCCTCTTTGGTGTGAAGAGTGATAGGGGTGAGATTACGCTGCTATGTGAAGAATTGTGCTTTTCACGTCTAAGTCACAACTGTTCCAGGTCATGTGTGGTCTCTCACTGTGATGTAGGCTGTGATGTAGGTGAGGAAGTGTGGACAGAATACGGACGTTAGAGCCCAACATTGCTGAGATTCAGTCCCTACTCTACCATATTGCCACGTGGCTCTGGAAAGGTACATCTCTAAACTTCAGTTTTCTCATATGAAAAATGGGCACTTTCACTTACTTTATGAGTTGTGGTAAGGATATGTTATTGACTGAATATTTGTGTCCCTTTTCCCCAGATTTATATGTTGAAATTCTAATCCCCAATATGATAGTAATTGGAGGCAAGATCTTTGGGAAGTGATTAGGTCATGAGGGCCAAGCTCTCAGAGATGGGATTAGTGCCCTTACAAGAGTCCTCAGAGAGCTCCCTGGCCTCTTGTCCCATGTGAGGACACAGCGAAAAGACTGCTGTCAATGAACCAGGAAGCAGGCCCTCATAAGACCCTGAATCTGCCAGCATCTTGCTGCTCTTGGGCCTCCCAGCCTCCCAAACCGTCAGAAATAAATATTTGTCATTTAAGCCTCTCAGTCTATGGTATTTTTGTTATAGTGGCTCAAGCTGACTAAGACAGGATATAAAGTTCCCAGCATAGTGCCTGCACATGGCAAATGCTCCAGAAATGATCACTAGCTATTATTATTTCCCCAGCAGAACAGCTGTTAAAGTAATTTAAAGAACAAAACAAAGCACAAAACTCCAAGGCTATATCTGTAGATACCCTGGGCATAGCAAAATTTGCTGCCTCATCTGCATTGTTGTATCTAGGAATAAAAATATATAATCTGTGAAAGATTTTATTTGGTTAGAAAATTGAAAGGTGTCTTGTCTGCACTGAAACAGGTGAAATAAAAAACGGAGAAGACCGACCTAGAAGCAATTTACTAAAAAAAAAAAAAAAAGAAAAACCAAAACCCCCCCAGAATTCTCTGTGTTGTGCACCTGAGAATTTTATTTATTCTCTCCAGTATTTGCTTGGAAAAAATGTTGAACACACTAAGAAGTTTTTGCATTACAATTTTGCTCTGAAGTCTCACTCCAGCCAGCCGAAACATTCTTCAAAGTTTTCAAAAAGACAAAGCAAACACAATCATATCATTTTGTTTAAACAAAGTCACACCAAGTTAACTAACTTGCCCCAATGAACGAAGAAAAATGTAAATAAAATCATGAGTAATGGAATATCTACTGCATGCGAATTTGTTAGATTCTCACAGATTTTGTGTTTAGGAGGAGGAGGTACAATGTTGTCTACAAAAACAAGTTCAAGTTATTTTCGCATAAAATGTGAGCAGCAGAACAAAGGCTGGATGGTCAGCCGTGTTACATAATAAAAGTTTACCCTATTCCTTCTGTTCAGCACACTGACTCTAGGGAGTGATTCTGTTATGGGGTGAATCACTTTCTTCCAAAATTCACACCTCAGAATGTGACTGTATTTGGAAGTAGGGCCTTTAAAGAGGTAATTAAATTAAAATGGGGTTGTCAGGGTGGGCTCTAATCCAATACGACTGGTGTCCTTATAAGAAGAAATTAGGACACGAGACATCACAGACCGAGGGACAACCATGTCGGAGGAAGAAAGCCATCTGCAAGCTAAGCAGAGAAGTCTCTGAATAAAAACAACCCTGTTGACAACTTGATCTTAGACTTCTAGCCTCCAGAGCCATGAGAAAATAAATTTCTGTTCTCTAAGCTGCCCAGTCTGTGTATTTTGTTATGGAAACACTTACAATTTAATACTGAGTCTGAAGACAATATGCCAACAACTTCCAGCTTAGACATCTTTTCTTAACTCCAAACTGCCTACCCAACACCTCCACTTGAGTAGGTACTTCACATCTAACAAATTTCAAACTGAGTTACTGATCTTCCCAACAAACCTATCCACTCAATCTTTTCTATTTAACTGGTGACAACTCTATTCTCCAGGGCTCTTGAAAGGACCCAAGTCAAAACTGCCAGGAGGAACCCAAGCAGAAGCCCTATGTGAGTTGTACCTCTGCAGTAAAGTGCTAGGGGATGAGGGAGTTGCCACAGGAGATTAGTCAGAGAGTACACTGCCTAAAATGGTAAGATGCGGAGGTTCCCAAAAAAGCCAGTATTTAGATATCTGTCATAACAGAAGATATTCAACAGCCAAGAAAGAACTTGAAATAGCACCAAGCATTTAACACGTTATTTTCTTTTAATCCCTCCTCCACCCACCCTGGATGAACGATCATGAGGAAGAAGGGAGAGGAGGAAGCAAAACAATGAAAGTTAAAGCAGAGTCTTCCCTTTTATCATCCCCAAACTATGCGTCAGGCCCACGCTGAGGGAGAGAGATGATTCGATTGAATGAGAATCTGAAGTTTTGATCTGAGTTGGGCTTTTTCACATACATGAGTGTGTGGCTGCTCTAATCCCTTTACAGGACTGGGAAGGCAGGGTCCGCCAAGGGGTGAGGAAGGTAGAATTCTCTAGGGTATGTTTGAAGAGGGTGTTGGAAAGAAAAAACACACCTGTTCCTGACTGCACCCTACAAGTTTAGCCAATTCAACACGTAGGTTATACTCTAGGTTGCTCTGTGGTGTTACTCCCTAGACTCAGCTTAAGGCAGACCTTAGTAAGGAAGAGCACTATGCAACTCACCTTTGCGTTTACTATCACCATGGCTTCTCTACCAGGACCCTTTAGGAAATATCTCTAGAATCTTAACATCAGGGAGAGTTCTGCTTTTCTGGACCAAATGATGTACTTTTATCCAGCTGGATACCAAGTGAAACTGAGCGGGTCAGTGACAAAGCTCTATCTTCAGGGAATATTTTATCACGGACACTGTTTACAACTGCTGACACATGGTGATAATAAGAAGCAGATCAACTTTTCATCTGTTTTATTGTAGCTTATACATTTTCTACAGAAAATGCACCCCCTTATTACCTCTTGGTGGGCTGCTCCATCTGTTTCCATCCTAAGAACACTGTAAATCCTGTTTTACAGATAAATTTTCCATTTTTGTTTCAGCTGCTGGAAAGCTAGAAAAACTGATATGTCTTCTCCTGTGTCTGCCAGCATATTTTTATACTAGGCCTCAGTCTTGGGCTCCAGATTACTTATTCATATTTTTAATTTTTATTTTTTGGGAGGAGGTAATTAGGTTTATTTATCTTTATTACTCATTTAGTTAGTTTTTTGATGGAAATACTGGGGATTGAACCCAGGACTCTGTGTATGCTAAGTACCCACTCTACCACTGAGTTATACCCTCCCCCTGGGCTCTAGTTTAGAACACCATTTTTTTTTTCATTTTTGTCCCTCTCTCTTTTATTTTTAAACCTATTTCTAATTAAATTATCTTTGTGTACATATTTTTGTAAGCCTATCTGAATCATCTTTGCAGCCAGGTTCACACCAATGTCATAAACAGAAGGAATGACTTGAAATGCACGTACTGAACTACCCATCCTACGTGTGTGGCATCACATGTGTGGTTCATTCTAGACACAAGACATCATTTTTCACATTTCAAAAGGTATTAAATGACCCATAAAATGCTATGTCCGGTTTCCTTAGGCACTAGCATCATGTGGCATAACTCACCTACCCCAGTAGTGTGATCTCCCTTTGGTCCTGTGTAGGAGGTGGGGGTTTCTCCCCTCCTCCTGTGCCAACTGCTCCGATTTCTTCTTTCCTGAGTAAACGCACATTCATCTTGTTCGAAAGTACACTCTCCAGGTGGAGGTGGGAGTCCCTCTGCAAGGAAACAGCAGGTGTTGCAATGGCTGAGGTACTTTCAGTGAATGTGTACCCCAAGGCTCGCTGGAAATCTACTCTGCATGTATGCGTATCGCCTGACCTTATGCCCCAGAGGGAGAGGCAGCCCCCTCACCGGCAGCCCACCTTCGCCAAGCTCTTGCCTCCAGCTGGAGTTTGGGCTCCACCCTGGGTCCTGCCATAGAGGCGGAGAACAATCAGAAATCTAGATCCAAAAGTATTGGGATACTTTGAGAAAGCAGCTTTCTCAGACTTGTGAATCTACTTGTGTGAAGGAGCTTACAAAGCCCTGAAAATTGGAGGTACTGTGCCTTTATGGAAACATAAAAATAATAAAATTCCATGCAGGAGCTTTCTTCAGAAATCCAGGAGTGATAGGACTCCTTAGAACAACTTTATCGTTGCTTTGGAGGAGGAGGAAGATGTGAGAGAACTAAGTGTGTTTTTGGAGACACAGCTTAACTTGTGTGGAGCAGGTTACTTCATTTTTCTGTGCCTCAGCAGTCTTATTTGTCAGGCGGAAGAATTAATGGGATCCACTTCAGGGGGTTGTGAGCATTAAATGACATGAGGCATGTCAAGTATTTAGAACAAGGAGTTCTCAATAAATATTAGCTACATAAATATTAGAACTTGGTGTTTGCCTACCTGAAGCCTTGTTTTCCATCTCCAAAAACAAATGTTTATGTCTTTGGTTGCCACCTTCAATAACTCTAATAATGATTATAAGATAGGAGAGTGTTGCCACCTCCCAATTTACTGGGGACTTCTGCTGAACTTGGCTGTACCTCTCTATATCTGAAGTCTCAGCAACTTTCTCTAATAAACAGCTTTCTATGTCTCTTGCATGATAATTATTTTACTTCATTTTCTTTTACATACACTACAAGTTGATGAAGTCTCATTCCCTTTTCTATGCTTCAAACGTATAGATTTTTATCTTGTTCTTTGTGTTGTCCTTGCAGTCCTGGATAAACCAAGGGACTAGAAACAAACTACCTTTTAATTAAATAAACATAGAGATTATGCTCCAGTGCCAGACTGATACCATAATTTTCCTGCTCATTAAAGAAATGGATACCCTGTGATTTAGGATGCAGTGGTAATTAGTAGTTAGAGACCAATGATCTGGGTTGAGATATGCACCATCTTCTCATTAGACATAATATCCAACACATAGCTACCATATTATTCACTATCATCAATGCTTAGTCCATTGTTCCATTGTCATTTAATTCATGTAGACAGTATTTATTTTATTTTCATTCAGAAATTACATGGTTAGCATATCTATGTTTAATTACAATTTCATCAATATTGCTTGAAAATTTACATTCATGTAAGGCAATGATAATAATAGTATCAATATTAATTATAATAGAAGGCATTTGTTTTTAAGGCACTGTTTTGTGCCAGGCCCTACCCTAGGGAATTTATATGTTTTAGTCCCACTATTCAGGTGGGTATTACTATCTTTCTTATAGACGAGGATACAGGGATCAAGTCATATGAACAAAGTCACCCACTGCATTCAAGTCATCATTTCTAAATGAGAGGAATTTCTGACAAGAAAAGCAAAGGAGAGACTAGCATAGATTAAATGAATCAGCCAGGGAGACAAAGAAAGCTGGAATGACAGCCGTCTTACCTGGAGACCAGCAGCTACCCAATTCTACTGTAATGTCATCCAGGGCTACCAGTCCACAGTCCCAGAAACTTTTGCACAGGCTCATGAAAACCACCTGCAATTCAGAAAAATAAAACTATGAATTCTGTTAACTGAAAACTGGAAACTGTTACAACCTGGGATGTAATTAGCACAACAGGTGTGCAGAAGGAAACTACAGGCACCTCTTTGCTGCCCAGGAACTACAGATGAATAAAGGTTAACTATTTATACATGACCTTGGAATTACTTTCATTTTTAAGCAGAGTCAAGCCCACAATGATATGTTGTGTACACTAATGCTGACATTAGTTTGCATCATTTAAAGAACTGAGAGAGGAAAGCAAGAGGTTAACAGGATGGCAGAGGAAAACCAGGAAGGTTTTAAATATTTTCCCCAGATAAACTGCAAAGTGCATACAGGGTTGACGGTAGTCCAAGAATTTTTACAAACACTTCCAGTGCAAACACTTTTGATTTTTTTGGAAATGACTTTCTGGCAATGAGTTTCATTCATATGGTGAACAAAGTCCCAGTGATTTGCCATCTGGAGATTTAGGTTCCATTTCCAAAGTAAAGATCTACATCCCTTGATGTTATCGTTAATAAAAGCCAGAAATGCAGTTATTTTACCAGGCCAAACATTTGTACTGTTGTATATGAAGGAGAAACAAATCTACCATAAATTACTAAATTCATTGTGCCAAAGAGAGAGAGAAACGTCTTGCATTTCTTTCCATTAAGCCAATTTAAAAGTCTTCTTTTCATATTTCGGATGAGCCAAGAGCACTTTTCAAAACATTTATATTAAATTTTTACTGTACTTTGAGGTTTACAAAGCTGCTTCACCAGGTTTAGGAGGTTAATGAGCACAAGGTCATTTCAATCCCTCCAATACAAATATTAATTCAAACAAAGACAAAGAAATATAACAGAAAACAACCCAATTTATGAAAATGAGAACATTTTATTTTTTTAGGTTCTAATATTCAGTATATTATGCCTTCAATTTATCCATGTTATCAGTAGGAATCCTTTGCTCTGATCAGATCCACCAGAACATAGACTTTATTTAAAAAGAAATTTAAAAATCACATGAGTCTACCACTATGCAAAATATAAAATATCTCAAGCCAATATCTTCAGCATAACTACTAATTGTTAGATGTCTGAAATTTTACTGGAACTGTATTCATATTACTTTAAATTACAAAAAGGATAGCTTGGAGATATAATAATATATGACTATATATATTTACAGGGAAAAAAATAAAAGGGGATGTTTGTGGTTTTTTGTTTAAATTCCATTAATTTTCTTACTTCATAGATTCTAGGGATGATCTGAATATGTAAAATATTTCACTTGCAAGATTTATGCATGGGAACTTATTCTGCATCTGCAGAGCAGAGTTCTGTGTCATGAGCCCTGAAGGCAGTAACATTTTATCAGCAATTTTTCTTGTTACATGGGAAGGAATAGTAATCTGTCTCCTAATTTACTGAATTAATTGTGCTGCAAAGAGAAAAGTCTTGGCTTTCTTTTCCTTTGGCACCTTTAAAGTCTATTTTTCACATGAATAGTGAAAAAGTACTTTTTTTCAAAATGAATCTGTGGTAGTGAAATGATTCACCATGTAAATTATTACCTAAATAGGACTCAGACATTTTGCATGTAAATGTATCCTAAAGAGGAGAAATGTTAACAGACTTTCACATGTTTACTACAGCATTATTTTATAATGACCATAAAATCAAGCAAGCAAGCAAGCAAGCAAACAAATGCAACAACCCAAGACTTCAAAAATAGAGGAAATAAACAAACTACGGTATGGCAATCTAAGAAGTAGGCAATCATTAGCTCTGATAACTTGCAAATATTATTTAGAAGTACAGAAATATATTCCTCTCATAATGTTAACTGGAAAAAACTGTTCATAATAGCTGAAATTAAAATAAAACAAAATAAGATAAAAATACATAGGAAAAAACCTGAAAATTAACCAAATGTATAATGATTATGTTAGATTTACGAAATTATGGGTATTAAATAGAATTTCTTATTTTCTAACATTCTTTAATTTTGCTACTTTTATAATTGAGGAAAAAAAGAAGGAATCAGGATGTCTATAATTAACACATGGAATAATGAGGTATTGTTTTTCAGATTGGCATTGTTTATTTATTTTTTATTTTTTTTGCGAGTCAAAAAACATTTATTGGTTCACTCACTTTACTCCCACATAAGAAAAGCTCTCTGTTGTTTTCAGTCATTTGATATGTACATAATTCCAGTAGAGAAATCCTGAGAAGATGACAAAAAAAAAAACAAACCCAAAAAAACAACAACCCTGATTCTTATTCTCCTTCAGTGTATTTCAACTCATTGGCTTATTTCCAGGTTTAAGATCCAAAGGCACTATTTGTTGGAGGAGAATTGACTTTAGGAAATATACCAATATCTCTAAAGTTAACACATAGGAAAGTTTGTCTCATTCATTCATTCAACAAATATATGTTAAGCTGACAGGTTTGGGCAGCACACCAGGCTAAACACTGAAAATATACCACTAAAGACCAGTTCACAATTCCTTATCTACAATTTGGAAGTGCTCAAAACTGCAATTTTCTTCTGAAATTCTGTGCAAAAATTAATTTGGCTGCAAAACTAGCTCTCAGCTAACATGAGGCAATATATGGTCTCAGATTGGCATTGTTTATTATAACACCCATGAGGACATGCAGCTGTTTAAATTTAAATTAAATTAAATTAAAAATTCATTTCTTCAGGTGTACTAACAACATTTCAAGTGCTCAATAGCCAGCTAGAGCCAGTGGTTAAGTTGGACACAGCAGATATGTAACATTTCCTCACTGCAGAAAGTTCCATGAGATAGAGCTTCCTGGCTCCTTTTGGACATTCTAAACAAATTTGTGAACTGCTGCTGTGGGTTAAGTGAAAAGCTAAAGATGTTCTGAACAACAGCAACCGACTCTGTTATTCCTATCTTAGAGCTTTTTCCTCACTTAGAACACTGGCCAGACCACATGCTGTTCTGCCTGATAAAAGATCCACAAAGTCAGTCAGCTATGTACTAGCCTCAAACTATGGCCTCAGACCTCACATCTGTTTGGCAGTTGTCTATCAGCATTCCAACACACAACAGAAACATGACAAGATCAGCTTGTTTGGTCTAACACATTGGATTTCCAACCTGCTATTAATAACACCAATAATATCAGCTCCTGTTCTTGTGCTGCCATCTTACATCTTGAGGGCTCCTTGAGGTGGAGGTTATTTTAGGGCAGTTGGTGACTGGGTAAGCTGATGGCTGACACAGGCAAAGAGAAAGCAAAACATTTTGGTCTGTTCTTAACAACTCTGTCCCTGGGTCCCATTAGAATGTGACAAAAAGAAATTGCCTATGGTCTAAATTCTTGAGGGGATTAACCTCTCATTTATTTATAGATTTTTTAAAAACAGTGTTTATTTCATTTGAAGCAGTATTTCAAAGCAAACAGAATATCTCTAAAGACTGGGGGAAAAAATTGTAGGCAACTTGAATGTATAATAATCTCTATCTGAGAGACGAGAAGAAGTGGGACAAAGTAAACCGATATCCCTTAGGTGTTCCTGATTTTATGCAAACTTAAAAGTTAGGGGCAAATTAGATTTGTGTAAATCAGTTTGTTTCAGTGCACTAAAGGTTCCAGTCCTTAGAGACTGGTGATACTTTAAAATTTTTGTTTTGATAGACAATATGAATTGTTAAGAAAACTTACCTAGACTAACTTTGTAAATACAAATAGGCAGTGAATGGAGAGCTGTAAAAACATATCTGCAAGCAAAGAACTTTAAATATAGTCAAGTAAGGATCAAACTACTATTTAACTTACTTTTTATCGTACTAAAAATAGACATTGTACACGCTCATTTATCTACAGCAGTGTGTTCCCGTTTCAGCACTATTGATATTCTGAGCTAGATAATTCTTTGTTGTAGGGGACTGTCCTGTGCATTGCAGGATGTTAAGCAGCATTCCTGGTCTCCACCCACTAGGTACCAATATCACCCTCAAGTTATAATAATCAAAAATGTCTCCAGATATTGCCAAATGTCCCTTTGGGGAGGGGGCAGGGCAAAATCTCCTCTGGCTGAGAACCACTAGTCAAGGGTGGTAGAAGATTGCTGTGTGGATTATAAAACCCCACTTGCTAAATTGTATTATGCATAGTCCCTATGTGAGGCACTTTCAGATCTATTTCCTCCTTTTGGATTCACTATCAATTTCAACCAATTTATTCTCCCTAGTCAGAGCAGGACAGTTGTTTATGTTTTAAAAGCAGACTAGATGGAATTAGTTTTCTCTTCCTCTGCACATCACCAGGTGGTGGTTCTAATGAGCAATGAAATATCCTCAAGCTCTGGAAATAAAAGGCAAGGAGCAAAAAAGCAAAAGGGAGAGAGACTAACACTTCAGCTGAATAATCATCCCTGAGATGATTAGGGCTTTACTGTTCCAATTTCCTGCTTCAGAAAACTGCAGATTGTCAAAGGGCAGAGAATCTCTTCTAGGTTTTCATTTGTCTCCCTTTAAAAAAAAAAAAAAGAAAAAAAGACCTACTCTCTCAAAATAACATAATGACAGGCAGCAGATTCTAAAGAGCAACTGAGCAGACTTTCCTCATAGTATATAATTTTATTTCTCTCCTAAAGTTTTTTTGGCAGGTGTCAGGAGCAGGAGGAATAGATCGGAGAGAGGGTCTGCACAGAAAACTGGCCACAAGGCTGTGTTAATTAGAGGGGCTAGATGACCCCTGAATGTGTAAAAGTCCAGAAAAGTTCCTGGTTAAAGCATATAGGAAAAAAAAAAAGTAGAGAAACAGATCTGTCAAGTACTTCTTTTCCCAAACCAAATCAGGCTGAATGTTTAAAAGAATTAGGGTTACTGATTTTAACTTTATGAAGAATCAGTTTAAGTGCTCCTCCACACAATGAGTAGAATTTTGCTGAGAGGAGGGAATGAAGGTTTGCAGGGAGCTGTGGGAGATACAACCACAAACCTTTGCCGTGTAGTTAAAAAAGATTATTCATATTTAAGAGCTAAACACTGGCTGAAGTGACTGGTTTTTCACTGGCTTTTAAAGTAGTTTCCATGGCCTGCCCGAAAGATATAGTCGGCCAGGTTGCTGGGTTTGTGCACCACCTATTTTACCAATTGAAGAGCCCCAGTTGGGCCAGTAATTAGTATGTGAATGATAGTTTCCAGAAATGGCCTTCCATCTTCACACAGAAACATTTCAATTCCATGCCAACAATACCATAAATTACCCCTGTTCACAAAACAAACCTGGGTAGGTTCTTGTTATAAGTGGTGGACCTCAACAATTTACCAGAGGGTTTGATTCTGGGTTAAATTTAACTTCTCTTCTGATGAGGTTTAAAATCTTTTAAAATCATTTGCACAGACAAATTTGGATATGGTGACTAGAGAGTTGGTAGAATAATTATTCACAAAATTACTATAATCCAGTCAGTGAAATTCCAGAGCCCTTCATTAAGATGCCAGGGACACAACTGCAGGATATCCCATACTATACTATATAATGCAATCATATTCATTTAACTGTCTGATAATAAGTTATAAGAGAATTTTTAAAATAAAAAAATTAAGCAAAACAGAAATGTCAACATCAGAGACTTGGCTAAAAGGGTGGAATTTTCACAAATCCCTAAAGACAGGCTGTGTGGAGCTTTATCTAGAAAATGAGTATAAGACTTTAGTATTTTTAGAATCCAGCCATGTTTTGGGAAATAGTTGCTAAACTGTAACAGCACGCCTTCTGCAGATACTATATTTGGTCTTCAGATCCCACAAAAGGCAGAATAACCATGTGGTTTTAAATAAGTCTTTAGCTGACCAACACTTTTTTCCTTAAAAGAGCCATCTGTTTTGTTTTTTCCTGTTTGAAACCCCATCTGATTTAATTCAACTCTTGGCTTTGACAAACAACAAAGATTGAGCAGCTTGCAGCTTTACCAGCATGAGTCCTTCAGGGTAGAGGGCACCCTGTGGTAGACCTGCAGATCTACAGCCAAAGTTTTTCATTGCTGTTTGGGTAGGAAATACCCAGATCTCTCGACTCACTGATTTCAGAAATCTGCATTATTTTCAAATCGTTTGGTCACTGACAAAGGAAGGGTGATTCCAGAAGAGACCTCAGAATTGGTCAATATTTAAAATGAGGAAAATGCCCAGAGACCCTGTGATATAAGCTCAAGGTCACACAATGGCCAGCTGTAGACACAGGCGTGAAACATCACACTCCAAATCTCTGATAGACCATATCTCATTCATTATACAATCTGCTCACTTTCTCCTTTTTGCTTGAGTTATTTTAAAATACGATTCTGAAAGTCTTGGAACTCTCCAATTAATAGCAGTGGACCAAATATGACTTTGACCTGTATTTGTAACTAGCTTCCTGTCATTTTGCCTTGTGTCTGTTGACAAAGAGTTTTTGATCACCTAGCACAAAATCCTGAATCTTAAATAGCCTGTGACTCAATTTCAGGACTGGCGAATGTCGAAAGCTCTCCCCTCAGGCAGTGACCTCTCCTCTCCATAGTGGGTTCCCTCACCTCAGTGATATCCTTCTCTCCCTGAGCTGATGACCTGATATCTGCTCCACATGGAAAATTTAGGCCCACAGGAATGAATCCCCTCAGCTCCCCACATCCACACCTTTGGTCTTATCTTCATTTGCACCCGTTTTCACTTCCTTTCCTTTGTTTTGGGAGCAAGGTCTTTCTGACTCCAAAGTTCATACTCTTCTTATGTGGACCATAAATGAGTAATTCTGTACAATTAGCATTGAGGATCTAAATGGAAAATAGACATGAAAAGCCTCTGAAAAAAGGAACATTAGACAAAGGTAAAATGGTATCATTTCTAGTGTTTTAAAGTCTAATTCTACACCCTAATAATAAGGACATTATTAGATATAATTATCCCATAAACCTTTCATCATTACTGAAGGAAATAGGTGTGAATGCCTTCCTGGACATACAATGTGGTTTATCTCTGGGCCACCTCCCTTACGGGAGGACTCCTGGTCAAACACTACTATTTTATTATTTTTAAAATTTCCTTGATTATAAATGAAGTTGGATACGTCTGTGTATTTATTTTCCAGCAGTATTTTTTTTTCGATTTGCCTGTATACATTCATTGCCTGCTTTCCTATTTCTTAGTTCATCTTTGCTTACTGATTTATTAGAGTAAATTTATATATTAAATGTATTAGGGGTTTATCATATATGTTGCAAATTTTTTTTTCCTGGCTTGACATTTGCCTTTCAAATATGTTTCTTAGGCAGTCCTTATTTGGAGAATGAAATTAAGGGAGAACTAAATGTCTTGGTTTGGAGACTGAGATGAAATAGGCAGACCACAAATAGTAATGTGTCCTTGAGCACCACGTAGATATACTTGTAACCTGACATTGAACAGAAAATAGGAGCTCACGGCCCATCAATGGTGCGGTGGGAGGTGCCATAGGGAAGTGGCTTCTCTGGAGAGAAGTACCTGGAGAGAGACTTCTACTAGAGGTGGGTATGGCAAAGACTGAGCACAAAATACCCAGAGAAAGTCACACAGGAGCAGGAGAAAAAGATGGGGCCATCTATGCAAAAAAAAAAAAAAAAAAAGTATTCCTTCATAGGGAAAAGTAGAGAGCATCTTTATAAATGTGCGAATTGTCAATTTCCAAGTAAATGAATTGAACTTACAGCTAGAATGGCCTGCAGATACTCACCTGGTCTAGGAGCTCAGAAAACCTGGTCTATGAGCTCAGAAGAACCACAGAGAATCTCAGTGTGAGCATCAATGTGCCTCGTTCAGAAAACTTGGGAAAAGATTCCCCCAAAATGCAGCCACTGTTAAGACTGTAAGATCCTCACAAGATTGGGAATTTGGAAGTGTGGAGGGAGGTTGTGTTTTCAGGTTTATAACCAATCTTGGGAATAAATGTTTGTTTAATTAAGCTTATTAATAAAACTATGGGGAAAGAATGCTTATTCTGTCTTTTCAGACATCTCTATGGTGCTGGGAGGACAAATGTGGTGATCCAGTAATATTCCATGAAATTAATTCCTTGGGAAAGTTATGAAAGAATGCACTGACATACACACTGTGCTCATGTGAGCTGTGTGTTAGCAACTACCAGTTGTGCTAATCCATCTTTCCAGTCATTTCCCCAAAAGTTGACATGAAACACAGAAGTCCTCAACAAATACATGAAAGGAGATGAAAGAGAAGGAAAACCAGTGTATCTCAATCCTGCCTTACTTGCATTTAAAGTCATTTGTAATTCCTGGACCGACAGCTGACAGTGAGTTTAGCTTGGAAGAATGCAACACTAGGTTCCTTTTCCAAACTTAGCGCCTCTGTTCAATTTCCCATTATAACTTATTCCACTTGACAGTGTAATTTTCCTGGCTCTGTGTATGGAACCACTCTAATCTGTTCTACGATGTGTTGATTATCTTGTCAGAAATTAATGATCTTGCTATTTCTACTTTGTACTCAGCTGCCCTGCTTTAATTATGCTGAAACATTAATATTCTGCAACAGCCATTTCCCAAAGTTCCCAGACATCATGACATGTGATAGGAAATCTATCTTTTCTCATCTATCTTGTCTACACATTGGTTTTCTGGTTCCTTAAGTCCATTTTAGCAGGGTGTCTTGTTATTAAATAGCCAACTATTTATAAATCTCTCCAGAAACACACTAGACCTGTTCTTGTATCTGAGCCAACTGCTAAGTCTTGTCTTTACAAATTTTAGAACCCTAGATGTTTTACATCTAGTTAAACTTTCATTATTAAAGTGCAAAGTGAAAAGGAAGATTTTAAAAGCAGAAATTCAAATTACAGACTTAAATTTCACTGATGTTTTGCTAAAAGAAGATGATGAATGTGAGAGGGAAAAAAGAAATAGAGAAAGCTTTCCACAAGGACTGTGCTGCACAATATTAAAAGATAGTTCCTGACATTAAGATGTCTAAAGATATAATAAGAGGTAGAGGAGACTTAGTGGACATCTTAAAACAGGTTTTTATTTCATAGAGAGGTGACATGACATTCTGATTTATGTCAATTCATGCCAGAGTCAAGACTGAAGCCAAGTCTTCTTATTCCTGACCTGGAATCTTTTATTATACAATCTCATTCTAACAAAACATGAGTTAATGACTTACATAAGATTCAGAGAGGAAGGGGCTCTTGAGATGGAATTTGAGAGAAGGGTAGGATTTTCGCAGGTATGATGATTCCTGTAGCAAGATCAATGGAAGTATTTGCTGTTGATAAACCCTTTGAGGGAGAATTGGGGGAAGAAGGCAAGGATCTGAAGAATAAGAAACTGCACTGGAGCCTTATCAGTCATTGAAGGCACATTTCCCAAGACGTATGAAGACTCAAGGAATGGGGTAAGTTGGCAACTTAAATGGGTAAAAAGGTGAAAGGAAGGTTTGCTGTCTGTTTGTCTGACCAACATACGTTGGCAGTATGCAAAGGACCAATGGGAATTGAAGATTTATGGCAGAAGGAACAATTTATGAAATAAGGTCCCAGAGGAGACACAATGATTAAATCAAATGTATAAATGACTGGTTGATTTTGACTAAGAACAAGGGTAGTGCTTCCCTTGTCAGATTCATCAGGTGACAAAGAGAGGCAGGTGAGGATTCCGAGAGGAACAGAATTGAAGGGGCTTGTGTTCAAGGCCTTCATTCTTTTGGGAGATGAACCCAAGAGGGAGGTCACATCCTAAGAACGAGGTAGAGAGAATCAAGTTGGAAACTTGTGAATGAAGATGGATTTGAACCTTGAGGGTGGGGAATCAGAAAGGAAGTCAGTGAGAGATGATCTGAAGAAAAGGCTTTCCCAGCAGCATGGAGGGGACAGTGGAGATGAGTCTTATTTTTCACAGCTGTGCTGAGCAGCTCAGGAAAAAGAAGAAAATAGCTGCTGAGGTTCCCAGGGGTTAAGAGAACCAAGGTGGGAGAAGCCAGAGGGACCCGTGGGTGAGGAGAGTATGACGTGGAAGTGAGTGTACCACTGACTACAGCACAGAAGGGAGGATGGAAGATCTGAGTTGGGGGACAGGGAAGGGATAGGAAAATTGAGAGGGCTGGTAAAACCTCCTATCATCTTTAGGACTAGGTAAACGGTATCATGTAAGCTGCTCCAAAAAAGAAAAAAAGAAAGTTACAGCTTTTGGTTTTAATACATACCATCACAAAAAGCCCCAAACCAGACTCAGCATATATGTGTCTACATGTATCCTTATAACTGCTCCAGCAGCATCGTCCTGCATTACAGTGTTCACCTTCAAATTCCTTGCAGGACAAATTGTACAGGTGCTGGGCAATGAGCGATTATGGTTTATATGATCCAAAGACAGAATGAGTTAATCTTCCTTCTTCTTTTGATGGATTTAGGTTGTTCTTCCTTGCCATGAACACATACTCATTGATAGTTCAGTTCTCTTTCCAACTATGTACTGAGTACCCACCCTGTTTCAGAAACTGTGTTTGCATCAGAAATAAAAATAATAAATGAGACACAGATCTCAGTTCTCCAGAAGCTGACAGTATGATGTAAGCTAATGTAGGCAGGCAGGTAAGCAGACAATTTCAATATAATGCATAATGCTATGACACTGATGCCAAGAAGGGCTACACAAGACAAGGGCTCTACGTCCAGTCCTCTGAGGAAACTGCCACCTTACACAAGGTTAAACAGGATTCCTTAATGAAGAACTTACCAGAGTTCCTAATATGTTACTGTGCGGTGTGACTCTTCATGTGTGTATGTAGGAGAGGAGAGATTTAGTATGCAAAATTTCCCCAACTCATCTGACCACGGAACCCTTTTTCCATTGGGAACAACTCAAGGGATTTGTACTCCATGGGTCATACTCTGAGAAGTGTTAGCATAAGGTTCTTGCTGGGTAAAAAAAAATGTATTTATATTTTTCAAGACTGACCAGATGGGGATTTTCTGCATCTCCATAAATGACTTTTGAAGTTTGTTTTTTAATCTACACTGGAATAAAGATGTAGACTTCCCAGGGTTTCCCATGCAGATTTTAATGACTGCTGAGCTGATCATTAAGCCAGACCCAGATGAAAGAGAGTGTCTGGTCATGCTCTCATTTATGGGCCGTTTAACTTTTTTTTTTTCCCAAAAGGAATATTTAATGAATACACTATTGAGTTCCTCCCAGGGCTCCTAATTAACAGACAACTTAACGATCTTTGTTAAAGGGAAAACTAGCTTCAGGTCAGAAAATGTTGCAGGACCTAATATACGTGCTACAGTGACTGAGTATAATGTCAGTCCAATGATTTGAACACGTAAAGGCTAATGTCTGTGCTCCATCCATGCGGACTTTCTGACCATGGCTCTCTAGTCTCTCCTGACATTTGGCTTTTAGGAAAAGCATTTTGGAGTAAATTCTTCCCTCTTCTCATGACCATTTCTACAGTATAAAAGTCTCAGGGTTAACTCTTGATTACCTGCTCTCTATTTAGTAATGTGCTGGGGGAAAACAGATCAAGAAAAAAAATCTCATGATTCATGCCCTTTCAAAATGTTTCTAAAACATTAAAAATAAATTGTAGGCAGTTGATGATTGTGTAAATGCAGCCATTCCATTAAGAAAGTCTAGTACTATTAAAATAAAGATTTATTTCAGACCTGATTTTTAGTTCAAAGACTACTTCCCAGCAAAAGTCAAGGAACAGAATCATCCACATACTAAAGCGATGTTGCCTATGAAACTTCATGAGAATCAGGACCTAGAAAAAACACTTCAGTCTCTCTGTCTCTCTCTTCTCTCTCTCTTTCTCCCCTCCTCTCTCCAGCTACATTTAACAAATGCTAATTATGTGCCAGACACTATGCTTAGCACTTTCCATGATGCTTCATAATCCTGTGAGGTAGGTACTACTAGTAGACCCATTTTATGCATTAAGAAAAGCAAGGCTTAGCAAGAATCACTTAAATTAGCCCAAATTATAACGGCATAAGTGACTGAGAACCCACATCCAAGTCTCTTAAGCATTATGCTATATTCCCCTCCACCCCACAGATCTCCCTTATCTGTGCTGAACCATTTTGAATTTTGACCCCTCCTGGGAGCCAAAGTTATTTTTAAAATAGAGAAACACAGTTAATAATAAAGCCCTAGACATTTTTACAAGTCTGGAGTTTGGGCTGGGTTCCCCTTCTTACCTGATCCTACACTTTAACATTAGCCAGGAGAGGGCTGGGGGGCATAAAGGTACAGTATAAAAAGCATGGATTCTGGATTTTAATGGAAGTAGTGGGGATTGAACCCAAGACCTTGTGCATGCTAAACACACACTACCACTGAGCTATACCCACCACCCTAGATCCTGGATTTTAGATGACTGGGATTTACCTCTCAGCTCTGCCTTTTAATAGCTTTGTGCTGTTGAACAATGTCCCTAATTTCCTGCACAAGCTTTTCTCATCTGTTAAATGGGGCTATAAGGCCTTCCTTGCTAGGGTGTTGTGGCATCAAATGAAGTCATACATGACGAATGCTTAGCACAATGCCTGGCACAGGGAAAGTGCTCAATAAAAGTTCCTGTTATTGTTGGCAGCTGTGACATCATGCAGAATCTCTCCATATGCCAGAATAGTCTCAGGGAAATTCTTACCAGTGCTATCATTCCTTAAGTAGAAATATATATTACAGTTTCCATCAAACATTATGTAGGGAAGATAGCAGGGAGCTATTAACTGAATCAGCTCTCTGTCCTTAAAACAATCTGGGTAAGAGCTAATATGGAAATAAAGGTAAAGAAACATCTAATGCAGCTGGAGGAATAACCCTCCCAGACTTCAGACAATACTACAGAGATACAGTGATCAAAACAACATGGTATTGGTACAAAAACAGTCATATGGACAATGGAACAGAATAGAGAGCCCAGAAATAAACCCACAAACTTTAGGTCAATTAATCTTTGACAAAGGAGGCAAGAACATACAATGGAGTAAAGATAGTCTCTTCAGCAAATGGTGTTGGAAACACTGGACAGCTGCATGTAAATCAATGAAGTTAAAAAACTCCCTCATGTCACACACAAAAATAAACTCAAAATGGCTTAAAGACTTAAACATAAGACAAGACACTATAAACCTCTTAGAAGAAAACATAGGCAAAACATTATCTGACATAAATCTCAGCAATGTTCTCCTACGGCAGTCTACCCAGGCAATAAAAATAAAAGCAAAAGTAAACAAATGGGACCTAATTAAGCTTGTAGGTTTTTGCAAAGCAAAGGAAACCATAAGCAAAACAAGAAGACAAATTACAGAATGGGAGAAAATATTTGCAAAAGATGAGACTGACAAGGACTTAATTTCCAGAATATATAAACAGCTCATACAACTCAGCCATTCATTTCTAGTAGAACATGATCTTGGGTTAGTCTAACTTTGAATTAGAATGCCAACGGCACTAAAAGGAGATATTTTACATCACTTACAGGAATGCTATGAGAATTAAATAAAATAACAGATGGTGCCTCTGCCCCAAGGCAGGCTGGGGGCCTCACTTTCTCCAGCTGAGTGAGAACAGTCTTCTTCAAGACTGAATAGAAACCCTGAGCACTCAAAGATACCTGTGGCCAAAGGCAGCCTTCAGACATTCTATAGACTATGGTTCAAACCCCAGCTCTGCCACTTACCAGACTCGGAAGGCTCATTCTTTTATTTTATCCATGTTTCATTTATGGAAGAAGATAGATGGACAATGAGCAAGTAAACAAACAAATGACATACTTTCAGATTGGGGTAAATGCTAAGAACAAAATAAACTAGGCAATATGATGAGAAGTAATTGGGGGGGTGGGTTACAGACTGGGTGGTCAGGGAAGTTCCTTTCTAAGAGGAAGCACTTGACCAGGACAGTAGAGTGAGAACTGGTTAGACACAGGATAGCTGGGGGAGGGGCATCCCACACAGAGGGGACTGCAAGGGCAATGTCCCTGATGAAGGAAAGTCCTTGGGACTCTGGGGACAGAGAGAAGACCAGTGTGACAATATGGATTGTGTGACTGTGTGAGCATGGGCAGGGTGAAGGGAGATGAAGTGAGTGGAGTAGGCAGGGACCAGGGCCTTATAAGCCACAGGAGAGAATGGTGCTTTATTCTAAAGACTATAGGACAGTTCCATGCAGGAGAGTGGCCTGATCCTATTTCTGTTCCAAGACGATGATTCTGGTGGTTGCATGAGAGTGTGGAGAGCAAGGTGGAAGCAAAAAACCAGTTAAAAGACACAAAGCCGTTTAGGTAAGAAATGATGGTGTCTTAGACTAGGGCAGTGGCTGGGGAGATGGAAGTGGGCATATATGAGATGTGTTTTCGAGGTAATAACTATAAGGATTTTGTCTGGATTTGGGGGGACAGAAATAAGGAAACAACCAGAATTGAACTATTTTAACTTTTTAAAACTTCAGTTTCTTCATTTGTAAATTTGTAATATAAAGCATGGTGGTCATAGTTAACAATACTGTGCTGTAGATGTGAAAGTTGCTAAGAAGGTGCTACTGTATAGCACAGGGAACTGTATTTAATACCTTGTAATGGCTTAATAATGAAAAAGAATTTGAAAAGGAAATATATATATATATATGAATCACTATGCTGTACACCAGAAATTAACACATTGTAAATAGACTATATTTCAGTTAAAATATGTGAACAGGAAAGAGACTAAAAGAAAATGTGTGCTAACAGCAGTTATCTCCTAGAGGAGGGATTATGTACAGTTATTTTCCTTTTTTATGATTTCTTGTGATTTCCAAATTTTCGGCAATATGTTAAGCATATAATTTAAAAATAAATCTCACGTAAAAATTTTAAAAAAGAAACTTGCTAAGAGGGCAAATCTTAAAAGTTCTCCTCACAGGAAAAAACTTTTGTAACTATGTGAGGTGATGCATGTTCACTAGACTTACTGTGGTGCTCATTTCACAGTATATACAGATCTCAAATCATTATGCTGTACAACTCAAACCAACATACTTTTATATGTCACTTATACCTCAGTTAAGGAAAAAAACGAAGACTTCAAAGCCAGTAAGTGGTAGAATTGAGATTTAAAGCCAGAGAGCCTCCGGTGTCACTGCCCCTAATTACTGTGTTACCCTGTCTCTGAGATGATGGAGGAGAGGCCTAGGCAGCCCAGGGAACACTAACCTGTTCTGGGGAGTGGGCCAGCGGAGGAGTCTCTGTGGAAGGGAGGTTTAAGCCATGACTGAATTAACAAGAGTCTATGCAGAGGAAACTGGGTGTGCAATGACCCAAGGTAGGAGACAGCAGTGTGTTCCGGGAACCGACTGCAGTGTGATTAGAAAGGAGGTAGTAAGAGGCAAAGCTGGGAGGGGCAGAGCTCGAGGGCCTTTTCCCTAAGAGCAACAGGAAGCCAAAAGGTCACTGCAGGGGAGGCTTCCTCATCACCCCTCTGCTGCCGGACAGAGCGCAGATCTGAGGGAGTAGGGGTGGAATGCAGGTGGGATTTGCTCCTAATTTCAATTTTCAGGATCGACTTATAGAGCAATGGTTTTCATCCAAGGATGGCATGGCACCACAGGGGCCATTTGGAAATGTGTAGAAATAATTGGGGTTGTTACTGTAATTGCATATGGCAAAATCCCAGTCATGTGAGGCATGGCCCTCACCAAGGAAGAACTGTCCTCTTCCAAATCCCAAGGAGCCCATAATGGGAAATCCTGCCACTGGCAAGGCACAAAAGGCTTCATTGTAGGAATATAAATGTTTTAGTCATGATTGTGCAAAAGCAATGGTATAGCTGAAAGAATTGGGAAGTGGAGGGGACAAGTGAGGGAAGTGGAAATTCAGGGGTGAAAATATATTTGTCTTACATAGTGGGGTGTCAAGGGCCACTACCTAAAGTTTATGGGACTAAAATAGATGGTTAAGTGTATTAGTGTTATAAAGGGAACCGAGAGAAAAGTCAGAAATAAAAATATAACAAAATTGTGACGAGGAGAGAGAAAAGGAGAAGAAACAGTATAAATAAGCTAAATTCCCTATCTTTCACAGCAGGGAGTCAGCATTAACTAAGCACCGCTGAGGTTAATGAATCAAGAAATGGAGGCGGAAATGCAGTCTTTAGAATTATAGAGGAAAACATTAGAAAATCAGGAGAAAAAGCAGAATTGGAGTTTGAGTTGAGGGGTGCAGAGTGGTAAGGGAAACTCTGGCTTTTTATTTTATCCCCTCTCTGAAATATTGTTTTATGTTTCTTTCCACCCGTATATGTTGCTTAAGTCAGTGAACTTTAGTTTCCTGCCTTACTAAATCTCCCTCTATGGAGAGCAAATGGTTCTCTCACTCTCTGAGGAGCTGATGTTTAGCAGGGACCCACCCCAAACTACTGGCCACCTTCAGATAAGAGTCCAGAGTTTTCTAGTTTTGAACTGTAGCATCTCCTCATCCACATCGGGGCCGAATCCATAACTAGTTCCTTCTGAGGCTGTAAGAACTTCCCTGACCCCACCGGGTCTGGATCTAGTTTTCCTTAAGCAGCTGGGGAGCATCTGTGTGGTTGCTGGGAAGGTTGGAAGTCAGCCAAAGAAGAAAAGGGCACATTCTCTGGGGCACCATTATTAACCGGGGGGGCTTGCTCCCATTCCATGGGAGACGGGGAAGAGCCAGGACTCACTCTAAGGAGCGGGCAGATTACTAAACAATCTGTGTTTTGTGAGGAGAGGATATGGGGGAGAAGGGTGGAATGGGGCGGGCGGGGCATGAGCAGGAGTTAGAACCCAGCATGGCCTGAACCCTAACCCTCCAAACACCAGCTCTGCTGGGTCTCTATTGTCATTATTTTTCATAAGTCCAATTGGTAGAAGTACTTCTCTGTTTTTCTTTTCTCTTTTTAAAAAATATTTCTTTCTTCTAGGCTGAGAACAACATATACTTTAATTACATATGAATCAATTTTTTTGAACTATAGTCAGTTTACAATGTGTTACTTTCTGGTGTACAGCATGGTGATTCAGTTATACCTATATATACATTCTTTTTCATATTCTTCCATTATAGGCAATTATAAGGTACTGAATACAGTTCCCTGTGAATTCCCTGTTTTTCTATATAGCCCTTCCGTGAGACCATGAGGTTATACCGTTGTTAGTGGCTTATGTATCTGTATCTTAACTTCCTATCATCTGTGATCTCCTTCTCAGAAGTGGGCTCTGAGCCTCATTTATCTACATCCCCTGCACTGAGCATACACTTAATAAGTGCTGGTTGAATAAAGGAATAAATAAATGAATGGATAAATGAATAAGTAAATGAAAGTCAAATAAATGAATGAAATATTTATTATACTCTCCCTTTTTAAACCATTAGCAACACCGGGTGTGGAGTACAACCAAAATTCCATTATTTTCTGGTACATCCCTGATTATGTGGATCTAGTGTATGTTTGCTGTGTGTGTGTGTGTGTGTGTGTATTGTGGCTTTAAACTAATGTATAGCTACTGAACTTGGATTATTCACGTATTCCCTGTCTTTGGACTATTCTCAAGGAATCTAAGTTATAAACAACAAGCAAACTCCCTAGGTGACCATTATTCTGAGAGACAGAAAACTGAAAAGAACTGAAGGGTATAATTTGTGCATCGCTGGGGACAGGGTGTGGGGATGGGGCTCCCAGCTTGAACAGAAGAAAAACAACACATCATCAGTTGAAAATAATTAAACAGAGATTCACTAACCCAGTGTAGCAACAGAAAATTACGGAAAGGTTTTACTATACCTTGGTAGGCATGGGCTTCTTAAAGGTGATTTCAGCTTGCATCCAGACGCCCCTTGGAGACTCCAGCACAGACCAGATCTTTTCTTGAACCACGTGGTTCTCTTCAAAGATATAAACTGCTAGGGTGTCACTCATTTTTAAAAACCCATAGATGGCATAATAAAAACGTAAACAATACTGCAAGTTTCCTGGCAGGGAGGGACCGTAGAGCCTTCCAATGTAGCCAGGCTGAGATGTAAACTTTGTGTTGGCCAGCAAGAAATACCCTGCGAACAGGACATAGCATTCAGTGCATCAGCAATGGCAAACCTAAATAATCCAGCCCAGGTTATCAAGTGGGAAAACTTGGCTAAAGCAGTGGAATTTGCCAACAGAGATTATTTCCATAGGCTTTAAGTGATAGAAAGCATTTTCTAATGTCTGTGCCTTAAGTGATAAAAAAAATCTATGTGACTCTTTTGCTAATAAACCTTTTCCAATTCTAAGTAAACTGTATAAACCAGTATACATTTCCAACTGCATATGCTCGGATTCCAGTTATCAATCAGGATTTAAGCTTTTCATGAAGCAAAAAGGGTGAAGTCATCTTGGGGCTCCCAGCTGCCTGGGTCAACCAGCCAACTTAGACTGAGTATCCAGTCTTCAGTGTTAGAGAACATAAAGACCAGGGCAGATTCTCCTTCTTACCTCTGCAATGACCAGTGGACAGGGAGAGATTACAGGGCCTGGCAGTCCTTGAGTGGGTGCAGCTTGGGGTGGTTTGTATGTCTGGGCAGAGCTTACTACTCTCTTGGTTATATGTTAAACCTGCCCCTAAAAAGCAGGTTTTTAATCAGATGGACCCTCCAAGGTGCTGAAGTTCAGAATTCTTCCCTGATTTCTTCTAAGCAATATAAAGAAAAAAATAAGATCACCAACACCACCTGCTCTACCACCCACAATGGTAGACTTAAAATAGGTCCATGGGTCCTATAAAGCTGGGGCAGAAAAGAACAAAAGATTACCTTACTTTTTTTCCTTTCTCTCTTCTGATCCTCCTCCACCAATTTTTTTGGGGTGTCTCAGTCTTTGCTATACAGTTTAGTTTTACCCCATTATCTAATCTGGCAAAAAGGTCTTTGGTTATTTTACATGAGTGGTGTTAATGGACTGAATGGTGTCCCCCCAAATTCATGTTGAAGCTCTAACCCCCAATGTGACTACATTTGAAGATGGGGCCTTTAATAAAGGAGGCAATTAAGGTTAAATGAGGTTGTCAGGGTGAGGCTTTAACTCCTGTGCCACTGGTGTCCTTAAAAGAAGAAAGAGACCACAGAGATCTCTCTCTCTCTCCACGTGCACACACACAGGAAAGGTCATGTGAGGACACACAAGAAGGCACCATCTACAAGGCAGGAAGAGAGATCTCACGAGAAACTCACCCTGATGGTGCCTTGAATGTGGACTTCCCAGCCTCCAGAACTGTGAGAAAATTAATTTCCGGTGTTTGTCACCCAGTCTGCGGTATTCTGTTATGGCAGCCCGAGCAGATGAACGCAGGTGGCCATACAACAGCCAGAACGATCTTTCTGAAACTTTAATTTAATCCCTCTCTTCTCTACTTAAAACCTTTCCATGGCTTCTCTTTTCCTTTACAGTAAAATCCCCATCACTTACTCTGGCCTGCCACGCCCACAAGCTAGCTCGCTTTCTGAGTTCATTTTACCCCACTCTCCTCCCCATGGTGCAAGCACACTTAACCTTCCAATTCCTGGGGGCGTCAAGCTCTCTCCAAACTCCAGGCCTTCACACACTTGCTGCTCCCTCTGCCTGGACCACTCCCACTCCCCCAGCTAAAACCCACTTCCCTGATTCCCCAGCCAACATAAGGTTCTTTCCTCTCTTCTCTCTCAGAGCTGACGCTTCATTTCTTTCACAGCCCACAGCACAGCTCGGACATATGACTTTATTGGTGTATATGTTTGTCCAGTGTTTCTGTTTCTCTTGCCTGTTGAAGTAACTGTCAGCCCACGAGAGTGGGATTCATACCTGATTTTTTCACTACTCTATCCCCCAGGGATTAGTCTGGCCAAAGTCAGAATAGGTTTCTGTCCTGTAATTCTACCAGTGAGGCAATCTCTAAGCAAAAAATTCACAATTACAAGTATAAAATGGCCAGGGCCCCTTTCAAGGCTTTTCCCAAGCAAGTGAGGGGCCCTGAAACAAGCTTCATTGGCTGGTAAGTCAACCCAGTGCCCAGTATATAAATAACTGTCAAATAAATGAATTAGACACTAACCCTTTGAGAACAAACACTTTCCATCAGCCTCTACTGCAGTGGGCCTCACACGGGCTGCCTTTAGAGTGACAGGTGATCCTTGTAAAAGGGGAGCTCAGACTGATTGCTAAGGGCTTCTTGTAGGTCTGCCCATCAAGTGCCCACTCAAGCATTTCCCAATAGCTGCAATGGCTCTGATGCTCCACTATATATTATTTATCGCAGTAAAACCCACATAACATTAAAGTTACCATTTTAACCATTTTAAAGCATATAATTCAATGGCATTTAGTACTTTCACAATGCTACCTACTTCCAGAATTTTTTATTTTTATTTTTTATTGAAGTATAGTCAATTTACAATGTTGTGTTAGACACTGGTATACAGCATAGCGATTCAGTTATACACACACACACACACATACATATATTCTTTTTCATTATAGGTTACTAAAAGATACTGAATATAGTTCCCTGTGACTCACAGACAGAAAACAAACTTATAGTTTTCAGGGGAGAAAAAGGGGGAAGGAATAAACTGGGAGTTTGGGATTTGCAGATACTAATTACTATATATTTCCAGAATATTTTCATCATCCCAAAAGGAAACTCTATACCCATTAAACAGTCACTGCCCAGTTCCCCCTCCCCAGCCCCTGGCAGCCACTAATCTGCTTTCTGTCTCCATGGATTTGCCTATGCTGAATGTTTCATATAATTGGAATCTAATAGCTTTTTAAAGGTATTTCTCCAACTAGAGTGAAGAGCAAGATAATTTCTGAAGTTTGACTATTTAATTAACTGGTAAATACTGCTATTAGCACAGTAGCTTGAATTCCAGTTTTGAAAATGGTCAAACACAAGATTACCATTATCTTTGCTTCTTCACAGCTGCCCCTGCCCCTACCTCCCTTTTGAAAGTCAGGGTCTCAGTGAGAATTTTTAAAATTAATTTATTTATTATAATGGAGGTACTGGGGATTGAACCCAGACCTCTGCATGCTAAGCATGCGTTCTACCACTGACTGTATCTACCCACCTCAGTGAGAGTGTTGAATGGAGCATGAATACTACCCGCCATCACCCCCAACCACGTCCCCACACAACAGACTCCTGATTTACCTAAGCCTGAAGTGTGGTCTCCTGCTCGATACATGTTTGGTTTTACTTTCACTCGGGTCCAGCCTGGACCTTCTTTGTCTTGGTAAAAGTTGCAGAGATCGTCCTCAAAATTGCAGCTGGCTTCTATAGCACTGAAAGGAAGCTCTGAGCAAAGGAGAACTAAAGTTAAAACAAGTCAAACCCAAGGATCTCAAAGGACGACGTCAACTGATTAACAAATATGTACACATTTGCACCAGGCGAGCTTGGTGAAGTAACACACAACAAAAATATTTTTACCCTAATGGCATGCTGATAGGTTAGCATCAAACCCACATTTCAGCATGACAGGAAAATTGTTCCTTTCCTCCCTAAAGGGATGGAAAGGAGGAGCTCTGTTCACATTCTCTATAAAAATAAAGTACCAGACTACAAAGGAAATTTCCTGTCCTGATGTAAAGACTGGGAGCATTTATTCACATACTTCCTCACAATTGAAAATTCATTCATATAAAATTAAAAAGAAAGAGGAAAAGTAAAGATTTTATAGACTTCTGAATTTCTCTTGAAGACAGATATTTGAGAAATAATATTTTCCAGAAATAATTTTCCTTTGTTGATCAATTTGTGTCAGAAGCACAGCCACTGTCTATTTTTAATTGACAATAGTAGTAGGAGCTGATCTGTTGGAAGAAAATCATTACTCAGTATAAATCACACCATTCAAACAGTCACACCAATTCTGTCATGCGAACTGCTATAATTTTGGCTCTTGCTGAGTTCTGCTGTCATTTACTCTGGTCTTTAAACATCACCTCATCCCAGATTGCCTGGAGGAAAGGGAACATAAAAAATTTCTGTTCTTTCAGTAATAACTTTGTCCTAACAACAAGTGATCGTAACTTGGCTGTGCAGATTTCTGTCTGAGTCCAGAGAGGGTGTTACTGCAGTGGTTTGGGACACATTCAGTCAGTGTAGCCAAGCCTGACACACACTGGTCTAACCTTTTAGGGCCAGTGAGAGAGGGCACTGTTTTGAATAAGCGGAAAATCATCTCTAGAGAAACACTTTAATTCTGGGTGTGGGGACCTGATGAAACAGAGAGCGGTTAAGGGACAAAGACTCACTATTCTCTCAATTTTTCAATTTCCAAAGCAAGAAAAGATTCCACTGGGCTGAGGAGCTGGCCCGGACAAAGAGGACAAAAGACACAAGACAATCAAATGCTACAAGGGATCCAAAATTCAATCTTGATCCTGGAAAACAAATAGCTATAGAGGACTTCATTGGGGCAACTGGTGAAATTAGTGTATGGACTATAGGTTAGTTGATAATATTGTATTGGTGTTAAATTTCCTGAAGTTTATAATTATCCTATACCATGTTAGAGAATGTGTTTAGTTTTAGAAAATATCCACTGAAGTATTCAGGGGTCAAGGGACATAATGTCTGCAACCTACTCTTAAATGGTTGATAAAAGCAAATGTGGCAAAATGGTAAAAATTTGTAAATCTGGGTGAAGAGTATACAGGAGTTCTTTATCATATGCTTGCAAATTTTGTCTGAGTTTAAAATGATAAAAAGTCAAATGTTTTTAAATGCTAAACTTAAAAAAGTAAGTGACTAACACCACATACAAGAAAAGAATAGGAAGAAAATATTCCTATCTCACGGGAACCTGATCGTATCTGAGACAATACGCCCTAGCAAGTGCATAAGGAGAGGCCCCCTCATAGGAGGAAAGGAGGAGAATTCTCAGTGCTCTAAGACTGTGGGTTAGCCCACACACTGCTCTGTTTGAGTCTGTCTGCATCAGGGTGTATCTTTAAGCCATTAAGATGAAGTCACAAAGATATTCATTTGATAATGAAGATGATGTCATACAAACAAGGATCCTTTGACATGCCCGCCATGGAGATTTGAGACCATGGGCAACCCTATGATGATCTCCAGTCTTAGTCACCCCTTCTGCCACCTAATGAAAAAGCAATTGGAAATTCAGAATCTACAGATGGCCATCTAGCTCAGAAAATGGCGTGAGACTCCCAAAAGCCATGTATAAAGAGAACGGAAGGTCAGTAAAATTCCTCAGTGTATCCCAAGGACTACACATCTGGGTGTCCACAAGAGGACCATAAGCCATTTATTAGGTGTGTTGGAAGGGGTGAGGGGTGGTGTTAAAACTTGAAAGGAAGCAAAGATCAGTTCTCTCCATGGTGACAAACTGAGTCACACAGAGAAGATTTCTCTGAGGATGTGATTATGTTCTTTTGCTAAACACTTAGTCCTAGCAACGGATTTGTCTGAGATCCTGAGAAGGTCTGATAAAAAGAAAACCTCAAGAGCATAACTCAGTGCCTAAATCCTTGCCCCCAGAATGCTTCTTCTAGCATGTGACCATATCTAATTCCTGAAGATGGTGCCAGAGGGCCTCTGTGTGACCCAAAATGAGTTCCCCAAAGATCTGTGTGCATGGAAAGCCTTTGCTTCAGGCTTGTTTCAGAAGCATGAGTCAGGTGGTGGTCACAATTGAACTTGGGGAGGCACAGTGACATATCTGAAGCACAGGGAGGAATCAGAGGCAATTAGAAGCCCATGAGTATCAGTTGAACAACCCTGCCTCCCCAAAAAAGAAAGTCCCTTTGAGCTACATATCAAAAAGCATCACAATGTGAGATTTAGTTAATTACTTGATTTCTGACATTTAAAATTTTCAGAATTGAGAAGATTTGAAGATAATCGAATCAGATTGGGGGGTGTTACAGCTTGAGAAGAATGGCTGTGAGGATTTCTCATCTTTTCCTCTGCTCCGTGGAGTTCATGGAGATGAACTCAGTATCAGTCCCAGAGCTCTAAGAGGCTTATCAGCCCCTGTATTGCTAGCCACTTTGGGCATTGTGTGCTCTTTAGGTGGCTAAACTTGCACACTGGTTTTATTTTAGCACAAGACAGCCCAAAAGCAGGCTGGGACAGCTCAAAGCTGGCAAGGGAAGAGAAAGAGAGTGAGTGGACCTGGCACCAGACGGAGGAATCATGATGGAGCAGGGCTAGGCCACCGACCAGGCTAGTGAGACGCTTGGGGGCCTCAGAGCTAAGGAAGCCTGTGGCACCTTCAGCTATAACCTAGGCAACAGTTGGAGCCAGGTGTCCAATTAGACAAGAAGTCTGTGCAGTGTGTTGTTGTGACCCTCCCCAATATGGGGGTTTAGGTCCAGGTGAACACCCTTTGAGAGGTGTATCCATGAGCTTCAGGATCCTCCCAGGCCCTGGCCCGGGTGTGGGATGAACCCAAGCCCAGAGAGGAAGTTAGGTCTGCACATGGCAGACAGTGGGGTTCTCAGTTTGGGGGCTGGGCATTCAGGCAGGATTCCTAGAAGTGGGTGGGATCACCTATTAGGTATTTAAGGACTTACAGACTAAAAGGAGAGCTTATTCCTACGATCCAGACTCTAGGCCAAATGTGGTGGGGAGGGAAAGTTTATGGGTGGAAAAGGCTTGGAAAGGGAAGAGCTATAACTCAAGCTGGAGGGTGGGGTGAGGTCTCACTGACCTCTGGAGGCATCCTAGGGGAATACTTGGGGAGTGACATGCCACTGGTGCTTAAGACCTGTGACTCTGTGATGGGCCTCAGGTCTGGGAAACTGGATTAATGCTAAGAGCAACCAGATGGTGGGAAGAAGATGCTTCATGTGTTGAAATAATTCCTGTCTCAGCCCATTAGGGAGATGAGGGAAGAAAACTCTAGGCCCAGTTGGGAAAAGCGGAGACAAGTCTGGAGCTAATCAAGATAAGGAAAAGAATGTTGGCACCTGTTATAAAACAGAAGGGCATAAACTGTGAAATGTAAGAGGAAGCATGAAAACTAGAGGGCTTAGCTTCTAAGGCTCAGAATGGCCCACAGCTGCTTAATGAATGGTGCAAAATTGGCTCTAGCTTACACATTCATTCAGGCAGTGTCATTTGCTGGTTCTCTTTAGCTTCAGTCTGATCCCCTGATCTTTAAAGAATGGATGGGAGTATTTTGAAAATTAAGTAAATAATATTAGGTCTCATGCCCAAGCATTTTCTGTGTGTCATACTCTGCTAAGGCTGTCCAGACATTAACTCATCAATCTTCCCGACAAACTATGACATAGATTCTTCCATCCTTGTCTCATAAATGTAGAAACAGAGTCTCAGAGAGGTTAATTAACATGCTAAAGGTCACGCAGCTTGTAAATGACAGAGTAGGGATGGGAGTCCAAAGTCCTGGTTCTCAAACATAATGCTTTGATCATGCAGTTAAGCCATTTTAAAGCAAAGTTGTTTTGTTGGGAAGTTCTGGAGACCGATATGGAGCCTTGTTTAACTTAATTATATAAAAATGTGAAGCCTTGGTGGTCCCTACAGAGGAAGGGTCTTTGTGTGGCCTAGATTTTACAGACTGAGGGATCACCAGTACTCTTAACAAATGGTCCTTATTTTGCTGGCATCTTTCTTTTCACCAGTCAGTAGGAAAGAGCTCATATCTATTCTATATCTTTTTTTTTTTTAAGGGATAACATTTCTAAACATTACTTCTAAGGTGGCTTAGTAGATTCTATCACCTTCCAGCTGCCTCTTCACCCCATCCCCTACCCAGTACAGATGCTGAATAAACACCTCTTCTCCCACATGTATAACCTGGAAATATAAAAACAGTTCAACATAAATGCCTAGTGACTGAAAAGAGAAACTTTCTAAAAATAATGATAAAGAGATCGTGAAACTGCTACTAACATCACTGAAATATCAGCTGATAGAATGCAGGAGCAATCAGGTTTAGAGAAGTACAACAGTTTTGGTTTCTGTGTTCTGTCAAATTTAGAGACACTTTTATTCTTTGATTACAGCTTGTATTAAATCATTTTAATGACAATATATAAATATGTAAATCTAGTCTGGTTCTCTCTCACTAATTTTTTTCAAATTAGAATTAGTAAAAATAATATTTGGTATCAGCTAATTAGTATGTTTCTCTATAATTTGGAGTAACAGTTTAACTTGAGTAGAAAATTCTCTTTCTCAATTTCCTTTCTTATAGAATGTATTTAAAACTATATTAAATTAGAAACTAACTCGATCTTAAGTGAAAGTTAGACTACAAGGGCCAAGTTCAAAAATTTACTTCCCACGCTCCAAAACCCAGAATGAAGTCGCCTTAATAAGACAGATGACCACAGTGTCTTCCTAGGGCCTCTCCAGGAAACAAATCCACAAAAGGCAAGGTCAATTGCATTCATCTGGGTTATCATTAATATAGTGTCACCCTTCTTATTCTAAAATATTTGTTTTCTAATTCACTTTGAATCGATCTGCTTGCCTATTTTCCCAGAAAGTAAAAATTTCCTCTCTTTTCCAAACACTAAGTTTATGGAAATTATAAAATTGGCCATGATACAATAACACAAGTGTTCACTTAGAAAGAGAAATTCAACTGAATACATACTATGAGGCCAAAAACCATCATACAGATGTATACCAAGCACTAGCATCTTTAAACATGAGGACATTTAAAGATCTTGGATTCATAAAGTTAGAATTTTTATAATTCTACTCAGTAGATTTTGAGAGTTTTTTTTCCCCACCTACCCATCCACCTGTCTATGGACCCAAGATGCCCTTTAAAAAGAAAGATTGAGTGGGAGGGAGTTAGCATTATTTAATTTTCATTTTTTAGTAAGTCAGGAAGATGAAAGCTCTTTGTCACATGATGACTGACCTGCGTTGTCAGAAAAGTTACACTCACTGTGTGAGGGGATAAAAGAATAATATACCAGAAAAATGACTATTCGGTTAAACACCTTTTTTAGGACAACAGGAAAGGTGAGGAAGTTAGAAAGAATTAAAGCAAGTTGTGACCGCAGGCATCTATTGAGAAAGGAAAATTCCACATGTGAGAAAGAAGACGAGAGTGCATACCTGTCTGGTTTTGGCAGTGAACAGGAGAGAAAGAAATATCATCCAAGGCAACATACCCGCCTTTGGGACCATTGAAGGCAACTTCAAAAATAACCTGCAGAGGAAAGCGACAAACCGTTACTTATGTATATATTTTCTGTTAGGCTTCAGTGCTTGTAACTATGATTTTAAATGATGTGTCAATCAAGCCTGGTGATGCCAAGTTACAGGTACTTAACGAATCATGTTCCTAAATATAGGCACTCTGGCAGCTCCTTCCTCAACCCACAGTTTCTTTTGGGGAGAGTGAATTCTAAGCCCTAAGTTGCATTTTATGGGTGGATATTTCCCCCTCCCTTGAGTATCCAAGTACCTCCATCACTTTCTGCTAGAACTACAGAATTGACAATTTGCATTACGAGCTTTAGTTAAAGAAGCAACAGGCTGCTTGCAGAAAGCAGGCTAGCTTCACCCTCTGCCCTTTACAGAGAACTAAGCCCCTCCCAGGTCCTTTCCCTTTTTCATACATAAGGTTCTATGTCCATCTGGACAAAGATGCAGCAATCAGAGATGATCACTGGACGGCTAAGGCAAAATCAGGCCCAGAAATCCTATGTGTGGATGTTAGGATTTCAGCATGTCCAGGCACGTTCAAATGGTTAGAGAGAACCCAGGGTCAGCCCCTTTAGTTGTACTCTGTTCTCTGCCACCAGCTTTAACTACGAGTTCCATCAACGACCTTCTATTTGTGACCATGGGGATCAGGTGGGGTGAATACAGCATTCATCTGTGCTGGGAAAACCACTCAAGTGTGCAGTCTACTCTGCTGAACTGATGACATGAGAGCATATAGTGTTGAGCAGGAGGTGGAAACTCAAATGTCTGCTGGGGCCAGGCAGGTAATTTAAATGTTTGATAAAGGTTTGGTCTGATGCAGCAGGAAAGGGGGCTGACTGTGTGAGATGGGGAGCAAGGCTCATCTAAAGGGGCGGCTGCTACCAAGCTTCGTCAATGGCTGACGTGTGGGAACTCAGGCCTTTCATGCCTGGATCTACCAAATTGTCAAGAGGACCTGGATCTCTGGATTTTCATTTGACGTCTTTGGATTTTTCAATGTTACCATTAATTCAAAAACTAAAACAAACATGCAAAAAACAAACAAAGAAACAAATACCACTACAGCAACCAGGCAGATCACTGCAGGCTGGATTTGACCCAGAGGCCTTCAGTTTTCAACCTCTTCCAAAGAGAATGGTGTCTTAGAGGCAGACAGATAAGAATTCAAACCCCATTTCCATCACTTAATAGGTAGATGACCTGGGGTACATTGCTAACTCTCCCAGGGCCTTGCTTTTCTTATTTCTAAGATAGGTATAATAACACCTACCTTGTAGGACTTGAGGTGATGAAATGAGATCATGTATACAAAATCCTAGCATGGAGTCAGGTGCACAACGTGCTCTGAACTGAATCCATGCCTTTTCCTCCAGGGTGACCCTGTCGTGAACCCACATTCAGGTCTGAGCCTAGTTAGCCACTAATTTAACTCCAGCAGGTCTCTTCTCCCCTCTAGGTCTCAGTTTCTTAATTTTTGAAAAAAGAGTTTGGACAAGATGGTCCCTTTCAGCTTAACAATGGTCCTTAGACACATGGCCTCTGCAAACTCTAAGAGGGGTCCTGGAAGCTTGTCACTGGCAACAGAGAAGGCTGAGAACAAAGGGAACAGACATGGACGAATGAGAAGATGCAGATTAAGTCTGCAAACCAAACACATGTCCATGACATTTCGTTTTCAAGGTGCTCACTGATAAAGCCAAAGATGGAAGTGATCTAACTCAGCCTGCAGAATATTTCAGATCATAATTTGCAAATCACAGCCCCCGGGCTAATGTGTTCTCTCTCATTCAGAAAGAGGGTCTCAAATGTTTGTTTTCCTTTCAAAAATTGATTTGAGAACCTGAGGACATTAAATTAACTGATTTCCACAAGGTAAGTCTCTTTTCCTGGCAATTACCAAGAGCAATTAATCCCGGGGTAATGTGTCCTGACTGCTACAGCAGAATCACGCATGTGTGACTCAAAGGGATGTATTCTGAAGTTTAGTGGTAAACTTAAGCAGTAAACAGAAAGTGTGATTTTTCCATCATTAATTAAAAAGAAAATTCAGCAAAGTCTCACTCATATAAATGTTGCCCCAGGAGTTTATGGTTAGATGAAAGGAATTTGCAGAGACAACGGCCTTCACTGTCCATGTGACTCATTTGCCTTTAATAGAAGGAAAGCTTTCTGAAGCAGTATGTACATTTCTTTTCCTCCTTATAACCGAGCTCACAGACTTTCCACTGGGCTGCAGGAGCAAATCAAGGCCTGGTCAGACTTTGGGATAGGTAACAGCACATATACTGCAAAAGGCCCTTTTCTGGGGCTGTACTGGGATGGCCAGGGGGCGGGGGGCTGGACAGAGTGGGATGGGAAGTGGCAGGCACACCGGCAATAAAACAGTTGGAAACTGAAATTCAACCCCTACACTCACTGAAGCTCCACATTAGGTGAGTGGATGGAACCACTGAAAAGCATCCAGAGGATAATCTGCTTCTTTTGCACTCTAAACAGACTTGGAAAGATATTGCAAAAAGCGCTAAGTGAAAGTAGGGAATGTTAACCTGTGGAACTAAGACTCTCCTTAAGAGTAAGGCTGGGACCTGGGACCCTTTGCTGCAGTGCTTGCTCCTAGACAAACATCTCCTCCAGCAACAGAATACAAAGAAACTGTAAGAGACTAAAAATAACTGCCTGCATAGGCAGTTGGGGCAAATTATGAACAACAAGATGCAAAAAGACCAAAAACCCAACCGCCACTTCTGAGGTTTCGGGAACAAAAAGCAGGGGACTGCACATGATCCCTGCCCACAGCACCAAGGGGGTGGGCAGACCACCTAAGCTGACCCATGGATCGACCCCTACCCTCACCCCATTTAAGGGATCAGCTCACCCCTACTTGGAGCAAGTAAGGGAACCTGTTATTTGTTTTTGCTCCCTGGTGCTGCAGCATGAGTACCAATAAAGCCTCGCCTGAATTTCTCCTCTAGCCTCTTATCAATTTCTATTGATTAAGGAATCCAAGAACCCTGGTCGTAACACTTGGAGCTCCAGCTCTGTAACCACAATGCTGCATCCATTGATTCTAAAGGTCCTAGGGGTCCCCAGACAAAGCGGGGTCTCCTCCCTCAGCTTTATGTCAGATTTAGTTCAAGAACTTTGCCTAGCACCTTGGCACTCACCAGCTGTGTGACCTAGAACAAAACACCCACATTCTTACACTCTCCACTTCCTCCGTTTTCATCTGTAATATGGGGATAAGTTTATCTACTTTGTTGGATTGTAGTCAGTGTAGCAGGGAAGAACAAATCTGACTCCATATTAGATCTGTTCCTTTAGCTCTAACCCTGTGCTCTGTTTCCTGTGCTTAGTCATGCTGGTTCTGCACCTTTTGTAAAAGAAGGTTGCCTATAGCCTGAAATATATAGGAGCGCCCATTCTCAAGGCTCTGACCTTTGAGGGTATAACACTTTTCTCATTCACATAGAGATTAAAAGTTGCAGAATAGAACATAACATTTGTCTTGTTGGAGATTTACAGGGATATCATGACCTTACCTATGGGACAGCTGCAGGAACAAAGGATTCTGACACTAGGAAATTTGCCACAACCAAACATACCCCCTCCTCTTTTTAATATAAAAGGAGCCTAAATTCTAACTTGGGGAAGATGGTTCTCCAGGACATTAGTCTGCCAACTCCTCGGTCTGCTGACTTTCTGAATAAAGTTGTATTTCCTTGCCTCAACCCCTTATCCCCTGATTTACTGGCCTGTCGTGCAGCAAGCAGAACGAGTTTGGACTTGGTAATATCAGTACTGGAATACATATACCAATATGTATTAATACGTGTGCTTAGAAAAAAGGTCTGCAAGAATAAACGCCAAAATGTTAGTAGTTCTTATCTTTGCAGGGCTGGCCTAGGGTGTTTTAGTTTGTTTTGCTTCTTGAATTTTCTAATTCTTCTGCAATGGACCTTTATCACTCTTGTAACCATAACAAGCTTTAAACTATAAAAAGCTAAAAAACTTCATAGACGCCAAGGCTTGTTTCAAATTAGGGCCATAATCATACGTTTATTTCTGACTTTTATGACATTATTTATACTGTAAAGGAGAAAAGAAGAAAATGAGTCTTCCTCCCCATGGCCTCCCAAATTAGGAGTATTCCCTCAGGTAAGGGAAACCTCCACAGCTGCTGCCAGGGATGGAAGTTCAAGGGTGAGTCTCATCGACGAAGGTGCTGCAGTGATCGCCTCTTTTGAACTCACCCCAACCACAACGTAAGGTTCAGAGAGAGTGTGCCCAAGAAATCTAGTTGGTTGACTGGCTTTTCCATATTTGTCCTTATTAAAAAAAATTCTTGTAAAAAATGAAGTGATAAAAGAGGAAGGGAAAAGGGAGTACTGAACGAGGAAGGGAGAAAAGTGGAGGAGGCCAAGGAGGACAAAAAGAAGATAAAGATTGAGACACAGCAGAAAAGAAAGAATGAGTGTGAGATTAGTGTCTCCTGAACTCCATGCCTGGGTGTGGGTGGCATCTCTGCAGAGCGGTCAGACCGGACGCACCTAGTAGAACCCCTGTGTTATAGCAGACAGACAGCTAGACGTGAGCAGAGAAAGGGGGACACAGGCCAAAAGGCAGGAAACCATGTCTTGTGGACAGTGGTGTTCCTTGGCAGACAGAGGAACACAGGAACCTCAGGACTGGTAAGAAATCACATATTTTGGGGTGATAAGTGTCCTGGAGGCAGGCAAAGACAGGAGGGAAAAGTCAGGAATCTCCAGTGTCCAAATGTAACTTTTGGTCATTGTGCCTTCATTTACAATGAAATTAGCCTTGCAGGTTAGAAGTACCTGTCATGCACTGACGCCATGACACTTCCGATCCAGACTAAATAAGGACAAAAATCCCTCCTCCCTTCTGGAAGATGGAGTTGGGATGAAAATCAGGGAATATGACCCCAAACCCTTCCCTCCCCAATGAATGTTCTGCCCACTCATTTTTATACCCTATGTAACCAGCTTGCCAAAAAAACTCAGCACAGCTACTCACCTGAGCCTTCCCGCTCTCCCCTTGAGAGCGTACTGTCTATCTCTTAATAAACCCTCACTTTACTTTCTCGACCACTTTCTGCAACTGGCAGCGCTGGCACACCTACCTCCATGGGGTACGGAGCACTGAACTCCACTTCAGCGAGGTTCCAGGCAGCACTCCCCGGACTGCCCATTTTCCAGATCTCCTCATACACGCCAGCCACATCCCGAGTATACACGGAGAAGATGTGGTCGTTCCCCTGCTGGCGCTGGTAGTAAAATGATAGGCAGCCAGACATGGGGGCCGTGGTCATCGGGGAGATGAGCTGGGCTACCTCCTGGAAGTGCTTGACGTAGACCGAGTCCACATACATGTAGTGGCCTGAAAATCACACAGAAAACACAGCTGAAGCCAGGCGGGGGATTCCAATGAAAGGAGGCAATTCTGGGATTTACTTCAAAATAATCCAGTGGGAATAGAAGAGAGGAAACAAATGGGTTATAGATGAAAGAATTTGGCCATGGGATGATGAATGTTGCAGCTGGGAGATAAATGCTGGCGTTCACTGTGCTCTGCTTAGTATATGATAAGCACCATTCTTTTTCTCTCCCCTACTTTTTTTTTTATTGAAAAGAAAATATTTTTATTATTTTTTAACAATTTTTTATTGATTTATAATCATTTTACAATGTTGTGTTCTCTCCCCTACTTTTGATTGAAGTAAAACATACACAAAGAAAGGTAGATGTATCATCTGTAACAGAGTGTTTGAATTTTTACAAGCTGAACACAGCTGTGAAAAAAAGCAGAACATTACCCCAGAAGGCACCCTCCAACAAACCTTCTTTGAGTTACAAGGTTTCTAAGAGCATACCAAGCATACCATCTGTTCTGAAAATTGCACAGAGGAACCCTCCTGCATGTCTTGCCAATATACACAAAATTGTGCTGCGTGTTCTTCGAGTAAAACAAAGATTTTGAATTTAAACAAGAGGACAATTTGTACTTCTTTAATAGAACATGTAGGCCAGTCAACACGGTACACAAGCTTAGGATTTGGAAGGTTGAACTTGGGGTATCACTCTTGGCAAGGCCTTCGTGGCCTCCAGACCCAGAGGCTGACCTCCATTAGAGGCAATTTGGTGGAATAGAGAAACCATGAGATGGAATGGGGAGAGCTTGGACTCGGCATTAAAAGAACTGAGTTTGAATCCTGCTCTATATCTTACTAGCTCTCTGATTTTGAGCAAGTTACTGAATATTTCTGGGTTTCCATTTCCTCATTTCTAGAGGAATGAGAATCAAATATTTCTCTCACAGGGTTGATCTGAGTATTCAATGAGAATACGTATATGAAGTGATTAGTGTGTGCCTAGCACACTCTGAATACCTTCAACAATACCTAACAAGTAATGACATTAATGTTTTTAGTGTCATGCTTTCCCCAGCATATTGTACTGTTATTGTTAGCAGTTTTGTCTAAATTTATTTGAGCTGCAGTGACAAGGAGTACTATGTAAAGCAGCTTTGATAGAACAGCCTTTCTATTTACAAGCTCAGAACAAATACAGCTGAATATCTTATTACATTGTGCCTGGTTTATAACAATTCCTTTTATCCTCAGCAAAATAGCAGTAAGGATATTAGAAAAATATATGCATTCACACACTGGACCCTTACATTGCACCTAGCACACTGCCTGGTATGTGGCAGGTCCTCAACAAATGTTTATTCAAAGCACAATTATGGTCTCAGGAAAATCCTCACTGCAACATGGCAGAGAGGAAAGATGGATAACTCAACGCTCATTTTCTCCTGGTAGCAAATGATTCAACACCCTGAAAAATCTCCCTTGCTTAAATAGATTTTGTCTGATCATCTTGTCAAGCCACGCAACTGTGAATAAATAGAGATCACAAACTCAGATGATAGGAGGAGCCAGCCAGATCAAGTATGTGATTGAAGTGGAGTGGGTCAGGGAGAAAATAGAGTGGTAAACTAGCTGCCAAGGTTGGAAATCATACTTCACCAGCAACAAGAAGCAGAAATTAAGTTTCTGCAGAAAAATCAGGAAATCTGACAGTGGGGGGCCCATATCCTTGGGCTGCAGCAACCAGCTGGTGGCAAGGAGAGCTGGCCTCTTGCATGCACCTGTGCTCATTCCTGGGAGCCCATCCCTCTACTTCCGACTGATGCCCTGACATCCAGCCAGGGTCTGCAGAGTTTTCCCAATGAAGCTCAAAATCCAGATTTTTATGGCAAATCTATCCATTTTTAAATGATACCCCCTCTATTAGTTTGCTAAGGTTACCATAACAGAGTACCACAAACTGGGTGGTTTAAACTAAAGAAATTTATTGTTTCCCAGTTCGAGAGGCTACAAGTCCAAGGTCAAGGTATGGAAAAAAAGAGTCCCCTCTGAAGGCTGTGAGGGAGACTGTTCTAAGCCTCTCTCCTAGCTTCTCTGGCATTGGCAATCCTTGGCATTCCTTGACTGACTGATCTCTGCCTTCGTGTTCATGTGGTATTCTCCCTCTGCATGTCTCTCTGTGTCCAAATTTCCCCCTTTTATAAAGACACCAGTCACATTGTATTTGGGGCCCACCCTACTTTAGTATGACCTCATCTTAACCAATTACATCCGCAATGACTCTTATTTCCAAGTAAGGTCACATTCTGAAGTTCTGAGGGTTAGGACTTCAACATATGAATTTTGAGGAAATACAATTTAACCCGTAACACCAGCCACCGTAATTTTTTAAACTTTGTGTGTGCCAAATAAACATTTCTGCAAGGCCAGAAACAGCTGATGGGCTCCCACTTGGCCACCTCTGGGGAGGGATTTTAAAGGAAGAATCCAAATGTCAGACTAAACAAATCAGTAAGGAAGCAAGGCCACGACTCCCCCGCCTAAGCTCCAGTGCCCCCCACAGCCCTGCTGGTGGCCAGACAGCCCCGACTGGAACACTTTACTGGAGCAGAACTCCTGTAACCAGCTACCCCTGTAACACGCCACTGTTCACGAGAACTTATGTGAGTAACAAAGGCAGAGAGGAGGCCTTTATGCCCTTTGTAATTTGTCTCACCAATGAAGCAGAGTCTCTTTAAAGATATGCAGTGGGGGAACTGGTTGGAGGCGCTATCATACACTGTTTCCTTGATACCTCACTGTAGGGACCATGCAGGTGGGCTCCTGACGTCTCCTGCTAATGAACTTGCCGCAGGGACCACAGCTGATTTCAGCCTCCATCTGCTTCACCTTGGGATCCACAATAGCATGTGTGCCATGCCACACCAGGCTGTCCTCAGCCAGTGACCAAGCAGAGCAGGGGGTCCCAGAGTTAAGCCTATCTACCTGACATGGGGCTTTTCAGCAACTCCCCATCAGCCTGGTCCCTCTCTGTCACTGGTGTCAGCCTTCCCTCCCGTGCTGCAGGCTCTCCCACCCAGGTGCATTAGGACTTCTGTGGGGATGCTAGGCACTTTCGCTGCTATGGGTCTCTTTCTCCATAAAATATATTAAGAGTTGTATTTTATAACTGCATTCATATAAGCATGAACATAACCTTGGCTGGACTTACATTTGTTATGATTACATTCACTTTCTTCCTTCTGATTTTAAAATAAATAAAATTAAGATATTCTCATGGGCCCCTAAAAATGTCAGGGCTCCCAGGCACTGGGACTTCTATGCCTAATGGCTACACCATCCTGGGCCCAGGCTCCTCCAGCTCTCTCCCCTTTATCTTTCACAGACAGTTCCCCCAATCCCAGCTGAGTGTCTGCTTCCTGCAGGACCCGAACTGACATAGCCATGAAGCGGGAAATCAGTCTACCCAGGGTGAGGGGCACCTCCAAAGACTCCAGGAGACTCTCAGTGAATCTAGGAGACCTCACAAATCCACCTGAAATTATTCATTCTATTTCTGGAGTGCCCGTAACCGTGTTTAGAACAATGTCCCACACCCTGTCCCATGATAAATTTGTCTTTCTTACAGTTGACAGAGATCTGATAGCATTCTTTAAAGGCTACTTACTCACCTCCTGTGTGGACAATATTTTCATCCCTGAATTTGCGGTTAAGTGCCTCATTAACAACCCATGCACAAGACACTAAGCCAAGTGAGCCACAATCACATTTCTGATACAAAACAACAGCAAACACAATGTGACCTGCCCAAAGTGAGTCAGAGAGGCAGCTGGGAGTCGGACCAGGACTGCTGACAGCAAGTCTCACGTAGAACCACTAGACGAGACCACATTCCGTTGCCCCCCCCCTTCCTCTCCATCATTCATTTGTTGCCAAAGTCGGGTATTATTTACTGACAATATGAGTAAGACTGTTTTTCACTGGGAAACAAAAGGTAGCTCATCATAAGTTTATCATCTCAGTTGAAGGGGCTGAGATGATTCAGAAATCACCAGGTGTCTGCCCCGGGAGGCTGAGTGTGTGTCATCGGGTATGATCTGCTCTGAGGAAGAGGAGCCAGTGGTTTCAGGGAGGGGTTGAACAGACACCATTTTGTGTAACTTTCCATGGGGAATGAAGAAGGTCACCTGGAGTCCTTGGGAAACTATGTTCAGTGTCTGGTATTATGAGAATTTTTCTGCCCAGCTCAATAAAGTCAACCCTCCTAACTGGTCTAAGGTTCTAGAGCTGCCAGGATCTCTAAAAGAAGCAATTTTTGTCAGATCCTTTAAGTTTGAGTAGATGAAACTAGGTACAGATAGATCTTAGGTGAAAAGGATCCTGTACTCAACCAAATCGTTGGGGATCTGGTTGGAAGATCAAAACTCTGGGGGATGCCAGCCAAAGCTCAGCCCTGTTCCCCACCGACCCCCAATGGACCTCCACCCCCAGCATAATGCCTGCAGTGACACCACGAGTACACCAGCTTCTGAAGAGGACTTTCCTCCTTTCTTGCTGCAGACTTCTGTGTTAGCTCAACTTTCCATATGGAACCAGTGGCCCTCGGTAGTTAGCCATTTCTCGTCAAATTAGGAAAAGAACTTTGAGGGCAGCTCCTGAACTTTTGTTTTCAAACAGTCTGGCTAACCGGCATTCCACAAAGATTGCCCTTGGCTTGGCAGCGATGCCAAAGGCATCCTCTGACTCAGCTGTGATTCGGCCCCGCTGGCCACGTTTGTGCTCCCGTTGCGATGTCCGCATCTGTGTCATGGTTGTCTGGACAAGCTGTCTCCTGGGTAAGGGGGCAAATCTGGTTTGAGGAAACATGCCAGCTGGTCTGTGGCCACCATGAGGAGACAACGCCTGGAGGCAGCAAGTTATCGTGCCTGCTCTCCCAGTCTACAGATCCGGCAGTTATCCTTACGAACACTGAGTTCCAAGGGTTTGGTAAGTTTTACTGTATACAGTCTGACTATACAGGACATGAAGTGAGGCTTCTCCTAGTTTCTGCTAAGACCTCAGTGCCAAGAACAATGGGCGCCAAGTACCTCTATTTTCTAAAGACTGGTGCTAGACCATCTGTGTTGAATGCACTGCTTTGTGGCAGACTTGGCGTCTAAGCCAGCTCTACGAGATTTAGATCACTTCACACCTCCAGCCTGTATATATGAGGCCAAGGAGGGACCAGAGAGATTGGAGACAGAGTTTCTTCCTAGAGAGTTGTCACGGAGCTGCGCTGTCATGTGTTTCCTTTTGACCTCCCAAGGGAACAAGAGGGGACCACTTCCCCTTTCCTACCCTGATCCAAGGGAAAGGGCTTAGGGGAACCACTTGCAGAGAGGGCAGGGGATGGAAACTACCCTCTAACCTCATCCCCACCCACACTTGCAGAAGTTTCTGTGTCCTGCGATTGCATTGGGCCTTGAGAGGAGGGTGGCAGGGTTATTGGGAGAACTTAGTCAGTGATGACCGGAATCTGTCGGGTACAGAGGCTGCGTACAGCACGAGGCTGTAGGGACTCGTGGAGGCAGAAGGGAGAGAAAGGGTTTTGCTGCCAGTGAGCTGTACTTCCAGAGACTGATGGGACAAAGACCTGAGTTTTCCCCAAGCCTAAGTGGGCAAGTCAGGAGGTAGCTGGGCTAGAGGACCGTAGGCATGGTGGTACCCCAACAGAAAGGGGCAGTGGGGTGTGCCTCCTAACAGGCCCTTGGGGGGATTCTTAGATAGCCAGTCAGGGCACACCCCTGTCACTAGTCAGGAGAGGAATGACCAGCATTTGGCCACCTACAGTGTGAAGAGCATCGACTCCAGATTAAACAGCACTGGTCACATCCAGCCTGTTGTCCTCTTCCCTTCCATTTCTGTTCCCCCCATCCTCCCTCCCCAACCCTAGAGGAGCTAGACACAGCACAGTGAGGGAGGAAGAGGAAGAAAAAGCAAAGGGAAGAAGTATGAAGAAACAAAGCCCAGTCCCTTCTCTCTCCTGCTGCTCTGTGCTCTGGTCTGGGGGAGGATTTGAACTGGCTGAGAAATTGGAGTTTTGCCTTGACGAACTTAATCCTCAAAAACGAGGCTGCTTGTTAATACCTGAAAGTGCCTGGAAAGCCAGGGTAAAGTCATCCAAGGACAGAGAGAGGAGACCCAGCAGAGAGTGCACAAAGGCAAAAGTAAGAAAATTAATAAAGTTACTTCTCTACTGAGTGCTTCTGCAATGAACCAAATGGATCAATGCTGAGAACGAATGAATGGGTGCGGTTAAGATGATGCTTGAACTCAATCTGAACCAAAATGAGAAAAGTGTCATGAGTTACAGAAAGATGCTCCATCCATCTCATAGTCTTTGATGTAATAAAACAACTCTGACCTTATTTTACATTTTGAAACCTTGTTCAGCTCCTACAGTGGCACCATATGTAGATCTGATTTTTAAAATCTCACCAAGGAAACAGATTTCCCTCATTATCTTTCTAGCAATATCTTCCTTTTGCTAAGGCAGGTAAGAAGCAGAAATAATCTGAGCTGTCAGTAGGTTATCCCCTGAAAGATTTTGTTTCATTTGATAAAATATTAACAAAGGGAAAAAGTCCATATGTGATGCATCAGAATTGAGTAGGATGGATAGAGATTGTCGTTCTAAGTGAAGTAAGCCAGAAAGAGGAAGAAAAATACCATATGATATCACTCATATGTGGAATCTAAAAAAAGAATAAAGACACTAATGAACTCATCTACAAAACAGAAACAGACTCACAGACATAGTAAACAGTCTTATGGTTACCAGTGGGAAAAGGGGTGAGAAGGGATAAACTGGGAGTTCAAGATTTGCAAATATTAACTACTATGCATAAAAAAGATAAATAAGTTTCTACTGTATACCACAGGGAACTATATTCAATATCTTGTAGTAACCTATAATGAAAAAGAATATGAAAAGGAATGTATGTATGTATATGTATGACTGAAATATTATGCTGTACACCAGAAGTTGACACAGCATTGTAAATGGACTATACCTCAATTAAGAAAAAAAAAAAAGAACAGAATTGAGTAGGAAAAAGGAAGACAATATCCCATCCCTTCCGGTATTCCAAAGATGCCCCGCCATAATCTTACTACATTATTTTAGTCATTTCCACCATTAGATAAGAATTTGGAGACAAAGGGCTCATCTGAAAAATCTGACTCACTGTTTGGGGCAGTTAAAACCACCCAGCCAAACGAAGGAAAACATATATTCACATCATATTTTTCAGATATTACATTCGCTATTTCCCTTTTCTACACCGCAGAGGCCAGAGGCCCCAGGGAAGACTTTCTCCAACCCTCTCGGCAGCTCTGAAGTTTCTGAGCAGGCACACAGCATCCCTTGGCCCTGCTCTTTGCTTCTCCAGTTTTCACCCAAAAGCAAAGGCATCAGCTGCTTCAAGGATACAAACGGACAGGGGATGTGTTTACATAGAGCAAAATCTGCTTCTGTGGGCAGACATCTGAACCACTGAATCTTTACTTTGCCACCCAAATTAATGGAGCTTAGGGAAAATCAATACACCCATAGAAGGCAAGTGTAATAAGGAAGGTAACCTCTCTCTTGTTTAGAGCATGAGGATTTCCCCCTGAAGAGTGATCCTGGTCAAATCTTTGAGTCATATGAGCAGAGAGCTTTTCAAATAAAACATTTTAGAGTATTTAGAAGTCATCTTTTTTTAGCCCTATCCTCTGAAGGGGGAAGTCTTACATAACTTACATAGGAGTCTGGGCATGAGGAGTATGAGTGAGTGTGTGTGTGTGTGTGTGTGTGCGTGTGTGTGTGTGTGTGTGTGTGTGTTGGCTAAGGACTGCACAAATAATCACTCCATAAGTTGAAGAGAGGTTGAAGTGAAATAGAGAAGGGTTGGGAGAAGGCAGTGGAATGTGGGCATCCAGGCTTCCTGCAGGTCATAAGCAGAAACATAACCTAGGATTTAGGGCATCCTCTGCCACCAGCATACACCCCAGCATTCTCAAAGACTCCCCAAAGGTCAAACAACCCGTCCACTCTCATGCCTGCCACCTCTGCATATGCTGCACTTATTTTCTCCTTATCCGTCTTGCCAAATTCCTGCTCTGATATTACTTCCTGCAGAAAGCATTCCCTGAACTCCCAACACCTAGGCAGTCTTTCACTTTTCTGTGGTCTGTATCACTTATTTCATTCCTCTATTAATCACACATCACTGTGCATGTTTACATAGCATTTCAGTATTTGAATATTTTGAGAAATACCATTGTATACATTAACACAGAACTATATTAAAGGCACTGAGAAGTCCTGAAATAAAGGAATCTGTTTAGCTTTCTTTTGTTCAGGGCTTCCCCAATTTATTTGATCAGAAGAAGGGCTATATTTGTATGAAGATTATTATACTCAAGTACTGGTATTCCTGGGAACAGCACTTTGGAAGAGTTCGTTCCTATGATCTCTTTGAGGTTGGTGACTGTTTTTGTACCACCAGGATATGCAAGAATACCTGACGTATAAAGAGTGCTTAGTATGTGTTTGTTGAATGAATGAATGAGTGATCCATGAAGGAGCCTCATTCAGCTGTTCAGACTCTGACCAGGGTGACTACAGAATCTGGTGGATTGCTGGAAGGGAGGTAAAATTCTCCCTAGATTCCCTCCCTTCAGGCACAGGGGCACCCACTTCTTTAGGCCTTGGTATTGACATCAGGGAACTAAGCAGTGCAGGTAGGCAAAGCTGCCTGCCTTTGGGGGCGGGTTTTAGAATAGCCAAGGAAAAAGAGGAAAGATAGGAAAAATTGAGAGAAGATGGGGTGGGGAGAGGGAGTGGAGAGGAGAGAGGCGAGTGCCTATGGCAGGGGTGACGCACCGGCTACCACCAAGTCACAGTGTTCCTCGGGATGGTCACATCATCATACTTATCTCTGGGTGCGGATGTTAGAAAATCTCCTGGTCAAGATATTAGAAAAGCCAGGTCCTCTTTTTCTCATTCCTCAGTCCCTTTACTCCTCCTTTTTCTTTTTCTAATTCCAAATGCAGTATGTTTATATATTCTCAGGAGGGATCCAAAGCGTTTTTGAAATAGATCTCACTGGGTGGTAAATTTGGAGATTTTGATGTATAAATTTGATGTATAGCATTAGGTAAAGAGAGAAGAATAAAATATTAGAACTCAAAGGCATCTTAGGGAATACGGAATTCAAATTCTTCATTTGGAAACAGGCCAATAAAGAGCCTGAGAAGTTAAGGGATTACCCAAAGCCTTGCAGGGCATTTGGTCCTATTCAAAATGTCCATGGAGATATTAGGTCCACACCAAAGGTCCTTGATATTTGGTTCTGTCCAAAACCATCTGGCATGGACCAAATATGCTTATGGATGTTTCGGAGAGGACTAAATTTCAAAGATCTTAAGGCATGGATCAAATGTCTAGACAAGACCAAATGTCTGCTAATCACCCACAGTAATACAGTGCTCTGATGAGTGGGTCTGGAGCACAAGCCTTCTGACTCCTAGCCTGATTCTCCTTCTCTGTCCCTTGTTGATGCAAATATGGTCAGAATGTTCTGTGGTCACAAATGAGATTGAGGAAGAACTAGGGGTGATATGTTCTTTAAAGGATGGATTACACTCATGCAACATAGTCAAATGGATGATTTGACACTAGTCCGCAGGTGTGTTCTCTCTCAAGACATATGTGTTCTCCCAGACAGCTAGTCCTCACCATCACTGAGAATGAAAAGTGATGCATTGAACAAACAGTCATTAGATTATGACATTGCTTACCCAGAGGATCTGACTTTGGAACTAATTTTTAAGTGATTTGGGAAAAGTTCTCTGACACTTCCCCATACTTAAGCTTGTACCTCTGTGATAAGGACACAAAGGGTTATTGCAATTTTAATGATTAGTCTTTCAAGATTTTCTCTCCTCTTTGCACTAGGATTTTAAGATATGATAGAAAACAGTCTCAAAATCAGCCTATTTCCATAAATTAAGAAAATGTCATCTGGCATTTCATTTTGAAACCCCCAACACATTGTTAGTTGTTTTATTCATTTAAACAAAGGTTTGAAGAGGGAGTAACATTATACTGTTTTGACTTAACCCAATTGTCAATTAAAATACCTATACAGATACATGGGTTAATCTGTCATGGCAGGTTATCATCCACTCAACACATTAACACTCATTTTAAGTGTGGGTCCCACAGTGGCCCCAAGTGGAGGGTTGTGTGTCTTTAGGATCAAAATATGGATATATATGTAGAAACTCAAATCTTTTGTCATTCTCCAAAAGCGCTAAACCTTACTTTGAAAAGAAGGAAAACTTTTTTTTGTCTTTCTTCCAATCTCAATTCCATATGTAAGTGACTACAGATGCACCTGGGGCATTTTTTGTTCTCTTGTTCTACGTTTCAATCCTCCATCCACTGAGATATTCCCCATCTGGTTAATCAAGCTAAAACATTGCTGCGATTGCATCTCTCTTCTCAAAGACCTCCAATGGCCTCCCATGGTCAGTAGAATAAAGTTAAGATCTCTTTCCTGGCATTCAAGGCCTTTTAGAATTTTCCCTTCTCACTGCTTTCTCAGTCGCATCTCTCCCTCAGCTACCCCTCGCAATTATCACCATGTTTTGTTGCTCCTGCCGTCTCTTACCTCTGTCTGTCAAAATCATGCCCAACCTCCAAATATACTTGATTTCTCTCATCATGTTTTCAGAGGATCCAAGCAGGATCCCTCTTGTCTGAATATCCAGCACATTTTTTTTTCTTTTTTCTTATTTTTGGGTAGGGAGCACTTTTAAAACACTCAGCACATACTACTTTGTCTCACATCCCTTTGTGGTAGACATCTTTTTCTCTTTCTCGAATGTATGTTCCTTGAAACTGGGCAGGAGCTATTGTCATTTTAATTGCCATTTTTCCAGTCATACCTAATACAGGGTCAAATGAACAAAAATGCTAGATCCAAAGTTGGCTTTGTCTTAAACAGGTAAGTCATGAGAGAATCCAACCTTTCTTCTATACAGTTACTTATAAACATTTTGCTCTATGAAACCTGAATATGTTGAAAAAGAAAAGGAACATACAAAACAAAAGTTTGCAAAGCAGAAGTTAGATAACTGGGTCTGACCTAAAGATGTGTTTTCTTGGTCTATTCACCAACTTAAAAAATTGGGGGAAATTTCACATAAAACCTCTGCCTTCCTGATTATTCTCAGAAAATCGAAAGATCTGGCCCCCTGGACTTACAATCTCACATGGCAGCAATTAACTGAAGCTGAGTATTCTTTGTACACGGTCTGGGCTCTCTAGTTTGCCACAGTCCTCACCCAGCTGACATGTCACTCTCTTTATACCATCTGCTTGACTCCTTTAGGAAACTGAATGTGAGACCCTGGATATAAAGGAGACAGGACAGGACCAAAGAGAACAATCAGGACAGGATAAAGACTGCCCAGAGCCAAGATAAGCTGCAGGATGGACACTTAAAAAAAAGTTGGAGACATGGTTAAAAAATATTCATATGAAGAGAAACTACAGTGAATGAGGAATGAAGTAAAGAACATAAAAAGTTGTCATGTTTTCAGGCAACTGAGGGGACACACCATCAGCAGCAGCAATTTATTGGGACTGAGCAGATCACCTCAATATCCACACATGGCAAAGGACTGAAAGGGGAAAAGCTACTGTTTGCCGCAGGACCAACATTCCTATTCTGTTCTTGATGGAAAGCTAGTCACCAGAATCTTCTCATAAGTCAACAAGAACTTAGAATTGAGGACGAGAATGTCTTGCAATCGTGGGGAGACCTAGGCTTTTATGCTCTCAACCAACGTCCAGGTGAGAGCTGCCATAAACCACTGGGGAGCAAGCCCTCACCCTCGTCCCCCTTCTGTGAGACTTCCTCCTCCACGTCCACTTCTCACTGACAACCTCTCCTCTCCGTTTCCCCTGCAGAGCAGCAGCCCACTTGGTCGCTAGGGGGCCCTGTTAGACACCACATGCAGGACTCATGGTTGGTATTGGCTCACCTCCCCACCCCTTGGGAGGTTTGGAAGGACTTGTTCCCATCATTCAATCTATTTTCAATGAAAAGAAACCTAGAGTTATTCCAGCCTTGTCTTTAGAAATAAGAAGTATTGAACAACAAACACAGGGAAGTAAAGCATAATATGGAAATGGCAAAACAGCAAGACGAGGTCACAAGTGAAGAGAAGCCTTAAACATTAACATGTATAAGATAGATAAACAAGGACCTACTGTATAGCACAGGGAGCTATATTCAACTTCTTGTAGTGAGCTGTAATGGACAAGAATCTGAAAATATATATGTCTTTGTGGATATGTACAACTGAATTGCTTTGCTGTACACCTGAAACTAACATTGTAAATCAACTACACTTCAATAAAAAATAAGGACTAAAAAAAAAAAAAAAGCAAAGCCTTTAACTAGGTGGCCTTCTCCTGAGTTATAGAGCTCACGTCTGCAGCTGTCGCTAGCTCATGGCTTACTCTTCCCTCCTCTTCCACCAGGTTCTTGGTCCCGACTCACCCTCCTCTCTCTCCCTCCTTCTCTGTGGACAGAGGCACAGTCAGGCCAAAGCAGGGGAAATGGCGCAAACAGTTATCCTGGAAAAGGGACTCCACTTGTCCCCAGCTCACCCAGTTCACTCTTGAAGGTGTGATCCTGCGGGAGAACGGAATGGGAGTTCCGAATATTTCCTCCTCCAACAAACCAGTTCACGTTGGGGTTCCAGCGGTTCACAAAGCCACAGAGATGATTTTCTTCAAAGTCACATTCTGGCAGAAGAGGAATGAAAAGACACTTCGCAGAGATGCAGTTATGCCTGTGTACACCCAGACCCACTGCAGTGTGCTCTTAGATATTCAGATATGTTTCTCACTCCCTTTGACCACTGGGACCTTCGTACCAGGACCCCTGGACGATGTTGGTCAAGAAGAGAGATCCTGTATAGAAGAGTGACTATAATCCATCATTGCTTCTTTGGATTGTGGCCCTTCCTCTCACTAGCCATGTGGTTTGCAGTATGACTCTCTTAGCCTCCATTTCCTTATATGTGAAATGGGCAGAACACCCCCTCCCCCGCATGGGGCTGTTGTAAGTGTGGACAGACGCCCGCACAGTGCCAGGCACAGGGTTAGTGCCTCGTGTATCAGCCAACTCTGTTTCAAAGCACTGTTGAGAGCTGTGCTCTTAGCTCCAGAAATTTTATCCACCACCTTTCTGGTAGCACAGTCCCCCATCCCCTTCTCCCTTGATGGCAGACTAGATACTAGCTAAAGGCTAAGGGGCATGTTTTTAGACACTAAAATCCTCTACTTTTCTTATAAGCAAGAACCCAGTCAGAATAGTTGGCACAGGAATATCTTAGGCCAGGGGTCCTTCTGCAGCTACTAAGTGGGAAAAAAAGAGACAACAAGGAGACTTCCTTCCCCTTTTCAGTAGCATCGCCATGTTTGCACAGATAAATTGTTCCCAGTCAACAGACTCCTTTAGTGGGAACAAGAAACTCATAAGCCAGTTCCTCCACTGATGTCCATAATGACCAATTGAAAATGTGAAGGATGATTGTGTTGGTCATCTCCATATCCACCCACCTTTTCCCACCCTGCTCCATCCTCCAGAGGTTGCCCTGTATGGACTTGTATGGGCTTCCCTGCCTTCTGGCTTCCCACTGAATTTGACCAATGGAAAGTAGAAGGAGAACGAGTTGGGGGTGTTTATTCCTCCAGCTCCCTCCCTGCCAGGTTGCCGCGAGTTGGCTGTGTCCCTTTATTGAGGGACCACACAGCTACTGTCCCCAGGTTCTGGAAACCCCTCCTCCCTTGCCCCTGCAGACCTAAAGATGTTGATGGTTCCTGAGTCATCACTCTGACTAGTGCTGGATTACTACTCTATCTTTGGCTGGTTTCCTTCACCTGCCCACACCTTTGCAGTCCCTTTAGTGAGTTTTCCTCAAACTACTCAGGTTGAATGTACTCTGTTTTCACTTTCCTGCCAGGATTCCGACTGTTAGAGTTATCACTGTGCTTTTGCATTAGCAAGCATTGAACATTTTTAAGGTTTTCATTTCCAACTTTTCCACTCAGCATTCGCCAACCATTGCCCAATATTTGGTGCCAAAGGCTGCCGCAGAGTAAAATAAAAAGCCAGTTATTTCTCAATGTGCCAGACACTATTCCGAGCACTTTAAATGTATTAATTTATTTAATACTCAAACAACCCCATGAGGTATGTACTATTATTAACCTCATTTTACAGAGGAGGAAACAAGAGAAGCAAAGATAGTGCACAGAAAGAAAGGTGACGTGAGAGTGAGATCACCCAGGTCAACAGGATAAAAGTATCAACACTCAAGGAGAGTGTGTAGCTCAGTGATAGAGCATGTGCTTGGCATGCATGAAGTCCTGGGTTCAATTCTCAGCACCTCCATTAAGAAAAATAAAACTTAAAAAACAATAATCTTTCATCAATCAATCAATCAATCAATCAGCACTCTTTTTGTTTTTCAAACAAACAAGAAGTCATCAAATAATTTGAAGAAAGGAAATGAACATTTTTGAGTGCCCAGGACTGTGACAATCACCTCCATATCCATGATCTTTTAGTACTCACAACAATCCTATAAGGGAAGTATTTTATCCCCATTTTGCAAGTGAGAGGCTGCGGGGCGCAGCGTGTGGACCGAGCCAGCAGGTGGCGCTCCACCAGGTGTGTCGGACTCAAGTCTGTGGTGTGTCCGAGACCCAAGCAGCCAGCACTAAGATGCTGCAGGGAGGCTCAAGGAAGGAGACACAGTCTAAACTCATTGTATCTGCAGAAAATGGTCACAATTCCAGTCTGTTTTCTTTCACTTCCATTAGCATCATCACTGGCAGGTCAAACAAGAGAAGCGAGACTCGGAATTAGCACAGGCTCTTTTTTGCTTAGAATCCTCTGTGACTCCCCTTTCTTTTCCTCTCCAGAGCCATTCAGCCTCCAAGTACTGTCAGTGCTGAAAAATCTGTCAAATCTACCACCTTTTTTCCTACCCCACTGCCAACCCCAATTTTATTTTATTTTATTTTGGGGTTGGGGTGGGGAAGTAATTAGGTTTATTTATTTACTTCCTTATTTTTTAATGGAGGTACTGAGGATTGAACCCAGGATCCCCTGCATGCTAGGAATGCACTCTACTACTGTGCTATACCTTCCCAACTGCTGACCTCAATTTTAGACCCTAGTTATGTTGCCTCGGTAAGGTCACAATCACATCCTAGTGGGGTTTTCTATCTCTTACATATTTTCAACTCATTTTCCATGTGGCCACCGGATTCATCATCCTGAAAATGCAGCTGCAGGCATCTTCCCCGCTGACTGACTTTTAGCGCCTCCCAACCACAGAATTCAGGAATCCGAGCTCCACAGCTGGGATCTAGACTCTTTCGTGTAATGGAGTCCCTTAGCAGTCCTGATTCTCACTTCAAACACTACTCAGCCTCTTGCCTTTGCCGGGACCGCTCTGTGCTTTCTCCCCACTGAGGTCCATCCAGACAGTGCTTTCCTTCCTGCCCTACTCCTCCACCTGCCAGAATTCTACTCTTTGAAACTCTGGCTCAAATGTTTCTCCTGTATCAGTCCTGTCCGACTTCCTCCCCTCCTCCCTGCATCTCCACAGCAAGCCTTGTCCTTCTCCAGCAGAACTGATCGTATATAGAAACAGCTTCAGCAGGAGACAAATAGAAGGTGAGTGTCTTCTCTGTACGCCTCTCAGAAGCTGGCACATCACAGGCTGCTAACCAACCCTGTTCAAGTGGAATCTAAGTGACAATGTGATTACCAAGAAGGAGCAATGGTGTGTAAGAGAGAAATGGAGCAAAGTGGGGAAAGGAGGTAACACAGAAGCAATACGATGCCCGCTTTTCTGGCAAATGCTACAAAAAGCTGAATTTGCAGCAAACTGGACATTGTTTGTATTAGAATATGTTGAGGTTAAGGCGGCAACTCAGGTGACAGTTACTGCACCTACTTTTTTTTCATTAACCCAGCCAGGCCAGGCAAACTCTAAGGGGCCTTCCTATGCTCAAGACTGAAAAACTACAAATGACATTCAAATGAACAAAATTCAAAATTCATTAAGCAGTGTAGTTTATAAACTACTCTGCCTTTAGGATTGATTCAATTCCCTCTGGCAACAGTAGATTTTCAGAAAAGCTTCACGTTCTGCCACAATGAAAAAGAAACCCACTCACCAATACAGTAGCCAGTTGTCATCTTGATTTCAAAGAGTGCAATGCTGGCTGTATTTCCCTGTCCAAGCACACCTTCTATTAAAATCTGCACAACACATGTGGAGAAGAGAGTCAGACTTCAAAACACCCCATGTCCTTGTTCAGTGTTTCAGTTACAGTCAGGAGCTCTTCAGCAAATCAAGGCAAAATGAGATTGTCTGTCTCAGCTAATTGCTATTAGATGGTGGACTTTATTAAAAGAAGGCATGTGTGTGTATGTGCATGCATGTATACAAAGGCATACACATCTTCTCAGAACTTTGAGGTGAGCAAGGTGTCCTCTTTCAATATATTTTCATTTTTTTATTATAGTTAATGTTTTGTTCAAAATTTATAGCAAACAAACCATTAGGAAGATAACGTAAGCACATGCTACACACAAATTAGGAGGATGAAACAAAATTGTAAGAAATGAAAATGTTCCCTAAAGCTTACTGGAAAATAAATTTCCATTGAAGAGGTTGGTTTGAGCCCCATTTAGGTTCTTACAGAAGTCCCACTTAAATAGACAGAAAACATGGTTACCAGTGGGGAGAGGGGAGAGTGGAGAGAGAAAATGGGAGTTCGGGATTTGCAGATACAAACTACTGTATATAAAATAGATAAATAACAAGGTTCTACTGTATAGCACAGGGAACTATATTCAATATCTTGTAATGGCCTATAATGAAAAGAATATGAAAAGGAATTTATATATTATTCTATGATGCATTTCCTGTAAAACATCACATCCTAACAACAGGAGATATCTAACTTCAATGGCAGAAGTTTTCATAAGATCTCAGCATAACATAAAGCCAAATAACAAGCCCTGCACCTGAATTCCACCTACTTTGAATTTCTTGGGACTGTTCTGCAAATCCAGGCTGGCTATGAGCCAGCTGTCTGAAGGTTCCTTGGCTGACCAAAGCAAGCGATCAAAGCTTTCATCTTCGTATCTCACATAGAGGTTCAGCCGGCTGGGAACTGATGGAGACCCCGAGGACGTGGTTATCTGGTAGACCAATCGGAGGCAGCTCCATTCCTCAGCCTGTAGGTCAGAACTTAGCAGCACAGCTTTCTCCCCTTGCTTGGCAAAGGAGGTGTCCACATAAATGTAATGGCCTGAAAAGAGAAAGGGACGCAGGTAAGAGATCAATCTTCTGTTCACAACACAGGAAAATATACAACTGCACTGCAGTAAATCTGAGGGCAGACACAGCCTGCAGATGCTTTTTCTTGGCCCACTGAATGTTGCCTGAACACAGGATGTCTGCTTCTGGTGAAAAATCAGCAGGTCCAGCAACACAGAGGCTACTTCCCCATGACATATGACAAAACAGTCCAGAACTGGGGAGTGTTGCCTCTTTGGAGAGTGGCATGTGGGCTCCATTTTGCCACAATCTGCACTCCTCCCTATTACCTCCTGGCATTGAAGCCAAGTGTCTGTTGCCTGTATTACCTTCTAACAGGCCCATTTAGCACATTGCACTCATCTTCCCAACCCCTATAGGCATATGAGTTTGAGAATCCGGCTAAGGGGCTTCAGACTCTGGAGGAGCAGCTTTCATCTGCTGGAGTCAGAACACCTTAGTGGGCTTCTTCCCCTTCCATAGCTACCCTTATACGTAGTGATTCCATCTGCATTCAACTTGCATCATTAGAGTAGATTAAATTGATTTGGTTCCCTCAGATCTTGGCTCTAAGGCAGAAAAAGTTCATTGTAAGCTAATTTTGAGTTAGGCATGAGACTCTTCTCCTCTAGACTCTTCCAAGACCAAATCTCATAATTCTGACAACTAAATGAGAAAGCACATGCAAACCATGGAGGACAGGGCTTGGAAATCAGTAGACACACTGGCACCAGCAGTCATCATTTCCTTCTCCTCCAGCCCCTTGTCCCCTACCTCACTCCCTCCTTCCTCCCCTTCCCTTCTGTCTTCTCCTTCCCTTTTCTTCCATCCTCCTCCCCTTTTCTTCCATACTCCTCCCTGACTCCTTTCCTTCCTCTTTCTTCACTCCTCTTCCCTTCTCCTGCCTCTCTCCCCTCATTCTCCTAATATCGACAAGGGGCGCTCTGCTGACTATATCAGGATGCAAAATGGCATTTCTATGACCAAAAAAATAAATAAATAAATAAATAAATAAATAAATAAATAAATAAATAAATAAATAAAAAAAATTGGTTCTAAGAACTCTCATGTGAGCCTTGCAAATCTGACTCTAGTCACTGGCCTCCTGTAACAGTGATCTGATCTGCCTGTGCGTCTTGGGGCCCCACCACCTTTCTGACCTGCACCCTCGTGCTTGCTCAGAGGTTCCCACGATCATGGCCAGCATCAAACTAGCAGTCTTCTATCATGTAACCACCCACCGACCCCTTGCATTTTGGACTAAATTCTTACTGAAAAGGCCCTAGAAGGCCTCTTTGATTTGCTTGATGTTTCTAGCCCCTCCCCCCATGCTTGTTGCACCAAAAACGGATCCTAGCCGGGATCCTGAAGCAAGTGTGGACAGGCCCACAGCAGCTCAGCTGATGACCATCCTCACAGTTAGGGCATTGTCTTCCAGAAGCCTCACTTGCCTGTGAAAGCTTTCAAGATCAAGATCTCTCTCCAGCTGGCAGTCTTCTTAACATAGCAACCACTCAGTCGGTGCAAACAGTAACTGCTTCTGGATGCCAACCCAGGCCCCCTCTATGGATAAATCTGGCCCTTGCAGAAATCACCACCAACACCATAACCTCCTACGTACAGTGAACACTCATGATGAACCAGGTGCTGTTCTAAGTGCTTCACATGCACTTACTAGCTGCAGGGCCTGTCGGGTTTTGAAACGCTAAGCTGGGGTTCTCAATGCCAGCCTTTTTTGGAAATATCACGTTGGTTCATTGTGACATGAGGGAATGTAAAAGTGCCATCCTCCTTTCCCCACTCTGCTATTCCCCCAAAAGAAGAGATTCTAAGCAGGCTGGTCGTGGGGTAGAGAGGGGATGGGAATTGGGGGAGATCCTGAGAGCACTTCAGTCCCTTTCTGAGGAAGGAGAGAGCTGATCCATGGAGAACGGAAGAGGAGAGAAACAAAGAAAGTCCCTGCTGTGTCCTATGAAGGCTCACATCGCCTGCCAACTTGGCTGGCAGGTGAGGCCCACTTCTCCCTGGGGCACCTGCCCAACTCCTCTCCCTCCTCCTTTCCCCATTCTAGATGGGAACAACTCACAACAGTGGCTCTCAGACTTGAGCCCAGAGTCACCTGGAGTGCTTGTTAAAACACAGATTGCTGGGCTCACTCCTAGAGTTTCTGATCCAGTATGTCTGGGGTGATGCTGCACTTCTAACCAGCTGCATTTCTGGAAAGTTCCAGGTGATGCTGACGCTGCTAGTCTGGGGACCACAACTGGAGGACCTCTAATTTACAATGTCTGACAGAGAAAGAGGACCGCTTCTCAGGACATTTATCATCTGTCAAAGAAAGGGCAGGCATGGAGGTAGCATATAAAGAAGCGGGGGGACAGTTTTACTTGGACGTAAAACTCAGACTCAAGTAAATGTGTGTTATAGTAGGCACAATGAGTCCATCTACTGGTGATTATCTTGATTTTTCAGCAAATGCCATAAAAAATCTTTCTTGACATAGTCTTTTACTATATCAGATTTTATTATAAGCATATGCTAATACTCTCATATTAAGAACCTTTGCGAACACACAGTATATAAAATGTATTATTTATAATACCTTGATATTATACAGTATGAAAGTCAGTGCTATTTACTGAGTGATTCTGACATCTCAGCCATAAATATGGGCTATTTCAAAACACTGGGATTTTGCATGTAAACTACAGACCTCAAAGTCACTTTGAGGTCATGCTGTGTGGACATACCTATTAGCTGCATTACAGTTCATCCAATGATTTATCCACCCAAGTGGTTTTGCATCCACTCAGCAGAACAATGCATTCTCCTAGATCAAATAACAGCACATGTGCTACCCACCTCTCCTACCACTGCCAAGCTCAAAACAGATTTGGTTAATTAATCACTACATTTTTTTCTGCCCAGCCTGGATATAGCCTCAGAATCCTTCTATATATAGTGCTCCATGTAAGCACTAGCAATCAATCTGAGTTGACAACTGAGTTGGAACTATTTGAACTATTTGTTATCCTTGCTTGTGGTCATGTTAGAGTCAAGCCAAACTAGAAGGAATGTGGTACATTTTGAAGAAGTTTTAGAAAATGAAGAAAGAATGAGGAAGATACTGATATCAGGGATGGTGCCTCTCCCTGGACTGTCACTAATAAAAATTGCTAACCTAGAACAAATTGATAACATTTTTGGTGAGTTGTTTCTTCTGACATTACTAAAAATACACATTTCGCCACTTAGAGAGTTAATGAAGTTTCCTTTGTGTATGAAAATATTTCATTTATTCCAGCCTAATGACACTGACATCTGGCATTTAATCTTGGACATAATTTACATACAATAAAACTCACCCCTTTAATGCAGTTCAGTGGCTTTTAATATACTCACAAAGTTGTGCAACCATTGTCACTATCTATTTCCAGAATCTTTTCATCACCCCAAAAGGAAATCCCATAAGGTCATTTCTCATTTTTCTCTTCCCCTACCTCTGGAAACCACGAATCTACTTTCTGTCTATGTGGACTTACCTACTCTAGAAATTTCATATGAAGGGAATTTTATAATATGTGGCCTTTTGTGACTGACTTCCTTCAATGAGCACAGTGTCTTCAAGGTTCATCATGTTGTAGCATGTATCAGAATTTCATTCTTTTTTGAGGCTGAATAATATTCTATCCTATGGATATACCACTATTATTTATCCACTCATCAGCTGGTGAACACTGGACTGTTTCCACTTTTTTGGCTAATATGACTAATGCTACTATAAACATTTGTGTACAACTTTTTATGCAGACATAAGTTTCAATTCTCATAGGTATATGCCTAGGAGTGGAATTAGGTCATATGGTAACTCTGTGTTTGACATTTTTGACGAGCTGCTGAACTGTTTTCTAAATTGGCAACAATATTTACATGTCCACTTGCAATGTAGGAGAGTTTAATTTCTCCACAAGTTCACCAACACTTGCTATTGCCCATCTTTTTTTTTTCATATACAGCCATCTTAGTAGTAGATGTTAAGTGGTATGTAATTGTGCTTTTGATTTGCATTTCTCTAATGACAAATGATGAAGAGCATTTTTTATGTGCCTATAGGTCATTTATACATCTTCCTTGGAGAAATGTCTATTTAAGTCCTTGGCCCATTTAAAAATTTTGGGTTATTTATCCTTTTATTGTTAAGTTATAAGAGATTCTATATAATCTGGATACTAGATGTTTTGGGATATATGATTTGCAAATTTTTTTTTTACTATTCTGTAGGTTGTCTTTCCACTTTCTTATGGTATTCTTTGAAGCACACAAGTTTTTCATTTTGATGAAGTCAAATTTTATATTTTTCTTTGGTTGTGTGTACTTTTAGTATCATATTTAAGAAGTCATTGTCTAATTTAAGGTCATGACAGTTTACACCTATGTTTTCTTCTAAGAGTTTTCTAGTTTTAGCTCTTACATTTAGATCTTTGATCTATTGTGAGTTAATTTTTGCTCATAAAATTGTCTTGGCACTTTTGTTGAAAATCAATTGAGCATAGACATAAGGGTTTATTTCTGAACTCTCAATTCTATTCCATAGATCTATGTTTCTCTTTATGCCACTACCACACAGACTTGCTCACTATACATTCATAGTGGTTTTGAAATTGAGAAGTGACAGCCTTCTGACTTTGCTCTTCTTTTTCAGGACTGGTTTGACTATTCTGAGTCTCTTGCATTTCCATATAAATTTAAAGATAAGGGTAGAAATAGGGTAAGTTAAAATACCACAGAGTTCACTGTTCTGATACTCAGTCAATCTTTTCCTGAATAAATGCTCCTGAATGTTGCAAGTCTTTGGTTAATTTCAAGTTCTTAAAGAGCTGATTTTGACAATTGTTGCCAGTGTTTTTATTGCTTTTATGAGGAGAGGGTTTTCTGAAGTCCTTACTCCACCATTCCTGCTGATGTCACCCCCTTTTTCAACTTTTTAAATAAATAAGAATAGAAAACAATGCTTCAGAGATGTTGAAGTAAACACATACAAGTAAGTAAAAGGCAAAGGATGGCAGAAATCACGTGCGGATTGGGTTGTGTCACTATGACACATTGGGCCAAGGATCTGGGGGAAAGTTACTAGCCACAGTATTGAAAACATGATGACGGGAAGGAAGGATCCTTTTCAAACACTGCTGCTTAGATAATTTGAACTAATTTATGAGACAGTTATTGGGAATGATAAGATCTTTATAAGGGGTCAGAAAAGGGCCATAAACTTCCAAATAGATTTTTTTTTAAAGTAAGTCAGCGATCAAAACCAGTAATCAAATCATTCTGCCACAATGATCAGGTTCCACATGCCTCAGGGTCTGAATGTGTCTTCCAGTCACAGGCAGGCATCAGAAAACAATAAGGGAAAAGGCTTTTCTGTTTCAGTGAAGGCAGACATAAGGAACTGAGCTGTGGGGTCACACCCAAATGCTAGACATATCTGCACAGCTAGAGCCCAATGTATTAATGACTTCCAGTACCAAGACACAGTGTGATGGTTCTAAATCCCAGGCCATCACTATGGTGATATGGCCAGGGAGTAAATCATAGGGGACTTCTTGGTATCCCTGAAATCTTTTTTGCTAATGAATGTACTGTTATTCAGGTGTGGTGATCATGCCAAAGTGACTGAATGGTGCAGAGCACCCCACCAAGGATTTGTAAAGTATAACCTTGGCTTAAAATTTCACCATGCATGTGCTAACTGCATCATTAGTTTCTTTATCAGCAAAATAGTAATAATAAACAGTGGAGTCCTATTACACATACGTTCAATATTTGGGAAGTCACCTCAACATACTCCGAAAAAAACCCCAAAAAACCAAGTGAAAACAATCCAACCACTGCAATACACACATATTTGTATGAAATAAGTTTTTCATATGAATAGCTACTAAATGAAATATTTTACGTATTTCCAACACAAAAAGGAAGATTGGCTGTATTGCACATAGACATGGTATAATATAGAGAAAACCGTGTATGCTATACTCTGTGCAATTTAAGGAACTTTCAAGGACAATTTTGATGGTATCCAATTTTTACTTTTCATGCTGACTTTAGAACGTAAAGCTCAAGTGAGAAATGACTTCATATCTACAGGGTTGTTGTCAGAACCCGATGAAAATAATGTATATAAAAATCCTGTGTAAAGTGTAATGTTACTTGTCAATTATTTCTCTTCTCATCATTGGGGGAGGAGTCCTTTAGTTGTTCCAGAGATAGTGAGAAATTTATATTGCCTTCTTACTTTTTTTCCATTCTGGTTCAGAGATGATATTTGTTCAGGTAACAGACCAGCAGCACATCTGCAATGCTGATATAGGAACAGTCTTCATTCCTTTCAACTTAATTGACTCTTTGATATTGAAATCTATGCCTTTGTCCTCTTGAGCACTGGGGCTGTCCTGACTACCCATCCTCGGCAGTTCCCCTCCTCACACACTCTTACCCAGGACTAACCATCATCTAAAGTAGAATTCAGTATATTTACCCCTGATCTGATTCTGGCTGAAACCTTGAGACCCAGGTCTGATAACAATGCCTACGTCTCTATTTGTTTAGCTCTTGGTATCTCGCGTGTCTAAGAAAAGGACACTGCCTTCTTTTTGGCAGCTTCCTTCCCAGGGCTGAAGTCCAGTCCCTGAACTCAGGCGAGGATCTTCTTACCAGATTTCCTGAATGCCTTACTGCCTGCCTGTCTGGGTTGGGTCCTGTCTGTGGAAGCATATGGTGGAGTGGTTAAAATCGTGTGGTTATCACTCCAGCCAGATGTTGACTCAAGTCCCAATCACACTACTTACATATCACTTTCAACTTACACTATCTGAGACCCACTTTTTTCACTGGTAAAATGAAGTTTCTAAAATGCTTACTTGGTAGAGTTTTAAAGAAGATTAAATAAGATAATGTAAGTAAAGCTCTTAGCACAGTGCTAAAGGGCATGTGGTAAGCACTTAATAAATGTTAGTTTTTATTTTTCCAAATATCTGATCAGCATGATTTTCCTGATGGCTAACCCATCTCATCAACTCATGTTGGAACTCCCTGATATTAACTGCTACTTGTTCTGCTTGCTCCCATTGTCCTGCCCTTCTGACTCCAACTTCTGCCCACTGTACAGAAGAGCCACATGCAGTCTATCCATTCTCCCGGGTGCCTGCTCTACTACTGTGGACACAGCTTTTTCTAGGTCCCAGCCCCTCCCAGTCTGTTCCATCCCACTGCCCAGCTGCATTTTCTGTTGTGACAATCATCTTTAGGATCCACCAGCTGATCAAAGCAGGCTGGATAATAATATATGCAAAGCATCTGGTAAAGGCTCATAAAGTATTTTGCAAAGAACAGATTCCTATCATGGAGAGAGGAGGCCACCATACAACAGTGTCCTCAATTATACATAAGCCATAGGCTCACATTTGGAAGGAGTCTTGCTTTCTTTGCACATCAAAGACTACTCAAAAATTAAAAAGTTGTATGTAATACAAACTATATGCAAAATTGATGAACAACAAAGTCCTGCGTATAGCACAGGGAACTATATTCAATAGCATGTAATAACCTATAATGAAAAAGAATATGAAAAAGAATACATATGTATGTATAACTGAATCATTATGCTGTACACCGGAAACTAACACAACATTGTAAATCAGCTATACTTCAATTAAAAAAAAAGTCGAATGCATAGAAAATGCAGTGGGTGTAAGGGTTCTCAAAAACAGCTGGTTGTGTTATTGGAAAATAAATAGGATAGCATTCCTCAAATGTGAAAAACTGTATTATATACTGGTTACCTCTGGCAAAAGAATGTTCTGTTCTGAAAATATCTAAGAAAAATCACAAATTTCTATGACTCACATAAAGTGTTCTCACCTCTGTTGGAAGTTTCCAACTTTACTATTATCCTCTGTATTTATTTAGTGAGTCACTATAGGAATAATTTTAATCATTTGAAAATGAAGACAGCTTTCAAGAATTCGTCTCAAATCATCTTGTTAAGAAACAAAGATTCAAAGGGAACTAACATTCCTTGTGCTGCAGGCACTAGATGCTTGACACGTGTTCTCTCTTAATCCTGAGGAGTGATCCTGTCAGGTGGGAATTACTACTGTACAAGGGAGGAAACAGAGATTCACAAAGGTTAATGCAGCAGCCCAGCTAGTAAATGAAGGTTCGACTCCGAGTCCACACATTTCCCTCTGCTCCGTGCTGCTTACAAATATTTCCCTGTGTATTTTGTTACTAACTTATCCTTTCACAGTTGTATTAATCTTCCTATTGCAGGAAAGGAAGTTTTCTTTCTTTTTCTTACACTGGGATCCTGAAGGGATGGATGTTTTTATATGGAAGCTCATATAGGCTTATCTACACATACTATTCCTGTTGATAACACAATGACCAGATTAACTTTTCCATTGCATTGTCTCAAATCGAAAAGAGTTTTAAATACATAGTTTTCTAAAATTAGGGTATGCCTTATAACTTATCTGTAGTAGGGCACCTTTCCCCCACCAAAAGGATATTAAGAAATCAATGGTTAGAATCAATGCATACAGAATAATGATATTTGCACTGGCACTTTGGTTAGTGACAATGGACAGAGAGATCCCACAGTCTTGGGCTCAGAGGACTCCAGCCAATACCCCCTGTAAATGCTGCTGGGGAGTAGGGAGTCAGGGGAAAATGGAAATAAAGGGTTTTCAAGCCACGCAGCACGAAGGCAACATTGATGGACCAGAGACCTGTAAATACAAGGCACAGCACAGAATTTCAACCCAGTGTCTTAATAAGTATCTGCACTGAGCAGAAGGCACTCTGTGCGCTTCTTATGGGAAATCCATTTCCATGCTGGATTCAGACCTCTCGGTACCAGACAACAGGGTGCTCCTTTCTGTCCAACATAAAACAAGCCTGCCAGGCTCCCAATCTCCCTGCTAGGTTAGAAAGGTTCTCTCTGCAGAGCTTTTGCAAGGCACATCTGTTTTCAGTAAATGTTTTTGTTGGGAATAGCTTCTCTTTTTCCTTCTTTTTGCCATATGAGGTTCTTAATAATGACACAGTTTCAAGAAACTACTCATTCCCGTTCAATAAAACGGCACGAACCCCCTGGCTTTTGGTTAGCTTCCGTGGATAAGGAGATGAATGAGATTTAAGAGGTATGAGCTTAAATCTAAATCCTTCCAGAAATCAATATACTGAGGGTGGTTGATTTGTAGCACAACTTTATAGGCAGACCACTTCTGAAATGCAATGGGTAGAATGATCTATAATGGCAGAAGTGAGTAGCATTTGCAGTTCTGTTTTGGTCCAAGAGGGTAAGAAAGCCCTCCCAGAATGAAACCTCCTCTAGTGCAGCAAAGAGGCTCTCGTGTTAGGAACATTTCAAATATGGCTCTGCTTCAGGAAAAGAGGAAAGCCTTCATTTAAAAAGCAGCATAAAATTGCCACGTACAGACTTCAGTGCCATCCCAGTGTACAGGGCTGGGGCAGGGCGAATGCTTTCTCTGGATGTGGAAACTGACTTTTCAGCTTTCCTAGTATGCATTTATGCATAAGAATCTGCTCCTCTCACCGATGGAGCCAGAGCACAGCTTTTGCCGGCAGAACTTCTGTAGAAACTTAACCCGTGGGGCTGGAAAGGACGCTGATGTGCGATTGTGCTGGGGCAGGCTTCTTCTCTGATACCACTTAGGATAGAAAGTGAAGAAAACTGTGAGGCCCAAGGCGGACTCGCTGAACAAAACACCACCACTGATTAGCAGTGTCTGTGCTGGTCCTGGGAGAAGGCCGGGGGTGCAGACGGGATCCAACTTCTTCCTCTCATTGACTCAGCAACTTCTCCCACATCTGGGTGTTTGGCTTTTGGACACTGAGGGGAATTTCCACAGGAAACTTGTAGCACATTTTACCTTAGAAGTGGCCCTTGTTGATAAAATCGCACGGGGGTAGCATTAACTTCTCTGACCCCCTCTTGGTCTTAAAATGCTTTCGTCCTCTGAATTCCTTAATACCCTCTGTAGAAGTTTTGCCCCTGACTTCTACTTCTGGGTCTCCTCTGTGGGATTTTCTACCTTAGTTTGTCTCTTCAGAGTTGGTACTTCTCTGGGTCTGGGTCTGGGTCTGGTTTCTCTACTCTGATGAGTCTTCCTCACTGTGGCAGGAACTGCTAACTGCCCACCCGATATCCATTCTCTCCTGCTTCCTCTCTAAAGAGCCTTAATTTGATGGGGCTGCTAAGGTACCCCCCTGAGAGACTGTTGTTGCCATGCCCCCTCTGCATGTAGATAGAGGTGGCCAATGACTGAGATCTAGATACAGATGTAAAAGAAAGTTATTGGATGGGGCTTTCCAAAAAAGCTCCTTAAAGACGGCCTCTGTCCGCTGGCATGTCTCTCCTGTCCTTCTCCCTTCTTTTTCTGTATGCAGTGTGGATGCAATGGGCTGGAGTTGCAGTGGCCATCGCAAAACCAGGAGGTGCTGAGGTGACCAATTCATCCCAGTTAGCCCGGGAATTCCTGCCTTTAAACTGGAAAGTCTCATGTCCTGGGAACCCTTTCAGTCCTGGGCAAACTGACACATTTGTCACCCTGGCAGGCGACCCTGAGGATGGAAGCCATCATTGCAGGCAGGGCAGAAACCAAGAAGGAGCTGGATTCCTGTTGATATTGTGAAGTCTTCTAACCAGTCTTCCTACCTCTGCACTGTTCATTATGAAAGAGGAAAACAAATCCCAGTTTAAACTACTGTTATTTAGTTTTTTTTTCCTGCCACAGGCTTCCAAACTACCTGATTCACCACCCCTATGTTTTCTGGCGTCATTTTTACACAGGTGATTCCCAAGTCTACATCACTGGCTGGATCCCTTATTAACTTTTAGATCTATACTTCTAATTTCCTGCTGGACGCCTCCATTTGTACATGCCATAGACATGAATTCATTCTCTTTCCTCCAAATTCTGCTTTTCCTCTGTGTTTCAAACCTGAGAGAATGGAGCCCTGACTATCCAATGACATCGAGAAATCTCAGCATTTTCATGGATTCCTCCATCTCCTTTCTTCTCTAAAATTCTATCGATTTTGATGACTTAGTTTCTTAGATTTCTCTCAGAGTCATCCATTCCAACAAGTTCCCCCCAGGGCCCCAGTTTAGAAACCACCTTTTGTCTAGATGATTGGAAGACTCCCAATAGGTCTGCCTGCTTCAGTCTTGCCCCACTTGAATCTGGTCTCCACACTGCATCCAGAGTGTTACTTCAACTGTGCCAAACCGATCGTATTACTTTCTGGCCTAAAGCATTTGAGAGGTTCCCCACTGTTTTTGATTTTTTCAGGCCCTTGTTTTCTGGCCTTCATATTTAACCCCTGCACTCTTTTTACAGTCTACATGGCAGCCACAGAATTCCTTATAGTTCCTCTGAGCCAAAGCACCACTTCTAGGCCTTCTCACATGCGGCATCCTTTTCCCTGGGATCCTCTTTCACCTGTCTTCCTTCATACTTTCCACCCCATTACCTCCTGCCTCCTTTCCTAGCTCACTCCTACACTTCATTAAGGTCTTAGCTTAACACAGCCACAAAGTACAGTTGTGCACTGTACATGGTGGTCTTGTTTAGATACTGTCTTTTCAAGGTAGCCTTTGCTAACCTCCACCTCCAAACTTGGTTCAATATCTCTTCTAAGTCTCTTTTAGTATCAGCATTATAACTTTGATCCTTAATTTTCTGATCACTTATCTGTATTCCTCACTAGGCTTTAAACATAAAAGGGCATATACCACATCTACTTGCCTCCTAGTAGTTTCTTTTTATATTTTAAAATAAATGAGTAAACTCCTTTCTAATGATAGATTTAGTTATGTTTACATAAAAAGGACACGTTAAAATTCTTTTCTATTATGGAGATTTCTTAATAGGTTTGAATTTCATAACAGTTACTCAATTTATGGTTATTCTAGAAAGTGTGATATTTAATGAGAGCTGTAATTTCACTGGCAACTCATACCACACTTAATATTTTCACATATGCTCCCACTGTTAATATTCTCTGAAACACAAATTCTCATTGTGTCAAGATACATAAAGGAATGTTAAAAAGCACAATTCTTTGCCTTTCTGCAATGCGGAGTTTGTGAGAAGCATTTAGAAAATGTTTCAGTGTGTGACATTTCTAGACTAAAGACAGCTATAGATTTATCAGCTTCAAATTTCAAGGAGTTCCAAAGTGCAGGGATCAGCGATACATCAAGAAGTGATGAGGTTAGCATTGCTTAGATGCCTTGAATGCCATTTGGGTTCCCCCTGACAACGGGGAAATTATTCTTACACCCTGGCCAACACTGCCACGGTGATCTTAAGAGATTACAAAGCATTAAGCCTGGCAAAAGTAAAACAAATGCCAGGAGGCAATCTCCAGTGTAAACAGTGTGCCAACATTTGAAACCACGATCACAGATGTTTGCTTCACTCCTTTTCATTGGGCCTGGGAAGGATGTAGCTTTAAACCCCTCTGGCCCCAGTGGCAGTTTTAGAAGAGAAGTTTACCTTAGCAACTACCAACAGAAAGCCAAGTGATGAGCCCGCAGCGAAAGGTCATGGGGTATTTGGAAAGGGAGCTACACTTTACATAGTATTTAACAAAGAAGTATGAACACACAAGAAAAGGCTGCATTACCAGATAGTGTTTGTTCTACCAAAGACCAGTTCTCAGAACACATTTTCCACTACATGGCTAATAACACTGTTTAGAGCACAGCTGAATATTTTTGCTTGTGCATTATGCAAGATAATCTTGTCAAACAGGAGGAGTTATATACATTTTAGCTTCATTCAAACCAGAATGAAATAGGAGTGCCTATGAAAATTTCACCATGGTACAGGTAAATAAATAAATCTGAATTTAAGCTAATATGTAAATAAACAAAGTAAGTATTTATATACATGTACATATATGTGTATAGATACCATATATGTTACTTTTATTTGCACTTTATCCTTTCAAATTCTGCATTTTATGCCTATTCAAAAGCATAAAATCAAGTAAGAACAAGAATATTCAACTTAAAAAGAAAATACAGCTATAGAAATAAACTCATTCTGTTGCCTTACAGAGAAGATATAACTTCCAGTGGTATGAGCATAATAATAGAAAGAAGAGTCTAGATGAAAGCAAACCCCATGATGTCTGTAAAAGGAATGATCCGATCTAGATGTGTGGCTTCTTTTTTTTTCTCAAACATAATTGGACAGAGAAGTCCACCTATTAATAGAACAAAGAAAAGTGGTGGTGACTGCCAGGTGAGTTAAATAGTTTTATATGGTCATTTGTTGTCCAGGGCAATTTTGCCCACCAAGTCTGTTTCTTCCCAATCAACCTCCTTTACAGGGACCCTGAAACTTGTACTGAGGACCAGGTGTAGACACTCTGACTTAGACAGTCTTAGGTCTCTCCAGTATCGCAGTCTAACATACTACAGACCAGTCACTCCTTGTCCTGCCCACTCCAAGCTGGACTCTGCTCCAACCATGTCTGTTTCATCCAGTTAGCTGGGTATTGGGTTGAGTACATGCATTCACTCTCTACAGGCCCATGTAAGTAACCATGTTCACATTGCGAAGTCCTCCTTTGCCAAACAGTCTCTGTTGAGTTTGAGAGCCAACATGCTCAACATTCCTTCTGAGCCGAGTCCTCAACCCTGAGTGTGCCTTGGACTCACCAAGAGAGGCCTCGGTCTGCAGTGTAGCCTAGACATCAGCCCACATCCCTGGAAACCCCTCCATCCTGGGCAAATTGGCATGGCTGGTCACCTTACTAACAATAGAATTTTCAGAATCCCTCCAGGTGATCTAAAGTCAAACCAGGATTAAGAAGCACTCTTTTGACCTATCAGTCCCCTCCTTTGGTCCTACCACTGCTGAATCTCAGCCAGACCACGCATTTAATGAAGGCAGGATCTGTGTCTACCTTACTCTTCCCTTTTTCTCTGGCATATACTGGGTGCTCAGTAAATACACGCTAACTGAATTAAGCAGTACACTCTGCCAGTCATTAACTTAGGGTAAAATGGTTTAAAATAAAGGCAACAAATTTAAGTCCAAAAACAGTAATGAAGAACCTGTTAATATATTTTAGAAATCCTCCTTAAATATGAAAATAAACATATGACTATGTGCCTACGGCTTCTGAGAAATCACAGCAAAGCTGGTAGGAAACAAGCCAGTGGGTTTTATAAGATGTTTGCCATGGAGACCAGGGTTTTGATAACAATAACACCAAGAGCAGCTGTGCTCATTCTTTACAATTTTAGAACACTTAGCCATTCACTAAGCATTGGGACATATCCTCTTAGCAACCCCGTGATAAAGCTGGAAAGTTATTATCTTTCGTTTCACAGATCAGGAAAGCCAGGCTAAGAGAATACACACAGCTGGGTCCCAGAACCCATGTGGATCGCCAGGTTAAGCAATGAAAAATACTCAAGTATATCCCAGATATCGCATGAGACATACTTACGCTAAAAAAAATTAACTTGTTGTTTATCTGAAATCCAAACTGAACAACTGGGCTTCCTGCATTGACCCGGCAATCCCAGGATCCAGGCCAATTCTTTTTCTGTGAAAAGAGAGTATTAGATTTGAGGGTCACTGTGGACCTTCCTAGATTAAAAGGCTGAGACTGTGGCTCCTTCCTCCTCCCCTTCTGACCCCTCTGGTATTAGGTCTTCCTAAAGGTTCTACGCATGCTGGCCTGTGATGGGTGCCCTGCTCCTGCACAGCAGGGAGCCAAGCCTGGCAGGGAGCGGGTGGCAAAGAAAGACACACGAGCAATGACTTTCAGGACTCCAGGGCCACACCCTCCACGTGGACTCAGTGCTTTTTTATTTCATTATTATTATTTTTTGACTAGGTGATACCAAATGGTGCATAACTTAAAGATATAGGACAGTAAATGTAAGCTTTAAGCCCCCCTCTTACCCTTAGTTTCTGGGACATCTCTCTAGAGATACTTTATTCATATACTAACACATACAAACATATATTTATACATAATTTTTAGTTTTTATACAAATGGTTAACAGGAAAAAAATACTACTTTATATCATGCTTTTTTATTTAATATATCTTGGAGATTGTTACATGATCTATCTACCTACCTACCTACCTACCCACCTATTTAAAGCTGCCTCACATTTTTAACCTGTTCCATAGCTTTCCAGTGCATAGACCTGCCATCATTTCTTTACTGGTGTCCTAATGATGTACATTCACATACCTCTGATCTTTAGTTATTAAAGCAACGTGGCAATAAATCTCCCTGTACCTATGACTAAGTACACACTTCTTTCTGAAGTTGTACCAGTTTATGCTTCCAGCAGCAATATATAAGAGTATTTTCCCCATCTTTGTCAATCCTGTGAATGTTACTGAACTTTGTGGTATCTGCCCATCTGATAGATAAAAAATAGTATGTCACTGTAGTTGTGATTTGAATTTCTCTCATTATGAGTGAAGCTGGACATCTTTTTACATGTCTTAAAGCCATTGATACTTCCTTTCTGTGTTGTCTTTGGCCCATTTCCAATTTCTAAATTTAGTTGTTAGTTTTTCATTATTAATTTACAGAAATTCATTATATATTAAGGAGATTAACCTGAAATCTGTCACATGTGTTAGAATGTTCTCCAGTTTATCACTTATCCTTTGCTTTATGACTTTTTTTAACACAGACCTTAATGAGTTTTCAAAAACATCTTACATTTATGGGAACATAAGAAGTATCAAGGTTAGAAAAAGATCATCTTCAACAGCACACGTGATTAGCACCATAACTGTAATAGCTGCCATTTTCAGGAGAGTTAATTATGGGTCAAGCCCTGCGCTGATCACTTAAATGTTTATCTCTTTTAAGTCATAATGGCAGACCTATGAGAAAGGCACAACTGAGTCATTGTACCAATGGTTCCTAAGATTCATTTTGGACCTAAAGGTAGACCAAAAGAAAATGACAAAACCATGGGGAGTTTGTCTTCGGTGTCTTCCCAAGTTTCATCCTTCACCATAGCCCTTCTACATTCTTCTCTCTTCCCCCACCATCCCCACTCCTGTCCCCACACATCCTGTGTACACTCTGAGCAAGAGCCTATGTATAATTCCCTGGATTTCCCACTCTGCAAGGTTGTCAATATTATGTACTGTTTAGAGACTTTTCTGGGAGTTCTCTGACCTTGTTCCATCTTCTCCCAACCAAATCTCAAACTGGTCATCTCAAGCTTGCAGAGCAGGAAGGTAATTTTTTTGAGATGCAAAAATTTGAATTTATATAATGTTAGAGCTGTAATGATAAACTGATAGGACACAGGGCAGGGAGTATTTGCAGAGTCAGACAAAGCAGCAGGCTGCATATTCTATCTGCTTATGTGTCCAGGCTGTGAAGAGCATCAGAAAGCTCCTCTGGAATTTGAAGCACTGTGAATTTTAGAGAAAAATCTGCCAGGATTTGAAGTCAAAAGGTATGAGGTCCTGTCCTGGTTTTACTTTTCTGTTAGCCATGAGTACCAGGGAGATAGTGTGGCTGGTGGAAAGAACATGGTTTTAGAATCAAGTAGTCCTCACTTTAAATAACAACTCAGCCAATTTCTGCCTGACTTCAGTAAAGTTAATTAATCTCTTCCAAGCTTCAGTTCCTTGGGTGTAAATGGTAATAAAAACATGCACCTCAATGGATGTTTGTAAAAATTTAATAATCTTACGCACCTAGCACAGCAACTGGTGTATGGAGGTTCTCCATAAAGCATAGTCTCAGATTTCACATCCATCAAATCATCATTATACTACTCTATCAAAAAATATTTTTTTATTTTGAGGTCATGCATATCAGAGTTTTCTCAAATTGTATAATTCACGTACCACATTTGGGGTTTTGTCATATCTATGTACCAATGGTACTAATACTATATTATGTTTTTCTTTAACTGTACTCATCTTTGAAAAATATAATATGTATTTTATCTGGTTCCTTAGCAATACTATCCATGAAATTTGGGAGTTGCTGATTAATCTATTGTATACACATAAGTTATATGTCAATTATATATATATATTTTAACATTTTTTATTGAGTTATAGTCATTTTACAATATTGTGTCAAATTCCAGTGTAGAGCACAATTTTTCAATTATACGTGAACATACATATACTCATTGTCACACTTTTTTTTCGCTGTGAGCTACCACAAGATCTTATATGGCAATTGTATCTTAATAAAACTGGGAAAAATAAATATATAATTATCAAAAATAAGAAAAGTTGGCCATGTGCTACCTAAAACAATCTTATGAACCACCATAGTATACATACTACACTTTGGAAAACATTAATTTATTAGTGAAAGTTAGTTGTTTTTATATTTTCAAGCTTTCCTTTCAAGACTTAGAAACTAAGGTGCAGAGAGCGTGAGAAATTCAATCAACCAGATAATCTATTGCAGAACTGAGACAAGAACCCAAGTGTCTGCATTTCCAGGTCCACATTTCCATAAGCCAGTCTCCTAAAATACCTCTAGCTGAAGCCTAAATTAGAATCCTTCTGCAAAACTATAGGATTAACACTGTAATATCTTAAAGCAATCTTGTTCTTTCACCTCTGTTGTTACTATTTTGTCACCTAGGAAACCTAAAAGGCATTCTTTCCCCTCCCAGAGAGTGTATACTTAACCTAGCTATGAGCCTGACTCAGTTCATGGCCTTGCTTGGTGCATAAAAGCATTCCACCGCAGGGCTGGGGTGGGTGAAACAGAGGAGAGCAGAGCAATCTGGAGTTGTCAATACTATGTACTGTTTAGAGTCTTTTCTGGAACTTTTCTGATCTCGTTCCATTCTCTCCCAACCAAACACTCTCAAATGTACCAAGCCCGCTAATGGGTTATCTGGAAATTTATATCAATTGCCTCTAAAAATATAGGATATATTTAAATTCTGTGCTTTTAAAAAAAATCAAGAAATTCCTATACATTTCCCAAATGCATAATAATAAAGTGAAATATCCATATTAGAGGGGGAGTCTGGGGTCCTCCAAAAGTAGCAACAGTAGCGGCTCTGTGGTAAGCCCTCTTACCTCTGTTTCTAAGTATCAGTCTCAAAACCCAACTAAGAGTTGAGGATGTTGCAATAGACCTATGCTGTTTTTACCTTCCTAGCAGCCATCCCTCATAGTTCTGATTAACAGCAGCCTGTTTTTTTTCTCTGTGAGGAAACTGCCCTTCCTTATTTTCAGTCCAGATGGTTTGACTGGGATTGAACCCAATATTCTCCCAACCCCTTCCAGGGGTGGCCACATGATCTAGGCTTGATCAATCAGATCATTCAAACTCTTTGGCCACAGAGGTTGGTTCAGAAATGAGCATATAGACAAACTCAAGTAAATGAGGCTCAACTGTGAGAATGTTACGAGGAGAAACTTTCTTTCCATAGAAGCTATCAACTATAAGCACGTTGGATGCCTCCACCTGCTGGGGTCCATGAGGAAGCCCCCTTGGAAATGAAGCCAGCACAACAGAACCAAGAGATAGGAAGAGAAGGAGTTAGAACTGGGTAGCAATTTTTAAAGCTCTTAGTTATACATAAAGTCAGATATCCCTGAACTTCTAATTTGTATCAGGTGATAAAGATCTTTAACTTAAGCCAGTTTAGAGTATTTTTTAGTTGAGGACAAAAAAAAAAAAGCTCTGCCAATACAGAAATCAGAGTGAGGGCATGATGTGCTTGTTTTAACCATGAGGAATCAGGGAAAGGCAAAGAGAGGAGGCACAGGTTGTAAACTGGATGGTAGAAGATGGTGAGGAGATGAGTTTTTGTCTCACCTTTGTCCCTACTTAACTATGTGGCCCTGTACAGTGAGTTAATCTCTCCAAGTCTGAGTTTCCCCACCTATAAAGTAAAGGAATTGAACAATCAGCAGTTCTCAAATGAAGCTTTGTGGAGCCCTGCAGTGTCTCAGGTGATGGGAGGGGAATGGTGACCCAGGTTCCCAGACTTGCATTCCATGGAACTCAGTCTCCTTTTATCTATATCATTTGCCAGACTCTCTTATAAGGTTTTATTGGAAGAATGGGTTCTACTTCTACAATGGATTAATTGACCATTCCAGTTCTGTATGTATTGAAGTCTAAACTGAGTCAAGGCTAATCTTGGGCCAGTAGGAATGTGGTACCTCTAAGCTAATAGCTGGTCAGAAGCCAAGGTCAAGAGCTCATTCTCGAGGATTTATTAGCTTCATGCAGACATAAAAAGTTACTAATGGCAATGATCTGCATCCCTAATCTTGAGAACTGTCTTAGAGATGTGGGTCATTGGTCACAAAGGGACTGGGAAAAGGAATGGGCAGGGTTCCATACAGTCATTAGGTTTGCCTTAAATGCCAGTACAAACACCACTGGTAATACTCAAGGCAGACAAGCTCTTCATAGCTAGAGAACAGAGGGTGGTGTGCTTGGAGGTTTTGTTTTTGTTTTTCTCAAGACAGTGTGATCATTGTAGAAGAAGTTGAAAAAACAGAGCACTTGTTACACAATCAATTACACAACACCTGATGTGTATCCACAGTGCTCTAATACCTGCTTTTCCTTATAGAGACAACATATACATATAAAGGAAGTCAAGTGAGATAATAATTTTTATCAAAGCATATAAAAGCATTTTATGGGAACATAAATTATGATTATTACATTAAAAATACATTAACTTCCAGGCAAATTTGACACTGTGGTAAATTTGGAGTGTTCCAAATCTTTAAAAAAATGTATCTTAAAAAATACATTTTAGCACCAACTGTCAGAATGGGTCATCCACTACCATAGTCAAAACAAATTTCTTTGTTTTATTTCATGTAAAAATTGCAAATGTGACTACAGCCTGTATAACAAATATATGTTCCAAGAATAACATTGATCTTGCCCACAGTAGATGAATATTGAATTTACTTTAGCAAACATACTGAAAGATACTAAATTAAAAATAAAAATTATTTCCTAATGTGTCCTTCTAGTCTGAATACCTAGAAAAAGTTCTCTAATGAGAAAACTTCTAACAGTATATAACTTATGCAATTTATATTAATACAAAAATAAAACCATATATCTTGAGGTTTAACTTCTCTTGTTGATTAACTTCTGATTTATATCACTTTGCTTACATGTGCTAGAGACACACAAAGCCCAGATGGGAAACAGGGTGAGCTAGGACAAGAGTTAAGTCGGAATAGGTAGAGTCGAGACAAGATGCAGGCACAAGGTTAGTTGAGGGCAAGCTGTGAATGCGTCAAACACATCTCAGGATTTGGAAGCAAGTAATGGTCAGGAAGAATCCAAACTGGGAAAGACAGATTAGGCAAATGCTGAAGGGTGAGGCTCAAGATAGGCAGAAATATATGTCAACACTGGGACAAAACATTCAGATCTCCTGGATGACAAGGAGCTTCAGACAGCACCTTGGATAGCTCCCTGGGCAGGAAGTGCTCTGACAAAGCTAAGACCCCAAGAAATGAAGGATCTCATCCTCTATGCCCCAGAATTCCCAACTGATACCATCCCTGATGGAATGAACTTGGTCCCTGGAGACTTAGGGAACCGACTATAATACACCAGTGGAAGGTTTAAGCTCTAGGGATGATTTCTATGCCACTTGGTAATAGCCTTTTTGGTGATGGTCCAGGCAGGCTGGAAGGAGGGGGGGAGGGGGGCATTGAGATTGTAATGGAAAGTATTGTCCTCCCAAAGTTCAGATAATTTGTTTTCCAAAAGTCTATCCCACCTAATTTGGGAACAGAAGTTCATCCCAGGACCAACATTGCTGTGAACAAGGGGCTCTGTGGTGCAGTTTTAATGTGTTAATGCTTACTTTTGACTTCATATTGACTCTTTGGGGCATCTACACTTGTAGATTAGAGGAAGTGGGATATAGTATTTCTTAGATGCCATAAAGTCTTAAATTAAAACCAGTTTAATGTTTCCCATTACTACAACTTCATTTATAGTTCATAATAAGAATAATCCCTGGGTGTGACTTTCATGCAGGCAACTGTTCCCAGACTTTACTCCTCTCTGACCAAGTACTATTAATAGTGTAGAAAAGTTTGCTTCAGTTGACTCCTCACTAGTATAGCCTAAAATCTCCAGGGTTCAAAGACAAGCAATATCATTTATCTTAAAATTTTTTGGCTGTATTCATCTTATGGTGTCAGTGGATCATAACAATAACTGGAAAATCAAACTCATTTCAAATGGCTTACTCACTAAGTGAAAACATGACATTTGGATGGTTAATTAAGTTAGTAGGAAATTGTCGTAGATTAACCTAGGAAAGGAATCAGGCAGCAGGAAAAAAAAAAGCTGTAAGTGGAGTAATGGTTGGGCATGGGGTGGGGTGGCAACAGAGAAGAGAATGACTGGGGATACCTATCCAATGTGTGATTGGACATGTGGAGCCCAAGACACCATGATGTGGTGTCAGCTCTGCATTCAACAATATCTGTTGAGCATCTAGTCTGTACCAAGCACTGTTCTTAGGCTCTGGAGATAGAACTATAAACAAAACATGTTCACGAATTATTTACTTCTTTCTGGTCATCTTAAGTTAGGTCACCTCGAGTGAGAGCTGTCTGGATGGCAACTCTTCAAAGATTACAGATAAGATATAACATAAGGAGGTGGGGATGTCAGATCTGGCAGTGGGTGAGATGAGAGCCCTGGGTATAAGATTTAGGAGTTGTAAGTGCCCCACCTCGGCCCCAAGTTGAGACTGTGCAGAAGAAGGGAAGTGGGTTCTTATTGGTATTTTCAAATTCAGGAGGACTTGACATGTTAGTGAAGATGTCAGTGATATCTAGTTGGGTTTCTTCATGTGGTTTCTTTGAGATCACAAAATAGCAACATTAGAAAAGACTTACGATGTCATTGAATCCAACCCCCTCTTTCAACTCTTCTTGTCTCTCAGCTAATCAGCATTCAAGACAGAACATGCTCAACTTTACTGGAACGGAAGCAAGATGTTTCTTTGTGTGACTCTCACGTTTTAATTGTGCCTGACTAAAGAATCTCCTTAATAACAATAACTAACTGAATCCACATTAATAAATATAAACTTGAGGGACTACAAGGCAGCTGTCTCTGTTGTCTCCTCAGGTCCCCAAGAGGTTGGGCTTTGGCTTGTGATGAGGGGTCTGAGAAAGAGGAAATTGTGGGTAAGGAGGGGAAGAGGAGTGAAGCCAAGGGAATGGAATGCAAGGCCTGACCTGGAGCTCACTGGTTTCTCTCAATGAGAAATATCCTTGTCTTCAGTTACAACTCCCTCTGGTCTGGTGATTGTTACTGCTCTTTAACAGAACAGACTGTCACAAGTGATCCATCAGGCAGGACTTGATTTGGCTTAGAAGACATGGTATAGCCATGCAGAAAAATTTTCATGCAACTCTAGAGTCCTTCATTGCTTTGACCATAGAACAAACAACACTTAAAAACAAAAACTGAAATGTGCACTATATTCCAAAAAGTCAGTTCAAAACACATAAAACCCTGTAAAATTAAAATTAGAGAATCTCTTAAATGTACACTTTACTGTGAAAATATTTGACTAGATTCCTTACTGCTAAACCAATGGTACAACATGAATATAAAGAGAGTGGGGAAGGCAATAATGGACAAACCACCCATTCATATCTGAAATTGCTCTCATTCTTGGGAAAAGACAATTGCAGCCACTACTAACTTTCATGGTTTTCAAAACTTGGTCACACTGGCTATTCTGGACTCTGATTTTACACATAAAGTAAAATGTCCTATGTTTCATTTTTGTCAATTCAATACTTGGTGGGAGATGCCAGGAGCTAAAATAAACATGCTTTGAAATTTCACTGATGACAGTGTCTCCTAAAATATTCCTATAGTAGTTTTAAAAATATATCTATTTTTTGATATTTTCAACATTCCCCTGGTGCATAAGGGTTAGCATTTATTAAACAGTTTCAATGTGCAGGTACTGTTATAATATTAAGTACCAGAGTAAACTAGGTAGAGAAAATTGCTTCTTAAACTAGCAAGTCTGAAAGAATAGGGAATTGCCTCTCCTCAAAGAAAAGTAACTTCCATGATTGGTACTGTTTTCTCAACAGGAATCATGCCAGAGACAGACCCAAATCTGGACTAAGTCACTTGTAGCGGGCTCTTTAGATGTAAGCCTGCAAGAGCTCTTGACTTGCCTTTTAAAGAAAAGCCCAGCCACCTCTTTGAATTCTTGGATTAAAGACAAACGATACACATATAAAGAAAAAAGTATACCCCAATATTTTTGCAGAGATTAAAAGAAAACACTCCAAATCAGAAACAATTGAGGCAAAAGCATTAAAACATCAGTGACATTAGAAAAGAGAACATACTTTTCATCAACTTTTCTAATATGTAAATAACAGACTTACTTTCATGAGAAAATTACAGTAGACTGAAACTATAGGCTTTTGAAGACATTTATTTTTAGAATTTTTTTACCTAGTGAAATTTGCATTCCAGAACAAATAACAACTATAATTCATAGAGCTTTCTGAAGCTTCACAGAGCTGCTACCCACACTCTCTTATTTGAGCTTTGCAACAATCATTTGAAGTTGCTATCCTTACTCCATGTTCTTTATATCTTAATGTTTCATGGTCTGTTTCAAGAAGCAAGGTGGAAAGTTGTATTCATCTTTCTTTTGCATTTCCCCCACCTGTGAGGCCTAAGCCACACCCATCTCACCAGAACCTGGACAGCCTGGTATGTCCAGGTAGGATATCTTTTATTTTGCTAGGAAATGAGATCATCACAAGTAGGAACACCCAGCACAGGCATAGTAGGGCAGAGGCAAGTATTAGGTAAATCAATTTTAGTTGGTCAGCTTACTTAGATACTCCTGGAAGTATTGGCCTCCAAGGACTTCCAAAAAAAGATGATCTGTCCTTTTTTTTTTTTTTTTCCATGAAGTATAGTTGCATCAATTTCTGGTGCACAGCATAATGTTTCAGTCGTACATATACATACATATATTCCTTTTCATATTCTTCTTCATTATAGGTTACTATAAGATATCAAATATAGTTCCCTGTGCTATACGGTAGAAACTTGTTTATCTATTTTATATATAGTAGTTAGTATCTGCAAATCCTGAACTCCCAATTTATCCCTCCCCACCAGGGGAAAACCCTGGTAACCGTAAGTTTGTTTTCTATGTCTCTGAGTCTATTTCTGTTTTGTAAATAAGTTCATTTGTATTATTTTTTCAGATTCCACATATAAGTGATATCATATGCTACTTTTCTATCTCTTTCTGGCTTATTTCACTTAGAATGACAATCTCCAGGTCCATCCATGTTGCTGCAAATGGCACTGTTTTATTCTTTTTTTGTGCCTGGGTAGTATTCCATTATATAAATATACCACAGCTTCTTTATCCAGTCATCTGTCGATGGACATTTAGGTTGTTTCCATGTCTTGGCAATTGTAAATATTGCTGCTATGAACATTGGGGTGCATGTGTAAAAGATGATCTTTTGAAGCTTGTTAGGGGGTTGGGTCTAGGGTTAGTTCATATGATGAATTTAGGACCTCCGATTTGCTGAATGGATCCACAAGCTTCTACAGCCATTGAGGGACTGGCTGAAGTCTTAAGAGGCTAGCAAGAAACTCAGGAGGATTGAGGACTAGTACTGAAGTTCCATTGTTCTCGAAAGGTTTTTAAATTGTTCCTCAATTGTGTTAGTTGATGGATCTGTGGTGTTTGTGTGTATATATATATATATATATATATATACACACACACACACATACACAAAAATCAGACTACAAACAAGCTTACAATATAAAAATTTAGAGTTTTGTTTCTATTGTTCTGAATATTCTTTGGTGCATAGAAACCTGGCAGAAGGAACTATAAAAATAAGGTATAAGCAACTTATCCCCTGCAAGGGGCAGGAGAGGACAGTCTCTCCCGGACCATCAATCACATTGACATAAAAAACCCCGGTCTGTTTTTCTACTCACTGATTTGGTCATCCCCTCCCCGGCCCTCCCCCAAGAAAGGCTCCTGTGGCTTTCCAGTGCTCTCAAGCCCAAGATAAACATCCTCAAGATCTGATTTAGCATCTATCACTAGCACAAACCGCATTACTCATTTTCCTGGTCTCCTCCTGCTTCCAAATTAAATCTTATGCCTGGGCTGTCCTTTCCCTGTTTTCTTCCCAAGCCCACTTCTTTGCATCAAACAAACATTTGAGAGTCCCTCTTCAGCAAGACTTTTTTAAAATGGTACTTTTCAGCCCTGTGTAAATCCATTTGGCTCAAAAACCATTTACTAAGTACCTACTTTATGCCATGCATAATACAACACTATATACAGAGGCCTACCTCAGTGAGCTAACAGCCTAGTACAGACATACTATGTTAAAAAATACTCTCAGTGCTTGTGTGCAATGTAAATACTCTGGAGAATTTTTTGAAAATTAGGTGTTTCCACACTATTTTTTCACAAAATAGAAACTAGACCTGTCTTGCAATTAAAACCTTCCTGACCGTTCAGAAACTTTGCAATATTTTCCATTCCTCGACGTTCAGTTTGCCTTTGGCCACAAGACATAGTTTAGGAAGAGCTGTTGACCGCCAAGTCACACAGATTGGCAATGACACATGGAAACCTAGGAAACGGATCATGTAAACAAACAATATTCCCAAATGCTCACGCAACCAAACCAACTGCCCCTGCAAGCTCAACCACTGTAGAGCAAGGCACGTTTCTCTTCCTTTTCTCTTAATAAAGGGACTTAGATTTTAAAAAATACATGTATTAAAAAAAATCACCTGTCATGTGAAGGACAAAAAACCTAAATAAGAGGACCTTAAAAGAAAGCATATGAAAAAAAAAATCATAAAGCCAAGGTAACAACCTTTGCTTTGCCCTCATCACTTAAGAATAGAGGAAAAACTACCGTAGCCAGCACTGCGGAAATGATTAAATAGACTATGGTCCATATTATAGACTGTTAGGCAATTATTAAAATGCATGAAGTATCTCTGTATTGACTTGGAAATATATCATAGGTATGAGTATGCATAGATATGTGCTTGTGTGTGCGTGTGTGTGTGTGTGTGTGTGTAGCCGCAGCATGTGAAAGGCATATCTGTGCTTTTATAAACTAGAAAAACAAGAATTTATGTTTCTACACACGTAGAGAAATTATGGAAAGTTATATGCAGTGCACTACACTGATAACATTCGTTACCTCGAGGAGATGGTTAAGAAGATTAAGACTTAATTGGCAATTTATATACTTCTGTATTACTTGAATTGCTTTGATCATTTAACATAATCAATGTTTCAAAGCAAAAATAGGAGACTGGGAAAAGATCCTCTTTCCTACAAAATGCATGATAAATTTGAAATGTTTCAACATATACAAAGTAAATAGGGGTAATATTTAGCAATAACACTTGTAATTGCGTAACATCTAACCACCAAGAAGCTCTGTTTGCAGCAAACATTCACTGGTTTTAATCTACTGCAGCTGCACATTTCACTCAGCCAGATAGAGAGCAGGTGTGTTTTGCTTGTGTTGGGGAAGGCAGCAGGCACACCTGTCTAAGACGTCCTCAAGGTCGTGCTGTGATGTGCTGTGGATCAGAGGGAGGTCCTCTGAATCTCACCCCAGGGTCCATTCACATGTTTGTGCTGGGGCTCTGGTTTGTAAAGGGCGGATGTATTATGACATTTGAGAATAAACAAGTAGCCATTTTCCTATCAGAAACCCAAAAGTGGCCATTAAGTGTTCAATTTAGGATCAAATAGTCAAGTGCTCACAAATAACATGTGGAGGTTGACCAGAGAACAAAACCCCTTGGCTTTGATTCATAACCCCCAGAAGACCACCCACACTGTATGCTCAAGGACCATGTGTGCTCATCAACAAAACAATAAGATCTGAAATTCTAGGGCTGTTTGTATTCATGGCACTCTGCTGGGTGGCTTGCTCAGTGGGAGAGGAGAGTAGTTAATGTCATTGTCATAGCAGTTTGTAACATGTTATGAATTTGTTCCTTGAATAAAGCCGAGAGCTTCTATGTCCCAATGTCACGAAATGATCTTAGATCCATGAGTTGTACATAACAGTCTACGCCAAGAGGATTCACTGTTTCAGGAGTTCTGCCAACAACAGTGGTTGTTACCTGTCTATCGCATTTCAGAGCTTCCCCTTAGGGGGTCAAATAAAGCATGGTTTATTCCCAATGGGCATGTATCAGAAGCCACGAGATGGTGGCCCAACGCTAGCCTTTGACTACAAAGCACACCAGCTAAGTGGAGGCTGGAGTGAAAACTACTTTTGGTGGATGGCTCCCTCTGTGCTAACCCTGGAGGTGCTGGGCTTCCCAGATGCACAGTCTTAATAGTAAAGATCAATAGAAGCTGAGTACCTGAAGCAGGCTGGGTTTGCTCTGGGCCATCCAACCTCCTCCTTTCCTAAGGAGACAGAATTGCTAAGGGAAGAAAAACTAGACCCACCTCTTTAAAATCATGGAGCTGTCCTAGGCCTAGGGATGTGAGTGCGTGAGGGCTGGTGATGAAGAATTTTGTTGGCAGAACCTGGTGGGTTGCATAATGGGAGGCTCAACAACTCATTGTTTCTCAAACAGCAGCATAAAAAATATTAAGTACCCGGTGATTTGGAAAATACTACTGAATGGACTAAGATAAAACACGAATACTCTGAAGGGAGGAACAGGAGGTAGGAGAGATTGATCACACTGTTTTAGGGTTAGTAAGATACACAAGATTGAACAATGTTTGCTTTTACAAAGCCACCTTGGATATCTATACTGAACACAAGACTGTTTTATAACAATAAATTAGCCCCTCATTGTCACAGTCCCACAAACTGTGCACTACAGTAATTAGTTCTATTTCCTGGTAAAAGTTATAAGCAGGAATGGGTGGCATTAGGTTTTATGTGAGTAAGGGCAAGTCCCTGAAATTAATGAACTGACTCTGAGTTTAAAGGAATACACACACACAAAGTATTCTCACTTGTATCAGGTGCAGTGTTGTGATTTCACATCTTCTGTTGTTTGGACAGTGCTTTCATACTTGCCTGCCTCTCCAGGGGCTGAATTCCTGGTTTGGTTCTTGCAAATGGACCAACGCAGTCAAAAAACATCCTGGCATTGACATCTCTGGCTCACAGAACCCAATAAGGAAGTCGGGAAGGCCCATTCCTCTCAGAACAACCAAGGGGGAGGTGAGGGTCAATTATATCTATTTTACAAGATGGACAATGAATGCATACAGCATTAAAATGACATTACCCTCACCTTAATTTGGCACAAAGACCAAGTTCAGAAACCATAATTCCTGACCTAAACAAGCAATTCTCCAAGGAAGACATACAAATGATCAATAGGCACATGAAAAAATGCTCAATATCACTAATTATCAGAGAAATGCAAAAAACTACAATGAGGTATCACCTCACACCAGTCAGAATGGCCATCATTCAAAAATTCACAGATGACAAATGCTGGAGAGGCTGTGGAGAAAGGGGAACCCTCCTACGCTGCTGGTGGGAATGTAGTTTGGTGCAGCCACTGTGGAAAACAGTATGGAGATTCCTCAAAAGACTAGGAATAGACTTACCCTATGACCCAGGAATCCCGCTCCTGGGCTTATATCCAGAAGGAACCATACTTCAAAATGACACCTGCACCCCAATGTTCATAGCAGCGCTATTTACAATAGCCAAGACATGGAGACAGCCTAAATGTCCATCAACGGATGACTGGATAAAGAAGATGGGGTATATTTATACAATGGAATACCACTCAGCCATAATAACCGACAACATAACACCATTTGCAGCAACATGGATGCTCCAGTAAGCCAGAAAGAGAAAGAAAAATACCGTATGAGATTGCTCATATGTGGAATCTAAAAACAAACAAAAAGAAACAAACAAAGCATAAATACAAAACGGAAACAGACTCATAGACATAGAATACAAACTTGTGGTTGCCAAGGGGGCGGAGGGTGGGAAGGGAAAGACAGGATTTCAAAACTGTAGAATAGATAAACAAGATTATACTGTATAGCACAGGGAAATATGCACAAGATCTTATGGTAGCTCACAGAGAAAAAAATGTGACAATGAACATATATATGTTCATGTATAAATGAAAAATTGTGCTCTACACTGGAATTTTTGACACAACATTGTAAAATGATTATAAATCAATAAAAAAATGTTTAAAAAAAAGTAAGAAATCATAATTCCTGACTCCTGTTCTGAGCTCTGGGAGCTATGCTGTCCAAATGGTAGCCACTAGCCATTTAAACATGACTCTTTAAACTAGTTGAAGTAAAATGCTATTAAAATTTTTGCTCCTCGGTAATATTAACTACGTATCAACTGCTCAATGGTCAGTGGCTATTGGACAACACAGGTTGACAACATTCTCATCATCACAAGAAGTTCTAATGGACATCATTGGTCCAGGTTAACTTTGGATATAACCTTGGCCTTTGTGCAGAGAATCATCTACCAAGTTAGAGCAATTGAAGTGCGAAGGTGAGGCCTGAGGGGTGGTGAAAGAAAGCTTCACCTCTATTGTCCATCAGCTACTCCTTCACTCTTTGATCTGATCAATTTATACTTCTATCTTACACAAAGTGCCACAAAAATGCAGCTTCAAGCTCTCCCATCCCACATTCTGGAACCACTACTGACCATGACAGAACCCAGAATAAATTCATCCAGGCCACAAACACAGGGAGCAACAGAATTTTTATTGTGCTAACGGATCAACTACGATTTATCTACTTGCTGAGGCCAGAGTATTTCTTAATCCTTATTTTTTGAGTAAAGAAAAAGAATTGACCTGGCATTTGAGTTTCTCTCCTCTAACTCATGATGAAATCCAAGCTCTGCCTTCCTGGGGTTTCACGGCCATATATGACAGTCTCCATGGCAACGCTCCGTGCTGCTTTTGCTCTAACAAACTGCTCTGCGAACTCTGAGTTTTGACACCTAGTTTAATGGGAAAGGCTGAAGGGACTATTTTTAGAGAACAATCTGTTATTGCAACTCCCTCCTAGTTCCACTCAAGATTATAAACATTCTCTTAGGTACAAAAGAAAACACCCTACCAGGAGTGAGCAATGCCAGTTCAAGAGGAGACAGGCAGCGTATGGAGCTGGAAGAAGAGCACCAATCGTCCAAATGCACTTAAATGCATAAAGTCTGTCCCCCAAAATCCAGGCCAGGTCTGAGGCATCAACCTTTCCAATGGGAAATGATAAAAAAGTTAATGCAATCTCAGAATCATTCTACATTCAGGAGCTGGGTTTACTGTTTCCAAGAGATTTAATAGAACTTTGCAATGGAACTGATGAACATCACCCACAGCCCAGGGCAGAGAGGCCCTAAGTACCTCCATTAATTCTAAAGGCAGCTGTCAGGGAGCCTTCAACAACCCAGGGCTTCCTAAGGACCAGAGCTGACTCTACTGCCCCCACCTGCCATGCCAGCCCTGAGGTCAGAGTTTTTTTTTTTTTTTTTTTTTTCCCTGAGGTCAGAGTTTGTAATGACAGTCATTTGCGGGAGCACTGTTCCTGGTGAGAGGTAATTCTCTTGCCTGTCTGTACTATGCACACTGTTGGCACCGTGCTTTCTTCACCTCCCAACATCCTGGAGCTTTCTCGACATCAGAACTTTGTGTTCTTCCTCGTTCTATGCCAGTGCCTGGATGGACTGGGCTAGCTCGCTGTTGCTGGATGCTCAGGCTGCTTCCACTATTTTGCTATTCTGAACAATGCCTCGGTGAACAGTCATGTACATCTGCCATTTCGTACATGTGTAGGTCTACTTGTAGGGTAAATCTCCAGAATTGGGACCATTGTATCACAGGGCTGATGCATCTGTAGTCTTGGTAGATATCGCCAAGTTCCCTTCCACTGGGTTGTAACATTTTGCTTTCCTGCCACAATGTGTGAATATGAGTATCTACTTCCTGACACACTTTCACACAACGCTCTTCTCAGGAAGTTTACTGGAACCTAAAACTTTTGAGCATCATTTCTTAAAGTTCCTAAGAATCACCTGGGGGAATTGTTTAAAATAAAGATTCTTGTAATCCATCCACAGATTTTCCGGTTCAGTAGCCTGGCTTAGCGCCTAGGAAGCTGCATTTTAAACAAATATTGTAGCAATTCTGGTACAGGTGATCCCATGACCTAACTCTTTATAAGACATTTACTGTCTTAGGGAACTAGATCATCCCTGCTGAGCCACAGAAGGTGGCATTGGCCTGGCCGGCTGAGCCGCACGGGTGGCGGCATGCAGGGATCCTGGACTGAGAATCCAGACTACTCAGGTTTGAATGCTGGCTTCATCACTTGCTAGCTGTGTGTTCTGGGACAAGTGACTTCTTCTCTGGATGCTGCTGTTTTATCTGTAAACTGGGCATAATAGTACTAGCACCTTAAAGATTAAATGAGCTGAAAGTTGTAAACACTTTCAATAATGTTTGGTCCCAGGTAATTATTTTTAAAGTGTTATCGTACTTGGTGGAAACTGCTGGTTATCTACCCCAATATCCATTATCCCCATCTCCCTGGCAACAGAACTCTTGATTTGGGGCTGGGTGCTGCCACCCAGAACAAAGACTGTATTTATCAGTCTCCTTTGCAGCTCTTTGTGGCTGACCAGTGGGACAGAGCAGGACTGACTGCATAATTTGTAGGGTTTGGTGCAAAATGAACATGTAGAGCCTCTCTTAAAAAAGCAGGAAAAGGGTGTTATTAAAGGTATTAAATATAAAGCTTTTGCATTTCTTCTGGGATTTCTTCCTTGACCTGTCATGATGATTTTTTATTAGCTGTTTGATGTTGCTCCATGGGGCTCATAGATACTGGTGGGAAAGCGGAGATACTTATAGGCACCAAAAGGACAGCCCAGGGACTGCCAGGTTCTCCTTCCTGCTCCACACTGAGGGCTGGGAAGTCAAGCTAGGTATCTTCTCTTCCCACAGTCCCACTGCACCTGCCCACTGCAGATGGGTGACCCTCAAGGGTGCTGGGATAGTCTTGGTGTCTATAATGAAGGCGAGTGAGTTGCTTGCCCCAAGTGAGTCTGGCTTTGTGTGCTCTGACACTGGCACCTCAGGGTGGGGGCCACTGTCACCATGTCCCACTCCACATTGCCTTGGGACACTTCACCTGACACCAATCCTCCCTGGGCCAGTTTGCCTAGGGTAGAGGGTCACAGCAATTGCTAGGTGGGATGGAGATGGGGAGACTGGGAAGGACAAGGGTGTCGGGGCAGAGGGGCCAGCCATGAAGAACTACTCCTGGGGAGGAGGTAAGAGGAGGCAGAGGGTGGGGCACTACCTGAGCTGAGGCCTCAAGCCTCCAGTACATTCTTCATTGTTACATTGAACTTCACTTACAAAATACAAATTCAAACATGAATTTATTAAGAACTTTAAGAAGGTGGCTACAGAGCACTAAACTCAAACCAAAAGGCCTCATGTAACCAGCCTGGTCACATGCCCATGGAGCCAGTCCTGCATGTAAGTAAATGTTTCATGGGCAACTTTGGGGAAATGCCCTTAAACATTATCTTTCCAGGGCAGAGGGTATAGCTCAAGTGGTAGAGTGCATGCTTAGCATGCATGAGGTTCTGGGTTCAATCCCCAGCACCTCTTAAATAAATAAATAAATCTAATTATCTACCCCCCAAAATAAAAGTTTAAAAAAATTATCTTTTCAGTCTATCTTTCTGCCTGGGATGTGTTTACAATGGCTGGAACATGAGCCACGATCTGAGGCCATGAGGATAAGGGCTACAGCTGGGGATGGGGATGGCAAAGTGTGAGCTAGAAGGAGACTAGATTCCCTAATAGAGTCTTTCATTTAAAGTTCTTAGGGCCAGGGTTCCTACCCTGAGGTACAGGGGTGGTTTTAGAAGTTCATTACATTGTACACAAACCATTATGTGTCTGAATATTTTGCTGGGAGAGAATCCATGGCTTTCATCAGATTCTCAAAGGGGCCCATGACCCTAAGAGTTTAAGGACTGAGCTTTGAGCAGCTGCAGACAGAATTCTCTTTATCTGTTTACATGTTGAAGTAATACCAGACACTAACTAGAGTCATGTAAGATGTAGAAGTGATCAACATGAATGAGGGGATGATGAAAGACGGGGATCATAGCCAGGCCAGGGAGAGATTCTAATCCTTTCGTTCCCAGCACTGTTGTGGTGAGACGAGAGTCATGGTTTATAGCAGAAATACAAAGGACTTCCACTTGATCCAGATTTGAAAGCTGCCAGGTCCCTGTATATAATTCCTTATTCAAAAGCTGCTGCACACCGTCTATAAATCACTGCAAAGTATTGGCTCTTTCCAGCAAATCTTTTCGAAGGCCCGAGTTCAAGAATCCCTTCAGTAACTTCAGGGGAGGCATCTGAGCTGCAGGGATCTTACTGACATTTGGAGTGGCCATCCCAGTATCTGGACAAGACAAAGTCAGCTGACTGCCCTCACAGGAATTTCCTGTTCCCTGGATGGAAGTCTTCCCCTTGGGATGAATCAGCCCTTCACCAGCTCTTGGTTTTATTTTGGTTTAAAACCAACTAGGACGCTTTATTACAAACATTCAGTGCTCCTCAGGTACAAGATGTGCAAGTATTACAAATTAAAACAAACTTGGCTTGTCAGAAGTGCAAGCCTTCTCCCTTCTAAACCACATATTTGCAGGTACTTAAGCTTGGAAATGAGAGCTTTTTTCTTTTGTAGCCGATTTTTCATTCGCTTTCACAAATCTCTGTTGCATCTTAAAAAGAAGTCATAAAAATATGTTTCTATCTTTCCTCTTAAAATTTTCCTCTCTTGCCTTTAATTTTTGGTGCACTCCTTTTTATCTAAGACTTTTCTATTTTTAATATGGCAGAGATAAAGATTATGATTTAATTTTTGGATATTTCAAAAGTTTGGGAACACAAGTATTTAGAGAGACAATGCAGTCTATTGGTTAAGAACTCAGTTGCCAAGATTCAACTCTAGTTCAGTATGATCTGGGCAAGTTACTTAACTTTCTCACTGTGCCTCAATTTCTTCATCTGTAAAGTGAGGATTAATAATAGTACCAATATTCAGCTCACAGATTTGTTGTGAGGATTAAGTGGTTATGGCTGGCATGTAGAAAATGTTTGGTAAGTATGAAGACACCACTATTACTGTAGCACAGACACTAGCATAATTCTAAAATGAAAAGAATTTATTATCTACTTTGGAAGGGACTAAAATTCAGGGTTGCTTATTGAGAACGCATCTTGAGGAAAGGGAGCCTCTGCTAGCACCAGACACTTACTCCATGGGAACTTGGGATCCAGGCAAATGAATCACACGATGGTGGGACCAGTATAATGGTAAACCAAGTTTCTTTGAGACTGGTTTTATTTGGAAATGGTACTGCTGAGCAGGAAATTGTGATACCTTGCTCTTGCCAAAAGAATTCAACAAGACAAACTAGATGCAGGTTAGCATCTTCTACTCTCTCCAACTTACCATAACACTAAAGACTTCCTAATAATAAATGATTCTTAAATTATTATTATTAGTCATAAAACTGAGGGTACCTACTTAATGGGCAACCAATCTTTAACAAATTCTATGAGGTTTTAAACCTGAGCAGTTCCTAAAATAGTTGAAATGAGGGCTCTTTTAAATATTCCACATTTATATTTTAAAATTCAGACTCGCAATGTCCCTCCTTCATATTGCATAAATTCACTTCATAATGTATTTCTGGGAATTTCTGGCAAATTAAAGAAAAATGTCAATTTCATTTTGGTTCCTTCTTTCAGCCTCTGTTCATCTGTTTTATAACCAATCTTCTCTAAGCCCAGGTGATCCCCCACTCTGCTTCCCAGCTGATTAGTTCCTTTAATATGGTCACATTGCTTTCTTTCTGTAATTGCTGACTCCTGATTCTCTCCCCTACTCACAGCTCCCCAAATGAAAATGCTTTCAACCAGTGCTGAAGCAAAAAATTGTCCAAAGGTTGTCTGTTGCATATTCCTTATTTGGTTTTATCTTATTGATAAATAAGAATAAAAATAATAATAAATACCTCAAGTGTCTACAGAACATTAAGTTATAAAACATTTTATATCTCCACTGTCTCCACTGATCTCACAGTAATTCTGGAAGGGAGGGTATATGATAATTCAGCTCAGAGTAATTAAACAAGTAGGCATTTTGATTTTATAAAAAAATTTGAGGATCATAAAAAGAACATTTTCACCCAAAACCCTAGACTTATGACTTCCTTTAGGTTCCTTAGCTAATTATTTTTACTTGAATGGAAAGAAAAATAGAGCAACCTCTCAAGTCTGGAACCCCTGGGATGGAGCATGGCCCCAAACAGGGAACTTTCTGGTTCATGAAAAGAAACTGTGACATCTTAGGTAAATTAAATACTGCTTTCAACTTTTCCTTCATCTCACAGTTGGTCTCCTTTATGAGGAAGAATAGGTCAAAGTGTATGGTACACTATTAACTATTAATACTATTAATACATACTATTAACCCAACATAACCTAAGTTAACTATCAAAGCTAGTGTCAATAAGGGCCTCCCACTCTGGTAGGCCAGTGATCTCCTCTGACGCTCTGAAAATCATCGTTTACTAAGGGATTACATTAGGTTCTTTCTAATTTCTTGCAGTTTTATAGAGTTCTAGATTTGGGATATTTGGTGTTAAGAGATTAATAGAATTGATTATTGGTATTCAAATATTTAATTGGTCATGATTTTTTGAACCCCTTGCAAATAGCAACACTATTGGAAAATAATTTTTACCATCATTATATATTAAATATGAGAATATTTACCATAAAAAGGGGGAGGGGACAGTTGAGAGTGGAAATGGCAGAAGAATAGATTTTGCTAAAATGGAAAAAAAAAAAAGAGATATAACAGTGAGTGTATTAGCCAAGAATCTATGGCAAATTAATGCCTATGAAGAGTCAAAAAATGATCTGAAGTTTGAATATAATTTACTACTCAAATTCTGAGTCAAAAGACCATATCATATGTGAAATATAGTGTTATAAGAACTTCTTGTTTCTCAAATCAATCAAACATCCAATCAGTGGGAAGTTACTGAGCATCTACTATGTGCTTAGCCTGGTACTTTCAGTGACTCACATCCTGGATAATACTCAACACTTTCAGGTATTAATACTACACCAGCAATGGGGAGTGGGGGAGGTTTAGAGCTGAAGGTGTAACTTCCCTTCCCACCTTACTTATTCCAAAGGATTAATTAAAATTAAGAGAAAGTCCACTCTCCAAAAAAAGAGGGCATCTCCTCAAATTGATGATAATGACTGAGCCATAATGTTTTAGCAGTGGAGCTTTTCAAAGTCCATAAGCCCATGTTGGTTTAGTCTTTCTTCTGTCTCCCATATGCCTGTACTAGTAAAGGTCCAGGCTCAGTCATCCATAGGATGAGTCTAGATTTTGTTTTCTCTCCTTCCAAGGAGCAGCCAGGCCCACACCCACTTTGTACATATATATTTTCTCAGGAACCTCAAGAAATCAAGAGGTCACTGCCCAAGGAAGGTTTGGATATTGGTAGATCTCCCAAATAGCATGCCTGTTTCTGACAACACACAATAAAAATATGACCCATCAGCAGCCCTCACTCACGCTACACTATTTCCAAAGTTCGGCTCACCCCTTTTGAAACACCTCCTCCATGTGCGATATCAGAGCAGTCTCAGACATGGCTCCAAAAAGGCACATTAAGACTATTATTCTTAGTTGAGGAAAATGTTAAGAGGAATAAATTCTTCTTCAGCCAAGATCATGCTGACATGAAAATGATATCCTAGGAAACAAGGCAGGGAGTAGCCAAAAGAAGAAATGTTTCTGTCTAAAACACTTCTCCAACTTTTCCTGTAACCCTTCAGGAACAAGAAGTTCCAAAAAGCAAGAGCATTTCCCTACTAGGTGCTACAGTGTGGTTAGGGGCTACAGCTAAATATTCATGATCATCTTCAAAAAGCCCCCATCTCAGGAGTAAGAAGCATTCTGCTAGCTACTAAGGAACAAAGTAGTGTTCAATTTATAAAAACTTGTCAGGTATCCCCATCCTAAACAAATTATCCAAAGCCTGTGTAAATTCACAGTTTGCTTCTGACCCCATCACCTATGAAATGTTTACAAAGACAAGCCCTTGGCTACTTGACTCACAAGGGTATGGAGGACCCTGAGGTTTAGGTTAGTATATTAGCTAAGAAAGCAGGCTGGGATCATAGCAGCACAAGAAAATAATGCTATGATTAGAAAAACACATTAAAAATACCTGTGGATATAATAAATATAATTTCTCATAATTACTTTCAGTAATTATATGAATCTTAAACTTAACCAGTAAAATAAAAACTACAGTAACATAAGAAAAAGCCCCACAGGAACAATAAAAATAAAGATTTTTTTCTGATGTGCGTGGAAATAAAGTGCCATACCATATGGAACAACTGTGAAAAAAAGAGAAGGTAATACTCGAGATACAGCACAGGGAACTATATTCAACATCTTATAGTAACCTTTAATGAAAAAGAATGTATGTATGTGTATGTATGACTGAAAAATTATGCTGTACACCAGAAATCAACAGATTGTAACTGACTATACTTCAATAAAAGAAAAGAAAAGAAAGAAAGAAGAGTACATTTGTATTTGCTCTACAGTACCCCTGTGTTAGTGTAGCCTCAAAGGAGATACGCAGCCTCATTTCAACTTTTCACCTCTTAGACCCTGGGAATGCAGCACAGCACATGCTCTAAAGTTTATTAGACTCTTGAATGACACTGCCCTGAGTTCAAGTCTTGCCTCAGTCACTTATTAGCAGGGTGACCATGGGCAATTTACTCAGCCTGTCTGTGCCCCACTTTGCTCATCTGTTCAATGGCATCAATAATATGTATCCCATAGGGTCACTATGGTGATCCCTAAAGAAATATGCTTAATGCCTTCAGGACAGCTTGACACACAGGAAGCATTCAATAAACATTAGCTGTAATATGTGGACCACTCTTTTACTTGCATAAACTATGCAGCCTACCTTTGTGCCTTTGCCTTGCACCTGGCTTGCCTTACCCAACTTTTAAAATCCTATCCATCCATCACAGCACATCGGAAATTCTACATCTACATTTAAGAAAACCCGTCTGTTGCCCTCCCTTCCCTAACAAAACCTCTCCACTCTTTGGACTCCGTGAACCTCTGTATCTCTTCTGTTACACATTAACACAATCTGCCCTGGAATTTGGAGGTTTGCCTCCTATTCCCTATTGGCTTGTTATCTCTCATGAGGAGGATCCCTGTCTCCATCATGGCTGAATCCTGCTCAGCCCAAAGCCTGCCTTCCCTGCAGAAGAGATAACACAGTAAATGTTGTTTTCCTTGATCCCCCCACCTCCAGGCAGTGCATCAGAACACAGGCTGTCCTAGATGCAGAGTCATTATTATTGTGCCTTTTAAGAAGTAGCATGTGTTCCCTGAATATTCATAAAACAGCTTTCTACCTATTTCACAAGTTAACTAAAAGAAATATTTTCCTTACTTCTATAGTCTCTCATACTTTTGAGATGTCAAACTGTCAAGCTTAATTTGGCACTGGATTCTCTTGGTAAGTCTTAGAACAGCTCACAGTTGTATAATGCATTACAGTTTATAAAGTGCATCCACTCAAATCAGTTCATGTGAGCCTCACTGCACTCTGTGGGAATTCTCCTTCCGTGGATGTTGAAAATAAGACTTAGGATAAATACCTTGTATAAGAGCACATGGCAGAGCACACTCAGACCCAGGATGGGATGATTCATGGTGGTAGATTGAGATCTGGCTCTCTGATCCAGCTTCTAGTGAGGAGCTGTTGCCATGGTGATACTATCCTGGTGATCCATTTGGACAAGCAGGCCCATTAGAGCCACGAAGAGAGGCTAAGAGGAGTTTTCCTCATACCCAGAGTGGTTTTCTTAAGTTATCCAAAAGAGCTGCATTTACCACCTGAGTTTTCCACTTGGATCACCAAAGTGAAAGATCCTATCTTTAAATAATAAACTCATATAAAGACCATACCAGATGACTGGCCTCTATGAACAGCTGAGTGTCAGATCAAATGCACTTGAAGCCATTACTCCTTTGCTCTATGTATGGTTTTCACTCTTGTACAGTCTAAGCTTGCTGAGACCAGGGGCATGGACAACTTCTATCTAAAATGTCTGAGTCAAATAGGTTTCATTGCACAGCCATGTGAAATAATTATTGGTAAGCTACCTGGAAACCTGCAGGGGGCTGTATCTGAGCAAACAGCAAAGAGCACCATGACTGTGTTTATGCCACAGACATGGGACACAGAGTGTTCCTCAGACTTTCATCAATAGTGACTTGTGTAATATCCCAAAAATGACTGAATCAATGAAGCTGATTCCATTTTACAAGTACAGTCTCAGATCAGAAGCAACCTAGGAGGTACAATGCCTTTACTTCAAGCTATCTGGGACCAGAGTTCTAATCTTATTCAGTTGGATGTTATTTGGATATGAGGGGAAGCACTATATGGATCATAAAACTTAACTATAATGTAGTTAAAAGATTCCTGGAGCCCAACCTGCCTCTATCATTCTACTTTTCCAGGCTTCTTTTTCCTTATCCATAAAATAAAGGGCTTACCAACATCCCTCCATCTGGGCCATTCCATGATCCCAAACATTTCAAAAGTAACAGGTAAATAAATAAATAAATAAATAAATTTTAAAAAGCTATAAATACAAGTGAAGAAATTGGACTCTGCTTTATTTCTGAATCAAATAGAAGATACCAAAATGTGACCATTTTCAGTCTTCTCAACAGTGGAAGGAAATTGGTGTATATCTCTGTGCTCCAAGAGATTAAAAATTCACAAATGACTTCATGGAGGGGTCATGAAACTTGGCTCCCTCAGCCAAAGGGAAATTGCTCAAAAGTTCTTTCTCTATTCTACTCAAACTGCTTTTGCCAAGATCACAAAAACCTTCACGTTGCCAAATCCAATGTTTTCTCTTTGACTTCATGTTACTGCTCAGCTGTATTCAACTCAGTTGGACACTCCCACCTGGAAACACTCTCTTCTTTCAGCTTCTAAGGCATAGCTGTCTTGACTTGCCTTCTGCCTACCTGGCCACCTCTTCTTAGTCGTCCTGGTTGGCACCTTCTCTATGTCTCCACTCTAAATCTTGGAATCTCCCCAGGTCTTGGTCTTCTACCCTCTTTCTCTTCTTTGTCTACATTATGTCCCTAGCTGATCATCCAGTCCTGGACATTAAATACAAGTTGCATGCTGATAATTCCCAAACTGATGTCTCACCCCACACCTCTACTCTGAACTCCAGACATCCATTGTCTACAGGACATTTGCATTTAAAGCTCTATTAAGGGCTTCAAATGTAACACATCAAATCATACCTCTTGATTTCCCCTCTCCCTCCATGGCTCTTTCCCATCTGTTCCTCTCCCACTCTTCTCCAACTCTATAAATGGTACACCATCCATCCAGTTGCTCAGGCCGATTACATAGAAATCATTCTTGATTCTTCTTACTTCCCACATCCACTGCATTCATGAATCTTGTTGGCTTACCTCCAAAATATATCCCAAATCCATTCTTTAATTCCACAACCTCTGTCAGTATCGAAACCACTATTATCTCTTGCAGAAATGACTGCAAAGGCTGGTGTCCTAACTTCCATTCTCACTACACATTTATTCTCCACAAAGCAGCAGAGTGACCCTTTTGGAATAGAATTCATATGTAAATCCCTTCAATGGCTATCCAAACTCCTCATGGTGGCCTGAATACCTCTCCAAGGTCTGGCCCTGCCTACCTCTCCACCTCAGCTCACTATGCTCTAGCCACACTGGCCTTCTTGCTGTTCCTCCATCACACGCAGCTCACCCCACCTCAGGGCCTTTGCATTGCTGACCATCCACCTAGTATCCTTCCTGCCCTCCCTCACTGGTGCATGGCTGCTCTTCCTCCTGACTCTGTTCTCAGTTCACCTCCAGAGAAGCTCTCCTCGCCATTAACTGCAGCAGGCTGTCCCACCCTTCCTGCTTTCTCATCACCCTCTTTCATTTTGTTCATAATATGCCTGAATTGACTTTATTTCTTTATGTGCCCATGGCCAAAATTCCCCATCAAATGATAAGCTTCACAAGGGCAGGGGGCAGAATTATGCCTGGCTTCTGGGTTCCCATGGTCAGAGCACTAGCCCTCCTCCACCTGGAAGTCAGAATGACCTTACAAAACAAAAGTCACATCAAGTCATTACTCGCTAAAAAGCTCCAGAGGCTTCCCATCTCTCTCAGAATAAAGTCTGAAGCCCCCTTGGCCTGTGCGAGGCTGACACAACCTGGCTCCCATCTCCTTTCCCTCCCCACCACACCAACTCAGCTGCAGCTACACTGACCACCTTGCCTTCCCCAAACGCACCACGTGCTGCACTCACTCCCTTTGTCATTCAATCCTCAGGGCCAATGCTTCCTCCCTAGAGATTCTTCCCCTGCCCACCTGAGCCAAAACAGCTACCCCTTACCCTGTCTCATTTCTCTCCATAAAACTTACACCCTCTGCCCTGTCATCTTGTTGTTTGTTGCATCACTCACCTCAAGCTTTCCCCACCAGGATGCATGTTTCATGTGACAGGTACTATGATTTTGTTCACTATTGAATCCCCAGCACAAGGCACATGTAGGTCCTCAGTAGGTATTTGCTGAATGAATGAATAATCTGGTCTTGCTGAAAACTGCTAAGTCTTTCTAAATTGAGTCTATCTAGGTAGATTACACCTCAGCAAAGAAAGACTTATTCTGATGGAAACTGCTCCTTCCTGTCAACAGTCCAGTCCCAGAGCAAAACCCTCTATGCTCCAGATAAGACAGCCACACCTAAGGAAAGAAAAGAGACTCCTCTGCCCAGCCCCCACCTGGCACAGCACCAAGGGCTCCTCTTTTCCCTAAAGTTTTCATTTCTAGTTGGTCTGACCGTTTGTGGACTTGAAGCTTGTTTTCGACATTTTAATTCTATAACTTTGGGAGACATGTTTTTGGAGAGAGACTAAAGTTCCCCTGAAAGTTGTGCTTCACTCTGTAATTGAGCCTGTTTGCTGAGATGAGAAGCTGCCCAATGGACGCTTAGACCCTAGACTTCTGTCTTACTAATTGTTACTGTGAACAGTAATGCAACATCATTCCACTTACACATTCCTCACTTGGCTAAGTCCTCACTGTTCCTAATACAAACAATGAAAACAGCATGAAAAAATAGGCTTAACCTAAGTGAAAGCAAATTAAAGCTGCTGATCTTTTTGGTAAAGTTTTTGTTGGCTGTAAAATGGTGACTTCAGATATAAATTCAATAACCTCAAAATTGCAGTCCATCTCTCACAGTCCAATTAATAAATTCACAAATATTTACTGAGCTTCTTGTTATCAACCCAGCCCTTGTGGAGGGGTAGGAACGGTAGGAGAGATACCAACACACACACACACACACACATACACACACACTCACACATACACACACACACACACACACACACTTATATATCTTACGGTCTATCCTTCCAAAATAACTACTCTGATTTCTTTAAATAACAAGTATAAGGAAAGTGGAAAAATAACAAAATGAAAGAGAAATTCCAGGAACTTCAAAATTTTAGACAACCAAGGGCAGTTTTTAATTTAGAGTTGAACTTCTGCTAAGAAAACTCGCCCTGTTGTGTTGACTGCTGCTCAGGCTGGTAGGGAAGCTGGACTCTGGTGGTTGTTCCAGGCTTGGGTGAGCGTGACCAGTCCAGCTGAATCAACATCTTCATGGACAGACTGACAGCAAGAAAGGCCAAGAGCTTTAGTCCATCTGAGTCATTAATGAGTTCTGAATGCAACATCTCGCTGGCTCATAAATGGCACCTTTAGCTCATGTGAGTCAGACACCAATTCTACAACCCATTCTTCATCATATTTTAAGTGCTTTTACAAGGTTGGGACTAGGCAAGGGAGACCAAGTGCAGGGAAGGAGACCGTTTTTATTTAAATTTTGATATTTTGTTCATCGTGGAATTTTTGTATTAATTTTGCATTTTTAAATTAGGCATTTCTCCAAAGAAGACATACAGATGGCTAACGGGTACATGAAAAGATGCTCAACATCATTAATCATCAGAGAAATGCAAATCAAAACTACAATGAGATATGGCCTCAAACCTGTTAGAGTGGCTATCATCAAAAAGACCACAAATAACAAGTGCTGGTGAGGATGTGGAGAAAAGGGAACCCTTGTGCACTGCTGGTGGGAATGTGAATTGGTGCAGCCATTGTGGAAAACAGTATGGAGGTTCCCCCCAAAATTGAAAATAGAACTATGATCCATATGATTCAGCAATTCCACTTCTGGCTATTTATATGAAGAAAAATGAAAACAGCAACTTAAGAAGATATATACATTCCCATGTTCACTGAACTCTTTACAAAAGCCAAGGTTTGTAAACAACCTAAGTATCCTTTGATGGATAAATGGTTAAAGATGATGTGGTGTGTATATCTATATCTATCTATCTATCTATCTATCTATCTATCTATCTATATAATGGACTATTACTTAGCCATAAAAAAGAATGCAATCTAGCCCTCTGCAACCACATGAATAGATCTTAAAGGTGTAATGCTAAGGGAAGTCAGAGAAAGACAAGCATCATACTATGTGATCACTCTTATATGTGGAATGTGGAATCTAAGAAAAGGAAACCAAGCTCATAGGCATAAAGAACAGATGGGTGATTGCCAGAAGTGAGGGACAGGGGATGGGAGAAATGGGTATAGTGGGTCAAAAGATAAAAACATTTAAAAATATAAATAATAAATAAATAATATTATGTATTTTGATGACTGAGTTTTAATGGCATCCCCTTAACTTTTACACACAAGGTGAGTGCCTCACTTACTTCACCCCAGCCCCCACCTTGGTTTATTAGGTGCAGGGCATTTTGCTAAGGTGTATAGGGAATTAAGAGAAGGAAGAGATGTGGATGCTAACTTCGAGAATCACCGCATAATAGGAGGGGAATGATATGTTCTTAAACAAGGCCAATAAAATGAAAGTGGTAAGTGCTTTAAGAGAGGCTCGATCATACTGTGGTAGGGAGTGACATGGCAGGATGGGTACCATGACATGCCTTCGGGCCCAGCTCTGCCACTTCTAGCTGCGTGACATCAGGCAGACCACTTAACCGCGAGAGACTTTCGTTTCTTATTTGTGAACTAGAAGGAATGTCACCCACTCAGAGGGTGATTGTGAGATGAAATGAGGTGCAGTGTGTTAAGCACACTGGGACCCATAATAAATGACAGTGATTAGTAGCTGTGGTTCTCGGGGGGCCTGGGGAACACAGATCTAAGACCTTGGTTATGATAGTGGCTATCACACACTTCCCGAGAGAGAAGGGTGTAGAGACGCAACATGCTGTGTGAATTTTTACAAGAATGCATGAGAGCTAAGCCACACATTCACATCCATTACCTGGCAATTTCTTTTCAAACTGCTTCCAGGGCTCCACACTGAGATCTGTGTCATTTGGATCTTAAAAGAAAACTCTGTGATAAGAGAGAATGTTTTCCACGTGATCTGGAGTCTGATTACCATGATGGATTTCAGGTATCAGCCTGGCTTACCTTAGGGGAAGAGAAGAAAATTACAACAGTTGCTTGAATAATACACACATAAGTGGTAGTAGGAGGAACCAGCAAGTTTTCTAAAAAATCACTCTCAGACCACAGACTGGCTGAGGATTTATTCTTCACACACAGGCATGTTTGCACACACACACACACACACACACACACACACACACACACACACACACACACAACACACATCTTATTCGTGTTTGGGCAGTGTCATAGAATTCAGTTTTTAAATATTCTATATCTTTCTTTGTTGCAGGAATTGCTTTCTACATTTGTCAAAAGAAGAAAATACTACCCTGAGTCTGGGTAATAAATCTCTGCTCCCCCAGTGGAACACTCACTCAGACTGGCAAAGGGAGAGTTGGTGGCACCACAACAGCAGGACCAAAATGTCACAGAACAGTTCAGAACTTTTCTCTCTGATGCTTCTGCCTAGACGCATCCTTGAGGGAGACACAACACTTATGCAAAATATCTCCCTGATGCTCAGGCTCATCTGGTATTTCTTTTCATTCAACAAATCCTGATGATGTGCTGGTCTTTGGACATTTCCAAGGCAGCAGCACCACAGTGACTAAGATTTGTTCATCCATTTGTCAAATATTTATTGAATACCTTTCTGGTGGCAGACACTGTGTTGGGCATGGGAGAATCCCCAGAGACATAAGTGAGACAGGTTCCTTGCTATTTCAAAGCTTACATTTTAACAGGGTTGGAAGAAAATAAACACAGAATAAACAAGAGAAATATCAGAGCTAATGTGCTACAGAGGGAATTAAAGTTGGGCGATGTGGTAGTAACCATGAGGTCAGTCAAACCTGAGCTAGGATGCTCAGGGAAGAGGGTAACATTTCAGCTGAGGCTGGGATGGTGATAAGGAGACAGCTACATAGAGGTTTGGGAAAGAGGGTTCCAGAACAGGAAATGGCACTACTGTACATTCACCCCTGTTCCATTTATCAGCAAACCAAGCATGTCCTGAGCTCCAGTAAATGGATCCTGGGAATCAATGTTGGGTGTCGTGGGGCAGAAACTTGTGTAGGTTCTTCTCAAGGACAGAACCTTTGAGCCTTGTAAGCATCTCTTCCTAATAGAGCTATGAGTCAATGCACTGTCCCTGGAGAAAGGATGAAGAAATGTATTCTTCAAGGATTGAGGACCAAAAGAACTAGTGATGAGAGCTTTCTCTCCACGGGTAATTTACCAAAGCCAGTTTTGGAAAGTGGGACATGATGTCAGTTTTGTGATAGCAACACTAGGTTCTCTGAATGAATGAGGAAAGAACCAGTTCTAGGCTTAGAAGAGCAAGTCATAAAGGACTGAGAGCCAGTGGGAGAAGGAAAGAGGGGAGGGGATCGTGAAAGCTGAGCTTAACAAGAAGGGAAGAAGAAAGATGAGTTGAATTGAATCCAACAAGCCCTCCTTAAATGCCAATCATAATGAGGCCACGTGCAGGGGACAAAAAGCAATCCCTGGCTCCAAGGGAGTTTGGGAGAGATGTTCATGATGGAAGATGCCAAAGGCCAACAGCTCTGGGCAAAGGCAAAGAGGTGAAGAGGCTGGTTTGGGAGAAATGGTGGTAAAAATAGTCAACATGTGAAAGGTTGGAATCCCACTCACTCCTGAAGAGCAGAAGTTAAGTCTTGACCTTCTTTGGAGGCCCCTTCAGCATCAAGCCAAGTGCTGTACACCCAATGGCAAGACAGTGGAACAGGCTCTGGCTTTGGAGCAGACAGACCTAGACCAGCTCCTGCTCTGGCGATGTGACCTGGAGCAGGTTGAGTCACCTTGCTGGGTCTCAGTTGTTGTATCTTTAAAATGGAGATGGCCACACAGATCATACAAGGTTATAATGGGTTTAGAGATAATATGGGCATGGATGGACATTATTATCATTTCATGGCTGAGATCTGACTGACAAGTCATTTTTCCATACTACATATCACAGCTCCACAGAAATAAATGACCAGTCTTTTAAGAGTTGAATACTGAGCCTCTTGGCATTGTGTCCATCAGGCTCTTGCATTTTTGTAGACAGATACAAGATCACTAATCAACTGTGTAGGGCAATGTTTTCACCACTGACTATTCAAGAGTATATTTTTATTTAGTTAAAACTCAAGACTGAGATGCATGTCGTTCTTTAGCTAAGCTACAAAGTTTTATCAAGGGGTCATGTCTTGTCTTTGTCCCAAGGATGAAGGATTTTCATTGTCTTTCTGCTTGTATGGTGTCTTCTGCTTATGTCCCTTCCGATTTGAGTTCCTAGTGTCTTTTTACAGAACCCAAGCAGACAAACATTACATTTAAAAAATTTCTTTTCTTTTTTTGCATGAGGATACTTGACTTATTTTCAAAATTAGACTGTAAGATTATCAAGGAACACAAGTTCGACTGGAATTTGTCCAGAGAATGCAGGGCAGTCATGGAGATGCTGGGAGTGTGAGACTCTCAGAGAAGTTCCCAGCGTAATCCCATTTAGAACTTGGAGCCAGGCAGGAACTCTTCTGTTGTCCTAGGGCCCCTTGCCATTTCTAAAGTTACAGATCAATTTAAAATTTCCTCAAATTAGAATTTATTTGGTGATAGGGCCAAATAAATTTGTATGGAAGAAATAATGCCCTTACATGGTTCTCTTGGTCATTCACACGAGAACTTCAGTAGAAAAGTTTCTCACCTCAAAGTGGCAGTGAAAAATAATGAATATTACAATTGCTACATCCTTTACAGAGCTCAGACTGGAGCCAGAAGACCTGTTACAAAATACAGCCTTGCCCCCTGGAATCCCTGGGACCTGCAAGCTATATGATCCCCATATGCCTCACTTCCCATAACCCTAAAATGAGGATGAAAATAGAACTCAACTCACTAAGCTGTTAGGAGGATTAACTTAGTCAATAACATCAAACACACAGAAGAGTATATAGAAAAGAGAAATCACTCCGTAAGAGTTAGCTATTATTATCACTACCATTATTATTTCTATCACAAAGATCCTTTGAGACCCCCACGTTAAAGGAGAGGGAGGAAATAGAGGTGAGATAGCAGAATGCTTATTTTCTTAGTTTTTGGAGACAAACATAGGTTAAAATCCAGGCTCCATCAATTACTTGCTCTGTGGCTTTGGAGATGTTAAAAAATCTCTAAATTCCAGTTTTTCATCTGCTATGAGTATCTTCCTCATGGGGTCATTGTAAGAGTTCAATGAGATTTTACATGCAGCTAGCACAGTGTTTGGCATATAACAATTGCCCAATAAATGTTAGATAAAATAACCATCATTATTCATCTACTGAGTCTTGTAGCTCAATGCTAACACACTCACCTAGTGCTCAGTAAATGCTTACAAATGCAACTTTGGTCTTTGAGTTTTAGAAGCTCTAAAAAGAGATCTAAGGATAAACATTAAAAATGATCATTGATGTGTCCATTCTCAAAATATTTAAGTAAAATATGTCAGGCATCATCTTCAGCTCCCAGCTGAGGGTACCTTGATATCAGGTCATTCTGTCATGCAGCTGGTGGTTGGTGATCAAGATTAAAAGGAGATTGAAACTCTGAATCCCTGCAGTTCACTCTTCAGGATTTTTCTTTTGTCAAATGTTTCTAAGGAAAAGTTCTTAAATCATTCGAGTCTCAAATACAGTGTCTACTGTGCACGACCAGGATTCACTGCACACTTGGATAGACTGATGGTGAATGCTATCTATTTTTCCAAGACTCATCAATTTTCTAAGAAATCTTAGACTACTAGGCTAATATGCTCAGCAAGAGATCACTCATTAGTGTGTCCAAATTAATTTTATGATAGCATGTTGTCACAAAATTATGAATGACTTCCTGATAACCAGATAAATGACAAATGAATGGAGTTAATTAAAAATATAAACCATTTCACACCCTTTTCATCTCTCAACAATTTTTACTGTGAGATGCTGAGTTTATGGAGAGGCAAGAGGTTCAAGGGATATCCTGAGGGTCTAAGAAACTTTCCTAACAACTAAACTGTCCACTTTCAGCTGTTACACAAACAGGTCATCCTCATCCTCTCTCAAAAGTTACTTAATGACATACCTGACAGACAAGAGGGCCACCTGGATCAAAAGTGAACATGACATCACTGGTAATTATTGATGTGTTCTTTAACTGGGGGGTGGTCTAAAAACCCAGCATTTATGCTCTATGGCTATCAGAGTTTCCTTTTATATTCAACATTCTTTAGAGCATGTGTGTGTATGGAAGGCAAGTAAGCCCTATTCCACAAGTCCAAGATTAAAAGTGAGTCATGAATGCCTAATAGTCAAGATATGGAAGCAACCTAAGTGCCCATCAGTAGATGAACGGATAAAGGAGATGTGGTGTGTGTATGTGTATATATACATATACACAATAGAATATTACTCAGCCATAAAAAAGAATGACAGCTTGCCATTTGTGACAACATGGATGGACCAACCTGGAGGGTATTATGCTAAGTGAAAAAACTCAGACAGAGAAAGACAAGTACCATATGATTTCACTTATATGTGGAATCTAAAAGAACAAAACAAATAAATAAAAGTAACAACACAGAAACAGTCTCATGGATACAGAGGATAAACAGGTGGTTGCAAGCGGGGGAATGAGTGAAATAGGTGAGGGAGATTAAGATGTGCAAACTTCCAGTTACAAAATAAATGAGTTATAGGGGTAAAATGCACAGGGTGGGGAATATAATAAATAATAATGTATCTATGTATGGTGACAGATGGTAACTAGACTTACCATCTTAGTGGTGATCATTTTGTAATGTCCAAAAAATATCTAATCACTACCTTGTGCAACAGAAACTAACATAGTGTTGTACGTCAATCATATTTCAAAAAACAAACAAACTCATAGAAAAAGAGATCAGATTTGCAGTTACCAGAGGCAGCGGGGCAAAGAGAAGGGGGAATTGGATGAAGGCAGCCAAAAGGTACAAACATCCAGTTATAAAATAAATAAGTACTAGGATGTAATGCTCAACATGACAAATATAATTAACAGTGCTGTATGTTATATGTGAAAGTTGTTAAGAGTAAATCTTAAGAGTTCTCATCACAAGAAAAAATATCTTGTCTTTTTCTTTTATTTTATATCAATATGATATGAGAGATGTTCATTAAATTTATTGTGGTCATTTCATGATGTACATAAGTCAAATCATTATGCTGTACACCTTAAACTCATACAGTGCTGTTTGTCAACTACATTTCAATGACACTGGAAGAAAAAAGTGAATCACGTCTCATACCAAATCTATACATAGTCATCATCTTTGATATCACTTCTATTTTTTTATGCAACATTCAGTAGAGAACCATGTGTAGATAATCTGTTGACTATTTTATGCTGACATGAAAGATGAAAATCTTCAGAGATACCATCTAAACTATGATATATTAGGGTTTTTTTTTTCAGTTATTCCTATGTATCAAATATGAGTTCAAAAGGGTCTGCTCTTCAGTGCTGATTCTTAAAAAAAAGGTACTAATGTGTAACTCACATTTTCCACATCAGAATTTGTGGGAAAGGGAAAGTTTTCAGAAACAATGGTGTGATTTCAGATGCTTATTCCCAACTTTCAGGGTTTATAGTGGAAAACCAAAAGGTTTCCATAAAGCTTGTATTTTAAAACAGGCTAATGCAGAGTCAAAACACACTTCAAATACACTCTATTCTATCACCAATTTTTAATAAAGTCACAAAATTAGAAGAAATCTACAGAAGCTTGAAAAAGAAAACTTACTAAGTTATAGAATCAGACAATACGGTCTAAGTCATAAAATATTGGTAAGCAAAGAAGGCAGCCTCTTGGTGAAGTTAAAGCATATTAAAGTCATCTTCATTACAAGCATGGCCCCAAATAACACTCCAGCTCTCCTTGGCAGGGAGGCAAAAGTTTTTCAAATAAGGAATGGAAATTTCTCTAAGCATAGAGCTAAGTTATATATCACAATATTGTACAACGTTGCTGTATGGCAACATTGCCATTCTGCTAAGAGTGATGCAACGGGTAAGTACCAAACTGCTAGTCTGGTAGGGCACCTGGCTTGCAAAAACACATTTATCTGTGTACTCTTTTAATTCTTTCACAGTAGGAATGTATGAATTTGAGGTTGAGGAGTGTTGCAAAAGACTGCCAAAGTATTTTAGGTCAAGCTGTAAATTTTCCCTGAAGTTCTCTGCCAAGATTAAGCTGAGGACTGAGAAGAGAATCCATCAAATGGTTCCAAGAGTATACTTTAATCTGTTATGGAAAAAATAAGTAAAAGTACATTTCCCTATCTCAGTCTGAGGCTTGCTTGATTCCACAGGCTCACCTCCACATGGCAGTCACACTGGGTGCAGCTGGGGCCTGGAACCCAGGGGACAGAGTTGGGATGTCAGGACACCATCAGTGCTTTGCAGAGGTTTCCCACGATCTCTTGGGAAGCATAAATCTTGTAGGTCTGTCTTTCCTGGTGGTGGTGACCTCTGGAAGTACAAAAGCTTCCTACTCACTGATGGGAGGGAGCATAAGAGCCCAAGTGAGGCTCAAGTCTTTGGAGCCAGCTGGGCTTGGGTCCATATCCTGACTCTCTGTGTTGCCTTGGGCATGTTACCTTAGTCTCTCTGTGGCTCATACTTCCTCATCTGTAAAACATTGATAATAACCATCTCCAGGGCTGTAGACTGTTGTGAAGGTTAGAGATAATGACAATAAACATACTCGACAGGTACCACGCAATGCTACCTATGGGGCATGAACTCTGGCAGCGTAAGAAAGCCATTGTGTAATTATGTTGTTAGGTTTCACTTAACACTTCTCATTGGAAACTATTCCTATAACAGAAATAGAATATGCAATGTCATGAAAGCTTCCTTGTACCCAAAACAGTCTCCTGTAGCTTATAAAAGGTTTGGTTTTGCTTTTTAATAAGTAAGTTCCAGGATGCAACCTAATTACCACAGATTCAGCCCAATCTCCTACATCCTCTGCACATACAGTAGAAATAAAACTTCACACATTTTGAAGTCGACACTCAGGTACTATGGAACCACTCAGTGGAGGGCTCTTGGGTTACGCGGGTCAAAGAAATCTGTATGTTCTTGAGATTCCTGAATTGTTAAAGTGGAAACTGGGTCCAGGGCAGAGCTTGTGAGGATGGTCCTCTCTCTCCTGAGCCTTCTTTCTTTACTGCTCCTCTCCTTCCACTCTGTTAACAAGCTCAAGTCTCCCCTTCCCAAAGAAGAAAGCAAAACAAAACAGAACCAAAAAAATCTTTCATCTCAAGTTTCTTGGGAGGTATGGTGGAACTTCTCTGAGAAAGAGAGAAGATCTAAACTCCTTTGCTGAGAAATCTGCTGCTACATGTCCCCTTCATTCTTCCACCAGAGTCCTCAGGGTCCGTCCTCTTCATTCCACTGAACTGCACTCATTCGCGCATCAGTCATTTCTGACGAACAAGTCATACTGAGCTCACCTCCCTGCTGCATCGGATCCTGTCGATCACCCACTCCTTTTGAAACTCTAACTCCTTTGGCTTCTGTGGCCCTTGCACTTTTCTAACTCTCCTCCTATATGCCTAGTTCTTCCTGTTTCATTTATTCCACTCTTCCCTTCGTATGCCTAATCCCTAAACCTGAATTTAAGGCTCCACCCTCTGCTTCTTGCTGTTACCACTTTCTAAGTTCTCTTTGGGTGATCTTATCTCTGCTCCAGATCTCAACCACTATCTCTCTGCTGAAGATTCCCACAGCCATAGTCCTACCCAGACTGTACCTGGCTTTCAGATTCTTGTGTCAAAGTCCTGCTGGCCGCCTCCACCTAGATGTTTCCCAGGTAACTCAGAACTGAACACACCTTCTTCTACCCTAATATAACATTCCTCTTGAAATTCTCTCAAATCCTGATACTAGCAAACAAACAGCTGCCCAAACTAGAAATCTGGGGGTCACTCTCCCCCTGACTCATTACTCTCACCCAATCAATAATCAAATCCTGCCAATTTAGTCCCCTTCCTGGTATTTACTTACTCTCTCCCTTTTGCCCCCACTCCCCTTGTCCTATTTCAAGCCCTCATTGTTTCTCAGTGGGACCACTGGATGGATAGTTCCCTAATTACCCTCCCCACTGCCCACCTTATCTCCCTCAAATCTACCCTCTTCACAGCAACTGGACTGGAGAGCAGGCCACATCACTACTCATTGTCAACAGGATAATGAACAGGCAGGTCCAGAAGTGCAGTAACAAATGTCCATTGGCAAAGTCACACAAATGGGTCCTCCAGTAGGACCTTGCCTACACATTGTATCTCTCTATTCTTGCCCAAATAGAGCTTTCTAGACTTCCTGCTGATTCTGAGAGCTAACTGATACTCTTCCAATAAACTTCTGTTTAATTTAAACAGCCTACGTATGCAGTTTGCAATGAAGATCCTTGGCTAGTATACAATTTGTTTTCTTCTCTACCATAATTACAGGTTTGTCTTTCTTCTCATTGGTCTACAGTAACCACAAAGGACAGGGACCGTGACGGTATGTGTATTCCACATACTCTATATCCTCCAACAACTAATATAGTGCCTGATGGGTAGTAGGCACTCAAATGCTTGTTCATAGAATGAATATTTTTTAGAAGCTTTTTCTGTAAAACGTATGAGTCATTCATGATACTATGAAATTATGGCATGATACCACTTGCTTTGTTCTACCATTTCATTCTTAACCTCAGAATTCCCCAAAGCACAAATAAATATCTCACAAAGTAGAAAAAGCAAATATTTTAGCAGATCTCACTGAATCACAAACCTAACCTCTTGATTTCCCTGTTAAGTTACATCACTATGCAACTAGGAGCAAATATCCCCGCCTGCGTTGAGGCATCAGGGTGGGTACTACTGATGTCTGACACTGGAGTTCCTTAGAAACAACAGCTCTCAATAGCTAGTTCACAGTCTGATCATCTTTTGCCAAAAGTACTTTGTAGACCAATCAGTGTCACTCTCAAGGTTGCACTGTGATTGTTTGTGATGGCAGAGGATTAAGGGACTCAGGCAGCCCTGATGGGTAAATAATCCAAGGGCTATTTGTCCATTGGTATGTCAGGGATGAAACAGACCACGTTACTGTGGAGGCAAGCTGAATACTACTTCACTGTTCTATTTGGAAATTACAACATAAGCCTCCAAAACCTTTGAAGTCCTATGGTAGGGAGGATTACTAAACACAACCTCTTTTACTACTGGGAATGTCAAGAGTTTCTTTTCTTCTCTTCTCTTCTCTTCTCTTCTCTTCTCTTCTCTTCTCTTTTCTTTTCTTTTCTTCCCCTTCCCTTTCCCTTTCCCTTTCCCTTCCCTTCCCTTCCCATTCTCCCTTCCTTCCTTCCTTCCTTCCTTTCTTTCTTTCTTTCTTTCTTTCTTTCTTTCTTTCTTTCTTTCTTTCTTTCTTTCTTTCTTTCTTTCTTTCTTTCTTTCTTTCTTTCTTTCTTTTCTTTTCTTTCTTTCAGATCAATCTCAATAAGGACTTTAAAGATTGATTAAATTCAGAGTGTTTGTTGATACCACACATTGTTTGTCAGGCATTGTGGGAAGCATGTGATCCTTGTTCTCAAAGATGTAACACCCTGATGAGGTGAAGGGGTGGGACTCTGATAAGGAGAAGAAAATTTAAGAAGATTTACTGCGTGGAAAGTGAAGAGAGTCATGGGAAGAAAGAACAAGGGCGGAAAGGAGAGGTTCACTTGGGAAACTCAGGGAACGTTTCAAAAAAGAGCTGTACATTAAAGCACAGATAGATTTAAACAGGCCAGAATGGGGCAAGGGAATAAAACAATCAGAATAATATAGATGTAGAGAACAGCACAAATAGAGCAAGGATGCAAAAAAGTAAAGAGCACTTGAGTGAACAGCATGTTAGGGATATATGGGGGAGAGAAGAGGAGAAATTAATTGGGGACAAATTACAAAGGACCTTGAGTGCCAAGCTAGGCAGTTTGTATCCTGTTGGCAACTGATAATCATTAAAGGGTCCTTAATAAGAAGACATTTCTTCTTTCTTGCATCTGGCTGGGGAGCTGGGAGGAGGGAGTTGGCTGTCCTTTTTATCACTGTCCCCGACCCTGGCCACATATTGGAATCACCTTGAGGGTTTGTTCATTTGCTAGTGTCTGTTTGTTAACAACACCAAGTCTGGCCCCATGTCTGGCCAAGTAAATCAGAATCTCTTGGGGTAGGGCCTGGACATGACTATTTTTAAAAACATTTTTAGGTGACTTTAATGTCTAGTCAGGGCTGAGAAACCACTGACCTAATGCATAAGTGTGAGAATTTCTCTGTAAATTCTGTTTTTGTCAGGAATAGTTGTTGATATTAGGTATGACATGTTGCTTTGCTTAGTCAGGTGTGGCCCAATGGATATGAGAGAAATGTCGATATACTGTGAAAGTTCCTAGCTTTAAATAAATTCCTCACTTATCAGCAGCAACATGTTCTCCTGTGTTAAGTCCTACCGCCTTCCTGCAGGTATTTCATATACATACTACATATATATGAAATTAAGCATATAATTAAATATTCCAAGAGCTTAGATCTGAATGCATGAATACATTTATACTATTGAGTCGATTAAGACAAGCATAAGAGAAACTGAGGGAGAGTGAGTGGTGGGATAATTGGCGGATGTGAAAGTCAGGGCTGACCAGCCAAGACACCCAAGACATGTTTAACTATCTGCTGGCCTTATATATCAAGATGCCCATCATTTCTATTAATATAAATGGGTTTCACTCAAATTCTTAAAAATCAAATATTATTTAATAAGAGACAGAAGTAGGACTACTGCTGGGGTGACTTACCAAAGAGGTTCTGCAATTTTAAGAACCAGGATTTTTTATGAATACCATATCCCAAGATGCAAGTCATAAAACAAGATGTCTGCATGCTAAGAGATTTGAAAACGGCAAGGGAAGTAGAAAGTCCTATGACAAGAAATTACTTTTTCCACCCAGCATATTGTGACCACAGCCGACTTCTGCAATTTAGAGAAGGAAAACATCCCCAAAATCCCCGAGTGCCTTCCTGGGGATCTGTCCAGGAGCTGGGTAGCAACTTCCCATTCAGCAACTGCAGTTTGAGTAGGGAGGGACCCAGACTGGGTGTTGGTCTTGATAGGAAGGAGGTTGGCCAGACAGAGCCTACCTCCAGAGAAGTTAGTCAAGGCAGATATCATCAGTCTAGGTAGGTTAAGTTCCAAGTGGAGGGTCCTGTAAGAGAACCCAAGAACTCAGACTGATTAACAGGGAGGCCAAGGGTTAGGGATCTGCCCAAGAGCTTAGGAGGCAAGAGATCAGAGGTCTCACCAGCACCACCAAACATGGAGCCTGACTGATGATGAGGCCTTAGCTTGTGGGACAGAAAAGTAGGGAAGAACAGGCTAGGGCAGGGAGCAAAGCATTTCTGACAAAACCCAAGAATTTATAGAGAAAAAAGCCTAAGTCATAGGGAGGGGCTACAAACCAAGTGTGAAATTTGGTCTTATCACTTTATGTCCACACTTCAGTAAGCCACACAAAAGTGAGATGGTCCAAGAGGCTAACTGATGTTGAAAATAGAGCCAAACAATAAAAAAAGGAAAGCTCTTCCTTTGGTTAGAATAAAGAACAAATGGCAAAGCTATAATGAAAAGAAAAAATGCTCTCCTGAACAATCCAGAAGCTGTGTCGGAAAGCTGCCTGGATTGAAGAAATAATGTTTGATAAAATACAAAACTAGTAATAGTAAGAGTAATAATAATAATAATAATATGTTACATGTATAAAGTTCTCACTATGTGTTAAATGTAATAAAGTATTTAATCTTCACAACAATCTTACGAGATAGGCGCTTTTATTATCTCCATTTTACAGTCAGGTAAACTGAGACACAGAGGGGTTCAATAACTTGCCCAAGGCCACACAGCACGAACAGGGTTCCAGAGTTCATATTACCTTCTAGGTTTACATTGTCTTTCATGCTAAGAAACTACCTTTGATGAGGCAGAATGAATGGGGGCATACACGAAAATGCACATGGATTTTTAATTATCCAGTATTGAATTTACTCCTTCACCAAACTCATTCATTCAACAAATATTTATTGAGCATCTACTACATGCCAGGCCCTCTTCTATATGCTGAGGAGCACAGGCAAGTGGGACTCCTACACACCTGAAAGAGTGAATAAATGCATGGTCTGGCATAAAACGTAGTGTTTTGTGGGTTTGGTAGGCCCAAAGCACTGTACCTTTAGAACCCTTTGGAATTTTCCACATATATGAAATACAATTGAGCGTCTGATGAAGAGTCTAATTAACATACCAAAGCTTCAAAGTCCAGGAGCTGCCGGAGACAGGCTGTTAGGAGAGGGGCAGCAACACTAGAGGAAAGAACAGGTGAGGAGGAGCCGAGGAAACGAGTCCTATCCGAGGGCTGCCACTGACTTGGTCGGTGACCCTGACTGGGAGCCTGTCTGAGCCCCAGTGTGCTCCTCCATAAAGCTCCTTCTAAAGCTTAAGTCCCAGCTCTAGGACCCAGGATCCCAGGCAGGGCCAGGGCAGAGCCAGTGCCATGCTCAGACACAGCTCACGAGAGACAGGTTCAAGCTGACAGCAGTAGCAGCTGGGCAGGCTGGGGAATGTCATGTGATGCTGCAGGAGAACTTGGCCAATTCCAGGGGTGGACTGTTTCTCCAAGAGGCATCCGAGGAGCACCCCAAACTCGTGCTGCTCTCAGCCTCAACACAACGCGGGGCTGTGTTTCTGCACAGAGAATGTCAAGGGACCAACAAGCAGGTTCAAGCAGCTCTGTAGGGTGGGAATTGCCTCATGAACTCCTGAAGTCAGGTCGGGATGCTGAGTCGTTCCCCCAGAGTCAGGAAAAGAACAGTAATCCACGGAAAGGGTGGACTGGTCCTCCTTTCCCAGGAAGGCCCCTTGGAGTCCTAGCCAGACTTTTGGCTCTAGCTGGGCCTCGAGAAATTTCAGGCAGAATTTACCACTATTAATAACTGGCACATGACTGAGTGCAGAACTGAAACTCAGCTGGCCAAGTGACCAAAAGTGTCCTTAAGAGAGAAAGAAAGGATCTGGATGAAGAAAGAGGGTGTCAGGAAGAGACACGCATGTATGCACATTGAGATTTTGGCCCAGTCTACCCACCCCTACCCACCCCCGTCCCCTCACACCTCTTTATGCCAAACTTCTAGCCAGCCATCCTCCTCAGATACCATCGCTTGCTCCAAGGTAAAAATACCATCCAAACTCTTCCTGTTTTAGGCAATTCCTCAAACCCTGATCCCTTACTGTTGTAGAAACAACACCTTCCCTACAAGTGCTTTGGATTTACTTTGTTATCACCTCTTAACCTGACACACTTCCACCTTTACCTTCCTCTCGGGGGTGGCTTAGTGTTCCAAACTTCTAATTAAGGAGCAGTCCCTGGATTTGGATTTTACCCCCTCCCTCCCTCAGTTCCTCCAATGGCTTCCTCACAGAGCTAGGTTAAAGATGCTAAGCCAAGGCATCCAAAATTTACAGTGAAGTCAAAATCCATCCAATGACTAATCTGAATGGTGACTATTCTGATTCAAGGCCAACTTTCTAGTCTCTAAGAATCTTCAGCCGAAGGGCTTCTGCCCCCACAGCTGGCATTGGGAAAATGGAACCAACAATCTCAACTTCAGCTGAGGACCATTGTTCCAATATGCCCCTGAACTGTGAATGAATAAAGATTTTTTAGATGGTAAGTGAATGAGTAAAGAAGATTTTTATAGGATTAAATAGATCCCTTCTTTCTTGGATTTAATTCAAACCTAAAAGTTAGAAGTATGTTCAAAGTTTGATTCTGATGTAATCCACTTGCCTTGACCAGTCAGAGAAAATGAAAATATTCTATCAAAAAAAATGGAGGAAAATCAAGAAAATGAGGCCATGTTGGCAAAACTGGAAAGTGAACAAGGCTAGGCTGCAGCAACTGGTCACCTGCTCAGGTGCTACCCTCCGTCCCTGGGGTGCCCTCCGTGTGGGACACAATCCAAGTCAACACATGACCTTATCAAAACTCATCCACTCTATGCCCAGTGGAGATCAAACATATTTCAAAATGGCCATGAACTAGGGACACTGGAATTGTAACTGGAGAGGTTTAGAGACCTAATACTCTAAATAAACCAAAAGGGTGGACCTCAAATACAATATTGGGCAGCTGGAAGATATTTTGAGACAACTACTCCCGATTTGAATCTCCTGTAATGAGATTCTAATTGGTTTGTTTCCCCATTTGACTCAATTCGCCAGGCTTTAGCATTGATCTCTCCACTGTAAATTAACCTACTGACCAAGGGCACCAAGAACGTGCCATTTGTGTTCCAAATACTTGTGGGCAAAAGTCTCTGAAACTTACAACTTTCTATGTCACCATACAACACGCAGGGAGGTGGATGAAACCAGTTTCAAAGGGTTTTGCAGCCAGATGAAGTAAATTCGCAGAGAGGCTTGTGAACAGCTTGCCAAATTTCAGCCTGGGACAATTTTATTATCTTTAATTTACCAACCTAGGAACAGGTTTATAATGGAAATTCTTAGTGATGGCTTCTCAGCAGACAACTGCAGCAGCTGGCACACACCTACTTCACCGCGCCTCTGGAGTGGACGTTAAGTCCAAGTTCTGGACTCTGAAAAATGCGTAACGACAAAGCCTAACCAGCCTGCTCCTCTGGGAATGCTCGAAGGAGAATGAATTAACTTCCCCCAGCCAAGCGGGTAGTCCCAGCCCAGTGCCAGAAAGCAGTGGCTGTTAGAAGCTAGAAAGAAAGTAAAAAGGAAAGCAACAGTGCCTTCATTATGCTGTAAACCACAATCACCTTTCCTGATATGCATCTTCCTGTTTTCCTGAAGGGGCACTGTTTAACTGCCACTGGTGCAGAGCTGCCAACTCAGCAGAGAGCACTTCCTGTGGGTCTGGGCGGCGGCCGAGTTCAGCAGGCTCTGGCCTGTCCACTGACCCAGGAGCAGGCTGCCAGGGGCCCACCATTCTGACAGAGGGGCTCAGGACTCAGGCTCCTGGGTTAAGGGATGATGTTGATTTTCTTTTCTTGGGCCAGACTAGGGTGAGGCAAGAGAGGTGTCTGGGGCACAAGATTTAAAGAGGTTTTTCACTCTCAGGGTCATGCAAGAGTCTCTTTCACCCCAGTCCCAGCCCTGCACAGGACCACAATCAGAGGTAGGGGCGTGCGCACGCGCGTGCGTGCGCGTGTGTGTAAAACATCAGTGGTTCTCAATGTGTGATCTCCAGACCAGCAGCAGCATCACCCAGGAACTTTTTAGAAATGCAAATTCTCAGGCCCCAATCCAGATCCACAGACTCTAAAATTCAGATGTAGGGCCCAGAGTGAATTAACATACCCACCAGGTAATTTCGATGCAGCTAAAGTTTGAGAAGCACTTTGCCAGAGTACAATGCTCTCCAAAGCTAGTCATGTAGCCCAGGTCAGGCCATTGCTCAAAATTCTTCACACATAACCAGAACAGGAAAAGGGATGGGGTGGTGAGATGCAAGAGACTTCCCTAAAGCAATCAGCAAGGTAGGAATCTCTCAAATAATAAATCAGGAATTGATTTTTTCACAGCTACCCCTGAGAACATTGTAGTAAAGACTGGAGATTTGTCAGCAATAAAGATGACGACTGAGTAGTTCCCTCCTGTTTCTGCCCCGAACTAGTCAGCTCAGAGCTGACCACTGACTGATACTATGGAACATGGGCCAGCTATTTTAATATTCTAAGTCTGAGATTCCCTCCTCTGTAAAATGGGGCGAACATCACCTCCCCGCTGATGTCAAAGAAGCTAATGTATGCAAAGCCTCAAACAGAAGGCCAAGGCAAAAAAGTTGTGACAGCAGTTCATACATCCTGAGCAGAGGTTCTGGGCTCCCACCTTCTCCAGGGAGCTTAGATAATCTGGGGGCCTGAGGACAACTGAGAGGGAGGAGGTTAGCTGATCTCTGATGCTGTAGTGTTTTAGAAAGGAGGCTATTTCCCAGACCCAGTGGCCTGGGGTATCAGGCTTCTAAACGGGGTGGCAGAAGTGAGAGATAAAGGAAAGGAGTTTCCAGTGACTGCTGTTGGACACTAGAGGACTATTTATGTTTCACTAAATAAATGAAGGCAAGAAGCTATATCTGAAGACCCCACATTTAAACTTTGTCACTAAAACCCAAACGATATGAGTGGTGAGACAACACCAACGCCAGTCAGCTGAGTGACCTCAGGCACACGGCCATAGACTTGGTTTCCTCTTTTGCCAAGTGCTGGATTATAAATACAACAATAACATGAGGATGAAGTCATGCAACAAAATGCTGTCAAGCACAACATAAATGCTAGGTTTAGCATGGAGGTTCCGTCACAGAATTAGAGCATTGTTTCTGCAGAGCTGGAAGAGAACTAGCCCAGCACAACTTTCCCAGCTCACAAAGGTGTCTACGGAGGACCAGAGAGGCTGTTGCCCTGCAGGGGGCACACAGCTGGCAGGTGACATCAGGTGTGCCCCCTTTCTTCCTTAGGGAGTGCTGGCGAAGAAAGGGGGAAAACCTCAGCTTCTACCCACAGGCCAGGTAAACAAAGGCCACCACCCCACCTTCGCCCCGTCTCTTCCTTGGCCATCCAGGCAGCACAGCTGAGGGTTGGAAGGATGATCCATGACTCACATTTTTCCCCCCGGAAGTACTCAACTCCAATATAATAACATTACTCACGTGAAAAACTCGATCAGCAAAAAGGAAAGTTTACCTCGGGCCCTGTGCACTGACCCCCTTACCTTCCTCGTTTAAAATCCATGGCAGGAACTCGAACACCGAGTCAAAGCCGCAGGTGCTCTCTTCAAAGGCGCAGGACCCTGCGGACAGGTCCAGGGCACCAGCAAGCTGCAGGGCTGCGGGCACAATGCGGGTTTCAATTCGGGCTCAGGCTCGGGAGCTCCTGCACCAACTCGGGGCACCCCAGGGTACTACCTGGTGAAAGTAGGGGAAGGCGTACAGGAGGGGGCGGGAGAGGGATGCAGTATTGCCGCCCCCGCTCAGGGCGCTTCCACTGCACAATCCGCGAGCACTCGCTGGGCTCAGGGACAGAGGTTAACGGCTGTGGAGACGGATCCGTATGCGTCCTGGGCTGGCGCAGCCCAGGACCGCGAGCCCGGCCACCAGTGTTGCAGGATTGGGAGCGGGTCATGAGAGCGCCTCCCGAGCGTTCCCCCTCCCGGGTCCAGGCCTTACCTTGCACTGCCAGGAGGATGCCCCTGAACAGCATGGTCAGCGAGGAGGGCTGGACCCGGGTGCGAGCCGCCAGCCGTTGGGACCGGCTGCTCCCGGTGGAAGGAGCCTGGGAAGCAGGGGCGCCGGGAACCGGGGGAGGGAGAAGTCAGAGGCAAAGCGTGCACTCGGAGCTGCCCAACTTTGCAAAGCGGCCCCGGGAGCCGAGCGGAAAGCTAAAGGTGCCTTAACAGTGAGCGCTGCTCGTTCTGCTGCAGCCGCGAGGCAGATCCCAAGTAAAGCCGGCCAGCCGGCCAGCCGCACAGCTGGTGCTGGGCGAGGATGGGGCCGGGCGGGGAGGAGACAACTGCACACTTTTGAAAAGCCAGCCACGACTGGCTGGGAGAGGAGAGGTCGAGATGCAGTGCCACGGCTCGGCTCGGCTCGGAATTTTAAAAGCTTGGGACCGGACCCCTGGCAGACACTGGAGACGGCAGGTCTCCCGGGGGCCCCTATGCTGGGTTGGGACTTGGAGGCGCCCCGCCCCTCTCTTCCGTGGTGGGAATCAGCTTTTTTTTTCTGGGGACAGCCTCCCCGAATGCCAGTCCTTAGGGCTGTACCTAATTTTATCTTTGTCCCCAGAATGGAAGAGGGTGGAATTCTCTTAGGAGCCTAAAGGAAAATTTGGAAAGTGTTGGGTGGAATAAACTTTGTGTCTCTGGAGTTTCAGCGTTTATGGCCCATTAATGCTAACCTTAGAATATTACCCCCTCCCCTTTATTTAGCAGTGGAATGTCTGGCATGCCCGGTGCTCAGCATTCACTCTGTCCCGTCATTCCTCCTCTCCAAAGAGCCATGATAAATTAGTAGAAGGTTTCTAAATTGAGGTGTGGGAGGATGGGGGTAGTATGTCAGGGAGGGGGTTACTGTGAGGTACCCATTTGCTATGAAGTTTCTTTGAACACCAAGTGGGTCTTTAACATTTTTTTCTTCCAGTAAAGACACTGGTGATGGGGATGGGGGGGTCTTCTTAATGCTCTTTATAATTTGGGTCAGGCAATTTTATGCCCAGGGCAATGGTTCTCAAATTTTAGGGTACATCAGAAGCCCACCATCAGAGTTTCTGATTCAGTAGATCCAGCTTGGGACCCAAGATGCTGCACAATCCTAACAAGTTTCCAGGTGCTGATGCTGATGCTGCTAGTCTGGGACCACAGTTTGAAGACCACCGGTCTAACAACCTCCTGTTCAACCATCAAAGCCCTGCTCACATGCCTTCACCTGGTTCCCAGACTCTCCTAGTTTTCTTCTTCCTTCATTGGCAGCTCCTTCTCCTTTGCTGTTTCTTTTTCTCTCTCTGACCCCTGGATATTAGGGTGCCTCCAAGTTCTGTCCTCTCACCTCCTGCTTCCTTCCCTCCTCACTTCCTCAGTGATTTCAAACAGTCTTGAAGTTTGAAACACCAGCTGTAGCCTTATAACTCCCAAATGCATATTTCTAGTCCAGACGGCTCACTAACTCTAGACTCTTCTGTCTCATTGCCACCTCAACATTTTCATTTGGATGCTTAAGAGCTGTCTCACACTTAATAGGTCCCAACATGAACACCTCATATTCCTTCCCAAGCCTGACTCTCCCCCACATCTTCCTCCTCTCAGTTAAAGGAATCTTTCCCCTCCAGTTGCTCAGGACAAAATACTTAGTTATCCTTGACTCTGCTCTTCCTCTCAAGACATTACCAAATTCTGTCAGTTCAGGATTCAAAACACAGCAGGTACTGACCACAATCCGTGCACACAGCATCTGCCCTGATCCAAGCTGTCATTGATGTTTGCCAGGGATGCTGTGGTAGCTTCCTGATGGTGATACCCTTGCTTCTTCTGCCTTGTGCACCTTCACTCCATTCTTAACACAGTAGTCAGGGCACCCTTTTAATACAGAAATTAGGTCATGTCAGTCCTTGGCTCCAGACTCCTAACAACTTCATTTAGCAAAATCCAAACTCTTCACAATGATCTACCAGGTCCCACAAAACCTGTCTGCACCCCCTTATATCTCTGACCTCATCTGCCCTGATCACTCCCCTCCAGCCACATGGACCTCTTGGCTGGTCTTCAAATTCAGTTTTTAGCTGTCCTCTCAGAACTTCGCATTGACTGTTCCTTCTGTTTGAAATGCTCTTCCCCAGAGAGCCACATGACTCACCTACACTACTTCCAGATCTTTACTCAGAAGTCACGTTTATGATGACAAAACTTAAAAGCTTTCTCTCTAATGAAAAAAGAGCTCCTGGAGCCTTTAAAAATAAGTTTGGACAAATTTTCATGAGTTTTCTATAGGCAGTGACTCAAATGATCTACGATTTGTTTAAAGTGTGTGCTTATATGCTGTGGCTCAGGTAGTAGCTAATAATAATAAATAACATTTATTATGTTTACTACTGTAAATATTTTAGGTAGCTAATCTCATTTAAACTTTCTCAAAGACTCTATGGGGTACACATCATTATTATTCCCATTCAATAGATGGGGACACGGAGTTGCAGAGTTCAGTGACAATGAGTGGTACAGACAAGACTCAAGACTTTTTATTCCAAGCCTATTTTCTCAACCAGTACAGTAGCCTGTCTCCCTTGTCTTTCTTTTTTGATTTCTTGCTCAGAGATGGTGCTAAATATTTGATGAATTTTATCAAATTACTTAATTAAAAATTTAAAGATGGATATGAATCCAGTTGTAACTTCAAAACACTGTTTTCAAGTAAACAAATTATCAGCAACTATCAAACTGGTGCTCCGTTTTCCAGGTACCTATGGAGCATTTCAAAGATTTAAGATTGCTTTAGGTAATTTTCACATTCCAGGTGTTAGGAAAATGAAAAACGTCAAAGCCCTAAAGACATCTCAAAAATTTAAAGATATGATGTAATACTTAAAGGTGACATCATTTATTGCCACCTATGGGAAACCAAGTCATTACACATAAGTGCTAAATTAGTTGCAGTAAAATTTCCTTTTCACATATAATTGCCTGACCCCAAGAACAGATGACCCTTCCACCTTGTCCCAGAGCGGGTACTCAGGGGAGCCGACTCTGATTTGGAGTTGAATGTGCAGGATGTTCACTAGGGGGCGCCCTTGGGATCAACTCCTATGGAAGGGAGTAGAAGGAAGTCGAAGGAAGCAGGGCTGGGCTGAGGGAGAAATGACACTACAATGCCTCCAGGTCCCTCAAAGCCTCTTCTGACCCCACAGGGAACTCTGAAGTTTAAATGGCCCATACGACTTGCCCCATGTTGGGCTGAAATGGCCAGGTTCTTTGTACGGCTGCCTCCATCCATCACAGGATGTGGCCCACATTGGGATGGGTGAGCTCCAGTGAGTTAGCTCTCTGCACAGAGGCCAAAGGGAAGGGGCTAACAGCTGAAGTGAGTTGAAGAAGGATCTGGACAGCACATCAGTGTCCACCACAGACATTTTGCAGAGAAGGGAAAGGAGAGGGCCATGGAGGGAATCTGGAAAATCTAGCAATTATGTGCATCAACCCACTTCCTTCCACCACCAATCAGAAGCCATGTGGCCATGCACTGCCACATCACCTGGGAAAACAGCATAAGGCCTGGAAGTAGGAACTACCAGGGACTCTCTCCCCAAGATGTAGCTTAATCAAATAATCAAATGATACATGTAATGTTCTGGTTTTATTTATTTTTTATTTTATTTTTTTTTTGTAATGTTCTGGTTTTAGAAAGCACTCGATAAACTTTAGGTAGTGTGGTGGGTTGAATGGCAGCCCCCCCAAAAGATACGTTTACATCCCAGAACTTGTGAATGTGACCTTATTTGGAAAGAAGGCCATGCAGATATAATTAAGTTAGGGATCTTGAGATGAGATTATCCTGTATTGTGGGGTGGGTCCTAAGTTAATGGCAAGTGTCCTTATAAGAGAAGGAAAAGAAGTAACAGACATATAAAAATGGAGACTGAGACTGCAGTGAAGCAGCCCCAGATCAAGGAATTCCTTGAAGCTGTACAAGGCAAAGAACAGACTCTCTCTAGAGCCCCAGGGGAGTGTAGCCCTGCAGACAGCTTGATTTCAGATTTTTGGCCTCAGAACTGGGAGAGAATGACTTTCTATTGTTTTAAACCACCCAGCTTAAATTTGTTCTAGCAGCTGTAGGAAGCTAACACGGAGTGATGCATCAGGCAAGCACGTGCCAGGCACTCTGCGTGCATTACCTCCTGTAATCCATGCAGTATTTCTGTGAGGTGGAGATCACTGTTCTATTTTACAGACAAGGAAACAGGACCAGGAGGGTCGTCTAACTTGCTCAAGGTCACATGTCCAGCCAGTGTGAAGCTGGAATTGGCTGGCATACACTATATTGGCCCCGGAAACCTTCCTCTTTCCAAGGCCTCTCTCTCCTCACAAGGGCCACCCTGCATCACAGGCAGGCAGAGTGACCTCCTGACTCTGTGGGTGCGAGGCTCACCTCTTACAGAGCCCAGCACATCCTCGTGCTCTTTGCTGCTCTGTCTCCATCTCTGTCTCTGGGCTCTCTGGGTCTCCAACTGGGCTCACCTCTGCCTCTCAGCCCCACTCTACACTCAGTGTCTTGCTGTCTTGTTTTCATGTTGTCTCTCTCTCCACACACACCCACCAACATGCCCCTACTCAGTGCATGCCATCAGGTCAAACATGAGCTGGTAAAACCATTCCAGGCTCTGTGGCTTGTCCTGCCAGTGACCTTGATTGCATTCCAGCAGGAGGTGTCTGGGGGCTCTGCCCCAGGCTGGCTGGTGCGGTCCCTTGTTTCCTGCCTGTGCCACCTGCCTTTCACCCCCTAGGGGCAGTCACATGCCTGTTGTGGGTCTGAATCACCCTCTGTGAGGGACCAAGGCCCACGGCTAACCAGTTATTACAAACCTCCTTTTATATACCCCACTGTTTAAACTGCTGCACTCAACTGACCTGAACCAGGGAAGTAGCTATTTCTTTTGAAGTGAGCACTGAAATAGTTACTCTCCATCATTAATCTTCCCTTCATCAGCTTACTTTGAACCTTACCTTGGAGTCAGATATCCTTCACTATAATTTGAATGCAAACTTCTGATTTTTTTTAAAAGTCAAAGTTCCTTGCGTTGACTTCTCACAGGGATGATGCTACCCTCGCCTGTCGAGTGTTTGTGCTGTGCCAGGTGGTTTCTTGCTCAATTTGTGAAGGAAGAAACTATGCCCAAAGAATTTAAGTGACTTACCAGAGGTTACGGGGCCGGGGTGTGAACCCACGTCTAGCTACCAGCAAAGCCCTCCTGATCTCTCTAATCTTCCAACACAGTGGAGGTTGGAGCAGACACTTTGAAATGTCCTGTTCTTGGGTCCCCTGCCTTCTTCCTCTACCCTACGCTGGGCTGAGGCCAGGAAGACAAATTTCTATTGCCCCAGTGAAGTGTCCATACCCAGAGTCCTGTTGGAAAAGCCCTTCATGATCAGAGTCCAACCTACCTCTCTGTCCCACATCCATCCCACCCCAACACCCGCACCCCCACCTGCCTTTCCCAGACTGCATCCTTTTGTCCACACTCGTGTTCAAGTGTGCTCCTTTTTGTTGGGAATCAGAATGCCCTCCTCCCATTCTCTAGTTGGTAAACTCCTTGTTGTGAGTTGAATCGTGCTCCTCCACCCCCGCATTCATATGTTAATAATTCATATTAAAGTCCTAGCCCCCAGTACCGCAGAACAGGACCTTATTTGGAAATAAGGTCATTGCAGATGTAATTAGCTAAGATGAGGCCACACTCGAGTAGCGTGGGCCCTAAACCAATACGACTGGCGTCCTTATAAAAAGGGGAAATTTGGACACAGACAACACAAGAAGAATGCCACGTGAACAAAGATGATGGCAGACATCAGGGTGATGCTTTGACAAGCCATGCATTGGGAAAGACTGCCAGCAACCATTGGAAGCCAGGTGACAGGCCTCCAATTGATTCTCCCTCACAGTCCTCAGAAGGAACCAACCCCGCTGACACCTTGATCTTGGATTTCTGGCCTCCAGAACAGCAATTTCTGTTGTTTAAGCCACCCAGTTTATAGTACTTTGTATGCAGCCCTAGGAAATTCATGCACTCCTATTCATTTCTCAAGACCCAGTTCAATGTCCCCTTCCCTATGCCTGTGTTTACTGTCCCCCACAAGCTGCAGTGTGTGTTCTGCTGTATTGGGATGACTTTGTTTACATCTCTGTTACCTGCAAAGCAAGCTGAGATTTCAAAAGCAGAGAACAAGTCTGCTTCATCTTTGTGTCTGCTCCTGCACCATCTTTGTGCATGGCTGATGGTGGGCACTCAATAAATGCACATTGAAGGAAAGGCTAAGGACTGGCAGAGCCTCACTGGTCCACACAGCCCAGAGGCCTGCATCCCTATGGTGGAAGAAAAAGACCTAAATCTAAATTGTAGGTCATTCGGAGGGATGTTTATAGAAACGAATGAGCTACACAGATGTGTAGTTCCACACAGTCTGAACAGGGAGTCGGAGCAGGCTGTCTGGTGTCAGAGCAGCACAGCTGGTGAACTGGGGGGTGGGGAAGGCTTTCAGAGGCCTACTTTCATGAGAGGCAGGGGAGGCTGCAGAAAGAGAGCTCGGCCCCTGGAAGGAGGCACAGGCCTTGGGTGTTGGAAGGAAATAGAGATGATGCAACAGCCTGCATCCTGCCTCCTAAATTGTTCCAGCCCCATCCTATGGACTCTTGTCTGGGTCCAGGAGGAAGGCTGGGCTGTTGGGAAAGCCAGAATTATCTAAGTCTCTACCAAACACCAGGACACAAAGAGCTCTAGACCCCTGTGGCTGTATTTAACAGAGAGCAGCTGAGCAGTGTCAGAACCCACCTCTCTACAGACCCCCAGTCATCTGGCATTTCAGGGTTCAGTGTAGCAAGAATGTGTGCAGGCTGGTATGTTCTCTCTGGGACATCCTCCCAATCCTGGGAGGCTCTATGTCACCTGTTGGGGCTAAGAGTTAGCTGAAGGACGTTGGTGGCTCCGGAGATGGGGGAGGCCTGGATTTTTCTCCTCTACAAGTTCTGTTTGAGTGCTGTGGCATGGGGAAAAAAGAGAATAAAAAAAAAAAAAAAAAAAAGAGAGAGAGAGAAAAAAAAAGAATAAAGCATTCTGAAGCTAAAATTTTTTCCAAAAAGGGCAGTGAAATCCCAGCTTAGCCTCTGACCTTATTAATGTGTTAGATTGAGGATCTGCACATTATGTGATTTGATCTAAACTAAACAGGGATAAAATGATATTCACAACTAAAAAGTCCTGGGCACTGAGACAGAACAGGCACCATATGGGAAGCTGACAGACAGTGAATATCCACTTTGAACAGGCCCACGACGTTTGTGCATGCGTGCACAAGTGCATGGTGTGCAAAGACACATTATCCATGAGAAACCAAGTCACACTATTGCTACTAATCTGGAAGACTGAAATGCAAAGGGTGGAGACACTGGGGATTTAAAGGCCCAGGTAATTGGTAATAATGAAGAAACTCTACCACCAGGCACTGCAAGATGCCTCAGTGAGCTAATCCAATGTATCACAGTTCCAGATGCACATTAGAACCATCTGGGGAGTTGCTTCTTTTTAATACAAAGGTTGGGCCCCACCAGACCAATTAAATCATAATTTCTGGGAAAGGACCAAAGCATTGCAATTTCCTTAAAGCTCTCCAAGGTGATTCTCCTGAGCCAGGGTTGAGAACACACTGACTTAATCTTTCCATCATCAACAAAATTAAGTGCTATTAATGTTAACAGGGAAAAAAGAGTGCTTTGAAAAGAGTAAGACAGTGTTGTGTCAGAACAGGGAGCATAATTTTGTCATCGAGACCATGGACCCTGGAGCTGGACCACTAGGGTTCAACTTGCAGCTGTCTTCTGTCACTTACTATCTGTGAACCTAGAGCATATTATTAGGTCTCTCTGTGCCTCAGTTTCCTCTTCTATACAATAAAAATAATAATAGTACCTATTTCACAGGGTGGTCGTGAGTACTAGATGAGTTTATATTGTTAGAATACTTAAGAGAGTACTGGCATTCTGTAAGTACTATATAAATAGTCACTCTCAATTTTCTACCAACTTAAGTTTTTCACAGGTCTAGGCTTGAAGTTGAAACTGAAGATGCAGTCTATCCATCAAAATAGCTTTTCAAACAGTGTCCTGCCTTTGCAGATCAAGTGTAGGGGGTAGAGAAACTGGAAGTATATATTGGACAATTGGTAAACTGTATCTTTGATGTTCTTTCAGAAGAGAGGAAAAATCTAAACTATTGAGTAGATACCATTATAATTACCAACCACTAGAACACTAAAAATGGTAAAGTAGAAAATGGTTTTAGACTATGACAAGGGAGATAAAAATACACAATGGAGAAAAGACTGTCTCTTCAGCAAGTGGTGCTAGGAAGACTGGACAGCCTCATGCAAAAGAATGAGATTAGAACATTCCTCTCACCATATACAAAAATAAACTTAAAATGGATTAAAGACCTAAATATAAGACCTAAAACCATAAAACTCCTAGCAGACAACATAGGTGGAACACTCTTTGACATAAATTTTAGCAATATTTTTATGTAACTATCTCTTGAAACAAAGAAAATAAAAGCAAGAATAAATAAATGGGACCTAATTAAACTTAAAAGCTTTTGCACAGCAAAGGAACCATCAACAAATTGAAAAGACAACCTATGGAAAGGGAGAAAATATCTGCAGATAATATGACCGACAAGGGGTTAATAACCAAATTATATAAACAGTTCATACAACTCAATATAAAAAAAAACAAACAACCCAATCAAAAAATGTGCAGAAGACCTGAATAGACATTTTTCCAAAGATGACATACAGATGGCTAACAGTCACATGAAAAGATGCTCAACATTGCTAAATATTAGAGAAATGCAAATCAAAACAACAAAGAGATCACCTCACACCTGTCAGAATGGCTATCATCAAAAAGCATATAAATAACAAATGTTGGGGAGGATATGGAGAAAAGGGAACTCCTGTCGGCTATTGGCAGGAATGTAAATTGGGACAGCCACTACAGAAAATGGTATAGAGTTTCCTCAAAAAACTAAAAAACAGAACTACCACATAACCCAGCAATTCCACTCCTGGGTATACATCTGGAGAAAATGAAAACACTAATTCGAAAAGACACATGTGCCCCATTGTTCACAACAGCACTATTTACAATAGCCAAGATACGGAAGCAATCCAAATGCCAACAACAGAAGAATGTATAAAAAAGAAGACATAATGGAATATTACTCAGCTATTAAAAAGAATAGAATTCTGCCATTTTAAGCAACATGGATGGAGATAGAGAATATTATGCTTAGCAAAATAAGTCAGACAGAGAAAGATGGATATTATATGATATCAATTATATGTGGAATCTAAAAAATACAACAAACCATTGAATGTAACAAAAAAGAAGTAGACTCACAGATATAGAGAGCAAACTAGTGGTTACCAAAGGGAGAGAGAAGGGAGGAGGGGCAAATTAGGGGTATGGGATTAAGAGATTAAAAACTACCATGTATAAAATAGATAAGAAACAAGGATGTATTATATAGCACAGGGAGTTATAGCCATTATCTTTAAATACATTTTAATGGAGCATAATCCATAAAAATACTGAATCATTATGCTGTACCTGAAACTAATATAATATTTTAAATCAACTATATACTTCAAGAAAAAAAAGAAGATAGTTTTAGGATTAAAACAGAAATCTTTATTTGACAATACTTGAGGTGGAGCAAACAAGATGGAATGGAATATATCAAGAGGCGCCTCACAGGATTCTGTTTTTAGAGGCTAAAGGAAATTATCTTGGGCTCTGGTTATATTATAGCCTGAGGGGCAAGTCTGTCTGTGTCCAATAAATGTGTCTTCTGAGAAAAAGAAAGAAACTTTAAAGTGAGATATGTTTTTTTCTGAATTTGCTGGAGGCCCCTATAACTCCTCCCAAACTGAAAATGTTGGGTTTTTCATGACCATTTGACAACTTTCCATATACATTTTTAACTTCTCTTGTTATAAGGAAGTTTTATTTATTCACTCGCCCATAGCAGGTTTGGATTAGACTTCCAGATATCTACCTCATTGGTTGCAGAATTTCTCTCAAAGTGGTAGGGGAGGGGGATGTTCCATGGGGAAACAATTCCCTTACCTCTAGGCTTCATTCCAGAAAAAGGCAATGGACTGGAGTGGCTTCCATCCTTCACTCTAGCTTGGAAATGCTCTGCAGTGGGAGCTGCCTTCCATATCTTTGCTAAGTATCTATACTGGGCCAAAGACATCCCCACATTCCTCCAGAAAGGAATAACTTCCCCATAGGTGGCATCCACCTGAGTCTCCACCAGGTTCCCATGTCTACTGATTCTTGCATTCCACACTTTTCTTCAAGATTCAGTCTCCTGATTTTTGAAGTATATCCTTTAGTAACTTTTTTTCAGCAAAGATCTAGAGAGGTCAATTCTCCAAACCTTTGAAAACATCTATCATAAAAAACAGTTCTGTTGAATGGAGTCTTCTAGATGAAAGTTCTAGGTAAACATGGAAGATTGAACATACTTATCCAAATTTTGCTTCTCTAGAAACCACATAAAAGCTACAATGATAGATATTATTTAGAAATGTATGAACATTTAAGAATATGGAGAATGGGAGAGGGGACAACAACAAAGTTTTAGAAGCTAGAAAGAAGATGGATATATAAAAACTGACTAAGCAGATCAAAGAAAGTCAGATTCAAAGCTGGCTTGGTTAACTCTGTATCACTATCAAGAGTCCAGGAGATGGTGACACCAGGTAACATTGGAAATGGGCATGAAGAGGGTGGATTAAAATAAGGAAGATTAGAAAAGCCACTTGAGAAGCACTAGTTTCCTAGCTCCCCTCCATACCCCATACTATGGATGATTTCTCCTCCCCACCTGTATTAGTCAGTTCTTCAGAGAAACAGAACCAAAGGATATATAGAGATATAAAGAAAGAGATTTATTGTGAGGGATCAGCTCATGCAATTACGGAGGCTAAGAAGTCCCATGATCTGCTGTCTGCAAGCTCGAGGCCCAGGAGAGCCAGGGGTGTAGCTCCAGTCCAAAGCTGACAGCCTGAGAACCAGGGGAGCTGAATGGAGTCACTCAGTCCAAGTCCAAAGGCCTAAGAAACAGGATGCTGATATCCAAGAGCAGGAGAAGATGGGTGTCCCAGCTCAAGCAAAGAGTAAATTCACCCTTTCTCCATATTTTTGTTCCTTTCAGGCTCTGAAAGGATTGGATGATGCCCACCTGCACTGGTGAGGGTGATCTTCTTTACTCAGTCCACCAATTCAAATGCTAATCTCCTTCAGGGACACTCTCACAGACACACTCAGAAATAATGTTTTACCAGCTATCTAAGCATCCCTTAGTCCAGCCAAGTTACACATAAAATTAACCATCACAACACCCTAGCAAAAGAATGAATGTTTATTCTCTGGAAAGGGCAAAACAGAGGTATACTGGACTTGGATGAAACAAACTAGGTAAAAAGCAAGAGTACCATACCATACTGAAACTAGGGTGAGTACATGAATATGTAGACACTGAAAGCTGAGTGGGACCCCACTTCCAAGCCCTGTTCACACACCTAGCTTCCAAAATGTTTATCACCAAACCTTTTCTCTCCAGGTGTTACCGAAGACAAGTTTGTGTGCCTGAAGCACCATGAGGACAAACAAATGGAAATGTTGGAGTTTGGTGCAGAGAAAGGTTTATTTCAGGGCCAAGTTAGGAGGACGGGATGGCTTATGCCCAAGAAAACCCAGAACTCCCTAAAGGGTTTCAGCAAAGCACATTCAAAGGCTGGTAAGGGGGCCTTTACAGAGTACATGATCAGCTTGTGCACAATCCTCTGATTGGCTGATGTTGAGGTAACAGGGTGGTCAACACTATCAATCTCTAGGCACCAGAAGGTCTTGGGGCTACATGCTCTCGATCATTAAGTAGTTAATTTCTTCCCATTGGTGGTGGTTTATAGCATCTGAAAAACTCAGGAAATACACATGAGATACTATTATCTGGGTAATTCAGAGAGAAGCTACAGCAGAGGATATGGGGGAGCGGTCTGACCCAGGAAGGCCCCACAGGGTCGTGCTCAGTTACACAGAAAGAAGAATTAGAAGACTGGAAGCATCATCTCTGGGGTATCTGACCAGCCCAAGAGAAAACACTTAAGATACTGATATTGAGGTTCCCCCCAACAAATAGCATAGCCATAACACCTTCCAATGAAACGCATTCAGATCTTCCAATCAGTGTTTTTACTCACCCACAATTAAACATGAGCAGGCACCTAAATATTACCAGACAGTTGAAGAATGCCTATAACACATAAGATAAAGATCAAACGGACCACAGAGTAAAACAACTTGGAGGAAAATCAAACCATGAAAAGAAGAGAAAACTTCAAAATAAAACTATTATTAATATCTTCAAAAAGATAAGCAATGATACTGAGTCCCAGAAACAAGGTCAGAATGCTATTTTAAAAAGGACATTCAGAGAACATAAAAGAGCCCTTAGAAATTAATAACATGATAACAGAACTGAAACACTAAATAGAAAGTTTGAAAGTTCAGGTGAGTCTTCCCAAAAGTAGAACATAAACCAAAGAAAAGGAAATAAGAGAAATATATATATTATATTACATAAACATTATATTACATAAATTTATAATTGTATATATGTATTTTATATAGAAAATATACAATGCTATATTATAAAACACTGTATATAACAGTCTAGGAAGGCCAACGTCTGAATAATGAGAATTTCAGAAAGAAAGAGCAGAAAAAATAAATGAGAAAAACAAAATCAAAGAAATAAGGAAACTTCCTTGAACTTAAATATATGAATTTCCAGATTGAAAGGTTCACTAAATGCTCAGAACTACAGAAGAAAATAGATGCAAAACAAGGCTTATCACTGTGAAATATCAAAACAGTGGGGACAGGAAGAAGATCTTAAACACATTCAGATGATGAAAGCAAGTCACATACACTCAAAAGCAAGCCACACTTACACTCATAACAATATAAACATTGATGATTGCTCTGAACAAAATGACACCATTAAAAGACTGAGAATCTGGGAAGCATGAAAGTGCATGGTGGATGCAGAAGGAAGAAAAATATCTCTATCTTCCAATATGGAAATAACTCTTCTATTACCCTCTGGCCTCTGTTGACGCAGTTGAGAAGTTTCTTGACACTCTAATAGTTGCTCCTTTGTAGGCAATCTATCTTTATTCTCTAGCCACTTTTAAATGTATTCCTTGTGTTTGGTGTTCTGTAGTTTCTCTAGGGTTTCCGACAATCCTGGTGAAGATTTAGGGGGCCCCATCTGGGATCTTTAGGAATCAGTGTACAGTACAACAGTTCTATGCTCGGCTGGTTAACATCCCTGGGCACAAAAATTGTACCCATAAGGATAGATCATTGAAGACACAAGAAGAATAGCCTTTGCATGAAGTGCAAATATATGTAATTCTGAAAGGAGAGTATGGATAACGGGCTTTTGCCCAGGGAATGGATGCAATAGATTGCTCAGTGGAACATGAGCTATTGTCCACAGATAACAAAAATAAATATCCAGGGAATGATGTAGTAGAATGCTAGTTGGACATGACCTATTGTTCAGGTATGGAAAGAGAAATGAAACCAAGTGGTAATTCTTCCAGGGATTATTAAGAAGCAGCCAAATGGGCTCCAGAACCCTCAGCCTCTGCCCCACACACCCTTCCACCTCCAGTCTCTGTAAGAGGAGATTAGGGAAAGAAAGGAGAATTCTGAGAGTTAGGTGTTGCTGGTGAAGGATGAGAGCACTGTGGCTTTTCCCTCCTCTCCCCTTGGGAGAGAGAAGGGAAGCTGTTTTTTTTTTCAAATCCCCTCAACATGAAAAGTGCTCCAAATATGACTGTCAGAGATCTAGCATGTCTTTTTGACATCTTATTCTTTAGTCAGGCTTCTGTTTGTACAGTATGCCCTGTACCTATATGTGTAGGGGGAGATAAATGAAAAAAGATTGCAGGGCAGAGAGAATGCAAGTGTGTATAAGTCTGTACTCTATTTGGTGTAGTAAAGCTGTGTTAAGTTTCCTGTGGGCCCATAAGTAGCCATGCTTGAGCTGTCTTGCCAGCACCCCACCCAAGAGGGTGACCCATCTAGCAAGGACTCCAGCAGCTGGCATCTGTGGGGTGTTCCACCATGGACTATGCTGGGGCCAGGGGGAGGGGTGGTAAAATCAAGTCTGAGTGGATCTCTCCGGTCAGGAGATGGGTTCAGGTGATGTGAAGAGTTGGAAGCGAGACCTGAATATAGAGCAGGGCCTTCAAGTGGCAGCACCTTTAATAACTAGCATGTTATGCACCCCAATGTTCACAGCAACACTATTTATAATAGCCAACACATGGAAGCAAACTAAATGTCCGTGGACACATGACTGGATAAAGAAGATGTGGTATATTTATACATTGGAATACTACTCAGTGATAAAAAAGAATACAATAATGCCATTTGCAGCAATGGGGATGGACCTGAAGATTGTCATTCTAAGTGAAGTAAGCCAGAAAGAGAAAGAAAAATACCATATGATATCACTTACATGTGGAATCTAAAAAACAAAAAGAAAAAAGAGGACACTATGAACTCATCTACAAAACAGAAACAGATTTGCAGACATAGTAAACAATCTTATGGTTACTGGGGAAAGGGGGTGGGGAGGGATAAATTTGGGAGTTTGAAATTTGCAAATGATAATTACTATATATAAAAATAGATTAAAATACAAATTTCTTCTGTATAGCACAGGGAACTATATTCAAAATCTTGTAATAACCTTTAATGAAAAAGAATATGAAAACAAATATATGTACATATATGCATGTCCAGGACATTATGCTGTACACCAGAAATTGATACGTTGTAACTAACTATACTTCCATTTTTAAAAAAGTTGTTAAGATTTCCAAAAAAATTATGTTACATTATACATTCCCACAAAAATCCCTCCCCTTTTAAGTAGAAAGAGCCAAATAAAGAAGACCTCGATTTTTTTCATTCCTAAATAAAATAAAATAAAATAACTAGCATGTTAGAAAATCTAAATTCAAAGAGGCACAAATATGAACTGGTTGGACTTTTGGCCACTTACTGCCTTCAGTCATGCTTTACTGAATCTCCCTTGGCCATTCTTTAATGATATCTTGAGCAGATTCCACAGCTTCTGGTCACTTGAATGTATGGAACAGCCTACCACTAGAGAACCAGTATTTAGACCCAGGCCACAGAAAGGGGAATGCTATAAAAGAGGGAACTACAAAGGCACCAGTTAGGCAAACATTCCTTTTTTTCTTCATCCATCTTCCCTGCCCCTGTGCCACAAGAACTAAGGCTAGAGGAAGAAGACAGATAGAAGTGTGAAGGCATAGACAATGCCCTTTCCGCACTTCGAGGCTCTCAGGCAGAAGCATAGCTGGTACTATGCGGTAGGGTGAAGATGAGTATTCAACTGAATATGTAAATGAAGTTTTTAATTACATTGTAGTGGACTTTTTTGGTTGGAGAAATAGGCTTGAGGCTGGGCTTCCAGAGACAATGCCCAAAATCATGCCACAGAAATAGCTTGATGAAGAAATGCCACTGTCACTCTAGACTTCAGGAGCTTGACTGCATGGGACCTACTGCAACTGAGAACACTCCCCAAAGCCAGGCTCCATTGCCACCACTCAAACCAACAAAATGGAAGCACTGAACTGGGCTTATATTTTTTATTAGTCATTTAGGAATTAAAATCTGGCATAGGTGCATCTGATGAGTGGAGTCTAGGTTATGTGATTTTATTTTAGCCGCAAAGGGGGCTGGGGATTTGAACTCTGAGCTCTATCTATATTGGAGAGGTACCAACTTATAACGTGGAAATGCTCCATATTTAGAAAAGCTATTCAGAAGATGAGTTGTGGCAAATATGACACATGTCCACTATAGCTAATACTATTTAAAATAGAATCGATTAACCACTTCATGCCCATTACGATGGCTGTTATTAAAAAAAAAAAAAGTAATAAATGTTGGTGAGGATGTGGAGAAACTGGAGCCGAGCAGGACCCTATGGGGCCTTCCTGGGACAGACCCCTCCCCCATATCCTCTGCTTTAGCTCCTCTCACATATATCTAGATCATAGTATCTGATGCACATTTCCTGAGTTGCTTTACAGATATGAAAACTCCCACCAAATGGAAAATGCTAACTACTTGATGACCATGAGCACAAAGCCCCCAGGCCTAAGGACTGATAATGTTAACCCCTGTGATACCACCCTGTTACCTCACCATCAATTAATCAGAGAACTGCACCAGCTGATCATACACCCTGTGATCCCCTCTCTCACCTGACCTTTAAAAATACTCTCCTGAAACCCACTGGGGAGTTCAGGCTTTTTGAGTACCTGCTACCTTGGACTCCTTGTACAGGGCCCCGCAATAAATGCTGCACTTTCCTTCAGCACAACCCAGTGTCAGTAGATAGGCTTTACTGTGCATGGGTAAGCAGATACAACAGAACCATTGTGCATTGCTGCTGGGAATATAAATCAGTACACCCACTGTGGAAAACAGTATGGTAGTTCCTCAAATTTTAAACATAGAGTTACCATGTGATGTAGCAACTCTACTGCCAGATACATACTCAAAAGAATTGAAAGTGGGGACTCAGGTAGGTATTTGTACATCAATGTTCATAGAAGTATTATCATAACAGCTAAAAGATAGAAACAGCCCAAATGCCATCAATTGATGAATTAATAAATAAAACATGGTATAAACATAAATGGAATATTATTCAGCCTCAAAAAGAAATGAAATTCTATTACATGTTGCAACATGGATGAACCTTAAAAACAATATGCTAAGTGAAATAAACTATACACAAAAGGACAAATACTACATGATTCCACTTATATGAGGTACCCAGAACAGTCAAATTCATAGAAACAAAAATAGAATAGTGGTTACCAGGGATAGTCTCTGGGCAACGAAAAAAGATTTAAAAGACTTGGAATCAAGAATAGCAGAATGTGCTTATTGATAACAAAAATACCAAAAGCTGGTTTTCTTTTGTAAAAAGTCTTCAGACTCACTTTCTGCAGCTTTAAAGAAAAGCCAATTATTAAATATATGCATAAATCAGGGAGAGAGCAACTGAATAATAATTAGCATAGGAAGTTTGGAGCCAAATATTCCCTGATCTTCGATTGACCTTTAGCAAGTTACGTACTCTCTGCTCTTCAGCTTCCCTGACTCTACAATGAAAAACACAGCTTCCCCACAGAGGTGTTAGGAAATTCCCTGAATTCACTGTTGTCAAGTAAATCTATGGCCTGTAGAAATCCAAGGGGGACATTTTGTTCCTTTCAAATGTATAGAAAGGTTAAAAACAGTATAATGAGCGAGAATAATCATGTTCATTTTGGGCACGTAAGTTGCTCCAAATAAGAAAATAAAAGCTTTACAGACAACTGTTAGTTTTCTTTGTGATGACTTCCAGAAGTCAAAACACAGTGTTGGCCAGTTGCAATGCAATTTCACTCCACATCTCTTTACCTCTTGCTGTCCTGGTGACTTGCTGAATCAGATGCTGAGGAGACGCAGTTCAGCAAAGGGGCAAGAGTGCCAATCTTCTCCTCTCTTGCCAGTACTCTTGTTTCTGTTCCCTAATCTTGCTCTTCCTAGTGCAATTATGTTGCAATCCTGAATCCAAGCACATATTCCCAAAAACCTCTTAAATGCAAGATTTACAAAGACTGCTTTGGAGGTAAAACAAGCTATCTTGATCCTTTAAATACAAGTGACTTTGTTTTTTAAGAGGAAAATAATAAATCTAACAGAAGGACTTTTAGGCTTAAATTCTTTTTCAAATCCGAAGTTAATTAAAAGAGGACAATGTACAAAAGAAGATGACCTTTTTCATATAAGCTGTAAATATGCCATCATTAATGAATTGCATTATAGCCAAGAGAAGACGATGAGCAGTTCTGGTTAAGGTCAGAATTTAACCTTCAGAAGATGGAATGGCAGACAGTGTAGTTAATGTTTTAAGTAGTTAAGATATGTTTACAAAGCCGTTTAAAAAAATAGACATGAACATTAAAAATAAATGAATATACTCTGAAAACAATAAGCTTTTGTTTAGACTTTGGGATTATATTAATGATTAATCTTTCTTGCATCAGCTAAAAATAATTTTAAAATACTAATCAGAAAGAAAGAATTATAGTGCTGCCTATATCTGAGTTACAACATCCTTTCGTATAGCTTAGGTAGTTTTTTTTTTATTATATTAGGTATTAAGTATCAAGTTAAGTAGCTTTTTATAATATTACCTTGGTGAAGAGAAATTTGTTTTACATTAATGGCAAACCAAAACAAATTCAGCCTTTGTGGTGGGGGAAAATGCTGTATTTCTTAAGCAAAATTACATTATAATGTGCTGACAAATTCAAAACAACTTTTCTGAGTAATGAATACATAGGGAAACTCCAGACCAAAGGGAATGGAATAGTAATGATAGAAAGGAAATACCCTGATTTTTTTTTCCCTAAAAACTGAGCTGAAGTTCCAAGTGCTTTTCACTCAACAGTTCCAAATAACTTTCAACAGTGTCACTTTGCCAAACTGAAATGAGGGAAAAGAAAGAGACATCTGAATGCCCAATCTGTTCCTATTAGAAATGCGTGGTTAACTTTCACAATTACCGAGTCTTCTTGTGTTAGGCCCAACTGCCTCCGGCCTGGCCTGGTCGTAGGGGTACAGACTCCATGACAGGAGTTTTACTGGTCATGTTACTCTCCCCTAGCTTCAAAAGTGTGGGGTTAACCCAGGTGCCTGGGTTAAATCTCAGCTCCACTACGTAGCAGCTCTGTTTCTTTAGATAAGTTCCTTAACCTCTCTGTACCTCATTTTCTTCTGTAAGCGAGAGATAGGAACAGTCACTATCCCCTAAGATGAAACAAGATGATGAGTGTGAAGCACTCAGCACAGGCTTAACACATAATAAACAATTAATAAATGTTAACTATCTTCTTATTTTTGCTATAATCTCAGATGATTTAACAATTCCCAAGTGCACAACTGAACTTACTGTTTAAAAATTATTCAGGCAGGAGATGTCCTTATAAGCAAATGAAGAACTTAGTAGAATTCAACGATTTCTTCCAGTTGCCCAGGCTACTTTCTGGAATAAATTAGAAGCACAGGGAACTATATAGTTCCAGAAAGAGGGGGAGAAGAAACCGTGAGGTGGTAGCACTGGCAAAGAAGTTTCAAAGAAGGAGAGAGCATGGCAGAGTCCATGGTACATTGATCTTGGCATCAGAAAGAACCTGGATTCAGTTCTTCACTTGGTCACCCTGTGGGTTGAATGCTGACCTTCAAAAGATCTACCCAATTCCTAACCCTCAGTACCTGTGAATGTAACCTTATTTGGAAATAGGGTCTTTATCAATATAATTAAGTTCACAATCTTGAGATCATCCCAGATTTAGGGTGGGCCTTAAATTCAGTGACAAGTGTCCTTATAGGGACAGAAAAGAAGACAGACACACAGAAGGGGAGTCCACATGAAGGTGTAGGCAGAGATTGGAGTGATGCTTATGTATGCCAAGGAATCCCAAGAACTGTGGGCAGCCACCAGAAGCCAGAGAGAAAGGCATGGAATGGATTCTCCCTCAGGGTCTCTGGAGGGAGTCAACCCTGTCGACACCTTGACTTCAGACTTTGGTCTCCAGAACTGTGTAAATATATATGTCTGTTTTTAAGCCACCCATTTGTAGTAATTTGTTACAACAGTCCTGAGGAAGTAATATAGTCAGTCAGTTGGAAAGTTAGTGGACTTCTCTGAGGACCAATGAGAACAAGTGTATGAAGGCACCTGGACCTAAGAGGTGTTCAATAAATGTTAGCTGAAAACATTCTTTCTCTTCATCTTCACAACAACCCAATTTTGTAAGTTAAGTATTGGCCTCATTTTCCTGTGGAGAAATGGATTCCTGGAAGAGCTGAACAGTCAGCCCACGGCAAGGTGACTGAGTGACAGATTCCCGGGTCTAGTACTAGTGTCTTCCCAACCACACCAATTTGTCCTCTCTCTTGCCTACGGAATTTTGCCAACATTCTGTTTGTTACTTTACTACATCATGTCACTGTACTGGCCTAAACTGCATGTATCCCATGAATTAAAAAAATGGAATATTAGCTGAGGGAGGAGGGAGAGGAAAAGACAGTAAATGTGGAGTATAAGGAGGAAGCTGAAGGAAAGGACACAAAATCCAAAGACAAATTATTCACCTCAAATCAGGTTGTTAAAGGTTTGCAGAAATAATGAAAGTTTTATATAGTAAGCCTTAGGGGATAGCAAGGAAACCTTTCTTAAATTAAAAACTTCCCTGATAAAGAGTGTTTATCATCTAATTATACTATCTCAAAGCCATTACTGCCCATCTGGGAATTTCAGGCTGGGTTTGAGAGACATAGTAACTCCAAGAATCACAAAGGGAATAAATGCTCACAGCTCACTCACTTACAGGAGTCAGGAAACAAGGACTTTTTGAATTATTAAAAGGTCTTTAGGTTTATCAAAAATGTGGAGTATCTCACTTTTCGCTCATCTCAAACATTTATGTTAAAACGATCTTTAACTTTTTTCAGGAATTGAAAAAAATACAAGTAGTTCTTAAACATAGGAAAATAAGTGCTCAAACTCACTTATAAAAAGAATGCACATTAAAATCACACAAATTAAGACTAACTTTTTACTTAGCAAAACCGAAACCATTTGATAAATCTCTGTTTTGTAAGGGTTTGAGGCAGTGGACTCTCTCATGCATGGTGGGAGTAAAAATGTTTGCCTCCTCTATTAGGGGCATTGTGGCATACTTATCAAAATTTTAAATGTTCATATTATTTTAACCCTGCAGTTCTACATCTAGAAATTTAGAATAAAAGTATGCTTACATACATCGAAAATTATGTCCGTATGTTCAAAGTTATTTATATTAGTGTTGTTTGTAATATTAAAAAATTATAAATGACCTAAATATGCATTAACAAGGGAATAGTCAAATCATTATGGTACATCTACATAATGTAATACTATAACGGTGTTTTTTTTTAAACATTTTTATTGATTTATAATCATTTTACAATGTTGTGTCAAATTCTTGTGTTCAGCACAATTTTTCAGTCATACATGGACATATACACACTCATTATCACATTTTTTCCTCTGTGATTCCCTGTGCTATACAGTATAATCTTGTTTATCTATTCTACAATTTTGAAATCCCAGTCTATCCCTTCCCACCCTCCGCCCCCCCTATATAAGGGTGTTTTAAAAATGAAGATTCTTTTTAAGGACTGATTTGAATAATCTCCATGAAATATTGCTAAGAAAAAAAAAACAAGGTATAGAACACTGCATACATTATGCTAAGTGGGAAGAATATGTATGCTTATGTTGTATATAGAACAGCTTTTAAATGCTTCACAAGAAACTGGTGACATTGGTTGCATTGGTAAAAGTAAACTGAGTGGCTGGGGTAAAAAGAGCCTGAGAGGGTGCATGGTTTTGAAGCACAGCTGCAAATTCTTTGATCTGCATCCCATCAGGAGGTGGAGTCTATGACCCTTTTCTAGGAGCCTGCTGTGCCTTTGCGACTGCCCTGATGAACAGAATGCAGTAGAATTGGTGCTGCGTGATGCCCAAGGCAGTGCTTGAAAAGGCTGTGCAGCATCCGCAGGTTCCCCTTGGGACAGTCACTCCAGGAGAGAGAGAAGAGAAATGCCCTAGAAGCCCCAGCTGCTTGAGTCTTCCTGGCTCAGGCACCGGACATACGAGTGAGGAAACCTTTGAGACGATCCCAGCTCTAGCCACTTTCTGACAGTAACTGCATGAGAGACCTTGAAGGAGAACGGACCCACTGACCCTGGCTTCATTACCCATTAATGATGTCATTACTGTTTGTTTGTTTTTTTAAACCCTCCCCTCATGTCATTACTTTTTTTAAGCCACTATTTTGGAGTGGTTTGCTATGTAGCAAGAGATAACTAGAATGGGGGCCCTTCACTCTTTACCCTTTATACATGTTGAACTTTGAATCACACGAATGTATTTCCTATTAAAAAAGTAAATAAAACTAAAATTACCCCACCATAACAGGGTAAGCCAGTCTACCCTGGCTTAAACTTTTGTCTACATTTAACCCTTAAAATGATTTTTGCAACAGAATTGTCTAAGGTTTCCTTGGCCAGATCATCCTCTGGGACTTACTGATAGGTGGGAATCTGCCTGGTGTGAACTGAGAAGTGCTGGAATCCCCACCCTAGTCCCTGCGCCAAACAAACAAACAAACAAACTTTGCTTCCTCAGCAGTAGAAATTAATTCCTTAGCCAATAACAAATGTAAATATGACCAGCATTTTATAACATTAAGTAAATGCCTTCCATCAATTACTTTCTAATCGTGAAGTGAGAAATGCACCTTCACAATGGAGGGTACCATCATAACTGAGCATCATGAATAGAGGACTGTGACATGATGTGCCCCGGGGTGCAATGCATCATGAAGTATGCAGCATCACCTATGAAGTATTTGCTCCACAAACATGAACCTGAAACTACTTAGGCTTTTAGACCTAATTTCAAGTCTACAGGAAATACAGATGATAGAGAAACAAGTTAAACATCACCAGACAATTCTCAGAAAATATAGATAAATTCAAAATATGGAACACTCTACAAGACAATTGGCCTGGTCTCTTCAAAACAGCATTGATGAAGAGGTGGAGAAACGGGCATTCTCTGCACTACTGTTGGAACTCTGCATGTGTCTCCAAGGCCATGCACATTCTTGGCTTAGAAAAATCCCTATATCTGCCTTGAATGCCAACACACATTCACAAATAAAATTTGAGTTCAACAGGATTTACATCAAAAGGAATAACCGTCTAAGAACTGATAAAGCAGAATATCACTTAGGAAAAAAAATAGTAAAATTTGATTAAATTAAATTTTTCATGAGTATACTATGTAATATTACTTGAGGTGCCAGGTATTAGTGCCTAGATTATAACCAAATTACAGTGAATATTAGTGAAGTAAAGGGAGAATTTAATCAATATCTTCATGCCTCTCTCAAACTGGAGTCTCTTTTTTAAACTAATTAATCCTTTGGGTTCATGAAGAATCCCTATAACACTGCTGAATTGTTTTATGTACTTAAAGTAGCCTGAGACTGAGTTAGAATTCCTATGCTAAAATAGCTAGTAGCTGCACTAGAGTAAGTTAATTATATCCAAAAAAGCTCTACATCTGTCTACTGCCCATGGTTGTTCCGAGATTTACTATGCCATCAAAAGTAGGACTCAAGCAACTTAATGAAATTCACTACTTAAGCCTATAATCACAGCAGTGATATTTCAAGGCCATCTCATTAGCAAAAATATTTGTAGTCAACCTATTTGGAATACTCTTGGAAAAGAAATATGCGAAGCTTATCAAAAGGGCATTGTTCCCTTTCAGAACAGGGATTTATTTATCAAAATCTTAGTAAATACCAACATTAGATTAACACAACTGTTTCATTCTTCACCCCCAGTAGAAGATGTCAGGCCAGTTTTCGAAGTGCTGAGCTTAGAGTAATACAAAATTGTAAATACTACTTTGCATTGAGAGAAAACAAACATTTAGGAGAAGTTAGAAGCAGAGATTATTGTCTCTATTTTCCTATCTGGTAGCTTCCAATCACTTAATGCAGTGCCATCAACAAACCTGTTAAGCTGTATTACTCAATTTTAATTTAAGAAATGAGACTCTGTAAAATGTTTGCCCCTAGGCATGTCCTATGGCTTCTGAAAGTAATGTTTAGGGGCTATAAGTCATAGAGAGGTCTCATTCCTGGGATCGTGATAGTGGAATTCCCCAAGAGGGAATTCAGGCTGAAGCGTCTCAATAAATACTATAATCTTACTCTCTTCCTGTGACACAACCCACTGACACGTTCAGTGCCTCTCAAGCCCAAGAATGGTTTACCTACTCAAAATACCAAGACTTGGTCTTCATTCTAGTGTACTAGTTGAGAGAATGGGCTTAAATTTTCTCATCTATCATTTACTTCCATTAAACAGGCAAATCACCCTTCAGATCATGGCTTCCTCATTTGTAAAGCGGGAATAATGATAGTAACGTAATTCGCTGTGGATTATACCAGGACCTCTGAAATGTCTCAGAAGGTCACAGGATAGAGACACTTTAGCAGTCCCTTGAAAGATGAATAAGCCTTTCCCTTGAGTTGAATAATCTAAAATTATATATATTTAGTAATTTAGTATTATTTTCAATTACATAAGCCTGCATAATGCTGCTACATAGAAGAGTCAGGGGCGTGCTTCCTTTGCTCTCTAAAGCCCTCATTCTTATGTCGTGCATAGGATGTTATACATTATAGCTTTGTTCTATCCATACATACATGAATACTGCCACAGTGTTTTCCTAGGCCCAAATTAGCTGACAAACCATCCCAAAGGTTTTTGAGTTGTCCAGCAATTCAGGTCAAACAAGCACTTTGAGTGTTGTTGCAATGGCTTTCCTTGGAAAAGGATCACACAGAATTCCCTTTCAGCTTGAGAAAAAGTTTAGATTTATATTGTCAAACTGTATCAGTTAAAACTGAGAGAGTTTCCCTCTTTGCTTTGGTTAGTGGGAAGCTTGCAGACAAACTGGCTATCTGACAACACTTACTATACAGGGCTGGGTGCTACTCTTTCCTTGTGTTTTGAATTCTTACCAGTATCTGACATTTTTGCAAGGTTTGTTTAATTTATATGGCATGTATTTTTGAAACAAATTCAAATCCTTTCCCGATCTGAAGGAAAATAATATGCTTTTAGAACTCTCAAATTGTGACTAAGCAATAAAGTGGTACCCTCAAAGAGTTAACACCCCTTCCAAGGGCATCATTAACCCCCTGGGAATTTACTCACTGACAACAGATCAAGCAAAAAGTTATAACCAACAAACACCAGGGGGATATCTTTCTGGGGGAAAAAAAGAGCACCTTAGCAAAACTTTTTCTGGCAAAAGGAAGCATTCAGATGTATTTGCTGGAGCAAAGAGACCATCTAGTACTAACCTAGCTAAGGACATATTTGAAGGAGAGTGGCTGTTAGAGGCCAACGGAAATTCTGAAATCAGTGAATTGGAACACCTCCACTAGCCAGACCAATTGGACAACCACCAGGACCACTTCTAACAGAGGCTTGCAGGAGACAAACTGACAGCGGAAAGAACTGGAAAATTAGGAGGTACATACATACACACACACATACACACAAACACACACACACATAGACAAACACACACACATACATACAATCAAAACAAACCCAACAACCCTATAGTGTCTAAAAAGAAGGCCATTAAAAAAAATCTTTTTAAAGAACAACTCACTCCACAATTACCACTGGGATCAGCACGAAATTCCAAATGATCCCTATGATCAGAGAAAGCTATTTATATCAAATGGCCTACCAAAATGAGGACAACGTAAAGTGACAGCATTATGTAGACCTATACAGACACAAAGACACCAACCATTCATGTAGCTACCTGCGCACACATTACACACTCATAGCTCTACCTTGTGCTAGTATGTTACATATATTGCATTAACTCTTTTAATTCTCTCAAGAGGTAGGTGTTAGGTTTTACACTTCTGTTGTCAAGAGCTGCAGAAATGAACGAACTTTGCTCAGCATACACATACACATGGGCTGTCACTGTTTCAGCTGGACTTTCACCTCAGGTCTGGATAACTCCTCTATAGATAATTCTGTTTCCACTCCACTATGTGAATCGGGGACAGGTGGGTAGAAGGGAGATTTGGAGATTCCTTGGAGGCCCACTGAGGAAAAAGGTATTTGAAAAAGCATGCTTCTTTGTTCACATGAAAGAGATTAATGCTACACCATCTTTCCTTATTACTAAAACCTACTTAAAATCTTGATGAAAACTTTACATTTTCCAGTTTTGACAGTAGCCTGAAAAGGCCTCTTTGGCTGCTTATTTAGAAAAGGTGTATTTCATCAGAGATGATTCCAACGTCTGTGCACCAAGAGGACATGCGCTTAACTTGCATGAGTCACAGGCTGTGCCTGCATGATGCCACATCAGGAGGGAAAGTTAACAATTCACCCAGGAACAGGAATTTAGTTACATGATCAAAACTTTTGGGTTTGGGGAAACATCTGGAGGTCTGACATTGAGAGACACAGTCTGAGCCTCAATTGCTATTTTGCTTGGTACATGCCCTTTTATGAATCATAAGGGAGCTAAAAACCATATACAAAAATAAACTCAAAGTGGATTAAAGACCTAAATGTTAGACTGGAAGCCATAAAACTCATAGAGGAAAACACAGGCAGAATACTCTCTGACATAAATCATAGCAATATTTTTTTGGATCTATTTCCTAAAGCAAAGGAAATAAAAGCAAAAATAAATAAATGGGACCTAATTAAACCTAAAACTTTTGCACAGCAAAAGAACTATAAACACAATGAAAAGACAACCTGTGGAATGGGAGAAAGTATTTGCAAATGATATGACCAATAAAGGGTTAATATTCAACATATAGAAACAGCTCATACAACTCAACATCAAAAAAATCCAAACAACCCAATTAAAAAATGGGCAGAAGAACTGAATAGACATTTTTCCAAAAAGGAAATGCAGATGGCCAACAGGCACATGAAAAGATGCTCAACATCACTAATCATGGGAAATGCAAATCAAAACCACAATGAGATGTCACCTCACACCTGTCAGAATGGTTATTATCAAAAAGAACACAAATAACAGATGTTGGCAAGGATGTGGAAAAAAGGGAACACTTGTGCACTGTTGGTGGGAAAGTAAATTGGTGCAGCTTTAACAGAAAAGAATGAAACTGACTCCATATTAGATCTGTTCCTTTGGCTTTAACCCTGTGCTCAGTTTCCTGGGCTTAGCCATGCTGGTTCTGCACCTTTTGTAAAAGAATGTTGCCTACAGCCTGAAATATACAGGATAGCCTATTCTCAAGGCTCTTAAGGGTATAACACTTTCCCATTCATATAAAGATTAAAAGTTGCAGAACAGAAAATAACATTTGTCTTGTTGGAGGTTTACAGAGACATCATGACTTGACCCATGTGGACAGCTGCAAGAAAAAAGGATTCCACACCAAGAAGTTTGCAACAACCAACCACACCCCTCCCCTTTTTAGTATTATTGTGCATCATCTATACTTCAATTAAAAAATAAAATAATTCCCTCCACACACACATACACACACACACACAAATACTACAAACAGGGAGCAGTAGAAGCCAAAGGAGCACAAGCCTGAGGAAAACCAATGTCCCTCCACCAGCAGTTACAACAGAGTAGGGCTCCATGAGCCTTGGCTGGGACATTTTTAGTATAAAAGGAGCCTGAATTCTGACTTGGGTAAGATGGTTCTCTAGGACATTAGTCTCCATCCTCTTGGTCTGCTGGCTTTTTGAATAAACTCGTTATTCCTTGCTCTAGTAACTCATCTCCCAATTTACTGACCTGTCTTGCAGCGAGCAGAACGAGTTTGAACTTGGTAACAGTGCCACTAAAACAGAGGTGATAAGGCAGCACTGGGGCCCGACAGTGAACAGAGGGTGACACCAATCCAGAGGAACAGGGGTGAGAGAGGAGTTGAGAGTTCAAAGCCAAGAAACAGACAAAAAGCAAAAGCAGGCTGGGACAAAAGGTAGGAGGGGTGGATGCTAAGAGGCCAGCAAGGGGTAAACATGGCAGGAAAGGGCATTGGCCACAATTTATTGAAGTACTGGGTGTTGCATTTCATCCATTCAATTTGAGGAACAAAGACACTTAAATACATGTGTTACTCATACCAGAAAATGTTCTTGTTACGAATTGATATTAGTAATCAGCTTTCTTCCTGGGTTTTGCTTTTCAGAGGGAACAGGAGGTAAAGAGAAGATGGCAGGAGAAAAGGGCTGTGAACATTACTTTCTCTAGTTTACAACCAATCAATTAAGTCATCCTCCTAAAAATACGAGCAGTAGCAATGTCCTGTACTCCATGCTTTACATGCACAAGTTCATTCCCTTCGCATGATCACCCCAGGAGGTAAGTACTCTTATCTCCAGAGGAGGAGACTGAGGCTGGTAGAGGGTAAATAACTTGCCTAACACCCACAGCCAGGGCTTTCTCTGACTATAAAATCCTGTGCTTTGGAATCACTCTTGTTTGCAGTCTCTAGATTATGGTTTTCAAAGCCCTTCCACACACAATATAATGTTTGTCTTTTCAACGTCTCTGAAAACTGGCCTGGTTTCAAACCTCAGTTCGCCCCTTCCCAGCTGGGCTACCTTGGTTGTCTTGGACACTCTGAGCTGGGGGTTTACCATCTGTAAAGGGAGGACAGCAGTGCTGTCTAACCACCTACAAGGCTGCCATGAGGAGTAAGTGTGCTACTGAGTGTACAAGTGTGCCCAGCACAGGGTGGAAGCTAAAGAAACGACAGCTCTATCAACGGGCAGGGGAGGGGCTGGAGTCCATTTACAGATAAGTAGGGTGGGGCTCGGAGACACAGAAGGGCCTACCCAAGGCCACCTGCCAGGAAAGGGTAGTGTGAGGAGCTAAACTCAGAGCATCTAGTGCGAAATCCAGCATTCTTTCCCCTGAGACTTCTTGGCCCCAAGTTGTCCGTGGCACCACGTCATGGGGCTAAGTATGGCTTGCCTTCCCAAGGGATCCTGGCAGCTGCTGTAACAAGCAGCCTCTGGTGCAGGTGCACTTTAGCTCAGTGAAAACATCTGGATTCTCTTCAAGGCAGCATTGAAAGGAAATTTTCCCCGTTCTGTTGGCACAAGTGCACAACAGGTTTTGAAAAGTGCAATTCAGAGCACTTCTGTTCCTGATTACCCCTAAACAAGGACATGTGTTTGGAGTGCTGCCTGAAGGCCCAATGGTGTGTGAATTACAGGCTATGTTGTTGAAATGATCAGGGTTTAGCTGATGATACCTGGTCCCAGTGATAATTGGGAGAATCTGTTTCTATCTAGTATCAAGGTTTGAAAAGAAAGGGAGAGAGAGAGAGGGAAAGAAGGAAAGGAGAGGGAGAGAGAGAAAAACAGAGAAGGGGAGAGAGAGGAGAGGTTGCAGGAGGGAAAGGATTCTCAGATAAAAAGCAGAACACAGGGCCCAATTTCTTCCAAAGAATTTATAATGAGCTTGTTAATGAATAATCTGCATCTAAAAGTAAGCCTATTTCCCTCATATGGGAATCTAGCCATATCAACCTTAAACAAAATTGTGAAATAGGCACTGTTGATACTCTCATCAGCCTTTTAACTTCTCGTTTTGTCATCTAAAGCCTCTTCTCCCTGTCCTCACTTTGCGCAGAAGGCCAGCCTCCCGAACCCTGCCCCCGGCACATGATTCCTCTTTTCCTTTGTCTCATTCTCCCTCCGAATGCGATTGACCTCAACTCACAGGGTGAGGAGAAAACCAAATCCAGTGGGATTAACCCATATTAAGTTGTGAACGACTGATGGCTTTCCTAAGGTACTCATGGTTTGAGAATTGGTGTATTCTATGTGGTAGACTTCAGAACAAATATCTGCATGCTCTGAACCAGTTTATCTTCACAAAAGCAGATCATTACATTGAATTCAAAAATCCTAATTTCAATACATATTTAATCACTGATTCACTGAAAAAAATATTTATTGACTGCTAGATACTGTGCTGGGGATTAACCAGTGAGTGAGAAGGGATCCTTGCTAGTATTATAGTAAAAGAATCTACAGCTTCCACTAGGGGAGTAAATAGGTCAACCAGCATGCATTGCATTGTTGATCCAATGCTTTGAAAATATCAAGAGAAGGACGAGCTGAAAGATAAGGATGGGGAGGAAGGGACTTGGTCTATAGATAAGGCTTACAGCTCCAATTTGCCAGAACCCCTCCGTCCGTTGGCTTTGTCCCCCATTACTATCCTATCCCCAGAGTTTACTACCCGGACTAGGAAGATATTAATTCTTGTAATACATGTTAGTGCCAAAATTATTTTATAATGTTGGAAATTTTTTTTCAAATATCAAATTTAGGAACAAAACTTTAAAATACAAAATTGGAAAATGGGTTTCATTAGAACATCAAGTTATCAAAAAGGTGACTGTATTTGTTCCATTTACTCTACCTCTCTCCTGCACAGCCCCCTGCCCCTGCTAAAATATATATGCTAAAAATCAGGAGAAGTGGATTCTAGCTCTCACTGTGTGCTACTTGTAAGCTGTGTGACCTCAGACAAGTTACAACACCTCTCTGAGACCTGTTTCCTTATCTGTAAAGAGAGTAGATTATATTTTATAATCTTCAAAGTTTCTTTCAGGTCAAATGATATTTTAATGCTGAAGTTCTTTGCTGATCTCAGAGACATCAGTGAGATTTTAATAAAAGAACTTGGCATAGTTCACTGGTTACATGACTCAGGAATCCACCTCAAAGAAACACAAAATAAAGGTTGTCAGAGAAAACAGCAGACTTTCATTTCCTGGGAAAAAAAAATGCTTCCTCAAGGACCAAAGAATGTCCATGGATTAATTTCTGTTACAAAGAAAGCTCAGAGAACAATAGAAGAGTAAAAATCAACAGATTGCATAGCTAATCATACAAAGGATACTTCTTCAAGTAAAGATTTACATGCGATGGATACTTTTAGGAACCAAAAATGAAATCTTAAAGTTCACAATTAATTTTAAAGTAGCCTTTGTGTTTCAAATCCCCAAATCACCAAATAAAAATACAGCTTGTCTCGCCAGGCTGTATTAACAGGTCTCCAAGTGAACCATCTCCTTTGTGCACAGAAAGGGGGAATAATTGTGCCAGACTCTGTCTTCCTAAAGGGCAGAGAGGCTATGGCTGGGGAGAAAAGACTCAAGTTTGCTAGAAATGAATGGCTTTTTCAAGGGAAAAAAAAAATGATGAGCCTGCTCAGTGAAGTTTCTAGATGGCAGGTCCTGGAGAGGAAGTGACCTGTCAAAGCGACAGTACAGGATGCCTCAGCTGGTAAACTAGTTTTAAATGGGCCAGCGCTTAACCCCTAAGCATTGGTCAGGCTACAGTCCGCCCCTCCACATACTGCCAACAGTGAACCATGTACAGAGGAAAGAAAGTAGAAGAAATAATTAGGCTCATTAGATACTAATTAGAATGTTAGAACCAAAAGAAAATCTAGAGGCTTGCTAGTCTCACTATCTCATTACACAGAAGAGGAAATGAGGCCCAAGGAGGGAAAGTGACTTGGCCAACGTCAAGCAACTGATAAACCCCTATTCAAGTCAATCTAAATAACACAACAATTGGTATTGATTCTCTCTGCCTGAGGAATGCTTTTAGCATTCATTGCCGTGATACTCAAGGTTTCATTGATCATACTTACTCTTATTTTATCCCTAAAATGTCTGGGCTCAGTGTTGAGTCATTGAGACAGCTGCAAAACTAAATTGATGCAAGTGAAACACGGTGATGAGGGCTACATGGGACTAGGGATTCTAAGAGTTAATACCACAGCAAGAAGCGTACTGTTGTTATGGCCAAGAGGTCAACTGGTCAAGAGGACAGAACTGAGGCGCCCTAAGCTGGTTCTGAGCAAATTTAATAATAATAATAAGATATGACTACCAATTCAGAACAGATCTCAGTTTCCAAGTGGCCTTGAGTCTCAGTTTCTAGCAATGCCAACAATGTTCAAGGCTACTACAATCATATTCCCTATAGCTATGAGGAAGTTCATTCCTAACAAACATTTCCCCTTCCTTTCTCCCTGCCTTCTTATTCCCACCCATCCCCACCTCCCAAATCTCTTTGCCTTGACAAATAAATTTTCCCTATTCATAGTAGGAAAAAAGGAGGACTCTGTCATATAATGAGGGGCCCACATTGGGTTTTGCTTCCTGATCCAGTTTGACCAGTTATATCCCCTTGCGTCCTAGTTCTGAATGTGTTGTTGCATGATCTAACACAAATCAATCTGAGTCTCTGTTTCCTCATCTATAAAATGAACTAGATAACTTCAGGTTTCTAATTCAAAAATTCCCAAGATTTATTAACATTTTTCTGATCTTACAAGTGGCAGCAAGCTTCCAAAAAAACTTGTCATTGTTTATTAGATGTATAAAGCTGTAAATCGAATGAAAGTTAAAGTTACCTACTTTTAAAAAGTCAATTCTGTTCCTGCAACATACCCTAAGCATTTCATCTTATTCTACCCTCACTATCAATTACAGACATGAGGACACAAGAAGCATCTGAGACTGTAGGTCAATAACCAGAATAGAAAAAACCTGACCTAGAGTGACGTCAATGTTGGGTGCACTATCAATCAGCAGATACAGCTCCTTCTATGCAGACCAAACCTGAATGAAACTAAAACCAAGATAGGCCAGTTTTGCATGACAGAACAAATCATGATTCAGCCACACATGTCGGAGGCTGCTGTTGTTGGCCCTTCATCCATTTATCTATTCATCTTTCCATTCATTCTTTATTTTTGTTTGATAACTTAAGGTAGCTTATCTAAGGTATTAAGCAAACCCCCAAAATGCTCAAACGTGTCTCTTGTTATTAAGACATGTTACTAGAGGATACAGAGTAACAACGAAAAACATTGCAACATGAAGTGTGACATTCTTTCCTTTTGGAGAGTCATAACTCTGCCCACTCTTGGAACTTAGCCATACATAGCCAATAATCAAGATAAGGGAAATTCCCATAAAGAACCAGTTGTAAGTGAAAATACTGTCTAAAGTAGTCATCTGTGCATGGCTGTGCACTAATTCCCCTTCCCAGGGTAGAAGAGAAAGGAAGAGTAGGACCCACAAAGTTGTCCTCTCAGTGCAGTATATTCATAGTCCTCTTGTTAGAACTGTTGGTTCACTGTTTTAATATTTGTCTTGTACATAAACTTGTACATTGGGTGGACTCGGTAAATTCACAAATATAAGAGCAAGGGACCCTCTTAAGCCCAGACTCACATTTTTGGTACAAACACAAAGCTCACAGAACTGAGTGGTCTGGGATTGTACATTTCATATGCACCGAGAATGGCCATTCTTGTCCCTCACCAGGGTCAAAGGGCCAAGTTTTCCCCCAGTACTAGAGGAAGCTGAATCTATCTTAGAAACATGAGCAAATGGGAAAATCTAAACAGAGGTTATTTGTTCCACAAAAGGCAGCAGATGTGGTACAACTTTAAAATTCTAATGATTTCACCATAGTCCTGGACTTCTGGCCAGGAGAGGTAGCCTTAGAAAGGCTGTTGCCTCACTGATTCCCAAGAGAGCCTAAAGTCACCACCCCTCCCCCTCACACACATACTTCTTCAACAGCCAAGAGACTGCACCTCTAGATAAACCCTTCTAGTTCTGCAGTTTGCTAAGTGGAAGGAAACAGCCCTTTCCTCATCATTTTCTTTCTCTCAGTTAAAGTGGTATTGGCAAAAGCTAAGGGCTCTCAGTTCAGTTTATTGCACATTTATTGAGTAATTACTATGTGTTCAGCTTTATAGCCATCTTAGCAAACACCAGCCTTCACCAAGCATTACAGTCTGGGAAGCTTTAAAAAACAAATTTGTGCCAGTGCCCAATCTCTAAGAGATTCTGATTTAATTGGTCTGGAGACTTGGGTAGCAGTATTTTCAGGGCTCCCTAATGTTTGTAATGTGCAGCTAGAGTTAAGAAGCCCAGAGCTGGGTACTAGAGATACAGATACCAGCACAGTCTCTCCCTTGTAACCAATCGTGTGTCTTTGGCTAACTTGTAACCGGCACTAACATTTTGCCTTGGGGAAGGCAATCCATCAATTTGAGCTTTGTTGACACTGTCTGCCAAGGACATTGATCACTTTGAGAGAAATACGCACTATGTGCTAGCCAAGTGAATGCGCCTGCATGGTTATTTTAAAATGTCTCTGATTTGTTTCAGGGACTATTTCTCACAGGCACAATTTCCTCTCACAGCTGAAGCAGCTTATTAAATGCTGATAGCTGCTCTCTCTTGCTCAAAGTTCTCCCAGTGCTTAGCACAGTAACTGGCACAAAGACAACACACCATCAGTCCTGGCTCAGCCAAAGTCACCCAGCAGCACCGATCACAATCAGAACATAAATTTTGTCACAGGAGACATGCCTAGCGAGATGCTTATGACTAAACTGTTTATAAAACATTACTGCAAATACTATTCTTAATCACATGGGATAGATTAAAATATCCCCTATTATTTTTTTGTCTCCTACCCTTCTGAGCAGGAGTCAGTGATGTTTTCCACCAGCACAGAGTCTGGCCAATTGTGACCAATGGAAGAGGCATCTCAGGAGTCTTGGCACAGCTGGCCAGTGGGAGCCTGTATCCAAGGCATGCTGGTATGCCTCTGGACCTCCAGAGGGGAGATAGGGCAGGCATTTCCTGTCTCTTATCTCCGCTCCTCCAACCACCACCACCACTACCTCCAGCCTCATCTAAGAGAACAGATGTCTGCCTCAGTGTGTGTTGTTTGCCCTTAAGGTCTCTGCTGGCTGGAATCTTATCTCCCAGCCAAGCCTGCTTACCCTTGACCTTTACCACAGAATCATTGGTTAGTGAAAGCAAACCCCAGACCAGAGCCATAACCAGCAATCCTGGAGAAAAATGTTTTCAAATCAGCCTTCCTGCACTCCCCACCTCACCTTGCCCAGTCTAAACACAACACACACAATGAGACCCTCTCTCAATTGGGGAGGAGATTTTGTCTCTATCCCTCTCATCCAAGCCCACCCCTAATGTTCATGGGTCCAAAGCAGGAATACAGTTGATGGCTCACATCATAAATCTAACTGTTTAAAAGTTACAAATCCAGTTAACTAACCATTAAATAAAATACATTCTACCCTCCTTCCTTGACAAATACATCTTCATAATGACAATGTTTAGTCCTTCCTTTTGTGCTACTTAATTGAACTACATTTTGGTATGTTTATTATGATCGCATTTATTTTGTCATGATTGCATCATCATCATTATAATGACTGCAACTTATTTATCATGATTGCAACCTATACTCGCTCCCAATGCTATAAAATATTAAGATATAACTTATTCAAAGTACAAAAATCTTGAATATATTTTTTTCAAAAATTTAAAGTTAAAAGATAAAATTTTTTCATGTTTTTGGAATTTTATTTTTGACATATTCAAAATTATATGTTAACATTTAAAGGCAAAATGAAAATTATAACTAAATGAACATGAAATGTTAAATTAAATTTTTTTTAAATAATGCTGAAATTATAAAAATTTCTCTTGAAATTTTAAATCTTAATGTTTTAGTAAAATTTAACCTATTCAAAATTCTAGAATTCAATATCAGTCTAGTTGGTGAGGTAAAAAATCAGTATCACCCTTCACACATGCTATGTCTATATCTACACACATACTAATTTAACATAAATATTATTTGTTTTATTACTGTTTCCAAGCATTCTTCAGCTTGCCATGTGCAACTGTTGCAAATAGTACAATAATTTGTATCTCTGGTACAATAAATTATAACACAAAAAGAAGGCAGACAATGAACATTTGGCAGTATTGGCAAATGATAAATAAGAATTTATTGCATTCATGCTGTCTGAGAAGAAGAAATTGACAAGTTTATTTGTCTTTTCTGTAAGTGCTTCTGCCATTCAAATCCTCCCAGCTCCCTAAAGCAGTGTCTACATTTGAAATCATCAGGGGCACAACCCACAAACCTTTCTGGCATTTAGACACAGTCACATTTTGAAATATTTTGACTCAAGGACCTATGGTAAAAGATGTAAAGAAGTGACACTGTAAGTCACTTGAAATCAGGTCTCAGCTGACAAAGGCACCACTGCCCATGTGCTCCTAATAAATTCATTTGTGTATGTGTTTGTGTATTCCTCTGAAGGGTGGGGCCCAGAGCAGAGATCCCTCTTGCCTAGGTCTCTCACCAGTTATCAAAGGAGCTGGCTCAGAGCTAGAATAAGCTCTCAACAATAACTGGAGAAAGACTGAATAATTTTAAAATATTTAATACTGGAAATTCTGTCTCCAATCATGGTGTTGGAACTAGACCTATACTCCCACCATAACTTATAAACTTAGCAAAATATACTAAATAACATTTTTAGATATTGAACAACAAGCTGGACAAAACTATAATTTTTTTGAAAAAAAGAGGAAAAAAGTGAGGTGAGTCTCATGATTGCCCTGACTTTCTGTCTGAGGCACTTTCAGGAAAGCAGTGCAGGGAGGAGGATCACAGCCAGGACAAGAAAATCACTGAGTCGAAGAGACAGAGATTGAAGTGCAGGGAGGTGAAGGCAGCTGAAATCCATGTGGCAGAGAAAGAGCTCCAGATATCTGCACAGAGTTCCTCTTGAGTCCATTGCTAATATTAAGCCATGAGTGCATAGGGTGAAATTCCTCTATGTCAGGCCAAGAATGACTGGGGAACTATAGACTGAAAAATTCCCAGACCTCACACAGGACTGGGAGATACTGAAGTTCTGATCAGCCGAAGAGTAGAGTACGCAGGGCATTCAGTAAAAGCTCCAGAAGGGTCATACTTAATAAGATAAACTAGTCCCTAGGTTAAAACTTACTCCGAACCTCCCCTAACAGAGTCTTTAGACAAGGCTTGCAAGGATAAAACTGATCAGCAAGTACTACTACCTACCATGACAAAGTCTAACACTCTTTAAGGAAAACAAAAACAAAAACAAAAACAAACACAAAAACAAAAACAAAACCCCTCAATATCCAATATCCTAAAATTCACACTGTCCAGTATTCAACAAAAAATTACTAGGCATGAAAAGCAGCAAAATGTGACCTATAACTTGGGGGGAAATCAGTCAATTGAAATGGAACCCAAAATGACAAAAATAATGGACTTGACAAAGATATTAAAATAGCTATTATAAATACTTATAAAGGAAAATATGAGGAGAGAAATTGAAAATATAAAAAGAATCTACATAAATTCTAGAGGTAAAACTATTCACTGTGTAGAAAGGAAAAATTCACTGGAAGGAATTAATAGCAGATTGGGTACCACAAAAGAGATCAGTGAACTTGAAGATAGAAAAGTTGAAACTCTTCAAACTGAAACACAGAGACAGAGAGAGGAAAAAAAAAAAGACTGAAACAATGAATACAGCTTCAGTAATCTGTGTAAAATATGAAATATTCTAATATATATAATTGTGTTCATTGAAGGACAGGGAACTATTAAAATATTTGAAGAGAATAAAAGGATAAGCCATGACCTAGGAAAATAATACTTGCAAAAGGCACATCTGATAAAGGGCTGCTCTCCAAAATATTAAAAAACAAAACAAAACAAAACTTAAAACTCAACAACAGCAACCAACCTGATATTAAAGTGGGCCTAAGACTTTAACAGACACCTCACCAACAAAGATTTGCAAATGGCAAATAAATATATGAAAAGATGCTTTACATCATGTCAGTAGGAAATTACAAATTAAAATAACAATGCGATACCATCACACACCTATTAGAATGACTAAAATCTAGAAAAATGACAATACCAAATACTGGTGAGAATGTAGAGCTATAGGAACTCTCATTCATTGCTGGAGGGAATGCAAAATGGTACAGCCACTTTGGAAACACTTCTGTAATTTCTTAAAATTTAATCATAGTCTTACTATATGATCCAGCAATTATGCTCCTAGGTATTTACCTAAATGAGTTGAAAAATAAAAACCTACATACAAATGTTTATAGTAGTTTTATTCATAATTTTCAACAACCATGGAAATAACCATGATATTCTTCAAAAGGCAAATGAATAAATAAATTATGGTTCATTCATACAATAGAATTTTATTCTGCAAAAAAAGAAAGAAAGAAAAAGAATGAGCCATCAAGCTACTAAAAGATATGGAGGAAACTTAACACATATTGCTTTCAGAAAGAAGCCATTTGGAAAAGGCCATAAACACTGTATGATTCCAATTATATGACATTCTGGGCAAGGCAAAACTACAGTGACAGTAAAAAGATCAGTAGCTGACTGGGGCTGGGAGTGGGTGGGGGAGATGGGTGAATAGATGTAGCAGGAGGGATTTATGGGGCAGTGAAGCTATTCTTTCCATATGATATTGTAATGGTGAATACAGGATATTATGCATTTGTTAGAATCTACAGAACTGTACAAGACAGAGTGAACCCAAATGTAAACTATGGACTTTAGTTAATAATAATGTATCAATATTGGTCATCAATTAGAACAAGTACACCCCTATGCAAGATGTTAATAACAGGGAAACTGTGAGTAAGAGAGAAAGAGGGTATCACGACTCTGTCCTGTGTGCAGAGTTTTATGTAAACATAAAATTGCCCTTAAAAAAGAAACAAACAGTCAGCAAGGGTTGTTCAGCCCCACACAGTTGTTAGTGTCATGGTCCAAGCTACAGTCCTGATGCCTTTCCTCCAATTCAGGGAAAATGCACTCATTTCTGGGAATAGGGGTGGAGGGAGGTGGAGAGGGGAGGAATCTTCCTCTACATCAGACCTGTCCCTCAAATTACAGATGGAAGCTATATTGGACAGCTTTATTCTCATAGGGTGACCATACATCCTGGTTTGCCTGGAGTAGTCTTGGCTTATGCCTGCAGTCAGCAAAAATTAATAGTGCTCCTCTTGACATGGAAAAAACCTAAGTGTTCATCAAGAGATGGATGGATAAAGAAGTTTTATATATATATTATATATATATATATATATATATAAAATACCAAGATACATACATTTATGTTATATATATATTACTCAGTCATAAAAAAGAAGGAAAGCTTGCCATTTGAGACAACATGGATGGACTTCAAGGGCATTATGCTAAGTGAAATAAGTCAGAGAAAGACAAATAATGTGTGATCTCACTTATATATGGATCTTAAAAATCTGAACTCATAGAAACAGAACAGATTGGTGGTTACCAGAAAGGTTGGGGGCGGGGGAGGTAGAGGTAGGGAAATGGGGGAAGGTGGTCAAAAGGTACAAACATCCAGCTATAAGATAAATAAATTCTGGGAATGAAGCGTACAAAATAATGATCATAGTTCACAATACTGCATTATATATTTGAAAGTTGCTAAATGAGTAGATCTTAAAAGTTCTCATCACAACAAAAAAATTGTAACCATGTGAAGTGATTGATGTTAACTAAATGTACTGTGGTAATCATTTCACAAACTTACATATATCAAATCACTGTTGTACATCTTAAACTAATACAAAATTATATGTCAATTACATCTCAATAAAGCTGGGAAAAATAGTGTCCCTTTCAATCTCAAACTTGATCAGTTCTGTATAATTCATTATATGATACCGTATTTGAAGCAGACTTTTATTACCTTCAATAATAACTTTATAAAATACTATCATTATCCCAATCTCATTGATAAGAAACTGAGACACTAAAAAAAATTTTTTTAAGATATAATAGCCCCCCAAAATGTTGAAATTTGATGAAAACCATAAATCCACGATCCAAGGAGTTCAATAAATCCCAAGCAGTATCAATACACTCCCCACCCGACACCAAAGCATATCATATTCAAATGCACAGTATCAGTGAGTGAAAATCTTAAAATTGACCAGAGGAGGAAGATACAGTTCACAGAGAGAAACAAATATAAGAATCATTGCAGAAATTATCAGAAACGATGCAAGTGAGGGTAATAATAAAACACCACCTTTAAAACGTTAAAAGAAAAAAAAACTATAAAAATTTATCTAGTGGAGATAGCCTTCTATGTTCTAGAAAAGTCCATGCTTATCTATTGTGACAGAAAGTAGCTCAGTGTTTGACATATACCAAGAATGTGTATGAGAGAATTTGGGAGATGATAGAAATGTTCTTTATCTTGATCATGGTTGCACTTCTATATATTTGTCAAAAAATTATTGAACTTGCTGTACACCAGAAACTAACAGAACATTGTAAAACAACTACACTTCAGTAAAATAAAAAATATTGAACTGTACACTCAAAAGACGTGTATTTAATTAAATTTCATTAACTAGTTTTTACCTCAATTAAGTTGATTTAAAAAAAAATATTTTCAACTACTGCAAGACTTTAAATTTCAGTGCCCCTTGGCAAATCCTTGTTTGCTCCACCCTGATTCAAACTCAGCTCTTTATCTTCCAGCCAAATAGAAACTTGTGAATGACCTGGGGCTAAGCCTTTGAAAGCTGTCTGACAGTCAGTCACCCACCTCTGTCTTTCAGCAAGCCCCTAAGCTCTCTGAAAAATAGTCCCCCAACACCCCACCACAGATACAAAGAGTATCCAGAAACATCCCAGATGTGGTCAGAGGTCTCTGCTTTCTGAAGCCTGGTTGGATTCAGCTGGACTCTATTCCAACCACTGACAGCAAGTTGAAACCTCATTATCATCAACACAAATAATAATAATAAATTCGGTTTTGTCACCGAATTATAAAGCTCTCTAAATTACATATAACAATTGATTCTACAGGCAATTTTGAAACACTTGTCATTGTTTCTCTTTAGTACATTCCCAGATTCTGAAGAAGAGATTCTCAAATTTTAATGAGCATAAGACTCTCCCAAGGAGCTTGTGTATAATATAGATCCTGCTCCCCATGACCTCACTTCTTCATCTGAATTAGTAGACTGAAGTGAAGCCTGTGGTCTGTATTTTAAAGAGGCACCTGATTCAGGCAGCCTGAGGACCACGTTTTAAGAATTACTGGTCAGAGTGTTCTGTGTGAACTGGAGGAAACATCTGGAGGAGCCCCAGGAGTAGAACTGGGCGATAGGCCTACAGAGAAGTCCTCTGGGAACAGAAGCCCAAGAAATTCCTGGAGGTTGGAATGGGGGAAAGGGTTTAGAGCTTGTCAGAAAGAGGACTGAAAGGGCAAAGCTGTCCTAAATGGAAAGTGCTAGAAGGAGAAGTTCAAATGTGATTGCCTTAAACTGGGAACCTATCCTGGCTTCTCATCCTACCACCCTTCAGTGAGTACAGGACTGGCTGGCTCTTGCTTGTTGAAATGTGATATTGTACGTCTTCCTCGATCCTGTAATATTTAGTTAGCCCTCTGTCTCTCAGAAGAAGGCACTGAGATAGAGACTAGCATGAAAGAAATTTATTAAAGAGTGCCCTTGGGATCAACAGTTGTGGAAAGAGACGGAAGCAGGACTGGGTGGAGGGAGAAGTTGGGCTGTGAGGCAGATAGACTTAGCCAGTCCCTCGGGATGCTCTGAGATACGAATGAGCCCCTCAGCATTGTCTCTAGTTGGGGTACCTCCACCTTGACCCATTATTGCATGTGCCCCAGAGGAAGGATGAGATCTTAGGCAAGGGAACTCCTTTCAGGTGAGTCTTCCTGGAGAAGGCTGATAGCTGAGGACGGGGTCAGCATCACTCGGCAACTGAAGGAATCAGTCCACAAGGTCCAAGGGGGATCTGGATGGTGCGCATCATTACAATCACTACACCTCTTCACTTTTTTTTTTTTGTTTTTTTGGCTGATGTTTTTCAAGAATAATATTAATATTTTAATAGAACATTTCGACAAAGTTTCTCAATCTCCTGCTACTACTTCTACAGGCTACTGTTGCATAGTGATGTTTCCATTGACCAGAGTAACTCTTAGTTCCCCACTCCCGCCCTTTTCCACCCAACAAACTCCCACTTATTCTTCAATTATCAGTCCAAATTGTGGCCTCCTCTGTGAAGCCTTTCAGTTTCCACCAGCAGACATAGGCTTTACACCGTCTATGTTCCTAGGGACCTCCAGCTATCTTAGCAAAGATCTAGTCCATGGTGTTTTCATGTCTGCATGTGTTTCTCATGATTAGAATGTAAGATCCTGAGGGTAGGAACTGGGTCACTATTTTATTCATGTAGCCCCAGCATTCTGCAACAGGCACAATATCAATATTTGTTTAATTGTATCAGTTGATATGAATGTAGCAACAGGTCCATGATCTTGGAAAAGCCTCTCCTAAGAACTGTGGGAATCTGAGACAAGCTAATCATTTGGCACTCGGTCAACCATTATTTTTGCATGTTTGTTATTTTATAGGATTACAGAGAATTTGAATTTTAAAGTATTTGCTTTCAGAAACAAATTTAATTAACAATATATTTTCTATTGGCCAAAATGGGACCAGTGTTTCTAAAAGCTCTAAGAATATGCCACTCATTCTTCTGTATTTCTTGTTCTCATTTCTTTTGTGAATTTAAAAATTAGTGTTATTGCAGGGTACTGAGGAAATTAAAATTCAGATAATAAAATAAGTCACTTACACTTGGTTAACATACTATGCCACTCATTCTTTAGTTCCAGTATTTTAGCAGACCGTCAACTTTCAGCTGACTGTGTACAAATAAGGAGCTGTACATGAACACCTGAGTTATCTGGCTCTGATTTCTCATTTATCCTGGGGATGGTTTAGTGCTGTTTATAGATTGGCAGCTGAGGCCCTCCTCCTTATCTGCTTGTGTGGGACTTCAGTCTCCACATCTGCAAAATGAGGAAACTTTTCTCAGAAATTGTAGTACCACTTCCAGCTCTAGCATCTTTTGATTCTATGGTTCTGTCTCTACTGAAGCACAGAATGGCTATTTATTAAATGTTTTATTTAATATTTTAACATATAATTTAAAATGTAAACAATGTTGTTATAGTATATGATTTCTGTTTAAATGTAGTTTAGTTTTGGAATGCTCTTTCAGAACAGTCATTCCTATTCTTCTTTGGTAATTCAACAAAACGTTGCTACATTAAAAATTTCATATGAATGCATAATGACCTAAATCATTTTTTATCAAGAAATATGTATGCTAGGTAAGGGAAAAAAGAGATCAAAATGGGAACTAGGTGATGCAAAGCTGCTACTTAGAAATAAAATAATTTCCAAACACTGAGATTAAAATTGGACCCTTATCTGTGGACCATCTCTATGGTGTTTTGTAGAGAATAGAAAATTGGGTGCTTGAGAATACTGTTTAACCTTTCTCTTCCTGAATTCTCACATAATGCATTTTCTGCAGTTACAAATAAAGGGCTCATTTCTGGGGAACTAGATATACATGTGGAATCTCTGAGAAGAAATGACAAGAAGCTAAGTTAAATGGTGTGTGCAGAAGAGAAAGTTGGAACAAAATAATGTGTTTTTGGAGATGTATGGCATCGTCAAAAACATCACACTTGTGGTTTCCTGGTATCTGTGAAACTTGGACCATTTTAAGGTGCCATATTTGATAGATTCTGGCAGAACTGAAGGGAAGCTGCGCTGGTGTTTTTTTTAAAAACTTTATTGCTTTCTGGAAGATAAATTTCTCCTTTGAACATTATCTATCTCCTTCTATGAGATATATTACTATACTCCCCGGCCATTTGGGAGCCAATAACAGTTATTTCTTTCTTTGGCTGCCTCTCGATCTTACAACGAATCTTTTTAGGTAACAGTCTTAAAAAACAAGAGATGCAAGGATGATATAGAATCATAGAATTTTGAAGTTGGAAGGGGCCCCGGAGGAATAAACTTCACAGCTGCACTGTGACTTTGCTTCATTCTCTGCACATAATAAACCATCCAGTCCAAGTAAGATGCAGAGAATGAGGCCTGAGTAGGAACCAGAACTATGGAGTTCTAGCACTCATTTTCCAGCCAGCCAGCTGAGGGCCATGAACGAATCATTTAACATTTGGTTAACTCTCTGTGAATCCCTGTTTGACCTTGAGCGAAGCATTTAATCTTTGGCTTTATTCATCAGAGCATGGAGTTGAATTAGAAATTTTCAAGAGACTCTTTCAGTTGGGAACAGTCTGTCTTTTCTCGATGCCACACCCAAAGCTAAAGTAATGTGTATTTCCCTCTCAACTGCCTGATTCGGTTGCCCGTGGCTCTAAGAAAACTCAACATACACACAAAAACTGAATTCTCAAAGAAGTAAGTTAGGGGACTGGTATTCTTATTACAAAGTACCCTTTCCCTTAGCGACATAAATTTCCTTTAAATAGCTAACTATAAATACATTTTGTTTTTACTTTACAGCAATTAAATTTTCACACAACTTTTCAGGAATACATGTTTGATGAAAAGTCAAACGTACCCTCTAATAATCACCACTCTCAAGTTTACTATGTCCCTCCCACCCGGACCTCATGTTTATAGCCTTAGCAATCTCTTGCCATAACTTTCATATTTCCCACAATTCCTCCTAACCCTCCATCCCCATTCTTTCCCCTGAGCCACATGGCTCAGCAGCATTCTCTCTTGCACTAACTGAATCTTTTTCTCATTGCTCATCATCTTTGTCTCTTGCTTCTCCTGCTTCAGCTGACCCTTGTAGTTCACCCAGAGTTCATTCCCAAATGCTTGGTTCAAGTTCAACGTCAAAATGAGCCCTGCTCCCTAAATCTACTTTGTTGCAGTTATGGTTTTGTGAAACTCAAGTGGAGTTCCCGTCCACAATTCAACACTGAAGTTCACCCCATTTCTTGCTTCTCTCTGAGTTTCAACAGATCGAAATCAACACTCTCTGTGGTCCTTAGGTTATATATATTTGTACATTATCACTGAGACAAATCAAATTAGGAATTTTATGAACAAGGAAAATAGAATTTCTCACTTAAGTATATTAAGTTTTTTTGAGAAAGGTGCCATAAAACTTTAGGATGTTATTATTGATTTGTTGGTCAACAAGGAAGCAATACTGTTTTTAATTAACCTCTGAAAAATATGCAGGATTCCTAAAAGAGAAGGGAGATCCATTTTCCATGAGATGTCTCAGTACCTCAAAAACGCTCCTGGTAACACATCTCTTGATTCTAAGTCTGTCTTTTAACAGAGCATATTCTACATTTTTCCGTACAGGTTAAGAACCTCAGGAATTTTCACGTCTGTGATCTGTGGGATTTGGCCTTTACATTCCTATACCAGTGTCAATGATCAGGCCACTTCTTAACAGAAATCCCATTTTAAGACAGGAAGTTGATTCAATGAACATGCAAACAAAATGCATCATTTTTTTCTATAAAAGGTGGACATATACTTCCAGAATATATTTAGCTTGGAATAAGGCTGAAATCTGTGGTGTCATTCCAGGTAGGCCATTTTAGCATTTTCCTAAAATTACTAAAGGTTAATACTTTTTATAAAATATTAATTCCATACACAGCAAAGTTTCTTTCCAGAGAGTTAAAGTGACTTGCCTAAATTGACAGCTAGTTGGTGACAGGAAAAATGGACTTCCTGATTTTTTGATGTGGTTTCAAAGTCACACTAACAGAGAAAACAGGAAAAATAAATATTCTCATTTTTAATTTCAGCTTCTATCATTTTTGGCCATCGCTGTTTTATCTCAAACTTATCTTTAAATTCAAATCTCTTGTTAATTTTTATTTGTTTTCTATTTTCCTTTCCATAATTTCATTTTTTAAAAAATTGAAGTATAGTTGATTTACAATGTTGCATTAGTTTCTGATGTCACAACCTCAATTTTTAAATGGAGTTTTAAGGTACTCACTGATACACGTTCTATGATAACTTCAAGTTTTAAAGTTACATATATTTTTAATTTACTCTGTAGTTTTCAAATACATTAAAGCCAAAATTAGCTCTCATTTTTAATTCAGAATGACAGTTTTCCTGTTATTTTACTAAGTTCACATGTGGGTAATATAATTATTCTATTTAATTTAGCATCTCTAAAAATCATTACAAATATGGCAAGTTTTAATTGTTCATGGAAATCAATTTATATGCAAACAACTTAAAATCTATTTTCATTCCTTAAAATTTGCATTTTTACATTTCAGATATGCTTGTGTAGCAGTAAAATGTGAAGTCTGATTGCTAATTGCTTAAATACATAAGGTAGTTTCAAGAGGCACAGAGCTACAAATAATTTTCATAGAACAAATCTGAATTAGATGGAGCTTGTTCCGTGAACACAAGAAGAAATGCAGAAGAGAGCCAGTGTTCACTGGAGCTTATTCATTCAAAGGCCCTTAATGACAGCTGATGAAAAGGTAGTGTATTGCCAGTAATTCATTCTTTTCATTCAATCCCCTCCCTGTGACTCATGGTTAATATTTTGTTACCTATGTATGTACAAAAGAGTAAATAAGAAGGTGATGTGAAATTGTGTTGATTCTCTTCAGTTTTTACCTTCAGAAGGCAATTTCAGAATAGCCCCTGAGAGGTGAGGTTAACTCTTTTAAGTAGACGTGATGATATTCTGAGCAGTAATCATCGTGAGATTCTGATGTCTCATATCAGCTTTCAAGCCTAGGATCATAGATTTAAAGTTGGAAGGCCCCTAAAAAATTACCCAGTCACTCTCACTCTTAGTATAGATGAGAAAGCTAAGGCCCAGAGAGACTAAATGACATGCCAGTGTCTCACAAATGGTTAGTGACCAAAGCAAGAAGAGAATCCAGGCGTCTGGATCCCTAAACCTGGGCTTCTTCCCTCAATTCCCCTCCAGGATTCCATTTTGATTTCTGTTCCAGTTGTATCTTTAACGTAGGCGATTGAAGGACTCCTACGCTCTCATGTTCCTACGCCTAGCAGATGTTAGAGCAACAAAGCATGGTAACAGTCGTAAGTTTAAACAGGCAGCACTCGGATACAAAGCCAAGAGTGAGAAGTTAGGTCTTCGAAGTTCAGGATTCTTTCTATTCATCAGTCACCATGATCAAGCACCTCAGCCTTGCTGAGCTTGCATGCCCTTAGCCAGAAAATAGAAAGGTAAGGGGATGATCAATGAAATAGCATAGGTAGAAGCAGCTGACACATAATGGTGTTCAATAATAATTGTCCAATCTGGATTGATTGGCTAATTCAGGCACCCAAATACATGGCTGCACGGGACTCAAAATCACTTTAAATCTGATTTTTTGGACAAGTTTTTCCAAGGTACCCATTAGGTTAAGAGATATTTACTGAGCACCTACTATGTGCCAGCCAGGCACTGTGCTAGGTAAAAGGGGAAAATGGTAACATAAAGACATGGTCTCTATTCTCAGCAGTTTTACACACTAATGGAGGAGATGGGCAATGACCTGCTACAATGACACAACAGAGGAGGGGACCGTGACCTAGGCCAATGGGATCTGGGAAGGCTCCCCGGAAGAATCCACTTGTAAGCCAAGACCTGACAAATAAGTAGGAGTTAAGTAGACTGAAAATAATGGGTGGAGTGCTCAGGAAGGAAAAATATAATGTGAAGACCTAGAGGTGAAGTAGTTTCGTGCTCTAGAGGAAATTTAAGAAACTGGTTATGCTCTGGTTAGCGTGTGAGGCTTGAGGCCAGTTCATCCAGACGTGGTAGGCCAGGTTCATGTACTTATCCTAAGAGCAAGAGAAAACTGAGAAATTTTAAGTAACAAAGTGAAATAATCACATAAATGGCTTTCTTGATGAGGAATCAGATTTTTTTTTTAACTTTGAGGGTTTCTTTTTCAGTGGCATGAACATACTTATGCATGTTTACTTCAATATTTAAATAGCTTATTCTCTTTCGCCCATAATCCATGTAAATCATCGCTCGAATTATAACCATCCCCACCAGACTCACAGCTTTTAAAAAGTTACATAGGCAAATTGATTAATTTTACTCAAAATGACAGCAGGGCTCACAATCACAAGTGACCGATCAGTTAAAAAAATCTTTATGGGATAAACACATGCACTGCAAAACTATAGTTAAAATTTCCAGCATTTGGGGGCAGGGGGTGAGTGGGGTTAATAGCTCACTGGAAGAACACGTGCTTAGCATACACCAGGTCCTGGTTTCCAACCTCAGTACCTCCATTAAAAAAAAAAATTCCAGCATTTGATTGGATTTAAGAAAAGACAGAGATGACTAGGGTGAAAAACCAGAATAAATCAACAAAGGGAAATGTGAAAATACACTCTAAGCTGTGTGCTTATTAAAGTCACCCACACTCATCCTATTTACGGGATGCAGGCAGCTCTGGAAAGCTAGAGCACCACTAAGTTTGCCAGATAAACCAGGTCATGCCAAGCAAATTGGGGCCTCAGTGGAAAAAAAGACATATTTCTGTTTGCCAGAAGTGATGCCATGACCAACTTTTCCTGAACCTCAGCCTAGAAATTGGCTGTGCTAATGCACTCAATGACTAAGGTCCTGGGTCGAGGGCTGGTGAGTTAGGACCCATCTCCTATGCATTTGGGGGCTTGGAAGAGTACCATGATTTTATATTAGAAACCTTGCCTGAATAGGAGACTTGCATCGTCAAAGGGACTCTAAATTCTGTGGGTTTTGTTTGTCTTTATAAAATCCATGAGCTACTTTCAAGTCAGCTTTACTTGAACATCTACATACGTAAGAACTGTAAAGCAAATAGAAACAGCAATCATTTGCATTTATTGAGTATTTTTCCTTCTAAAAACTTGAAGCTTCAGAATTTGAGTACAGTGTTGTCTAGGAAAAGCAATCCCCTCAAGCGTTATTTATGGACCACAGACAAGGTGGATGGTAGCAGCTGTAGGGGAAAGTTGAACATCAAGAGGCCCTCAGGTGGAAATAAGAAGAAAAGCAACAACAAAAAGCCTTGAGGTTGGAAATGAGACAACTATCTAGGAGACGGGAATTAGGAAATCAGACAAGGGCTCTTTGCAACTTCTGTTAAGTTCTGGCTTTTAGCACTTAGTTGTTCTTAATTGCATACATGATACACAACTTTTTAAACATTATATATAAAGCACAAGTTTATTGCACCCAAATTTGGAAAATACAGATAAGCAAAAATGAGAAAAGATAACTCCAGCACTGAAATATAATCCCAGTTAACACTTCTGTATCTATCTTTCCAAGTGCCTGTTGCTCTAGCTCTTTCACTTGCTCTTTATATGTGATTATACACAAAAGATCTCATTTAACATATTAATTTATATATTCACATATATGTTAAAAATAGGATCATACTGCACATACCATTTCAGAATCTTCTTACTCTTAACAATCATGAATATTCCCCCCTGAAATATGAATATGATAAGGGTAGAGGCTTTGCTTGTTCATTGCTCTTAGCATCTAGAACAGGACCTTCATGTGGGCATCCAAAAAATATCTACTGGCTGAGTGAATAGTGCATGAATATTGTTCCATGTCAATCAAGTACATTTATGCATGCAGCATGTTAATATATAATATACATAACTAAACATGCACATACAATTAACATCCCAGCACTGCCACCTGTATGCACTAATCCCATCCATACCAGGGGAAACGTACGCACCTATCAAACCCACCTCAGCCTGCCCCTGGCTCCTTCCTCCCAGCTCTTCCTCCTCTGACTACTATGGATTGTTCTTTACCTCTTTTTGGCACTTAGCATTTTACATTTTGTTTTATAGATATTTCAGTCTGTGTTTCTCCATCTGAACACTGGGTAGTTTCCATATGACATCTTAACTTATCTTTATAATAATAACAGCAAAAATAATTCTATGCATATATTCATCATTTTTTGTGTGTCATGGACTGTACTGTTATATGTGCATCATATGACTTAATATTCTTAACAATCACAGAAAGTAGGTATATTAGTTTGCTAGGACTGCCCTAACAAAATGCCACTCCAGTAGAATAACTTGGAGGTGCAGAGTCTACACTACCTCCCAGAACTCCCCAAAGCCTCAGTTGTGCCCATAAAAGACTGCTTGATAACACATTATTTATCTGCTGCATTACCTTCCCTGCTTTACTTTCTCACTCCTCCATGAATGCTTCCTGGGACTACTTCCCAAATAAATTACTTGCACTTAAATCCTTGTTTCGGAGACCTGCTTCTGCAGGAGAAATTAAGGCACGCCTTATAGGCAGAATGTGCCTAGTCCAGCTGCCCCTTCCACTGTAGCTTTCTCCTACAGACATCTCCTCATTTGGAAAATTAGCAGAAGGCAGTTGAGAAACCAAAGTCTTGAAAATACAGAATGTGAGATCACCTCCCAGTAAAACTCCCTCGTTTTAAAAGACAAAATCAAAATTGTGTGCCCTATATTCCAGGGTCCCAGACTTAACACAGATTTTCCAAAATGATTTTTTAAAATGTAGGTCTGCCACTAAGGGATACACACACAAAAGTTCCATAGTGGTATAAATTTGGGAAATGCTGATTGAAACAAAGTCAATCAGGATTTTTATAGCAGGAATTCTTCTAACATTTTGTATGCTAAGGGATACCCAAAATACCCAAGAAGAAGATAGAGTGTGGAACATCTCCCAGATTACTTCCCTAAAAGCCTCTTGAGGGGCTAGTGGTCCACAGAACACGCAGAGGGAAACACTGCCTGTCCTTAAACTAATTCATAGAAACCCCTTCCACAGTCCAGTATTGGCCTTCCTATTCAGTCCCAACTCCTATCACTCTCTTATCTGACCCCATCTGAGGCCCAGGCTTCAACAGAAAAGTGTTTTTTAGAATTTTCTGAACACATCAGGCCTGTTCATGACTCTGGGCTTTGTGCATGCTGCCTCTCGGCCTCTCTCGCTTTCCCACCTGGTGAGTTCCTCAGCTGATCTTTCCAGACATGCCCAGAGACACTTCCTATAAACAAGCTTCTCCAGCAACCTATATCAGATTTATCTTCATGTTCCCAGCATTTTGCAGGGGACCCAGAACCTTCATAGCAGAGACTTATATGAATGAATTCAAGGGACATATGAGTGAAGTGAGGTATAAGGAAGCTAAATGATACTGGACAAGTCATACTTCTTTGAGTCCAAAGCCAGGAATAGAATGAGGGCTTCTCACTCATAGTCTAGGCTCAAACTACTACCTCTGTACATATCCCAGAAATCAAGGATATTATCAGGGAATTTTATTATTTTTTAAAATTATAATAAAATACACATAGTGTACATTTTACCTTCTCAACCATTTTTTATGTATAGTTCAGTAGTGTTAAGTACATTCACATTATGGGCAACCAAACTCCAGACCTCTCTTTTCAGCTTTCAAAACTGAAATTCTATACCCATTAAACAATAACTCCCCATTCACCCCTTCCTGCAGCCCCTGACAACCACCATCCTCCTTTCTGTCTCTATGACTGTGACTACTCTAGGTACCATGTATAAATGGAATCATATAGTATTTGTCTTTTTGTGACTGCCTTATTTTAGTTAGCAAAATGTCCTTAGTTTCATCCACATTGTAGCATGTGATAGAATTTCTCTCCTTTTTAGGGTTGAATAATATTCCATTGTATGTGTAGACTACATTCTGTTTATCTATTCCTTTATCGATGGTCAGTTTGGTTGCTTCTCCCTTTTTGCTATTGTGAATAATGCTGCTTTGAATATGGGTATACAGATATCTCTTCAGGTCCTTGCTTTCAATACTTCGGGTGTATTTGATGGTTCTTTTTTCAAGCACATTTAAGTTTCAACATTTTCCTTTATGGTCAGAAAGGAACTGAATAATGATCTAAAATTTCTCTTATCACCAGAAGCATGAAACCAGCAATTTGGTAAAGAAAAGCATTGTGCCAATTAGGAATCTTTTGATAACTGTGAAAGAAACCAATTTTCACTAGTCTAAGCCAATAAGGAGATTTATTAGAAAGGTCTGAGGGTGTCTATGGTACCCAATGAAGAGTCAACCTCACACGAAGAAAGGCACTACTGGGATGTAGGAACAAGTGGGACCAGAGCACCAAGTGGCCCTCAGGACCCTGTGTCTCTGTCTCTGCTCTCTCCTTTCTGCACGACTGCTCCATTTTTTCTCCTGAGTGTTGGTTCCACCTGGAGGAAAAATGGCATCCACTCCCCTCACTTTCACATCCATGGCTCCAGCACCTATAAAGAGACTGGCCTGACTATTTCTCTATTCCAAATTCAGCATCCCAGGGAAATGTGTTTTTGTTAAGTTCCTACCCACCAGTGAAGTATGGCCAGGAAAGCACAGTCAAGTTGTATACAATAGCTGCTCCCAGGGCAATGAAGTGGATATATGTGTTGGAGAAGAACAGGCAGTTACCAAAATGTCACAGGTCCAGAATGACAGTAATTCTGCTAACCCCTTAGTAGATGGGCTGAGAGCAAAAGGCAATGGGATGAGAAAATACTCAGCCACCTCCATCCATGATGAATGACCTCATGGAGGTAACAGGAAGGTGCTGTGTAGGAAGCAATGGGCTCTGGAGTGGAAAAATACTTCAATCAAAATGCCTTCTCACCAGCCAAATAAATCCACAGATAATGAGGCAGGAAAAAAGGCTTGCTACCCTGAGATCTCTTTAGACAAGCTTTTGTGTCATTGGGCAATTCTAGCAAGAGACTCATGAGAGGAAAAGAGAAAAAAAAAAAAAAAGATTTCCAACAACAGAGGCCAAGATTAAAAGGAAATAATAACAACACCCACAGAGATCCTGCACTGTAACATTTCCAGGCCAGAATGCCCAAGTTCAGTTACCTCCAACGCATCTTATTTGATAATTAGGTGGAGAAATACAGTTGGTCACAGGAAGCAGAAAGAAGTGTACGAAACTTTCACTAAGAATCAAAGCTAAACCTCACATCCCTTGTGGCCTGTCTCTGGGAAAATGTTTCTTCTGATTGTTCATCGATTCTGAATGTTAAGTAAGTCTTTGCAGCAGTGGTTCCAGGGTGCTGGAGCAATGCATCTCAGACAGCAAGTGAAAAATGAGGACTGCAAAGTTCAGGGAATAATAGAAAATTAAATCTTAACTGAGCTGCTGTAAATATCACAGCCAGAAAACAGAGCACATCAGCAAACTGTACTGGCAGTGAGGATAATGAATTTCTCCCCTCCACAGAAAAATTATCAGTGGTGCATAATAGGGTATTGTGGGACTTGGGGGTAAGGAGGTGGTGATGAGAAGAGAGAGAGAAAGGAAAATAAGTGGGGTTTGTGAATTAAAATATCTCTTTGGTAAAGAGCTCCTTTTCTCAGCCAAAGCCAACAGCCCAGCTCAAATGACACTCCTGTACTAACTCACCAAATGGAAGCTCCCACAGCACATTAGCCGTAGCTCTTTCAATGGCACTCACCATTTTGGGGCATCTATAGTTATTTGTGGACATGCTTTATCTCCACAATGACATTATAAACCCCTGAAAGGTGAGAGAAAGGAGTTGTTTCTTTTGTTCATCTTTGTATACCCCACAGCATCCAGAGAATGAATACTGATTCATTGTCCCCAGTATACCATGCACTGGGTGAGACATTGTGATGTTACAGTCATCTGGGGCCCCTCAAGCACCCTGCAAGGGAAACAGGGCTAATACGATGACTGAAGAAGAGACCGAAGCTCAGAGCAGTAACTTGCTTAAATTCACACAATGGAGCTGAGATTGAAACCAAATCTACCTAATTCCAAAGTCTATGCTCTTTTCTCCTTGCTATATTGCCCCCTTGGTAAATAGCCATCATATTTTGCAACAGTCTCACTGATAACATGAATGATAGCTAAAGTCATCAAGGACTTTCTCCAAGTCAGGTCCTGGGAAATATGCTTTACATGTATTATTACAATTAATCCTCCCACAGCCTGAGTTTTGTAGGATTATTGTTCCTGTTTAATAAGTAAGAAAACTGAGGCAAAGAGAGATTAATAAAATCACCTAAATTTTATAGTGTGTTCTCAATTATTGTTCTACATTGATTTCAAAATATAAAAATAAACACATATGCACAAACCAGCCAACATATTTTGAGTAACTACTGTGCACCAGGCTTTGTGAATTTCCCAACTTAATCCTCATTACAACCCTCAGGGCAAAGCAAGTATTCAGTAAATTGGGGAACTAATGAACAACTGAAGATAAAAATAGAGCCACAACTATCACCCACTGCTAATGCAGAAAAATTCAGAAACTCCTCTGTGTTTGCCTTGGTAACACCATAGGTCCCAAGCTACGGAAGGTCAGCAGATGAGTATTGGAAACATAAGAACAATTCAGACATTAGAAAGGATTTTAGTTTAAAAAATGAGCGTTGTATAGAATCAATGACAACCCACCCAATATAAATAGGGCTCTGTTATTATTATAGCGTTTAAACAAACTGGGCCACAAAATCAGTATTTACAAATAAGACAAACAGAAGCCTCCAACTTTGTCTTAATTTTTTTCAGAAATACAGCCCTCTCCAGCTGATGATAAATCTGTGGGCTACACCCAGATGAATTAGATAATGAAGTGGTAGCCTTGTAAGTGTAGAGAGCACTGGACATTCCTAAATTCCTTGGTCCTACTTCTGGCTTTTCTAGCTTTCTTAGTCATTTGCACTATCCATCAATGTTTCTCTGTCACCCTTGAGGTTAGGTGTGGCCATATGACTCGCTTTGGTCAATGAAATATGAATAGCAGTGATGTGTCCCTTTCAGGCAGAAGCTTTAGAATCTGCATTGTTTGTGATGTTATCTCTTCTTCTGTCATGATGACAGATGATGTTCTAGGAGACACCTGTCTGGCCTCCTGCATTCCAAGGTAAAATTACATGGAGCAGAGCACCGAGCTAACCCACAGTGGAAACATAGCATGAATGAGAAATAAATATGTTGTTTTAAGGCACTGAAATTTTACTGTTTGTTACTGTAGCATAACTTACACCAACTAATGAGCTTTATGACCTTGAGCCAGCCATTTTGCTGACTGGGTATAAGCTTCTATTTCTGTAAAAATAGGGAAGTTTAATATGGGAGCCCATGAGAGGGCTTCAGGATGACAGTGAATCTCCCAAATTATAGAATATATTTTGTGTGCATGCATGTGTGTGTGTGTGTGTGTGTGTGTGTATGAGAGAGAGAAAGAAAGAGAGAAGGAGGGAGGGAGAGAATTCACCTTTTTAAGGGAAGAGCATTCATATATTTTCAAATTTTAAGAGGGTCTATGTTACTCAAAATGAGGTTAAGAATCTGAATAATCTCTAAGGCCATTTCCAGCTCTAATGTGTTCTGTAGCATCTAGAGTAGGGGGGGAAAAGGCTAATTAGGTTCTTCTCTGATCTGGTATTTCAGGACTTGCCTTGAGTCAGAGTTTATTACAGTTGTTTTCAAATAATTAAGTTTAAGAGTTCCACTTAATAGGACTACAAATATCAAAATCTCAGGAGGTATTCCTGAGTGAAAAGAGGGAATTCAGAGTAATTCTTTTTAAACTAAAGAAGGAAAGATTCTTCACAAATTGAAAACAAGGTCCCAGATCAAATTTGGTGGGTAGGACAGAGTGGGACCTACTCCTGGTGGGAAGAAGAAAGGGTTACTCTTTCAAAAATACATCCCCACATACGAGTTAATGCCTCAAAGGCCAAAGTCAGACTTTAGCTGAAGACAATGAACTTACTTAAATATGAAGACAGTTGCATAGACAAGGTTAGTAGAGAGAACCTGAGTTTTGTAGATGGACAACCTAGGGTCTACTCTGTTGGGCCACAGTTTTTTTTCACCTGTAAATACTCAGCTAGAACAGGGAGAGTCCCAGCAACCAATAGATTAATACACTCAAACAGGGTAACTCAGGAGGGTTAAAGGAGGGGCTATTTACAAAGCTGAGTTCAGAGAAACCAACAAGACGTGTGGAAGCACTCTGGGAAGGGATAAAGCAGGGAGCCCTTTATCACTTCTAGATCTGAAAGGGACAAGGAGAGAGGAGAGTTATCACAAAAAGAAGACAGCTATAACTGCAGCTACAGAAAACGGCTACACACAGGAGCTGCGGCCTTCCAATGAAAACAAAGATAGTGTCAATCCCTGGTCCAGCATGGAGGAAGCCAGGGGGAAACATACCTTCATTTTGTTCTCCCCTCACCCACCTCTGTCCTGCTGGGGCCTCCCATTGGCAAAATCCAAGAACAAACCAATGGGCAAGGAAGCCTGCTGATGTGGTCCATAGAAAGTCAGTCTCCTAGGGGCAGAGAGGAGGATAGAGAAAGGTAGAGAGAGGATCTGAAGGGGAAAATAAGCATTCCAGCTCTTGGGGTCATTGTAAAGACTCAAAAAGATAACATTCAGAAGCATATGAAGTGTTACACAAATATTAGCTATTGTTTATTCTTTTATAAATAAGTATTTCACATCCTTTGCTAAAAACAGATTCTGATAGGACTGTGTGGGGACAGAGTCCTTGGCCCCTGAGAAAGTAGGGAGGGACAGGGGTAGAGATCTAGGCCTCAGAGGGAAGCCACTTTGCTTAGGGAGGTGGGTTGGGGTCTGGAGAGCTGTTTCTGAATCCTTTGACTCAGGATGAACCTGGAATATTATGCTGCAGGGACAGAATATCTGAGACTCATCTGCTATTCCCCAGAAAACCACTTAAGGTGGCCATGCTCAGCCCTGTGGGGTGCCAAGACACCAGCCCTTCTGTGACGCTTCCTGCTGCGATCCCAAACAGCTCCTGTTTTCTGGCTCCTTAGGAGAGATACCTTTCTAAGCAACAAGACCTAGAATTGAATAAGCTTCTTATTCACATATCAGGAGGTGTATTACTTCTAGATACGTGCATAGATGCCAGAAGACTGACTTCTTGTTCAAGATGCAGCCCTGCAATGTTTGAACTGTGTGGTGCTCAGTAACAGTTTTCATATTAGATTATACCAAAGCTTGTTCACTCTCTAACACGCATAGATGTACTTAGCTCAGAAGTGATATGCAAAACGTGGACAGGCTTTGGTTAATCATTTTCTCACTGTACTTTGCAAAGACAGCTTCCCCCAGAGAAAGATTGTGGACCGCAATATCAGGAAACTGTAACTGTAACTACTGACAGTCCTAACCAGAGGAGAAACAGCCCATGTTTTGACCTACTCAGGTTCCCATCTTCCTTCTCCTTGAAGAAAATGCTCCTCTTTCATTGAAGGACTGGGTGGGACTATGAACAAGTAACCTGAACTGGACCAGTCAGATTTTTTTCCCTAGGAATTTGAATCTTCAGGAGAGCGACCTAAGTTTGGAAAAAATCATTGAAACTAATCAAACCATTGGTGGAATCCAAAAGACTGTTCATTCATTCCTGCCTCCTACAGATCTCCAAATAAGCCCAGACTCCATTCTATGGATGCCTGGTTGCTCAGCTTTTCTTTTTATCCCTGAGCTACTCTGTTTCCTTTTAATTCATTATTCTTTGGCTTAAGTTAGTTAGCTAAGCCAGAGCACAGGGACGGTTCAAGTTTGAGGACTGAGAAGTACGACGACTTGGATGAGGTTTTAGCAATGCTTTAACTTCAGTTTACCCCCAAACCAGCCAATAAGCAGTGCAAATGATATACAGAAGGAAAGGATACATCTGACTGAGTGGGTCCTAGCTCTTCACGGAGGCATGGCTGAGGTTCAGAGGACAGAGCATCTCATGTAAAGTTAGACTCCTACCTTTTATACTCTCAGACTGGAGTAAGGACCAAGTCTGCATTCAAGAGTCTATCTACAGCCATACAGGAAAAGCTTTGCTATTCCATGGTGCTGTATTTCCTGTACTCTTCCACCAAGCCTACAATGGGCTCAGCCGTGCCACATCACTGTTGGTCAAAGTCCATTTCTATCCCGTGTGACCAAGCATCTTGACAGGCAGAGCTGATGAATTCTAGTTCCTCCATAATCTGTGTCCAACTTCCTTTCTGTCTTATTACCTACTGTTCCTTTCACCTACTCTATATAATTATTATGAGGAAAATATGTTTATGTACATTATCACTAATCCTCTTAACATATCCCCAAGGAAAGAATTATTTTACCAATCTGTAGATGAAGGAATGGATTCTCAGATAAGAGATCTGAGCTCTTGCACAGCAGAACAAGAATTCAAACCCAGATCTCTTTTCTACACCCCTGCCCTATCCCATCCTGCCCAGTTTTTGATCCCAGCTCTGATTCTAATTATTTCACGTCCTGGAATAGGTCACTTCTCTAGGGTCCTGTGTGAGGAAGCACACCATCATATCTTTTTACAAGACTGCTGTGACAAGGTAAAGAGGGTATAAATGAGAGTACTAGGTTAGGTGACAAAGTGGTTCTTTTTGCATTTTTCAATGGCTGCCTTCTATTAAAAAACAAGACACAAATATTCTATCTTTGATTTGGAATTGGGAATTCTCTTATCCACTCCAAACAAACAAACAAACAAACAAAAAACCAATCCCAGAGGGAGGTGTTTCTAGCTAGCTATCTTACCTCCCTGTGCATGTATTTCTTTTTACATTTGCTTGCCAAGGCTTAGTTAGAAGTTCTCAGTGGCAGTCTCTTTACAAATTACTCCCCAAATATCTCCCACATTGATAGTAAGTTGCTGGAATCACCATCATCATTAGTCTAGGAATATTTAATGCTAATTTAACCACTTATTCAGAGGCCCTAAAGGAGCCAGAAGTGTTGTCTATGGGGTTCTTTTATCCTATTTCCTGGATCCCAAGAGTGTTCAGGTGGCTTGCACCAAGCAGGAGAGAAAGGTGAACTTCTGCAACCCAAGAATCAAGCTGCATCAGAGAACCTGTCCTTTCTAGAACAAAATCTAAAATTAGGTAACCCTATATCAGAGGCCCTTCCCCTACTCCCATAGTATTGGTTTTCATCTCAAACAAAGGAAATAACTGGATTTCTGCACTGAGCTATGTGATCTACTGCTGCCAGCTGCATGGCCATAACATGGCCATAAAACCGTTAATTCCTTGCAGAGCATTTTTATCTCTGCTGGAGGAAGTAAAAGGGAGAAGCACATAGCTCAGGGCGAAGTGAAAGGGAAACATTTTCTAGGTGATGCAGTGTAAATTCCAGTAACACAGTTTCCACCTCAACTGGACTGAAATTATGGTCAACATTTGAGAAGAAAAGCCAGATAACTTGGAACAGATTTCCACCTTCAAGAGTAACCCTGTACATCACCCAGCAGTTGCTGGGAAAGAGTGCAGAATTTCAGTTCAAGCTGTGTCTTTCCTTCTGATTCTTGGCTTTCACACCCGTCTTCAAGACGTCATCACCCGCCAAATGAGAGACAAGCCAGCCTCTCCACTTCCTCTGCCTTCATTTACTCTCTACTTAATGGGGCTTTAAATGTTCATGAGACCCTCCTGGGTCACAGTGAGTCAAACCTACTGCAGGAAAGGTAGGGGCTGGAAAAACACAAATGCAGGTGCAACACAGCCTCTGCCTCAGGAAGCTTCTAGTAGTACTTTGATTAGTTGTTTAAAAGGGTTATGGGGAAGTGGAAAATACTGATTGATAAGTAGGGGTAAACTGAATGCATCCCTGTCGTGGCAACAAGGACCCTCACCAGGCATCTCGCTGCAGTTATTTGTAATTCTCTTACCTATGGAAATAAGACTCAGTAATAATTAACTCTCCCCTCTGTTTAACGATCTAAGACTCAGTCATATTTCAGACTGATGAGAAAACTTCCAAGGGTGTGACTAGTTGTGGGTATCACTCCAAATTTTTCTGGAGTCTCCCCAGCGTTACCTACGCAATACACATGAGCTCATGGAAGCCAGTCTTTTCTCTCTAATGGGACTAACCCAAGCAGGCAACAGGTCAAACAAAAGTCAAAGTTTGAGCAAAATAGCTTTAGTTTAAGGAGTATCTTCTAATCCAACCTGTGCTGCATGATCCTTCATGTTTAGAGATAGCTTCTTGTCACTTGTTTTAAACATTATTTTTTCAACCACTTTTGGTTAAGACAGTTGAGGTTAGCACCCCTGTTTGAACAGCTGCTCACCATTAGGAGAGTAACTCTTCCTCTCTGCACCTGAGGGGATCCTGAAAAACAGGCTGACATCCCTCTTCTCTTCCATCAGAGCTAGCTGACCTTGGCCTTGCATCCCTCTGCTCAACTCCTCCTTCTCACCCTCTAAAAGAATTTTCAAAAGCGATTTCCTTTGGAAGGTTTTCATAAGGAACCTGGATTTGCCTTGCCACCCTCTTGGAGTTTTAATATTTGAATTTAAGGAGTTTTAGAGAAGGGGGCTTCTTACAGTTGAAGAACTTGAAGCCAGCCACCAAACAACAGTTCTACATTACGTTAGTGAGTGCCAGTCACCATTAGGGATTTTTCATAATCACTATGAAAAGAAAGAACCACAAAAGTCTAATGTCAGCCAGGAAATAAGTAGGTTACATTTGGGCAGATGGTTAATATTATGGGGAAGGATATCCAGATTCATGATTTTATTTTTCCTTAACAGCAATATCAACAAAACAAGGCAACCCTTCTCGGGCATTTGAGGTGAAGACCTCATGTTGTTCATACGTAGGCTTAGCTCATAGCTAATTTCTATCCATCAACTATTGTCTATTGACTATGGCTGCGTGGCTAGATTGTTCCTAGGATGAGATGCCTAAAGGATTGTTTTATCAAATTGCTGGCTTACACATTCTTCAGGGTTGTTAAAATTGTTTCCTTAGTCTAGCTAAGGGAAACATTGCACCTGGATTTTAACGTTTCCCTCCAAAGCTAATTGATGTTTTAAAAATATCTCCTATGAATTATAACTGTGAATAGTGACACACAGTGTTAGGCTGATAGCCTTTTTATCCAAAACAGTCTATTAATCTGCTGGTTGATGCAATAGTCCACATCTGCTGAAGGAATGAAGAGCATTTCCAGAATATTCTTTGTTTCCTCTCCCTGTGTGGGTATTTGGGATAGTGTAGAAAGTGGAGGCACAACTATGGAGAAAAGAAGGAAAGATTAAAAAGAATGGAGGGGATTCATCCTTCCCCTCACTGACTCCCAAACCCAACTCTTAGTGAGAGGCATCTTTAATTTAGATTTGCCAAATGATAGGCAATTTACCCAATAGGTGACATTAAAAAGTTACCAGCCAGGAAGTCATGAAGCACTAAACCACTCACCTAAATTCATTAGGCATCTCTACCTGAGTGACACATAATGACAATGGAGTTCAATTATAAACACTGTGAATATGCATAATTCACAATACCCACTTTGGAAAAATGCACACAGCATCCTCACCACCTCCTCACACACCCAGGAAAGCATAATTTTTGGTGTAGCTTGTCCTCCAAACATAAGCCAATTACTTTATCTGTGTTCAACTTAGAATGACCGGTTCCAATGCAACTAAAATCACTTACAGAGAGACTTGGAGATTTAAGAGACTTAAATGGTAATTTACTCCATATTAGATTTCTGCTTTAGTGTCTTTGGAAACTAACTCCAATTACTTTATGACCTCACTATACCCCAAAGCTGAACACATTGACTTCTGAAGCTAATTGACTTCTCATTGTGCTTCACTCTTTCATCCCAGGCACCACTATTTTTCCCATAACAAATACTTGGAAACTTGGAATCATCATTGACTTCACCTACACCTTTATCAATAATATTCAGTTTTGGAGCATGCACTACATGCAAGAAACTGTGCCAGATGTTGTGGGAGATAAAAAGGAATATTTTAAAACAGTCCCTGACCTCAATAAGGCTGAACTGAGCAGAGTGAGACATGTGGACACATGAAAAGATAATTAAGGAAATACAATGTAAGAGTTAAATGGCTATGGAAATCACTCTGGGCATGGTTGAAGGGGAAGACTTCAGGCAGCAAGGCAATCAGGTGGAGACCCATGCAGACACAGCCCTGCAACCATGATGAGAGCAAAGGCTGGGACCCACAAAAGAGACAGGTAAGAACAAGTTAGGGTCCAGTAAAGCAACAAGGCCTCTGGATTTTGCCTTCATCATGCTCCATGCAGCTGTCCCTTCCTTTCTGCAGTTTTTACTGCAGGTTTTAACTCTGATAGTAGTGACTTGCTAGTACAACTTGTTGACTTGTTGAGCACTACTTTATACTCTGTTCTAAGCACTTCATATACTTTAACTATTTAATCCTCAAATAGCTTTATAAGGTAAATTCTGTTATCATCCCCATATCCCAGGTGAGGAAACAGAAACAGAGAGCTAAAGAATCCTGCCCAAAGTTGAAGTAACTTAAAGCCCAGAATACCATTCTAGTCCTACTTTTCCATCGCATTGTCTCTACATCATTCAAAATGTCAGATCTAACCTTGAAAACACAACTCTCATCTGCCTTTTACCACTTAAGAATGTCTGAAACCTCTTTATTGCCTAAAATATGACTTATACTCTTTAGATTGGGAATTCAAGAGCTTTGTCTCTGCAATTTGCCTTAACCTAACCTGCCAATGTGATTCTTCTCATATCTTCTCCAGCAAGAGCCCTCCACTCTAACCAAGCTGTTCTACGCATTGGTGCATAAGACACCCTGCACATTTGTATCTTCAGGACCCATGATCACAGATATGGCTTCCAGAGTCCTTCAGATCACAGCCTGGTTGTATGGTGACAAAACCAGGTCCCTACTCCAGCAGTAGTCAGATCGTGGTAGATCTGAAGGCCTACCTTCCAAAAATGCAACCCCAAATTAACTTGTAGTTAGACCACACCCTTCTTGATTCAAAGTCCATTCATCATCAACTAAAATCACCAAGTATTGTTTTGTTCTGAAATAAGAATTTTTACCATTCCAGATCTCTCCTCCATTGTACTACTGCAAATGTTTTGTAAACTAATGCCAGATATTACATACATCCTTTTTCAATTTTACCTTACTAGCTCTGTCCATTTTTTTCAACCTGGGAAGATTTAAAAAATGCTAATTCTTTCCACCCACCTGTTAATATTGTCTTATCCACAAATCTAAATAGGATACATTTACATAGACATCCATGTTGTTGATTTTTAAAAATCTTAATAGGATTTGGCCAAAAAAACCAGGGAAGACTTTTTCTAAATTGGCCTTGATCCATTAAATTAACATACTTCATGCACATTTGTTCAGTCAGCTATGAATCCATCTAAACTTTCTGTGTTTTAGTCTACATTTATTTTGTCTACATAATTATCATAGGGCACTTTATCAAAAGCTTTGCTGAATCTTTTATTTGCTCCATACAGACATATCCCTGATAATAACCATAGTAACTTTAAAAGCTCAGTCACCATATTTGGAGACAATTGAGTCTTAGTTTATTTATACTTGCTCCTTTCGATTTCTTACCTTTCTAAGTGCTTGCAAACTATTTGTTTAGTAGTCTAATCCAAAATTTCACCAATAATTAATATCATTTGTGAATTCTCCTTATAAATCAGAACATGCCCACTGCCATCCTTTAGTACCTTTTCTTTTCGCAATGGTTTTCCAAGTCTGAAGTAATGATTCTGTACTAGTTTCCTATTGCTGCTGAACCAAATTACCATACACTTATTGGCTTAAAACAACATAGATTTGTTGTTTTGGAGTTCAGAAGTCTGAAATCAGTATCACTGGGCTAAAATCAAGGTATCATCAGGGCTACATTCCTTCTGGTGTCTCTGAAGGCAGAACCAGTTCCTTTGCCTTTTCCACCTTCTAAAGGCCACCCACATTCCTTGGCTTATGGCCAGAAGCCATCAATCACATCACTCTAACCTTTGTTTCCGTGATCACATCATCTACTCCTCTGGTTTTCCTGCCTCCTTCTTATAAGGATCCTTGTGATTACATTTTACCCATCCAGATAACCAGGTAATCTCTCCATCTCAAGATCTTTAATTTAATCATACCAGCGAAATCCGTTTTGCCATGTCAGGTAGCATTGTCACAGGTTTCAGGGATTAGGACCAGGACACCTTTGGAGGATGCCATTATTATTACAGATCAATCCCAAGACAAACACATAAGCCAGTATCACTGGATATAATTCATTTGGCTTAAGTACTGAAATGCATTTTACTGGGTTTATATTCTTACTATCATCTTTATTCTCTCTGACATACTAGCCTTTCTGTATTAAGAAAATCTTTTCCTTAAGCAGGGAGAGGCAGGCAAAAGAGGCAGCTGAGGGGTTCTACTTTCTCTGTCATCTAATTTGACACCATCTTCCCCAAACAATGATCTCTTCCTTTTTTGCTTTTATTTCTGTTTGCTTTAAAAATAAGTTAAAGCACCAAACTTTAAAAAGAAGAATTATTTATTTTCATTGATTCAACATGGGTTTGTAACATTAAATTCCATGTAATATACAACATAATATTCCTACTTCTAAATACTCTACAGTGTTTGGTTTTAACATTTTCTCAAGTCTTCACTTATTCACAGTTCGCCTTCAGGATTTTCATCTGTACAGAGTGGTGCCACATCCGTGGTCCGACATGCATCCTTGACTATGAGCCCTGCCTCTGCGATTCTGTTGTTGCTCTCTCTAAATCTAAGCTTGGATGTTCCTTGAGCATGTTCTATTTCTTTAATGTCTCCTCAGCGTCCTTCTCATTAGGATAGCCCAAGATTACAGAGTAAGCATTCCTTTTCCAAAAGCTACTTATTCTTCTTAAGTGGTAGTCCCTTTCAGAAACTGATTATGGACTCATTTTACCTTCCTCTGATTAAAAAAAAAAAATCCAATGGATGTGTCTGAACATGCCCATTTGTTCCCTTTCTCTGCCATTATGAATTCCAAGGTGGCTCAGTCACTTTCTCCCATGTTTCCCATACCTTCTTTTTCACCAACTGGCTTTTCCTTTCTGGTTGGAATTCATTTTGTCCTCTAATCAACTGTTCCACTTTTAGCAACAGGAGCCTCCCAGCAGATGTTTGGAGAGTTAAAGTCATGACATCACCACATGACTATTATAGGGCCAAGCAGTCCTTTCCCCACCCCAAACCACTTCTCTGCATCCTTTCATCTCTGCCCACCGGCTTCCACACACGGTTCTGGAGTTTTCCACAGTGGTACTTTATTACCGTCTAGTGCTCTGACTTGAGTGAGAGGGCTGAGGCTGAGAAAAGTTAGAGCACCAACTAGACATAGGTTTAGGGAGAGGTCAGTAAGTGGTCCAAACCCATCTCAGTGTCCTGTAGGTAAATGAGCTAAGGGCAAGCACTCTGGTTTAGTTTAAGGGAGTCATGTCGTTTTAGGAAAGAAAACTCTACTCCAGCTGTAGGAGTACATGTGACTGAGGCTACAGCAATCATTACCTTTCCTCCTGTAACCACAATGATTAGAAGTGAGCACACGACCTAAGTCAGACCAGTCAGACTAATGTCAGGACTTTAGCTGAAGAAGTTGGAATGAAGTTTCTCTTGCCTGTATAGAAAGCCTACAGTTCAGGGAGTGCTTGTGGGCATCTTGGGACCACAAGAAGAGCTCATTTTAAATGAAGTTGACACCATGGAAGGGGAAACAGACAAAATGAAAGAAATAAGGTTCTTGATGATATCACTGAGTCACAAAACCAAGCCTTCTCTGTGGCCAGCCCCTCTTTAGGATTTTCAGTTCATTTTAATGTTGAAGCTTATATGAGTTGGGGTTTTTATTCAAACTGTATCCTTCTATTCCATAACCTGATCTGAAGCTCTGTTCCACCAAGTTTCAACAATAACTAGGAGACTGGGTTAAAACCTTGTTTATTTTGTTTACTTTGTTTATTACCAATATTTCTGAGTATTAAGCCTGGGCAAAAAGAAGTGGGTTTTTTTTTTCTTGTTTGTTTGTTTTTGTAAATTGGAAAATGCCAGTGGAAAGGGACAAAATATACAGATACACAAAGTTATTAAAGGGGTAGGTGTCAGGAACTAGTCTTGTTAGGGAGCATGGTAGAATTTTGGCTGAGATGAAAAGGAGGTTTGAGAAGATAGGGAGAAATTCCCAGGAGACAAGTGTCAAGTGGAATAATAGGTGAACTTTGTCAGAGATGAGGGGGGATTGAGGGAACTCTCACTGGTGTGGAAGACAGGGTGGGAGGTCCGAGGGGTAACTAATTTGAGGATTGTTGGGGGTGGGGCAACAACTGACTTGGAGTTCAGGGTCTATAAGGAGTCAAGTGGAGTGGAAAGGGGACTGAAACACTAAAAGAATGACAGAGGCATGAGAGGTGATGTAGAGAGAGAAGGTGATCCTGGCAGGTATGAAGGAGGGGAGAGTTGGAGGGGACAGCATGTGGTCAGTGAGCAGCCCTGAGTTCTAGCCGTGTACGGGCATTTTCATCTTCTACTCCCTGTCTTGCCTCTACGTATGCTACAGGAAGTACAAGAAGATACTCTTTCAAAATGCCCTATTTCCCCTGTCCTGGCTCTTTGCTTCCACAGTCAAAGTTTCAGTCTTAGGCACAAACATGTTATATATGGGCAGCTGGTGGACGCAACTAGATCACCGGTCACACATCAGTGATGTATATGGAATTCCATTCCTCCTCCCCTTCATCCATCTACATAAACATCCCTGAATCCTTCAAACATCCATAAGAATTAACCTGTAAAACATCCCTTTTCAATGCCATAGTGGCCTGTAATCAGAAAGATTAGCTTTGCTAATAAGCTTTAGAGTTCTTATCCCAAGACTTTGCTCCCTTATTAAACCAATTTCATTTTCCATCACAATAGGAAAAGCAACTTGTAAAAACCCTAAATAGCCCTAGAGATTATCTATTCCACCTCCGTCCCTTTTGCAGTCTGGGAAATTGAGACTCCAGAAAACTGTAGATACTCATACAGCTTATGGCCAAGCTGGCATCTGCATTAGCATTGTGGTGCCCTGAGCTCTGGCTCCCATTTGTTCCTCTACAACACAAGGGCCTCTCCTCAGCCACTTTCCCCACCAAACTAAACTTTGCCTAAGATCCATCTTTTGTACCAAAATTTATACTTGTTTCAACCCAATTCCTGATTATGTGTAGGGTTTACATGTGTGTTTCTATTGATCTTAGTCTCTTTCCTCTGTCAGAGTGTAAGTGTCCTCCTACCCCCGACAAGGCATGGACCACCTCTTGGCCTCTCACATCTTTCTTTGCAGGTATAACCCAGTCTAATTCTTTGCCCCACCCTGGGACTGTAAGCCCCTAAAGGGCAGGGACCATGTCTTACAGACCTTGGTGTTCTTGGCCCCTCAGAGAGTACCTGGTACACACTAAGCTGTCAGTAAAAATACCTTTGATAAAAATGGTTCTGTGAACCTGTATTATTACTGCTGATTTCATAGTCTTTATCATCAAGTAATTCAAGTAGTGGAAGAGGCAAAAATGAATTCCCATAAACAGTGTGGCAGTTCCTCAAAAAGTTAAGAATAGAATATCATATGATCCTGCAATTCCACTCCTAAGTATACACAACCAAAAGAACTGTACGGATACACTACACTTTGTTTTTCCATTCACCAGTTGGTGGACATTTGGACTGTTTCCACTATTTTTGGCTATTATGAACAACGCTACTACGAACATTCACATACAAGTTTATGTACAAATATATGTTTTCAACCTTCTTGGGCACATGCCTAGAGGTGGAATTGCTGGGTCATATGTGGTAACTCTGTGTTTAACTATCTGATGAACGGGCAGACTATTTTCCACTGCAGCTGTACCATGTCACATTCCCATTAGCAATGCACGGGGGTTCCATTTCTCCAACTCCTAACACTTGTTACTTTCCTTTTAAAAAAATTTTTATTATAGCCATCCTATTGGGTATAAAATGGTATCTCATTTTGGGTTTTATTTGCATTACCTTAGCAGCTAATGATGTTGACTATCTTTTCATTTGCTTATTGGCTATCTGCACAACTTTGGAGAAATGTCTATTCATATCTTTTGCTCATTTTCTAAATTGGGCTATTTGTCTTTCATTGTTGAGTTGTAAGAATTCTTTGTATATTCTGGAAATTAGTCCCTTATCAGGTATATGACTTACAAACATTTTCTCCTATTCTATGAGTTGTCTTTTCACTTTCTTGTAGTATTCTTTTAATTTTGATGAAATCCAATTATCATTTTTTTTCTTTCGCTGCTTGTACTTTAGTTCATGGGATCTTTGAACTCCAGCAGTCATGATCAACTAGGTAGTGTCTTCCTTACTTCACTTTCTGGAGAACAAATTTAGTGGATCACTGGCTAGTCAAAGATTGGCTCCTCCAAGAGCAAGTCAACGGATTTGAAAAGCAGGAGTAACAGAAGGAGCAAGGATGATATGGAGAAACATGACCACCAGGTGTAAGGAGGGGTAAGAGATTGGTCCAAGCAAAAAAGCACACATGGGATGGCCATACACGCCAAGAAAATTGTCTACTGTAGCTGATCTGACACTTGGCAGCTGGCTGCCACCCAGTGGTGGAAATGGGCAAAGCTTAGGGGTACTACAGTTACAGTTAAGTTGCTAACAAAAACATCTTGCTAGTAATTTCGGATAGGTCACTCTTTGGGACAGGATGTGTTTGGCTTTGGGGATGTCTGTTGCTCAACCGGGTTTGAGTAAAAGATAGGCTCATCTTCCTGAGTTTGAAGCTGCCTCCCCGGAGAGCTGCTTCCATAGGCAGAGCACCATGTTTCCAACAGGAAGGCTGTCTTAGGTGGAGGGGTTTGCTTGGTGGCCCAGTTGTGTTCCAGTTATATGCTACTTTTTATAGGTTTCTAACCTGCCAACGGTAGGCCCCTTAATTTGAGGTGATTTTCCAGCAGTGAAGGATCTGTTAGGATGACAGCTGTAGTTGTGAACCAGAGCAGATGCAAACCCTAGCCTTGGGCTTGACCCCCTCACTCCAAACTTGAAATGGTCAGAATAAGTAACAGTAAATTTGGAAGGGGCAAGAAGAAGAATCTCTTACTGGACTAATTATTTAAAAGTTATAATCCAGTAATAACACCTCCAAGGTACTCAATACCCTAATTCAATTCAACTTTTGATTGGCTAGTAGCAGAAATCCATCTCAAATGAGCTTAAGCAAAAGGGGGCATTTGTAGGAAAAATTTGGGGAAAATTTGTAGGAAAAATCTGTCAGAGTGTAAGTGTCCTCCTACCCCCGACAAGGCATGGACCACCTCTTGGCCTCTCACATCTTTCTTTGCAGGTATAACCCAGTCTAATTCTTTGCCCCACCCTGGGACTGTAAGCCCCTAAAGGGCAGGGACCATGTCTTACAGACCTTGGTGTTCTTGGCCCCTCAGAGAGTACCTGGTACACACTAAGCTGTCAGTAAAAATACCTTTGATAAAAATGGTTCTGTGAACCTGTATTATTACTGCTGATTTCATAGTCTTTATCATCAAGTAATTCAAGTAGTGGAAGAGGCAAAAATGAATTCCCATAAACAGTGTGGCAGTTCCTCAAAAAGTTAAGAATAGAATATCATATGATCCTGCAATTCCACTCCTAAGTATACACAACCAAAAGAACTGTACGGATACACTACACTTTGTTTTTCCATTCACCAGTTGGTGGACATTTGGACTGTTTCCACTATTTTTGGCTATTATGAACAACGCTACTACGAACATTCACATACAAGTTTATGTACAAATATATGTTTTCAACCTTCTTGGGCACATGCCTAGAGGTGGAATTGCTGGGTCATATGTGGTAACTCTGTGTTTAACTATCTGATGAACGGGCAGACTATTTTCCACTGCAGCTGTACCATGTCACATTCCCATTAGCAATGCACGGGGGTTCCATTTCTCCAACTCCTAACACTTGTTACTTTCCTTTTAAAAAAAATTTTTATTATAGCCATCCTATTGGGTATAAAATGGTATCTCATTTTGGGTTTTATTTGCATTACCTTAGCAGCTAATGATGTTGACTATCTTTTCATTTGCTTATTGGCTATCTGCACAACTTTGGAGAAATGTCTATTCATATCTTTTGCTCATTTTCTAAATTGGGCTATTTGTCTTTCATTGTTGAGTTGTAAGAATTCTTTGTATATTCTGGAAATTAGTCCCTTATCAGGTATATGACTTACAAACATTTTCTCCTATTCTATGAGTTGTCTTTTCACTTTCTTGTAGTATTCTTTTAATTTTGATGAAATCCAATTATCATTTTTTTTCTTTCGCTGCTTGTACTTTAGTTCATGGGATCTTTGAACTCCAGCAGTCATGATCAACTAGGTAGTGTCTTCCTTACTTCACTTTCTGGAGAACAAATTTAGTGGATCACTGGCTAGTCAAAGATTGGCTCCTCCAAGAGCAAGTCAACGGATTTGAAAAGCAGGAGTAACAGAAGGAGCAAGGATGATATGGAGAAACATGACCACCAGGTGTAAGGAGGGGTAAGAGATTGGTCCAAGCAAAAAAGCACACATGGGATGGCCATACACGCCAAGAAAATTGTCTACTGTAGCTGATCTGACACTTGGCAGCTGGCTGCCACCCAGTGGTGGAAATGGGCAAAGCTTAGGGGTACTACAGTTACAGTTAAGTTGCTAACAAAAACATCTTGCTAGTAATTTCGGATAGGTCACTCTTTGGGACAGGATGTGTTTGGCTTTGGGGATGTCTGTTGCTCAACCGGGTTTGAGTAAAAGATAGGCTCATCTTCCTGAGTTTGAAGCTGCCTCCCCGGAGAGCTGCTTCCATAGGCAGAGCACCATGTTTCCAACAGGAAGGCTGTCTTAGGTGGAGGGGTTTGCTTGGTGGCCCAGTTGTGTTCCAGTTATATGCTACTTTTTATAGGTTTCTAACCTGCCAACGGTAGGCCCCTTAATTTGAGGTGATTTTCCAGCAGTGAAGGATCTGTTAGGATGACAGCTGTAGTTGTGAACCAGAGCAGATGCAAACCCTAGCCTTGGGCTTGACCTCCTCACTCCAAACTTGAAATGGTCAGAATAAGTAACAGTAAATTTGGAAGGGGCAAGAAGAAGAATCTCTTACTGGACTAATTATTTAAAAGTTATAATCCAGTAATAACACCTCCAAGGTACTCAATACCCTAATTCAATTCAACTTTTGATTGGCTAGTAGCAGAAATCCATCTCAAATGAGCTTAAGCAAAAGGGGGCATTTGTAGGAAAAATTTGGGGAAAATTTGTAGGAAAAATCTGTCAGAGTGTAAGTGTCCTCCTACCCCCGACAAGGCATGGACCACCTCTTGGCCTCTCACATCTTTCTTTGCAGGTATAACCCAGTCTAATTCTTTGCCCCACCCTGGGACTGTAAGCCCCTAAAGGGCAGGGACCATGTCTTACAGACCTTGGTGTTCTTGGCCCCTCAGAGAGTACCTGGTACACACTAAGCTGTCAGTAAAAATACCTTTGATAAAAATGGTTCTGTGAACCTGTATTATTACTGCTGATTTCATAGTCTTTATCATCAAGTAATTCAAGTAGTGGAAGAGGCAAAAATGAATTCCCATAAACAGTGTGGCAGTTCCTCAAAAAGTTAAGAATAGAATATCATATGATCCTGCAATTCCACTCCTAAGTATACACAACCAAAAGAACTGTACGGATACACTACACTTTGTTTTTCCATTCACCAGTTGGTGGACATTTGGACTGTTTCCACTATTTTTGGCTATTATGAACAACGCTACTACGAACATTCACATACAAGTTTATGTACAAATATATGTTTTCAACCTTCTTGGGCACATGCCTAGAGGTGGAATTGCTGGGTCATATGTGGTAACTCTGTGTTTAACTATCTGATGAACGGGCAGACTATTTTCCACTGCAGCTGTACCATGTCACATTCCCATTAGCAATGCACGGGGGTTCCATTTCTCCAACTCCTAACACTTGTTACTTTCCTTTTAAAAAAAATTTTTATTATAGCCATCCTATTGGGTATAAAATGGTATCTCATTTTGGGTTTTATTTGCATTACCTTAGCAGCTAATGATGTTGACTATCTTTTCATTTGCTTATTGGCTATCTGCACAACTTTGGAGAAATGTCTATTCATATCTTTTGCTCATTTTCTAAATTGGGCTATTTGTCTTTCATTGTTGAGTTGTAAGAATTCTTTGTATATTCTGGAAATTAGTCCCTTATCAGGTATATGACTTACAAACATTTTCTCCTATTCTATGAGTTGTCTTTTCACTTTCTTGTAGTATTCTTTTAATTTTGATGAAATCCAATTATCATTTTTTTTCTTTCGCTGCTTGTACTTTAGTTCATGGGATCTTTGAACTCCAGCAGTCATGATCAACTAGGTAGTGTCTTCCTTACTTCACTTTCTGGAGAACAAATTTAGTGGATCACTGGCTAGTCAAAGATTGGCTCCTCCAAGAGCAAGTCAACGGATTTGAAAAGCAGGAGTAACAGAAGGAGCAAGGATGATATGGAGAAACATGACCACCAGGTGTAAGGAGGGGTAAGAGATTGGTCCAAGCAAAAAAGCACACATGGGATGGCCATACACGCCAAGAAAATTGTCTACTGTAGCTGATCTGACACTTGGCAGCTGGCTGCCACCCAGTGGTGGAAATGGGCAAAGCTTAGGGGTACTACAGTTACAGTTAAGTTGCTAACAAAAACATCTTGCTAGTAATTTCGGATAGGTCACTCTTTGGGACAGGATGTGTTTGGCTTTGGGGATGTCTGTTGCTCAACCGGGTTTGAGTAAAAGATAGGCTCATCTTCCTGAGTTTGAAGCTGCCTCCACGGAGAGCTGCTTCCATAGGCAGAGCACCATGTTTCCAACAGGAAGGCTGTCTTAGGTGGAGGGGTTTGCTTGGTGGCCCAGTTGTGTTCCAGTTATATGCTACTTTTTATAGGTTTCTAACCTGCCAACGGTAGGCCCCTTAATTTGAGGTGATTTTCCAGCAGTGAAGGATCTGTTAGGATGACAGCTGTAGTTGTGAACCAGAGCAGATGCAAACCCTAGCCTTGGGCTTGACCTCCTCACTCCAAACTTGAAATGGTCAGAATAAGTAACAGTAAATTTGGAAGGGGCAAGAAGAAGAATCTCTTACTGGACTAATTATTTAAAAGTTATAATCCAGTAATAACACCTCCAAGGTACTCAATACCCTAATTCAATTCAACTTTTGATTGGCTAGTAGCAGAAATCCATCTCAAATGAGCTTAAGCAAAAGGGGGCATTTGTAGGAAAAATTTGGGGATGTCACAGGAAGGTTGTATAACCAAATTACGAACTGGAAATGTGTGTTGTGGGGCCTCACAGACAGTGGGAACCTAAATTCAGGCTTAAACTCTGTCTCTATGCTGTAGTCTGTGCTGCCTCCTTTCTTTCTTATAGCAAATAAGCATTCTCATGTAGCTGGAAATATAACCATTGAAAGCTCCTCTATTTCATATTGCAACTCCTGCCAGAGAAGGTCTAGATCAATCAGAGTGCAGTCACAGATAACAGGAACACCTTCTACAAGTTTAAGCAGAGACAGACAACTGGTGATCAGGTTTTCAATGTGATCCCCACCCTCTCCATCACTCTTAGATGCTTACAGAATCACTGGAAGAGCTGGAGGTGCAGGCACCAGGCTGAGCTTCCAGGAACAACTTCCAGAACAATACTGCAGAGTTTGCTGCCACATTCAGAAGGCCACCCACTGCCTCTGCTGCTTTCCATGCAGGTGAAATCAATGTCTCATGTTCTGCTTCTTGACACCCACAAAGCTAAGTACCAGCCACTGGGACCTCAGCTACATCGGTCACAGAAAACCAAACATCTACACATTGTGCTTTACAATATGAACTTTTGCTTTCTACATCTCTCAGGGGCATCTGCTTGGTGTCAGTTAAGTCACACGAAAAACCCAGCTATAAAAGAGTCTGGGTAAGGATGTGCAGAAATCGGAACCCTTGTGCACTGTTGGTGAGAATATAAAGTGGTGCAGCCATTATGGAAAGCATGGAGGCTCCTCAAAAAATTAAAAATAGAACTACCATAGGTTCCAGAAATCCCACTTCTGGGTATATATCCAAAAGCATTAAAAACAGAATCTCAGAGCGATATCTGTACATCCATGTACATTGTAGAATATTTCATAATAGCCAAAAGTTTGAAGCAAACCAAATGTCCACTGATGGATGAATGGACTTTTTAAACATTTTTTTTATTGAGTTACAGTCATTTTACAATGTTGTGTTAAATTTGAATGGATTTTTTAAATGTGGTAAATACATACAACAGAATAGTATTCAACCTTAAAAAAGAAGTAAATCCTGTCACATGCTACAACATGATAATACTTGAAGACATAATGTTAAAATAAGCCTACCATAAAGAGACAAATACTGCATGAGTCCACTTATATTCCACTTAGGAGAATTACTTAGCCAAAATCAGAGAGACAGAACGTGGAATGGTGGTGGTCAGGAGCTGGGAAGAGGGGAAAATGGGGAGTTGTTTTTTAACAAAAGTTTTAGTCTTCAAGTTGAAAAAGCTCCAGAGATCTCTCCCTTCCCCACACCCCCAGTATTACACGTGCTTGTGTTTGGTATTTTACTATTTCAAGCCAGCAAGGTCTCTTGGGAAGGCATTTCCCCCTGGGCCAGGCAATAAGAAGAATCCCTATAAACTCCAACTAAGGCAAAGGAAGCTCTCCACGCCCTATGCGACATAGATTCCATGCGTGCAAACTAAAGTGAAGTCAAAAGCAATGTTTTCTTTTATTAAAAAAAAAATCACAAAAAAGAGGAAGTTCTGGAAATTTGGAAATTTTAGTCACAGAGTCTAGAGATTCATTAATTTGGGTGTGTAAATTTGTTGCAAATATACATGTTCATGATAAATATTGGGTATATGTGCATATGTGCAGTTTCCTAAAGTCCTTGTTACTTTATTATTTGGAGCAACTTTCTTCTTCTTCTGAACCTTTCCCATCTTATCCAAGTCTAAGAAGGCCTTTCATAGCCAAAAAGGCCTGTTAAGACCATCATTGTGTTTTCCTAATAGAAGTTAAAAATTTTAATCTAGTTTGGAGAAAAATCATATCATCTCCCTGGAAGGCAGAAGAAGTTTCATTCACTTTATGTTTATGATAGAATTTTTTTCTTCTAATCAAAAGTGGTTTGCATGATCATGATAGGCCAAATAATGGCCCCTCAAAGGTGTCTGTGTCCTAATCCCCAGAACCTGGGAATATGTCACTTTACATGGCAAAAGAGATTTTGCTGATGGGATAAAGTTAAGGGCCTTGAGAGCAGGCATTTACTCTGGATTGTCCAGGTGGGTCCAATCATGTGGGTTCTTAAAATCTGAGACCCTTACCCAGCTGTAGTCAGAGTGATACATGGCCGCAGAAGGGTCAGAGAGATGTAACATTTCTGGCTTTGAAGCCAATGGATATGGGTGGCCTCTAGAAGCTAGAGGTAAAATTTATACATATACTTCTCCCTTGGAACCTCCAGAAAGGAATGCTGTCAGTACCTTAATTTTAGCCCAATGAGACCCACATTGGACTTCTGACCTCCAGAGCTGTATGATAATAAATCTGTGTTGTTTTAAGTCACTAAGTGTGTGGTAATTTATTTCAGCAGCAATAGAAAACAAATACAATGACAAAAGGGAACCTCGCAGAGATTTTTTAAAAATACATGATGACCAAAACTATGTGGGTAAAGTAGGGATATTCTACTCAGCCATTCTCTGACAACAGATCATCTCCCCTGACTGCGTGGTAACTCACTTGTGGAGGGAACTCAGTGCTTTTTCGTATATGCTCATCACACTCCTCAGTACCGTGAAAAGCAAGGATGGAGATACAAATAGAAAGGGAAAGCACACTCTTCCATACATTCATAAGGGATGACTATATCTTGTAAGCTATGTTATCTAACTTCTCTTGACATTTAGTGAGATCTTGTTTGAATGTGCCAACCCTGTCACCCCTGAGTTTTGGGGTGTCAGGGCAATCATGTTTTCGTCCTTGAGAAGAAATATAAAAGATCGCACACACCCCAAACAAAATGATAGTAACAATGGAAAATGACAGCAGAGACTTAAGGATGATAATAGAGGACAACAGTCAGGGCCATGAGGTCTCGTCCCCTCACCTCTGGAGAAGAATTGTCCTCCAGTGTGGCCCATAAAGAACATCAATTTGCACCTTAATATTGGAGGCTTCTGGAGCTTTGACTTAAAAGAAAGTCATGGGAAATTATGTACTCCTTTTCCCAGAACTGTTTTTCTTTCTCAAGCTCACCTTTGAAAGCTATTGTTGCTCTGTTTTGCCCCTTCAAAGCCACAGTGAATAAATTTTTCATGAGGTGATATGGAACCATTATTAAAGTTACAGAAAATAAACGGAATACATCATGCTCATGAGAGATATGCCTCCAGTTATGAGGGTCAGCCTGTCTGATCAGACCAACCACTGTACAGCCATGTGCTTCCATAGTTCCTTGAAAATCCCGAGAAGCACAGTTAAATGTACCTTTGCAGACCAACACATGTACAGTGGTCAGCCCCCTGCCCCATGCCCATGGTCATGGACCCCACGCTCTATGCAGCCTTGCTGTGCAGTATAAATTTTCCCAATATCATGGCCATGGTTGATTGGCTTGGGGAAGGGCAACTGACCCAGACCAGCAAATCAGAGTCTCTTCTCTAAGAATTTAGAGAGAAAGGGTAGGTGTGTAGCACAGGGAGGGTCAGACAGAGACAGAGATAACTATTTCTGGAGAGTCACAACTATAACATTTAAACTCAAAAGCTGTTGGAAAACTAGATTTGTCCTTCAGGTAAACCAAAAAAGCAGAGGAAGCTACACTGTAAAAGACAGAAATATGAGACAGACACAAAGAGATACATTCTTGTGGTTCCCATCTGCTCCTTGCTTAGCTGCATCCCTGCCCTGGAATATTCTAAAACACCTCTTTGTCCTTTTAACAAATTCTTTTGCTTAAGCTGGTTTGAGTGGATTTTGTCCACAACCAACCAGTGAGTCGTGACGAATAAGGCCCGATGCTGAGGAGAAAGTTTGAGATGCGATGACATGGCTTTTTAGGGCAGAAGACAGCCTTGGCAGCCCACTGTATCACCCACCACTGTTAGTGCCTTGCTTCTGTAAGCAAATATGCAAGAAGTAACCAGAAAAGAAGGCTGCTTTTAAACATCTCTTTTAAAGTATAAGGAGGAGGGTCAGAGATTCCCTTGCTAGTCTCAAAAATAACTGTTTTACTCTACTTCCTCCTACATATATCTCACGAAGAGAAATAAACCAATGAGCCAACTGCTTTAGTCATTTACCAAAATGGCTACAATGGGAACAAATAAGAGCAGAAACTCTCACTAGTGAGCTAAATACCACAAAGGGCTACCACAGACTAGAATCTATGTGATGATGAATTACTGCATTGTATCCCTGAAAATTAAAATATGCATATTCTCCCTGCCCCCAAAACACACACAGCCTCTCTTTCTCTCTCTCTCTCTCTCTCACACACACACACACACACACAAATTCCTCCCTCAGTCTTAATGCCTCATGTCCCACTCTGTCAATTCAGGAGACGGAAGACAGAACTTTCCTAAGATTACAGAAATGATTACATGGCAGAGAAATGGCTGTCAGATCCAATACGATACAAAAATCTAACCTGAGCTATTACAGGGCATAAAGCCAATGTATGCCTTATTAACTGCTGGTTTCTGGCAATGTCTCAAATAGAAAACAAACCATATGAAAACATATACCTACCATGAGGTTTAGAGTGTGGGATTTGGATTCAGGTTGAATTTGTTTTCCATACTAGCTGCATTACTGGCCAGTTATGCATTATTCAAGCTCTCTGAGCCTCAGTTTCAACATCTGTTCAATGGGGGAGATAATATTAACCTCACAGTGTCATTGCTGCACCAGGTGCTCTACCAGGTATAAGATACCTCAAGTGACACTCCCACCAGTAAACAGCAAGGAGAACCTTCAGACATTCTGAGGAACCAAAGGTTCTTTGTTCTCTCTTCTCAGAGTTTTTCTAGGTCGGGTTCCCCTTTCCTATAATTAGGCCTAACGAAGGGCCCCAAGAAAAAGGGATAGAAAGTCAGTACTCAGGGACCTTCAAAGAAATCTATGCGTGAGATAATTTCTTCAACTCAAACCTACCTGCAACGTAAGGCACCTTCCTTCCTTCTTTCTTCCCTTCCTCCCTCCTTTCCTTCCTTCCCTGTCTTTTCTTCCTTTCTTTTTTCTTTTCTTCTTTCTTTCTTTCTCTTCCTTCCTTCTTTCCTTCCTTCCTTCCTTTCTTTTTCTTTTTCTTTCTTTCTTCTGGCTTTCACAAGAATAACCATAAGGAATATGTTACATTTGTTTAATAAAACAAAACAAAAACCCTGTTCAGCTCTTCCTTATTCAATCTAGATTTGCAGACTTGCCAGGGCTCATAAAGCATGAGTTTAGATTCTTATTCTCACCTTCACCCCTGTTCCCTACTGAGGCTAACTACCTCCATGATCCCTCCTCCCTTAGAGAGGAAGTAAGGACATTGAGAAGATGCCATCTGGATGCTTCTAGTGGCTAACTCAGCCCAGCTGCCTTAGTGCAGACACACTCGTCTACCTGATCAGTGATTTGTGTCAGGAGGAGTGGGTGTGCATGTCTCCAGCCTTACATAATTTTCACAGCAATTCTGCACTGCAGTTATCATTTTACTCACTGTACCAGTGAGGGATCTGTGGAGAAGAGAGATGGAATAGCTTTCCCAAAGCCCCATGCTTATTTGACTTCAGAACACCTTGCAGCCTGATTGGTCCTTAGAGAGGATAATTCACATTATGTCACTCCTCTGCTTGAAACTTTACAATGGTTTCATGTCACACATTCAGTAAAATCCAGACTCCTCCTCACAGCCTGCAAGACTACCTTGATTTGGCCCCTGACTTCTTCTCCAAACTAGTCAGGCATTGGCATCAGGAATGCTGACATAAATTTGCTAATAGAAGCGAATCTGGTTAATATAATATCAAATAATAAAGTATAATATTTAGAATGATTTTTTCTGCAGGGCAGAAATCAGCTGTCTCTACATTCTTGCTGTAGGCCAGAATCATTTGCATTTTTATCAGTTTTCTACAAAGGAACTTCTGTCCTTATAAAGTGAGATGATATCTAGCAATCAAAAGATAACCAAAAGTTATGTAACCAGCTAATCCCCAAATCACCCACTAGACAGGGCCCAGCACTCCACAGAAAGGACGTGCAAAAATCTTTTTTGCATATTTCCAAATCTTGGACAATTTTTCCTAAGAATAACTTTGCTGTACCTTTGCTTTCCATATAGTTGGGAGAAGACTAATGTCAGGTCCTGCTTTCCTGCCCAGAGTCAAATCCATGCATTGAAAGTGGTTCAAGGTAGGAGGAGGAGATTGTAGGTTCCACTGATTTGGGCAGAGATGGTACTTTCCAAGGTCACAGCTCTGAACAATGCCTGGTACGTGATAGACATTCAATAAACATTTCTCAAATATATGAATGAAGGAGCACAGACTTAAGGGAGACACATTTGTGTTTGAAAGCCAGCTCTGTCATTTACTGGCTAGGTGACCTTGGCCAACTTAATTACCTCAATTTCCACACTTAGAAGATGGAGATAATAAACCCTACCTGGCAGGTTTTTGTGAAGATTCAAAATAGTGTTTATGAAGTACTGCACATGGTGTCTAGCATATTGTAGGCCTTCCATATACAATAGTTATTAGTTTACATGTGTTGATCACTTACTGTACTCATATCAACCACCAACTATCTCCTGCAAAAATGTGGTGGTGAATTTTCAGCCATAAATTCTTCCTGGTTGTTACCCTGATAATTAAAATCATAACCAAAGATAGGAAACCGAATAGCAAATTCTTAGCAACAAAAGAATCCAACTATTTTTTGCTATCTTTTTAGTGTGGAGAATATTAAATGTATACAAAAAGACATCACCAGTCCCAACAACCATCCACCCATGGCCAATTCTTTCCCGTCCATTCTCTCCTTCCACATTATTTTGAAACAAATTCTAGACATAGGAGAAGAAAAACTTTTCTCTGCCATCTTTGGTTCATTGGCTGGGGAAGCCTATAAATTAAACTTAAAAGATGAAAGAGAGATTAACAAGAGAGAGGGCATATACACTTATCTATTTTTAAATTTACCTGCACAGAGACACTGCAAAAGGAAGTGAATACCCAAAGGAGTGGTGAGATTCGAGAGTTTATATACCATCTTAACAGGGGAAAAAGGAGAGGGGAGGCAGAGGGACACTTCTGGGAGAATAAATGACTTCTTAGAAGTGGGGAGAGAAAGGGCACTTATGGAAATACAAATGACTTTTTGGAAAGATAAATGGGCCCTTAGGAAAATAGATGGGAGATGTGATTGTTTGTGATAATATCTATCTGGATGTAGAGGTGACTTCTCATCTCCCCAAGGAGAATATTAGAGTTGCTTCTGGGAAGGGGATTTATGACAACTGAATTCTTCTGGGAGTCACTGCTTTGAGGCAGATAAGGGATTTCAGCAACTCAAATGCCTTCAGCTGAATGTAATTCTTATGCCAAAGCGGCATATTTTGAGATAGCATATCCTGATCCCCTTCAACATCATATCACTTCATCCATAGATGAAATTAGTTGTTTCTAAAAAACAGCTCTGTATGTAAAAGAGATGCTAGGAGGACAAGAATTGTCTGAAGGAGAATTAGAGGAGCGGTACCCACAGGAGATGCACTCCAATGTTGGTCATTGCAATTCATGGTAAGTGACAGTGTTCAGAACAAGCTATCCGAAAACATGGCACCTTGGCTGAAGGAGGCTGAAGAAACAGTAGAAGCAAGCATGTCTCTCTGACCTCCCACCCTTCTCCCCTGAAACAGGATATAAGACCCTCAGGTGAGAGGTGCCTTCCCTACACCAAGAGGAAAGGAGGATCCTGAGCTCCAAGTCAGAGGGACACAGAGGAATGTGAACAGGCCTTGCGAAGTTTCCCTCAGTTGACTACACTCACCTCATAGTCCTTAATCTGTCATATTCCTCCTCAACTGTGCACCTGTCATCAAGCCCAGTATGAAAACACTCAGGTTTAACAGATTCTTCAAGTCTTCATTTCCTTAAAGAAGGCTCCTGTGCTATGTAAAATTTATATTAAATAAACTTGTACGCTTTCCCCCGTTAATCTATTTTTGTCAATTTAATTTTCAGACCCAGCCAGGGACCTTAAGAGAGTGGAAGAAAACTTTTTCCTCCCCTATATAATCCCAGGATTCCACCGAAGCTTGATTTATATAAAGCTCAAGCAGTAAATTAAGTGTTTTTTCTGGTCACTTAACTGGAAGACAGATCTACGTCTGACATGCCACTTTGATCTTTCTCTTAGTTCTTCCTGGAGGCTAACCTCTCCCAGGAAGTATTATCTGAGTCACTAAATGCTGGGAGCAGGCAGGGTCCTCCACAGGATGTGTATTTGGGAGTCTTCCCAGTCCAGCCTCCAGAGTGGGTGAAATGTAAATTCAGTTGAAGAGAAGCTACTGGTCACTCTAATGCTGTTCCTAACGAATGTGTCTCAGTGTGGCAGCTGCTTTAGAGAAAGTTGAGAGACCAGAGTAGAATGGTGTAGACATTTTTTTTTGTAGAAAGTTTTGGAGGAGGGGCAGTAAAGAAATACTGACCCCAAAAGCTGGGCATATGGAGAAGGGTGGGTCAAGCTCAATGTAATCCCAAAGAGTTAAGATTTAGATAGTATGAGGCAGATGCAAATTAAAAATAAGAGTCTTAATTCTCCCTTTTGAGTATTAACTTTCCTCCCTCTGCTCTGTTTTCTTTCAGAATTTCTTTCTTTATCCTTTTCAAATATATGTAAATCTTTTTAATGGTTTTAATCGCCAGTCTCACAACTCAGGAAAATTTCCTCAAGGACCAGGCAGCCATCTCTTCTGAGTATAGTCATTGAGAAAAATAAGGTCCCCTCCAGTGTCCTGACCTGTCACCTAACTGAAAATTGCAAAACCCATCTAATTACTCACTCTATTTGACTACTCACCACTGAGCTACATAAAAGAGGGAGATTTCCCTCTGCCTTTGCAATCCCATCAGTGGGTTGTCTGTGATGCACATCACATTCTGGTTTGATGCTTCTTCAACATTAAAATTGTCTTCTTGAAAGCAGCTCTTTTGCTCCTTTCCTGTTTACCCATTTCTGTCCCATTCTAACCTTAACAGAACCTAATTATAGGAATGAGATCACTAAGAAATTGAAACTAACTCCTGACTTATGCTCTCCTGAAGGCACACCATGCCTAACCTGTTCTTTTCCTAGATAAAAAGGATGAATGAAGAATTAAGCAGTTAAAGAATGATTAGCTCTCTACCTTCAATCCTGAGCAATCCTGAAGGGTCTTCTCCAAAATTGCTTGAAACCCAGAGAAAGGGATGAATTTGGGCCACAAAGGCCAGGGAAATGGAAAACATTAGCTCAGATTTTGACTGGAAAGTAAAAACAAACCAGATAAAGGAGTGAGGATAAACAGCATGGTAGCTAAAAAGCATATATTTTAGTCTTAAATACCCTTAGGTTCAGGATCTAGTTTTACTAGTTACTAGCTAAGCAAGTTACCATTTCTGAGTCTCGGTTTTCATCTGTAAAACTGACATAAATATAATATCTGAAAATGTGAAGGAAAAGCCGGGCTGGTCTAACAAGATAACTCACAAGTCTAGGAATGTGAAGGAGAGGCTGGGCTGGTCTAACAAGATAACTCACAAATCTAAGAATCGGAATACTGATCTGAGTTCTGCTGGACTAACTTGTAAATCTAAGTTAATTAGTGTTGGTTTGCTGTTCATGTTTTTTTGCTAGCCAGCTGGATTTTCAAAGATATATATCTGGCTTTGGAATGTTGGTTTGCTGCCTCCCTGCCTCCACTTTTGTGATAATGCTGCTTCTAAAGCTGTTCCATGCCTATTGGCCGAATACCCCAAGCTTGTACTTTACCCTGTAAAACCTCATGTGCACGTCTTGGAGGTGTTCAGAGCTTCGGAGCAGAAGCCCCTCTGAGCCCGCCGGCGTAATTCATCTGAATACTCCAACCCTCTGAGTGGTGCTTGTTTCTTGGCTGGCCTGTCGTTTCCGTAACAAAAACTCCCCCAACTTGGAAAACAAAACAGTCAACTAAGCCCAGCAAGCGCAGAGTTCCACACAGGATCAACCCAAAGAGCAACACACCAAGGCACAGAGTAGTCAAATCGACAAAAATTAAGGATAAGGAGAAAATATTAAAATTAGTAAGAGAAAAGCAACAAATAACATACAAGGGAACTCCCATAAGGTTATCAGCTGATTTTTCAGCAGAAATTCTACAGGCCAGAAGGGAGTGGCAAGATATATTTAAAGTGATGCAAAGGGGAAACTTACAAGCAAGAATACTGTATCCAGCAAGGTTCTCATTCAGATTTGATGGAAAAATCAAAAGCTTCACAGATATACAAAAGCTAAAAGAATTCAGTACCACCAAACCAGATTTACAACAAACGTTAAAGGAACTTCTCTAGTCATCAAACCATAAGAAAAGAGAACAAAAAGGAGAGAGAGAGAGAGAGAGAGAGAGAAAAGACCTACAAAAGATTGCTTTGGCAGTTTCGGGTCTTTTATGGCTCCATATAAATTTTTTTGTTCTAGTTCTGTGAAAAATGTTTTATGAGTACTTTGACAGGGGTTGCATTGGATCTGTGGATTGCTTTGGGTAGTACAGCCATTTTGATAATGTTGATTCCTCCAATCCAAGAGCACAAGATCTCTTTCCATTTCTTTGTATCAGCTTTAATTTCCTTCATCAATGTTTTACAGTTTTCAGAGTATAGGTAACCTCCTTGGTTAAGCTTTTCTCTAGGTATTTTGTTCTTTTTGATGCAATGGAAATATTTATCCCTGTTATAAAATTCTGGTTTTTGAAGTGGAAAAAAAAAGTGAATGAAGGGCTGCAAATGGCAAAATATCCTTTTTTTTTTTTATGTGTGAGTTGTACTCCTTACATATATATGCTGCATCTTCTTTATCCACTCATCTATTGATGTGCACTTAGGATGCTTCCATATCTTGGCAATTATAAAGAATGTTGCTGTTAATAGTGGGGTGTATGTATCTTTTTGAATAAATTCTTATTTTGTGGTTGGCTTTATTCCTTTAATAACTATGTAAGTTTAAAAAGCTAAAGCTCTAAATGTTCTTAGAAACAAAGAACAGTACATACATGTAAATATAAAAAAAGTGCAGTATATTGTGTATATGTATCTATATGCAATACATTGTACATGTGCAGTCAAATTGTAACAATTCTACCTAATAAAACTGAAAACTGAAAAAAAATTGGCATAAATAGCATGTGAACAAAAAATACCCAAACTATATCAGTAAACAAAGAATGCTGAAGCCATCAAGTCATCAGCTGCTGCTGCCACTCACCACAGTGAAGACAAGCAGGCAGCCTGAGGGGGACTCAGAATAAGAAAGGACAGGATACTGGCCCTAGATAGCTGGATGCTTGTCAAAGGAATGATTTCAATGAGCCCAGATGTTTGCTCCTTCCCATACATAGAAAAGTGCTAAATTCTTTAATCTGAGATGTCTGGTTTTCTTCAGTTAACAAGTAATCTTTTAATGTTCCAATTACCTGGCCTTTGATGTAAAACTCCTATATATCCTAGCTCCTCCCCTACCTCTTTGGAGCAGTTCCTCAGAGCCATCTGACAGTCTGTCATCCTGACCTTTAGTCCTCAGAAATGTCCGCCAAATAAAACATAATTCTCAACTTTTAGGCTGTGCATTTATTTCAGTCGACAAGCACCTACAACAGATTTCACTTATTCCATGCATCCTGGATGGGGTGAGCTCAATGATTCTTAATTATTGGTAATGTATAATCTTAGCTATTTATAACTAATAACTTCTAGATGTTATAAAAATCTGAATTATGTTTAAATGAGTGCTGACCTAATAGTTGTAGTAAGCTAATAGTTGTTGCAGAAGCTAATAGTTGTTGAGCTGTAACACAATGATTTGACATGGTTCCAAGATTACCTGGCCCTGCAGTAAATCGCACTGGGTCATAGTAGACATAGTAGGGGAGATTTAGGACAAACACAGAGGATTATGGACTGAGATTTTGACAGAATCACTTTGGGAAATTTTTTTAAAAACCTGATTATTCCTCAGAAGGGAGCACTAGAAAAATATCCATGTGTTGTAAAACCTGAACCCCCCCAAAAAGGCCAGTTTGCAGGTGACAATAGGCTCAGGTTTCTCATATCCCTATGTAGTGGAGGAAATAAAAATTCCTTCTGTTCTAGTTTTTTGGATGGGACCTCTGTCATGAAAGACAGATTAGCAAGAGGAAAACCGAAGTTTATTAACATGTATATCTCTCAGATTTGTGGGAGAAACTCAGAGGTGAATAAATTCAAAGAGGTGGCTAGGACTTGAGCTTAAACACCATCTTCAGATAAAACAAAAGAAAAAAGGTGTAGGGGAGGCCAGTTATGGGAAAATAACCAAGAAAAGTACAGTAAACAAGGGTAACATTTGTTTTGCAGATTTAAATGCCTTCTCCATTAATGAGTCTTTAAGGATTTACAGTCATCTTTCTTCTCTTGATGCAGAGAAAGAGACGCCTTTACAAATGGTAATTTCCTTTACAAATGTAAATTTCCTTTACAAAAGGCTAACTTCAACTCTGTTTTCAGAGCTTTTCCTGTGTCTGCTGTTTCTCAAACTAATCCTTATGCCAAAGAGGCCTATTTAAGGTGGCATATTCTGGTCTCCTATACCTATCTTTCTATGATCATCTGACAGATGGCAGGAGCACTTTACAGACTCCAGTGTGCTGAGCATCACTCACCCCTAGACCATTCGCATCAGTAAGTGTGAACCCTTGACAGTGGGAGCCTCCCCTCTAGGAGTATATGCATGTCCTAGCAGGAAACATTTCAGTGCCATTTTCAAATATAACTGATATTACTATCATTTTTAAAATGACTTTTTTAGAAATGTAAAACAGACTTTATTTCTTGGAGTCCTTTTCTAAGCTCCAAAGTCAGTATTGGAAAATGTTGACAATGGAGCCATAGAAACCTCACTGGGAAGTCAAGACCTGGTGAAAATGCTCAGGACATTTGTCAGAGCTCCCAAAAGCTGATGAAAGAAACTTCATGCTCTAGTGGGTTTCTCCATAGTCAAGGAGCCCCCTTACAAAGCTGGCTTTGTAAAGAAGCCATAGCTCTGGGACTGGGCCTGCCAGGCTGACTTTCACGTCCAGAAGTGAGTGAGTCCCAAGCCTGATCCCAGCTGGAAAACTGGAATGTGCTAGGGGAAAAATCTGGGAGGAAGAAAAAGGCAACTCATTAAATTGCATGGCTGCCTGCCACCAAAAACACTGATAGTTTTAGAGATAGGGAAGAAGTGTAATTTCTCAGATCCAGAAATAGCGATCTCAAGTGTGTTCATCAAAAGGGATCTGCTTCAAAGTTGGAAGACTGATCCTCCACTCCCAAGAATTCTGCAGGAAACATATGTGCACAGATGCCATACACATCTGTTCTAAACTAAACTAACATGTTCGGGGGGAATGAAATTTTAAGGCCTCAAAAATAGCACCAGTGGATAGGAGAGCTATTCAAAGGACAATTTTTAAATGCTTGGGGCTAGAACTGTGAACCTAGGCCAAAAGAAGATCCGGTGCTCACTGTACAGCTCAATCTGTGTTGAACTGTGAATCTTAATGGAATTCAATTTGATGATCAATAGATACAATTTATTCTATGCCACCTTAGCCATAGACTCAAAAATAATAACCATTGTTTTAGTTACGTATGATGAAATTGATAAAAAACACTTCATTAAAAAAAAAACCATTTGTAGAGATTAGTTAAGCGTCCTCCATAACACTGAATTTTAAAATATGTTATAATTGATGGCAAAATTTACAAACTACCACCCACAGTTATTATACTTGTGACATGTTTTTTTTTCCCCCAACAGAATAGAAATACACAAATTCTAATGAACATGAAGTGGCTTTTTTAATATTCTGGTTGGTACCTAACCACCATGTCCATTACAAAACACCCAAATGCTACTTCTTCTTGCTCATTACCAGATGTGTTTTCTGGTGGATACAATGATGTGAGCCCACAAAGCACAAAACTCTGTTAAAGGTATTAGGGCTTTGCAAACTCCTTCAAAAGGCAACACAGGGCCTGTCACTAAACTAGGAATAGTAAAATACACCAACAACAGTAAGAATATTGGTGCTAGCATTTAAGTTGCTATTTAAGGGTATTATTACTATTAAAATCCTACTCCCACCCTGCTTTCTTTTAATCATATTGATGCCCTTCTTCTATGAAAGGAGGTTTCCACTGGATTTTTCCATAAATCATCCCCCTGGCTTTTAACCTTTTAAAAATTATTTTGAACTTCTGAGTGGTGAGTTTTGCTCTCATGGCTCCTCACTAAAGATTAATGAGACTTCAAAGATGTCTACTACTCTTTCTATTCATTTGAAACCATGTAACCCCTTCACCATTTTATAATACACATTTGAAACAATTACTTTATATGAATACATTTTAAATGCCAGAAAGATGGTAGACACATTTAAGAAGAATAATTAATGTGGTAATTTAGTGTCAGTGTTACACCAATATCCATAAAGGTCTAGAGTTATGTTTTTAAAGTCTATAATTTCAATTGAGTTCTAATTGATTATGACCATTGAGCTTGAGGAGATTCCAGGTAAAGGGGAAAACCTGAGAAAGAATTTGGAAACAGGAATATGCAAGGTACATTTGAGGGAGAAAAAGTTGTCCAGTTTAAATCATACAGTAGATATAAAGCAGTTACAGCAAGAGAAAAGGATGAAAGAAGATGTTCAGAATATAATTCAAAACCAGACTGAGGTACCTGTACATGATGCCAAGGGGAATAATGGCATGTTGAATATTTTTAAGCATGGACCTTGCATGATTTGAGCCAGGCTTTAGAAAGATTAACAGAACAATGGCTTGTAGAAGAGAATGGAGGAGTCAGAGGAGAGAAGACAACTGGAGCCAAGACTGGAAACAGGATGCCTCGTTAGAGCTATTACAGCACTCCACTTGGATGGTCCCCAGAATCTCATACCTAAGATCTATTCTTAGGTGTGAGATAGAACTCTTCATTTTTCTTCCCACAAAATACACTCCTCCCTTAATCTTCCCCATCTTAGTAAATGGCACTACCATGGACCCAGTCCCTCCAGTCAGAAACTGGAAGTCATACTGGACTTCTCTCCTACTTCTACCTCCACATTCAATCCATCAGGAAGTCTTGACAGCTCTACCACAAAAGGACATCCCTTATCCAATCACTTCTCTTCATTCTCCCTGCCCAAGCCTGAGCCTAGGGCACAATAAACCTTCCCCCAGACAGCTGCAACAACCTCTTGGGTGGTGTCCCTCTGCTCACATTCTCCAAATGGCACCCAGAGAGGTCTCCACAAAGTGTAAATCAGATCATATCACTCTTCTGTTTACAACCCTCCAATGCCTGTCTGTTGCTCTAAGAATAAAATGCAAACTTTTCATGTTAGCCTAAAAGGCCCTCCATATTCTGCCTTCTACTTAACCCTCAGATTTAACCTAGCTCTTCTTATTTATGATGCTTTAGCCTTCCTTTAGTCACCTGAACATACCAGGCTCATGCCCACCTCAGAGTCCTCTTAGTTTCTGGGAACCAGTAGTATAACTGAAAACAGAAGCCAGTGGAGTAGCAATCAAGACTCATTCTTTCACTGTGAAATTTTACAGGGCAGGGATTAAATCTACACATAGCTTTTCAACAGCCACATGTAAAGGTTTTTGCTTTGCGGTTGCAGCAGCTATTGTAGAAATCGACTGTAATAAAGAGGGTCGTCTTGTGGAGAGCTCTCAAGTAGAAGGATCTGCTGGCTTGTTTCCTCCCCTTGACTCTCTGGAGTGACATTTGGTTAACACAAACCAGAATATCAAAGATGGTAGTGGTACGGAAGGGAGGAGTGAGATTTCTTCTGTAACAGCCTGCCCTGAGGCTGCATGGACTCCTCTTACCCCAACTCCAACTCTCTTCCCTCTGCCATTTCAATTTCTCTACAGAACTCTTGGTTTATTCAAATACACATTACTTTCTGTTATTGTAAAATATATACCCTTGAACATGCAAACATATCCTCCCTTTCCTACTGTGTATCTTCTCTCAATCACACTCCCAAATATTTTCAAATATCTTAAATATATGTATCCAAAACATTTCCTATGAATATACGCAGCAGTGATTTTTTAAAAAGTTATCTCAAAGCCATCTCAGATGGCTTAAAACCATTTTTTTTTTTCAGCTCAGGGATTCTATCTATAAGTTGGTACATTAGATAGGGCATAATGTGAATGGCTTGTCCCACTTCACAATGTTTTGGGCTCAGCTGGTTAGTCAGGAAGACTCTTTGACTTGATACTGGAGATGGAAATCAACTGAAGGTTTGGCCACTGGAACCTGAGATGACAAGAAAATTAGGATTGTTGCCTGGACTTTTTTTTTTTGCTGAAAAAAATCCTAGACTAAGACAATAGGAACAAAGATGGGGACTGTACTCAAGCAGAAGGCAAAGCATCCACACACCAAGTTCCCCTGGTGTTTTGAGAGCTATTTAATAAATAAAATGGAACAGACTTGGTGATGGACTGCATAGGTGAAAAGTGGAAATGAGAGAATGGGAGGTATTGGGTGAAATTCCCAAGTTTCTGTCTTGTTGTTTACTGATGGGCGTGGTGCCTTTTACTGAGATCAGGTATGCACAGAAGAATCCCTGTCCAGGAGATAATGACAGATGTTGAGATATATGAAGAATGTATAACCCACAAAAAATACAAAACCCAAAACCCCAAAACCTGAATGTCTGTGCATTACAGAGTTTATATGCTCTGGACATGTAAAGTCAGTATAGATTCAAATTCTGGTTCTGCCACTTACTAGCTGAGCCACCTAGGTCATTATTATGCCCATTTTTATCTGTAAAATAGACATCCTAACAGCTGTGTCATAGTGTTGCTGTGAGAATTGATGAGATGAGCCATATAAAAAACACTTAGCAAAGTGCTTGACATTTAGGAAGGGAACAATAAATGCAAGTACTAGCCAGTATTACTTTTACACACTTGCTTTCCATCTGGAGAAAATATCACCAACCATAAAGGTTTTGCAATGATCCACCTGAATGTGGTTTAATCCCTGTTTTCCACCGCAAATTTAAAACTATTTTAAATGCAGTGCAGCATTGGAAAAGAGTTGCTAGCAGGCTTGTACTTCTAAACCTTTTTCTTTTCTATTTCATTTTGAACTCAGTAAGCCTACTTAAAGCAGTTACTAACCTTGATGCTGGATATCAATTGGAGATTTGGGTAAATTTCAAAGCAATGTAGATATTTTAGGATGTCAGGGGAAAATTGGAAAATTATGTCATCTGACCTCTAATTTTTGGATGAGAAAATTAAGATCTGAGAGGTTAAATGACTCATCTGAGGCCACACAACTAGAAGCAGAGTTGGGACTAAAACCCAGGCCTTGTGACTCATAAACTGGCCCTTTCATCTCTAACATGGAAGCCTCTAGCAAAACAGTCCAGAAAAATGTTTACTGCACAGATTTTAAATGTATGTAATGAAACCAACTCCACTCTAAAGAAAAATACAAGTTAAAACAAAGAACAAGCACCAAAGTAGAAGTTTAAAAAAGTAATGGGTTTTTATAAATCCACTCTAATGATTCCTTTTGAAAAATAGATGAATGATGATTTAACTGGTATCTTATACCTTTTTAAATGTGTGTTCTTAGCAAGGTGTCTGACTACCTTTACATATGGGAATAGACTTATCTCACACTCCTGAATTATGAGTTGCTATTTATTGGGTTTTATTTTGAGGATTTGGTGATTTTTTCCCCTCTGCAACAATCAATTAACTTAATGCTGTGTTCAAAAGTATTCATTCTAAAGAGATTTTGTTTTAAAGAATTTTGACTCAATAAACCAATGAAATGGTTATATACTATTTTTATAATCAACCCGATTTTCAAAGGTTGAGTTTAAAAAATCTGAACATCACAACTGGGTCAATCACATTGTGGTATTTCTGTGTTAATTATGTAGAACCAACGAAATCAGTTATCCTGCTTACATAGAATTAAAGCCAGAGATACTTATTTCTTCATATCATATTTTGTAGTGTAAAAAAAAAAAGAAGAGGTATAAGAAAAAGAAAAAAATCAGGGCAAAACTGGAGAAAAAATTAAAACACACTTTCTGATGTTGGGAAAAAAAGGATGTTGGGTAGAAATAATATTTAAGAGAAAAGCCAACCTAATTGACCTGGATTATGTTTAAAGGATTCTATTATCTCAAAGACCTGGTATCCATAGCAACTGAGACATCTCTATACTCACTTTTTCTATTCATAATGAGATAAATAGCCAAAGAGCTTGCTATTTCCTTATATCATTATATCACAGCTAATAAATTACTATTTGGCTGAGACATCTTAGCAAACCCTACTATTGTTTTATTTTTAAAACAGGACCTCACCCCTCCCCCCCCAAAGAAAAAGAAAAAAGAAGAAAATGTAACCAAAACACAGGAATGAAAAATCAGCTCACAAGGGAGAGTTGCAACAGCACATCCAAGGAAGGAAGCAGTTACTCTCTGAACTCGGCCCCATGCTGGCTAATGTCCAAGGCAGAGAAGCATGTTCTGGGCTTCTGCCAAGTGATCGTCATCTGGCCCTCCATCCATGCAGACCTGTTACTTTGAAAGAGAGTCCAGACCCCAGGGAGGCCAACCTTAGACAGACCAAAGATATTTTAAAACAGTGGCAGACATGTGTCTTCTGAAAACATAACTGATTGTTGTTACAGGATAACTTTTCTTCATTCATTAAACATTAGCTGCACATCTATACGTACCAGTCACTGAATAAGGATCTAAGGATGTTAGATGTGGACATGGCAGTCCCAGCTGACAAGAAGTTCATATCCTGCAAAGGATCAAGATATATCAAATTTCCTATTAATAGCAGAAAAGGATGATTACCATCCCTCTATGATGGGCACATCATTAGATAGTACCCTTAGCACCAAGGATGTTGCAAACAACTGACAAAAAATAAATGTTGAATGAGTATAAGTACGCAAGGGTATGATCAGGATGGAGCTAACAAACAATACTGAAATTGTAACAGGGAGGTCTTCAAAACACAAAGCCTCAAGTTTACGTTAATGAAAGGAATGCAGTTGAAAAATTATTATAAATAAAGATAAGTATAATTAAGTTTTTCAGAAATTTGTGCTAAAACTGGGATTTGAATCTGTGCAGAGTGGTTCTAGAGATTTTTGTGCTTAACCATTATACTATGCCATCTTTTAGAACAAAGCAGAACAAGAAAGGAGGACAGATATAAAACTCTTTCTACAGCTGCTGTAATTTTAAAAAAAAAGAGAGAGAGAAGAAAACCAGTCCAAAAGTACAAACTACAAACCTTTAGTATCCAAACATACAGTTTGAACTACATCTATTCATTCATTCATTTATTCAACAAATATTCATTGTGCATCCCTGAGCCAGGCTTTCTTTTGAGCACTGTAGTTTTCATGTGAAAACACATTAAACTATTGCTCTCATGGTCTATTGTATCCATAGGATTGGCTACCTTCAAACACACCTATGATTTACTTATTTATTAAGCTCATTATCTCCTCTTAACAGAATGTAAATTCCATGAGGACGTATAATTTTGTGTTTTGCTCCCTGAGAAAAATTGTCCCTAGAGCAGTGCTTAGAATAAATACTGCGATCAACATTTGTTGAGTGAATGAATCATGGAGGTTACTTTTTAGTTTGGGACAACATAGGTTTTTAGAATGAAATAATACTTAGGAATATATATAGGGTAAAGTCATAAATTTCCTATGCCTCATTTCTCTAAAATACAGAAGAGATAACTTTCAATTACTATTGGATTTAGAAGGACACTATACGTTTTAAGCAGGATATATGCAACCATCACCATAGTGAAGTTTAGGACATTTTCATTACCTCAAGAAGAAATTCTGTACCCTTTAGCTATCACCTCCATATCCACCCATTCCATCCCCAGCCCTTAAGCAAACATTAATCTACTTTCTGTCTCATAGATTTCCTTATTCTGGACCTTCATTATGAGCGGAATCATAAATATATGGTCTTTTGTGACTGGCTTCTTTTGCTTGGCATGTTATCAAGGTTCATCCAAGTTGTAGCATGTATCAGAGCTTTATTTTTATTTTGGGGCCAAATAATACTTCATTGTAGAGAGATACCACCTTTTGCATATCTATTCATCTGTTGATGGACATTTGGGTTGTTCCCACCTTTGGGCTATTATAAATAATGCTGCTATACACATTCATGTGCAAGTTTTTGTGTGAACATATATTTTCTTTTCTCTTGGGTATATTTATCTAGGAGTAGAATTGCTGGGGCATAAGGTAACTATGTTTAATTATTTGAGGAACTGTTTTCCAACCATATGAGGGTTCCAATTTCTCCACATCTTCAGCAACACTTGTTATTAACTCACTTTTTAATTCTAGCCATCCTAGTCGGTGTAGTGGTATCTCACTGTGGTTTTGATTTGCATGTCCCTGGTGACTAATGATATCAATCATCTTTCCATGATTTGCATATCTTTCTCAGAAAAATGTCTATTCAGATCCTTTGCCCACTTTCTTACTGGATTATTTGACTTTTAATTATTGAATCATAAGAATTATTTATATATTCTACTTACAAGTCCTTTATCAGATGTGTGGCTTACAAATATTTTCTCCTAGGGAACCCTCGTACACTGCTGGTGAGAATGTGGTCTGGTGCAGCCATTATGGAAAACAGTATGGAGATTCCTCAAAATAAAAACAGACTTACCATATGATTCAACAATCCCACTCCTGGGCATATATCCAGAGGGAACTCTAATTCAAAAAGAGACAGGCACCCCAATGTTCATAGCAGCACTATATATGACAGCCAAGACATGGAAGCAACCTAAATGTCCATCGACGGATGATTGAATAAAGAAGTTGTGGTATATTTATAGAATAGAATACTGTTCAGCAATAGAAAAGAATAAAATAATGTCATTTGCAGCAACATGGATGGAACTGGAGATTGTCATTCTAAATGAAGTAAGCCAGAAAGAAAGAAAAATACCATATGATATCACTCATATGTGGAATCTAAAAAAAAAAGAAAAAAGAGGACACTAATGAACTCATCTACAAAACAGAAACAGACTCTTGCATACATAGTAAACAATCTTACGGTTACTGGGGGAAAAGGGATGAGAAGGGATAAATTTGGGAGTTTGAGATTTGCAAATGTTAACCACTATATATAAAAATAGATTAAAAATTTTTTCTTCTTATAGCACAGGGAACTATATTCAATATTTTATAATAATCTAATGAAAATGAATATATGTATATATACACAACTGGGACATTATGCTGTACACAAGAAACTGACACAATGTAACTGACTATACTTCAATTTTAAAAAAAGGAAGGAAAAAAACCGTTTTCTCCTATTCAATAGGTTGTCTTTTCATTTTCTTGATCGTGTTCTGTGAAGCACAAAATTTTTTAATCTTGATGAAATTCAATGTATCTGTTTTTTCTATTATTGCTCCTGGTTTTGATGTCATTTTTAGAATCCTTTGCCAAATTCAAGGTCATGAAGATTTACCCTATGTTTTATTCTAAAAGTTTCATTGTTTTAGCTCTTAGACTTAGGTCTTTGGTTCATTTTGAGCTGACTGTTGTATACGGAGTGAGGTAAGGTTCCAACTTCATTCTTTTGTATGTGGTTATCCCATTGTTCCAGCACCATTTGTTGAAAAGACTGTCCTTTCCCCACTGAGTGGTCATGGCATCCATGTTATAAATCAGTTGACTATAGAACTATGCATTTATTTCTGAACTCTCAATTGTACTCCATTGATCTATAATAGTGCCCCCCTTATCTTCAGGGGATATGTTTGTAACAAACTAAGTAATTATCATGCACTGTGGTCGTAACTTTTGCAGTCTGAGGTACAACAGCAAAACTGGCATAAATTTCTTTATCCTTCTTCACAATTTCATAGATAGAAGATTCATTCTTACTGTAGATACTTAGTAACTTCAGCATACAATTTTTTTCTTTCCTTATCGAGAACTTCTCATTCAAAGGAAGCATATTTTTGGCATATTCAAATTACCCTCATCACTACTCTTGTTTTTTGGGGCCATTATTAAGAAAAGTAAGGGTTACCTGAACACAAGCACTTTTGATGCCACAAGAGTTGATATGATAACCAAGACAGCTACTAAGTGAGTAACAGGTGGAATGAACTGGACAAAGGGATGAGTCACGTCTCAGGTAAGACAAAATGAAATGTTGTGAGATTTCATCATGATACTAATTTAAAACCTATGTATTGTTTATTTATAGAATTTTCCACTTACTTAATATTTTCAGACCATGGTTGACTGCAGGAAAGTGAAAACGTGGATAAGGGGGACCACTGTATATGTTTACTACTGTGCCAGTACCATACTATCTACATTTCCATTGCTTTGTAGTAAACTTTGAAGTCAGGAAGTATGAGACCTCTTATTTTATTCTTCATTTTCAGGATTTTTGGGGTGTTATTTTTGGTCCCTTCAATTCCATATGAATTTTAGAATCAGTTTCTATACTTGTCAATTTCTACAAAGAAATCAGATTCTGACAGAAATTGTGTTGAATCTATAAATCAATCTGGGGAGTACTGCCATCAACAATTTAATTTTTCTGATCCATACACATGGGATGGTTTTCCATTTATTTAGATCTTTTTTAATTTCTTTCAAAATTGTTTGGTAGTTTTCAGAGCATAATCCTGAACTTTTGTTAAATGTGTCACCCAAAGTTTATTCTTTGATGCTATTGTGAATGGGATTGTTTTCATAGTTTCATTTTTGGATTATGTATTGTGAAATGCATAAAATAACATTGATTTGTAGTCTTCAAACTTGTTTACTAGTCCTAATAGTTTTTAGTGGATTCCTTAATATTTTCTATATATAGTATCATGTTATCTGCAAATCGAGATAGTTTTACTTCTTCCTTTCCAATCTGAGTGCCTTTTTATTTCCTTTTTTTGCCTAATTGCCCTAGCTAGAACCTCCAGTACAAGTTGAATAGAAGTGGTGAGAGTGGACATTCTTGTCTTGTTTCTGATCTTAAGGAGAAAGTATCCACTTTTTCACCATTAAGTATAATGTTACTTGTGAGGTTTCTGTAGATGCCCTTTTTCAAGTCGAGGAAATTCATTCTAACCCTCATTTGTTGGCTGTTTTTATCATAAAAGGGTGTTGGATTTTGTCAAATGCTTGTTCTGCATCAATCGAGATGACTGCAGTATTTTTTATTCTATTATATGATTGACTATATGAACTTTCAGGTGCTGAACAAACCTTATATTACTAGGATAACTCTTGTTTGGTCATGATGCATAATTCTTTGTATATGTTGCTAGATTTTGTTTGCTAGTATTTTGCTGAGGTTTTTTTTTTTCACATTTATATTCAAAAGAAATTGGTCTGTAGTTTTCTTGTGATATCTTTGGTATTGATATCAGGGTAATACTAACTTCATAAAATGAACTGTTTTCCAGCTTGCTTAATCTCTATTTATTTATCTTCAAGTTTGTTGATGCTTTCTTCTTCCAGTACTATCTCCTGCTGAGCACCTCTAGTGTTTGTTTGTTTTTTGTTTTTTATTTCAATTACTGAACTTCTTAACTTCAGAATTTCCATTAGGTTCTTTTAAAAAAAAAAAGCCTGTTTCTTTAATGATATTCTCTGATTCAACATTGCCATCACACCTTCTTTTACCTCTTTAACAATGCTTTAGCTCTATGAACATATTTTTAATGGCTATTTTGAAGTATTTTTCCATTAAAATTTCTGACATCAGATCACTTTCATAGGCAGTGTGCGTTGCCTGCTTTTTTCCCCTATGTGTGGGTCCTACTTTCCTATTTTTTGCATGCCTCATAATGTTTTTGTGGGAAACTGGGTATTTTAGATAGTATATTGTAGCAGTTCTGGATACTAGACTCCCATCTCTGGAGATGTTACTGTTATCTGTTTGGTTTTTTTTTTTAATTGACTTTTTGGATTATTTCATTGAGGTATATTTTCATCTCCCTCCCACAGGGTTAAGTCTCTGAGGTTGCTCCTCAGGGAGGCATACCTTTGGGTATGTCCTCAGTAACCTTGGGATGACAGCAGTATTGGCAGGGCTATCTTTTTTTCTTTCTCTGACCATACCCAGCTGTAAAACTCCACTAATTGTCAGCTGGTTGCTCTATTGTTTTCAATAATACCCTGATCATAAATAGCTCTACAAACTAATCCAATCAAATTGTGGGTCCTTTGAAGGAATGGTTTGCTATGTCAGCATTTCATATCTGTTCTCACCCCAGGAGGGTTATTTCCAGTTGTCTTATTCTGGTGCTCTTACAGACTAGCCAACCTATGTCTAAGCTCTATTTTATTAAATCCACAAATCTGCCTCCAATTGCGTTTCACCGCTAGCTCCACTGTTCTTAAGAGTGCACTTCGGCTTGACCTTCTCCGTGGTCTATTGCAAATGAAGTCAATTTCCTTGGGAAAATATTGAGAGCTATCAGTTTTACGGCCTGCTTCTCTGCCCAGGCAAAAATCTCTGAGCCATGGCTCTGGAGCTAGGGTGGGGATAAAGGCAAGTTTCTGTCTGAGTAACACCTGTACTCTAGGAGATGAGAACTTGGTGGACGGAAGAGGCAAGAGCCTGAGCTCACTTATCCTGGCATGAAGCCACTGTCATAAGCTAGGGTAAGGGGCTCCAGTACTCTCAGCATGTCATACCCAAGGTACAAGCACCATTCTGTGAGTGGGGCCGACGGTGAAGGGCACCATCATACACTGACTGTACTCACCCAAGACTGAGCTTCAGCAACAGATAGCTGGGTAGCAGGATGAGAAATGCCGAGATCTTGTTCCTTCTGGGAAGAAAGCCCTCTAACTGGGAGCTGGGATAAGAGGGATCCTTGTCTTCTTGGCTGCAGCAGTCTGGCAAGAGGGCCCTGCCTCACTGAAATGGGAGAGGAGAAGGAGAGAGTGGTCTTGGTTCACATTTCTTACCAAATTTTTGTAGATTTTCTTGAACAGATGTTTCTTCATTTGCTGTTTGCTCTTGGAACCATTTCCAGGGAGTTTGATAGTTTAAAAAATAATTTTTAGCAGTTCCTCTGTGAAGCAAGTCAGCAGAACTCCTCACACTGTAATTCAGGAAGTCCGGCAACTTTTCATTTTAATGGCTTCACTGCTAATTTAGGGCAGAATGGCTATGGAGTATATGCTGTCCACTCATTCATGCCAACTGGGTTTGTAGCAAGTAGTAACATGATGTGAGATCCTCAATTAATAGTGGCAAGATATTTATGGTGAAACCATGCTGCGTCCTGGTGAGATCACAGACACTAAGAGAAAACAGCTCATAGGAGGTGTGGGTTTGTCAGTGATTGGATAGATACCATACAGTAACCCCAAAACATCTAAAACATCTAAACATCTAAAACCCAACCTGTTGTATGGGCTTTGAAGAAGCTGCAAACCAATTAGTCTTTTTATCTTTCAGAAACAGCCTGGGAAACAGGATCTTAATTCAAACTCAACTTAATTTCTGGGCTGAAAATAAGTGATGTCGGTGATGTAAAACAGGAAACATTGATTAAGTCTGATTTCAGTTTTAAAATCTAAATGCTTGGGAAAGCTCTAGCCATTTGCAATAATCATGTTTACATCTACCTTGATGAAAATTAGATACTGCTAAATCTCAGAATGATTCTCAGCTCATATTGTCTGAAGTCTTCAGAGAGGTGCTGAGGAAGCCCCTCATGTTACACTGTGAATATTAAAAACACAGAATCCTTTTGTTTGCAGTTGCACCTTTCCTTTGATGCTGGAACTTTGTACCCAAGAACTATGCATGAGTTTGAAATAGAAGAGCCTATGCTTTCTAAAGCTGTTTCAGGAAGAAGAGAGATGTGTTGTACTCAAATATACATTATTTGTATCTTTTGACTCTAGGGGTTCCTGCTCCCCAATGGACTGAAAAATCATTTCCATAATGCCTTTATATCTTCTGAGCAGAAAATATGGGAACAACAGGGGACTGACATTTAGTTCATTAGGTTAGAACTGAGATCTCTCACCCTGGTGCCTGTGGTTACTGAAAAGGCTCACTTTCCCCAGAGAATAACTTCCCCTACATGTGTGTGTTCAGAACGAGCATGAAATGGTATTTATTTAGTTGGGGTCTCACTTTGTAAATTACCTTTTGAATCCTTTCTTAGAATTTATATACACCGTATTAGTTTTCCTTGCACATACAAATTGAGTGATAATAATGTATATTAACGCATATATGTGCTCACTGTGTACCAGAATCTGTTCTAATGGCTTTACGTATATTAATTTATTATTCATCACAACAACTTCCTGAGGAATGCGAGGCACAAAGAGGTTAAGTAACTTCCCCAAGGTGACACAGCTGGCAAAAGGCAGAGCTGTGTTTGAAGCTCTGGCATCACTACCATGGACTGCCCCATATGAATAACTTAATATTGCTTCTTGAAGGAGCAGAATAAGTATGCAGTAGAGCAGTCCAAACAAAGTCAGAATGGCTTTAGGGCTCCATTCTCTCCTTACTAGTTCACTCTTAGGTGAGGGTCTACACACAGGCATATAGGTGTATAGGAATGGTGTCACTACAATGGATGGGGAAGTCACAGTGGGCAAATAAAAGTAACATGCTGAACTGATTACAAAAGACTTACATTGGTATCTTAGCTTTGCAAGATGAGCTTAAGGCTGAGACTGCTGAACCAATACACAGAATCAGGTATACAGATGTGCCTTTCAAAGGAATCAATCAACTTACAGCTCTTCTGACATTTCCATTCAAAAACAACTTTAGATTATTCACTAGGATAATCCAAAATCATTTTCTGCAGTAATAACAAAACCAAAATTTTGTAACCCACCACAGCACAAATATCATCCCCTCATCAAAGTCACTAATTTCCAGTTCAGAAAGCCAGTCAATCTTCAAAGTTAGCTGTGTGGGAGTCAACACTAATCAAGGAGATTAATTGGCTATACAAAGAAATTATCAATCATCTGTCAAAAATTAGTGCTTCTTAATGTGAAAAGGGTCACTTAATTTGGACATTGGGAGTTGCAGACCTGGTACCTGTGTCTAACCTGGAATCATCATTTATACAATTTAATTAATTATAAGTTCTTTGAGGAGCAAAGATCATATCTCATACATTTTTGTATATCTCTTGTTTGACACATAGCAGGCAATCAAGAAATATTAACTTAATTGCACTAATTGTTATCAAATATTAGAGACGTGCATCATGCATAATTTATTATATATTGCAGAGTTGGTCAATGAGGCAATTTCCATATATGCATGAAGATTGGAAACTCCTGAGCTGTGAACCCCTATCCTGCATATGCTTCTTGGACCTCAAGTTAAAAGGAAGGGAGGAAAATTATCATATCCTCCAGTAGAGGGAGCCAGATTTTAAGCGTTAACCAGATCACAGTTTATTCCATGGCATTGTTTGCCTAATCTAGAAAGAAAAAATAAGGATTTGACACATAATCTTAATTTCTGGGTCTTCAGTAAAAATGGTATCATAGAAACAAACATGAAAGACAAGATTTTTCCCAGTAATAAGTAGTAATTGTTTCTTCTTTTTTAATTCTCTGTCAATTTCATCAGAAGTGGTAGGATTTTTACAAACATTTATTCAGGGCTTGTGAGTGTTTCAGTTCAAGTTCAAATAAGACTTACTGATCTATAAAGGTGTCACTATAGTTTGGTCATTTTTTTAGGTGGGGACTTTTTTGTTTATAGGTAAAGAGAAAAGTCTTTTTGCTTTTCACTGAGAAATAACTGATATATATATATATATATATATATAACATTGTATTAGTTTTAGGTGTACAGCATAATGATTTGATATATGTATATATTGTGAAATGATTACCACAATAAGATTAGTTAACATCCATCACTACACAGTTACAATTTTTTTCCTTGTAATGAGTACTTTAAGATAGCAACTTTCAAATATATGTTACAGTATTATTAACTACACTTACCATCCTGTACATTACATCCCCAAGATTTATTTATCTTATAATGGAAGTTTGTACTTTTTGATCACCTTCATCCATTTCCTCCATTATCCATCTCTGCCTCTGGAAATCACCAATCACCATCTCTGTATCTATGAATTTGGTGGGTTGTTTAATTGTTTGTTAGATTGTTTTAGGTTGCTTAGGTTGTTTGGTGGTGTGTTTGTTTTAGACATTACACATCAATGAGACCATTCAGTGTTTGTCTTTCTCTATCTGACTTATTTCATTTAGCATAATGCCCTCAAGATCCATCCATGTTGTTACAGATGGCAGGATTTCCTTCTTTTCATGGCTTAATAATTTTTAATTGTGTGTATGTATATACACATAAAACTTTTTAAATCTATTCATTCATTGATGGATACTTAGGTTGTTTCCATGTCTTGGTTATCATGAATAATGCTGTAATGAATATGTGGGTGCAGATACCATTTTGAGATAGATGTCATTTCCTTTGGATAAATACTCAGAAGCTGAATTGTTGGATCATGAGGTAGTTCTATTTTTAATTTTTTAAGGAACCTCCATACTGCTGCCCATAGTGGCTGCACCATTTACATTCCCATCAACATCCTCTCCAATACTTGCTATCTATTGTCTTTTTGATAATAGCCGTTCTAACAAGTGTGAAGTTCTATCTCACTGTGCTTTTCATTTGCATTTCCCTGATGATTAGTGATGTTTAGCATCTTTTCATGTACATAGCTTCTTCATTGGTCATTCTGCTTCTAGCCATGCTCCTTCTAAGCATTCCTCCACACGGCCTTTGAATTATCTTTCTAATCACATTTCTTATTATACTACCCACTACTTAAAGCTCATAATCTCCTCAATAAAATCTTTTCTTCTTCATGACATATATGACCTTTTATGACCTGGCTCCTATCTTCCTCTGTTTTCTCAGTGTCTTCATCAGTTTTGGCTACTATAACAAAATACCATAGATGAGGTGGTATAAACAACATTTATGTCTCACAGGCAGATTCAGTGTCTGGCGAAGTCTCTCTTCCTGGCTTGCAGACAGCCCTCTTCTGTGTTCTAACATTGTGGAGAGAGAGAGACAGAGAGACAGACAGACAGACAAGCCACAGAGAGAGAGGGAGCACGCTCTGGTCTCTTCTTATAGGGGCCCTAATCCCAACATAAGGACCCCCTCCTCATGACACCACCTAAACCTAATTACCTCCCAAAGGCCCCACCTCATAATACCATCACACTAGGGGTCAGAGCTTCAACTTTTGATTTTATGGAGAACATAAACATTTAGTCGATAACACTTAGCTTCCATCACTTCTGCCACTCTCCTAAAGAATTTTCCAAAATTCATCCTGCTTCTGTGATTTTTCTCTAGCTGTTACCTCTGTCTAGAATTCTCTCATCTCACCTTGTTCCATGTAAAAATACTTTCTTTTAGGCAAATGTGTGCCCTTTTAACATGTTTCAACCCTATGTGTCCCTCCTTATCAAGAAGCCTTTTCTGACTTCCCCCAACAGACCAAAGAACATCTCTAGAATTCCATTACATTTACATACATGTCTGTTATAGCAATTATCATAACATATTACTGTCCATTTATAGGTTTATATCTCATATAATCTATGATTTTAGAGACAAGCCAGTTCTAGGGGCTTAATAAATATTTGTGCAACGAGTGAATAAATATATGGATGACATACATTTCTAACAACATAGCACTACTAGGCCTTCTGCCTGGAAATACATTTACAATCCAGAAACCATTCATAGTACATATCTAAATAAATGTTGAAAAACAAATTGGCAATCTTCTCAAGTTCAATTGTTTTCTTTAATAAGCTTTTTAACTGAAGTATAGTATACATATTGAAAAAAAGCATACAAAAGCTTACAGCCCAGTGACTTTTCACAAAGTGAAATCAAGATCAAGAAAAGGAACATTATGATTCTTGAAACAGCCCTAATGCCTCTCCTAGTTATACCCTCCAAAATAATCACAATTTCAACTTTTAACATTTTATATTAACTTCCCCTTAATTATATGTTTTGAACTTTTTAATAAATCAGAGTACTTTTTTTCTTTTTTCCTTTTTTTTTCCCCACCAGATTTTTTGTGGAACTAATTTTGCTGAATTCATGCAGAAGTGTTTTAGCCATTTAAAAAATAAGGTATTTCATCCAAGCAAATGAACTCATGGAAAAAACAAGTTTCACATCATAAGTACTGGCTGTCAAACATCAAATGTCATATCTCTGTAACAGTTTCTTGGCCAACGTCTTCAAGTGCCAGCGTCCATCACAAATACTTTAAATGTCTAAATAAAATTTTCATTTTGATATAGTTTTAGATTTACACAAAAGTTGTGAGGACGGTACAGAGTTTTCATATACCTCTCACCTAATTTTCCCTATCATTAGCATTAGAATTGTATATTTGTCACAATTAAAGATCTAATGTTAATACATTATTATTAACTAAACTCCCTACTTGACTCAAATCTCCTCAGTTTTTATCCAGTGTTCTTCTTTCTGTTCCAGGATCTCATGCATAATGTCACATTACATTTAATAATCATGTGTCCTTAGGTTCCTCTTGACTGTGACAGTTTCTCAGACTTTCCTTGTTTTGATGACCTTAAAATTTTTGATGAATACTGGTCAGATGTTTTGTAGAATGTCCCTTAATTGGGATTTGTGTTATGTTTTCCTCATGATTTGACTGGAGTCTTGGTATTTCAGAGGAAGACTATAGAGGTCAAGTGCCATTTTCATCGTATCATATCAAGGGTCCATACTGCCAACGTGACTTATCACTGCTGATGTTGCTCTTGATCACCTGGCCCCATTACAAAGTTACTCTTATTCCCCCATTTCCACACGGTACTATTTGGAAGAAAGTCATCATGTGCTGCTCACACTTAACAAAGAGGAAGTTATGCTCATGGCCTACTGTTCTAATGTTTCGTTCTACTGTTTAGAACTAAGTCTAGAAATATTTTCTACTATTTAGTCCTAAAAGTCTACACATACTTAAAAGTTTCATCACTGATATTTTTCCATGAATGATCACCACCTCCACCTCACATCAGCAGCAGTGGAAAGGTGAGACAATCCACTTACCCTCTACGCAGAAAAAACCCCTTCCTCTACTCCAGGATTTCAACTGACGCAAGCTGATCTTCAGAGAAATCTAAGGTTCTTTAGCATGCCATCTGTCTGGCAATCTCCTGAGATAATTTTCTCTGCCTGCTTTCTCTGAAGTGAGAGGCATTAAATTTGCCTCTACACTTATTTTATCTGCTTTTTTAAATCACCTTGTCATGCCTCTGAATTACCTGTTTCCTTGAGTTTCACTTCTCTTTCACAGCCACTGTTTTGCAGTTATTCAATAAAATCAGGAATACCAACAGCTTTTTTTCTATTTTCCTGCTTTATGAAAGAGCTTTTTTGCACACTCCACTGGACTTTACTTATGAGAAAGAGGCATCCTGAAAAGAAATGCTCTTTACTTTATGGTTTCCCTATGTTCTTTTCTTTTCTTCAGCTGGCTTAACAGAAAAGTGTTTTCAGACTTCTATGTTTGCTTGAGCCTTTTAGAAATATTTCTTTGATGTACTTCAGTTTTTAAAAAGCCACTATATACACTGTGCAGTTTGTTTTTTAAAGTAGTTTCTGCAGGCTTTCCTGTGGCGAATTCTTGGGTCTCAATTAAAAAAAGAAAAGCCCAATCAACTTTAATTGCCAGTGTCATATCATTTTATCTATATGTTACTTGAATTAGATCCACTCAGTTTGTATAAATTCTTAATTAAAATGTGAATTAAATGCGTCAGAAGCATACAACATTGAAAAATACTTAGTCTATTCTTTATCTCTTCTCATTTTCCAATTACAGTTTGAATTTCTTCTCTGCCAAAGAATTCCAAATTTGCTTCAGATTATCCCTTTCAGCTTGTTTTCCTACTTGGCAACTCTACCCATTTGTATAATCTTAAATTTAATTAAATGCAAATTTTCTTCTGATAGTGCTTAAGGTTAGGCTAAGAAACCACAGAATTTTACATTCTTGTATTCAATAAATGAGTGGACATATTAGGCACTTATGTTAGGCACAAACATTGTGTTAAGGTAAAAAAAGGCTCATTAAGTCCTTAGTCTAGCAGTGCAGTATAGAATAAAGTATTTATAACCTACAAATATTCAGTTCTGTCTATATTAAAATGATAACTGAAACCCTAGGCCACAAGTTTTAGTGGTATTTAATGAAAATCTCAGAGTGAAATGTGACACAAGCAGTTTCAAGAAGATGAAGTTAGCCATTATCCTTTGTTTAGAAAGATAAGGGAGAAAGAGTAGAACATGTATATACCAATTACCATAACATCTAAGGTAAATCTATATTTTGTCATCATAAAGTTGGGTTTCTGTCTAAGTCTGTTTACTAAAAGAAGTACTTGGGCTTTTTTCCCCCTTATTAGTAGCATTGGAATTAAAAAAAAAAAATTATTTCACCTATGAATATGGTTCATACTAGATAGTATTATTTTTATCCCTCATCCTTATTTAGAATATTCTTAAAGCAATGTTTTCCCTACTATTTTCCATGAAATACTAATATCCCAGGATATATGAGCAAATATTCCCTGCAAAAATGATTCTGTGATGAAATAAGCCTGGCAAATGCTGAATTAAATAGGGTTTAGCTGCCTTCTGTTCTTCAGAATTTCTCAGGGTCTTTAATATTTGAATGTGTACTGTAATGCTCCAAGACTGGGGTATGGTATATAACATTTCCCAAAGGCATTTCTGGCCACAGACCACTTTCTTTGAGGATTATCTATTAATACCCCAAGACTAAATTTTGGGAAATGCTAGATTAATAGAAAGAGCAAGGGAGAAAGAAATTAAAATGACTGTTAGGAGGATGGTGATGCTGGTATCAGAAACAGGAAATATGAAAGCCAAGTTTGCAATGGAAAAACATTTCATTTCGATCATAATGAGATTCCTTTTCTGTCTGGTGGTGATGCAGTTCAGGAGGAGATTCTGGTTTGTCTAAGCCAATCATAGCATCCCCTTGGCCAAGGATGGTGTTAGGAATGTACATGTCACCCAGTTCTGGACACTGAGATTACATGAAGGAGATTTCTGGGACAGTTCTCCCAGCTCCTGAGAAATGCATTAAAGAAGAGATAATCATTCTCTTTCCTCTGAGCATTTTCATGTCTGGACATGAGGCCTGGAATAGCTTCATCTGTCATGCTGCCAGTCTGAGGAGGGCAGAGACAAGAGAACTGCAGAGCCTGGACATAGCAGACCAGGGGTCTGTCCTACCCTGGAACTTCCTATTACATGAGATCATAAATGTGCTTGTTGTTTAAGCCAGTCCAGGAATTTTGTTTCTTGCAGGCAATAGTTTGTAAACTAATATATGCCTATAATAATATCACTCTCACTGATCTGTATTCTGAAAAGCTTTCCCAGTGGGAGAGAAAATAGCACAGTTAAACCCAGACTAATCTAAATATTTTATAATCTGTAGCCAATCTAATCTATATCACACCTTTATAAAAATGCTTTTATGACTGTCATGCCCACCCTCTTCCTTCACCTAAACAGATTCTATGCACTATATATATTATATTATGTACTATACTATGCACTATTACTCAGGGTTCTCCAGAGAAATAAAACCAATAGGATGTGTGTGTCTGTGTGTGTAGACAGATTAGATAGATAGATAGATAGATAGATTAGATAGATAGATAGATAGATAGATAGATAGATAGATAGATAGATAGGATAGATAGATTTATTTTAAGGAATTGGCTCATGTAATTATGGAGGCTGGCAAGTTCAAAGTCTGCAGGGTGGGTTGTCAGGCTGGAGACTCAGGAAGAGCTGATGTTACAGTTGAATTCTGAAGGAAGTCTACTGCAATATTCCTTATTGCTTGGGGAGGCCAGCATTTTCATCCTATCCAGACCTTCAAATGACTTCAAATGACTGGATGAGGCCTACCACATTATAGAGTGCAACCTGCTTTATTCTAAGTCTATCGATTTAATTATAAATCTCATCCAAAAACACTCTCACAAAAAACATGCAGAACATTGTTTGATGAACAATCTGGGCACCATGGCTCAGCCAAGCTGACACATAAAATTAACCATCACAACTACTGTTTTAGTTCCAAACCAGTTTCTTGGGACCTCATCACCCTCTGGGCCTATCAAAGGAATTATGTCATACATGTGAATATTTTCTGTCATTGGCAACATGGTAAATAAAAGAACGAAATCACAGTTCTACAAAAAAGTGATAGTTGAATCCAAGACATTGCACACAGAAAGCAGAGTAAAGGCCAATCCAGGGGAATACCTGGGTACTAGAGGCAGGAAAAGGAAGACAGGCCAGTGAAGGAGCAGCCGGAGAGTGGAGGGGCAGTGCATCTGTGGCTCACAGGAGGAGGCCTGGGTCAACATTGCCACTGCTGTGAGAAACGGAGGATGTCAGGGTCCAAAAGACAATGTTGGGACTAGGTGTCTAACAGGCCATCTGTTTAGGGGTCCAGGCAGGAAATAGCATGTTCAATGTGGGCTATTTAAGAAGCATTTAATAAAGATACTACTAAAAAGATGTGGAAGTGTGAGAAGGAAGTAGGGAAATGACAAGGGTTAATGAAGTACCCAGTACTATTAAGAAGGAAAAAAGAATGTGAATGTTGGCGAAGTATTTTACCTTCCATAGATCAGAAGGAACTTGGGAAAGGAGAGGTTCCTGGAACCCAAGGACTGTCTGACAGGAGCTGTGACCATCTGTCAAGTAGGGAAGAGGGCATGGAAACACTCTGACCTCACTCTGATTTCCTGGGTTACCTGCTGGTGCTCCCATTGTCTAAACCAAAGGGAAGCCAGAGTAGCGTTGCCAGATAAAATACAAGACACCCAGTTAAATTTGAGTTTCTGCTAAGTCTAACTATTCCCATTACATATGGCATGGGACATACTTACACTAAAAAATTATCCATTTGTTGGAAATTCTAATTTAACCAAGTGTCTTACATTTTCATTTGCTAAACCTGTCAACTCTAAGCCAGAGAGCAATGGAGTCTACCCAAGCGCCTCTAAAGCACACTCTCTCTGGGTCCAGAACAGGATGAGGAAGTGTAGGGAGTGGATCTGAAGGTCAACAAGTTGGTATGCAGCCCACAGGAACAGAGAAGCCAGGCAGGAAGGAGTGGGTGGGCGGAAAATGCAGACAACTAAGTATCATTCACTTCTTGAGAACCCCACAGTGGTTTGAAAGAGCTGCAGGATTAAGGGGTGGGGTGAATAACTGATGTAGTGAGGGTCCAGAAGGGATGACCTCTCAAAGAGCATGTTTGGAGAGGCCAAGGTCCTTTTCCTCCCAACTTGTGGGACTGCTTTAATGCTTCTCTCCAAAGGAAGTCTTCTATTTTTCTCTAGTTGGTGCCTGGATGCTCTCTAGAAAACATTCTTGAAGGATAAAGATCTAGAAAATGAAATCTGTGGATAGGCAAGACTTTTAAGATTTCATATTTAACTGTTAACCAGATTTCTCATTAGTATTAACAAACTCAGGAGATTAGAATAACTCACTTTTTCTCAAGAATCCTTAGAGTTGAATGATTATAATTTTTTTCTATAAGTACGTCTCTTCCTTGCATTGCTGTATACCAAGACCGCAGGCTGCCTGCTCTCTCTTGTTACAAATTTTACTATTTGGTCAATCACTCTATTTTTAAAAGCCAGGTATTATTAATATAAATTAATATTTCATAAAGAGAATATGAATTATAAAATAATAGTTTTGTGTGAAAGATGGGAACTGGTACATGCCATCAATATTTTCTTCTTTTAATTGCAGCTCTGTAGAGTACCTACTTCCACGGTTAATGATTGGTCCCCTATGGTGCTGTAAATAGGCAGACCATGGAGAATTCAAATTTGAATGTCATTCACTTCGGTATTTTGGTTATTTACTTCAGCTGTTTTACTTCAGTAGGACAGTTGCTGTCCACTCCCAGTATGACACAAAGGTGACTTTTAACACAAGAGTAACGTAGAGTTTATGTTCAGAGGACAAGAAAAAAAATGACAAAATTCTGACATTTATTCATTAAATAGTTCTCAAGCCCATAACATAAACAGAAGGCACCATGATTAGGGATAAAATGAGCCATTACCAGTGGCCTTCAGAGTACTTATGAAACAATTTCATTTTCTATAATAAGAAATTTAAGTGAGGAGGGCTTAAGACAAATGTAAAAAGGCAAATTATACCACTTTAAAAATGTATCCTAAATATCCAGCTCAGCACCATCATTCTCCAAGTTTACAGCTGTCATGGTCGGTTACACTGTAGTTAACCGAATCTGTACAATGAGTGTACAGATCTGAGAAAGGTAGTGTGCACGCTGATTCACTTTCAGTACAGCATTTCCTCAAAACAGCTCTCTTCTCCGCTCCTCTTCCATGCCATCTTTTCAGCCCTCAATCTCACTAGCTGCCTTTATCACACCTACTGTGCTACATTATTCAACTCTCACCATCTCTGGGACATGGGCAGTATTTGTTCAAATTGGTGTCCTGGTTTGTAAGCAAATATTTTTTACTTTCTGGAGAATTTCAGTCACATTGATGGATGGTCTGGCAAACTGCCTTGTCATACAAGGACATAAAATTTTCTTAGGCAAATTTTGCCAACTCCTCCCATTTCCCAAGATTACCACTGAAGCCTTTGATAATCTAAACATGTTAATTATATGATCATATGGATTACAATTATTATCAATTACCCATGTACTCACTATACCAGCATAGGATTATGACAGATGCCTTTATGCCAGTTCCCTCAGCACTTCTGAGTGCCTGCTGTGTTTAGACACAAGTGGCCCCCAAATGAGTAGATATGAACCCTGCTCTCCAAGAACTGTGAAATGGTAGTAAGAAAAGCAGGTGAGTGTCATAATAGAGAGAGACACACAAAGCACAAATGGCTGGGGGAGCAACTAATTCCAGACTTGAGGAGAGTTAGGGAAGATTTCAGAGGGGGCACTGTTTCTCAAAACAGCAAAAAGTGGTCACAATTCTATGTTTTGAGCCTCTAAGTCTATAGCACCCTTTTATCTTATGGTTTATAAAAACAATCACCAACAAATTACATGGGAAAATAAGGGTTTCACATACATTATAATATCAGGCAGAAAGTGGTCAGGCTACAGGAGAAGCACAGAGCTTGCTTTCTATTAGGAGGATCAGGTGGGCCATGGCTTGTGTGGCCATTTGACAAACAGACCACAACACAGGACACTGGAAAGTCACAGGCTAACTGACCAGTATCTCCTTAGTCTCTAAGAGCTAAATCGTATTTGCCTCAACAGTGAGGATATGAAGAGAGCTCTGGGTTTATTTTCAAGAGCTCTTGGTTCGAATACCAACAAGCCCCCTCATCAGTTGGAGGCTTAAGTGTCAAAGAGAAGGATTAACGATAATCATGTACATACACATGCACATACACACATACAATATCTGTTGAAGTTGTTCTGATGATGAAATATTGTAAATATACTAAAAGTGCTGGCACATGTTAGTTCTCAACTCTGGTAGCTGACTCTAGATCCTACATTCTGTACTCCAGACCAGTTTTAAGAAACTCAGTTTAGTCTCTTTATGTATTTAACTGCTGCCTCTGCCAACTTCTAACCATGGATGACTTGGCTTCAGGGTTTCTTTTCTGTAAATCTCCTGAAATGATACACATCACTGGATGCACAGCACTGTCTTACAAGGAGCCAAATTTAAGGGTTGACTGCCTCCCTGAGCTAGGAACTGCTTTGATCCTTTAATGGCAATGAGATAGTTCTAGAACACCAAGTGAAAGAGAGAAGTCAACGTATTTTTTTCTTATTCCTTTATTCTCCACCTGCACTATTTCCACATCTCTGACAAAGAAGAAACTCTTCACAATGCTCAGCTATTCAGGACTCCTGAGTGGAGGAGTTCACTTTGTCTTAGGAATGGAACCAGAGGGGTTATCCCAGCCCATAACTAGGCTCCCAAAAGACCAACAATGACATGAGCCTCAAGTGACAAAAAAGCACCAAATTATGTTACCAATTTAAGACAAATGGGGACAGCTCCCTCTCTGTTATCCAGTAGAAATACTGAACAGGAGGAGGCAAATTTCTGTACAAAGACAGATTTTCATAAGAAGCATGCATAAGTACATACTGTGGTAGTCTGTAAAAATGGACACAAATTATTCCCTCGTCCTACCCACACTCTTTGGTAGAGCCCATCCACACAGACTCCAGGCTGGCCTATTGACTTGCTCTGGCCCATCTCAAGACATAGGCAGACGTTTGACAAACCCTTGTGCATAGAAGCTTCCCCAGGTCCCTGCCACTACCACAAAATGAACAAGTCCAGCCTACTCTGCCATACAATGAACAACTCACAGCCAGGGCATGCCTGACATTCCAGCTGACTTTGAACCAAATGCCAACCAGATAAGGCCATCCTAGAACCACCCAGCCCGAGCTGAACCAGCCTACAACACAGAAAGCACCCAGTGGACCACAGAACAATAAGAAATAACATTTGCATTATTTTTTTTGAGTCAGTATTTTTTCAGGTGGTTATCAAAAACTAATTGATAAAAGCACACATTCTGTTTTATGGTTGCCAAATATAAATGCTTTATATGAATGTGTGTGTGTGTACAAATATATATATGTATGCACGTATATTTTGTCTTCTAGCAATGGGCACACAGACCTTACTAGTAACTTGTTAAATAGTTACAGTTTATTTGATCTTCTTCCAAAGGAAAGGACAATTTCATTACTTTGTGATCTCAGAGTGTTTCCCAATGTTCTTCTCTTACTAGGAATATTTGTAACTTTTTCAGAGCAAAAGGTCTGGATTTCATTAGATTGTCAAAGAAGTTCATGAGCGCAGCAGGTTAAGATTCACGCTTAAAGCAGAAATTTTAGCATGAAGGAAGAGTGTTTGTTAGAAAATGAGATGAGTCTGATTCCTGGAGAACAAGCCCTAGTTACTATCTTGACATGAAAAGTAGAGCTATGTGATGAAAAATTAAAGAACCCATTTCCCAGAATTTTATGAATAACTTCAATATTACTATATTGACTTACTTTATAATCATCATTATCACTATCATTATCAAAAATACTGATTCAGCACACACATGTGCATCATAAATGTTCACTTAACAGTGCTTGCCTACAAGATCATCCAGGTTCTGTTCATTTTCAAATATTTTCTTGCACTGTAGCAGAAATTCCAGTATTTGATTCTAAATGAAAACTTCCAAGCTGCTTCTCAAGCCCAAAACAAAAATCTGTTTTTTTCAGATTATGTGTCCCAATTTTTTGAAAATTATGTTACAAAAGATTATGATCTTAAAAGATAAATAAACAAATTTAAAAACCAAAAATAAAAAATAGATATGAATAAAGATTTCTCCAAGGAAGATATACAAATAGCCAATAAGCACATGGAAAGATGCTCAACATCATTAGCCATCAGGAAAATACAAATCAAAACCATGAGACACCTCTTCACACCCACTAGGATGGCTATAATCAAACAACGGAAAACAAAAGATGTTGGCAAGGATATGAAGAAATGGGAACCCTTATGCATTGCTAGTGGTAATGTAAAATACTCTGGAAAATAGTTTGGCAGTTCATCAAAAGGTTGAATGTATAGTTACTGTATAACCCAGCAGTTCCACTCCTATGTACATGACCAAGAGAAATGAAAATATATGTCTAAACAGAAACTCATACTTGGAGATATAGATAGATAAATAGATAGATTAGATAGATAGATAGATAGATAGATAGATAGATATGGCACCATTATTTATAATAGCCAAAAAATTACCCAATGTCCATCAACTGATGAATGGATATATTGTGGTGCAGCTATATAATGGAATATTATTCAGCCAAAAAAGAATGAAGCACTAATATTTCATTCAACCTGAAACCTTGAAAACATTATGCTAAGTGAAAGAAACCAGTCACAAAAGACCATGATGTCACTTATATAAAATAACAAGAATAGGCAAATCTATAGAGACAGAAGTGGTTGCTTAGAACTGAAAGATTGGGAGGGAATGGGGAACGACAACTAATGGATATGGGGTTTCTTTTGAGGGTGGTGAGAATGTTCTAAATTGATTGTGTTAATGGTAGCACATCTCTCTGAATCTACCAAAAATAATTGAATTACACATTTTAAAAGGGTGAACTTTATGGCATGTGAATCGTATCTCAATAAAGCTGTTAAAATTTTTTTTTACAAAGCTTAGGATCTTCGTATTTGGAACACTGATTTACTGTGTGAGATTTTGTTTGGGTTTTCCACTTTGATTTACAATGGTTGCCTTGTGCTTGCCCTACCACAGCTATTTGGAGTGAGCTTCCAGCTATTGGCAAACTGCTCTGCCACTGACTCTGAAATAAAGTTAGCTTTTGGTCAGTATAGTTTTAGAAGATAATCTTTCTGCTGCTCTATTCTTGATGGTGGCAGTGCCAGGCATTTTTGTGGGCTCTCCCAGCCTGCCGCATATACTCTATGCCCCATAGGAAGGACTTCACCATTTCTGCCTAGGGTCTTCCTGAATCTGGAGTTTTCCTGTATCTCTGGAGCACCGGAATCCAGGGAGTTATTTTCCTATGTAAATAAACCAGTAAGCTGGCTGGGCTCTGCTTCTTGTCTTCATCTACTTGCTCCATATCCTAGGGGTTGAGTCTAGTACTCTCACTTCTTGCCTCAGCACAAATGGATTCCCAGCATAAACCAGTGGATCTGAGATTTCTCTACTCTGTAATTCTAAAGTGAAGACTTTGGCCCACTCTCCATCTCTGCTTTCTACATCATCTACTCCATGATCTCAATTCCTTCTTGAACTCAACCAGATTTGCTGTCCCTACTTTAAGGATGCAGCCTCTGCCTTTGTCATCCTAATCTCAGTCACCAAGAAGCTATCAATTTTGTCACTTTTCTACCACCCCTTTCCCTCTACAACTTATTTCATATTTGTCCAACCTCTCCTTACATAAAGGGGCAGAATGCCTTCCACAAATAAGAAATATACCAGGTGAGAATTGCAGCAAAATGATGAACTTACCCATCTAAAGAGGGCCTCCCACCATACCGCTGCTGATTACTGCTGTATCAAAATCAGACCAGTGCTGCCAGATCTGCCAATTTGTCAAGGACATAAAAATTCATATTTTAAAGCAAAATGTCCTAGTCTATAAAATTTGGCTCAATTTTTCAAGATGTATGGGGGAAAAAAAAACTCTGAAGACTAATATAAAACATATCTGTAGGCCAAACTTAACTCAAGGACCACCATTGTAATACATCTACTTGGGATCTGCCCAACCCATCTCCCATTCTCCCAGCAGCAGTCTGCATTCTGCCACAGTGAGCTCACACCAACAGTTCTGACATAATAACACATAACAGGCAAAAGAAAAGTACTGAACAAATATGAATGATAACTGTATAAACACAAGAGATAGTGTTATTTTCGTGTCTCAGGTGAAATCCTATGAAGTATACGTGTAGAACCATCAGGAGGCAGTGTGGTCACTTCCTAAAGAAGATATTTCTCCAATGGTCAAATCTGAGTTCCAGTTTTTGTTGTTTGAAATGGTCTTTGATTCTGGTGAGAACCATTAAAGCAGTTATGTAAAGAAATCCAAATCAACACAAAATAATTATACCTAAAAGATCTAAGTAATCTTTTTTTTCCAATGCATCACTTTACCCTACCAGTTTAAAAATCCCTCTTACTTAATTCTCTGTCGAACCAAACCAAAGCTGATTTATAAATTGATCCCTCATGGCAGACCCAGGTCATTTATGCAAAATGTGATGTTAATCATTGTGACAATATCAAATTCCTACTAAAGTAGGTGGATTTTTTTCCTAAGTAAAAGGCATTGTTCAAAGGTAATGATATGGTCATTAAGATGTCTTCTTTACAAAAAGAAAAAAATCAAATTATGAGTAGCTTGACATCCAGATTTGCATACTTCAAATAGCTGTGCATCCTAGATATGTTAATGAATGTTTAAACTTAAATTTGTAGTCTGTGGAAGGAAAGGTAATTCTAGGTAGGTATCCACTATAATAGATAATATACAAAGAATTAACATCACATATGTATGTATAATACACATATATATTTGTGTACATGTCAGACACACTTTAAAGCAGCAAGAAATTATAGTAAAACTCTGCTAGTGAATGCTTCCTTGGCGTTCACCACCACATTTTCTTTATTAGTTATTATTTCTCTACTCATAAAGCTTATAGTCTTTCCCATATTTTGCTAATCAAATTAGCATTTATCATGAAATATTATTTCATGAATTTTTTAAAAAGGAAAACGAGAATAAATTTAGCTTAGGCTTACCAAATAAATAAACCCATCCTCAGAAAAATTAAAAGTTCAACCACCCCTCAAAGATCAACTAGAATCTGCTATTTATATAACCCTGGGCAACCTTCTTGAACCTTCGTGAGTCTCTGCTCATCTGTAAAATTGAAGGGTAAGTCAAAACAACTGCTAGGATTTCTTCTAAATCTAACACTAGATGATTGGATTTTCCATCAAACCCCTAAAGTTTCACTAGGATTCTGTCTGCATCTCTGCTACCCCATACAATCAAAAAGTGTTATACTGAATAAGGAAAAATATGTTGATTATGCTGATGATAATTCACAGTGCAGCTAGCCACCATAGATATATTAAACATAAACAGACACACTCCCCCCAACACACACATACACACACACACTCAATATTATTAAAAACAGGAAATACTGAACGTTGGCTTTCTGTAAACTCTCTCTTCATCCCAGGACAAGTGTTGCTGAAACTTGTCGAATTTGAGTATCACCTAAATTTTTATTCACTTATAAGTACAATTTAAGTTTTAAGTAATGTCATTTTTTTTAAAATTAGGTACACCCTAAACAATCATAAGCATGACTGTGTTAGCATTATGCATTTTTCCTAATAAGATTTAAAATAAATACAGTCAATAAAATAAAATAAGATAAAATTCCTCCAAGTACCATATGGTTGAGGGTTGCATATCCTCAATGATAAACATACTAAATTTTGGAAAATATCAGAATAGCTTATGAAAAGGAGGATATACATACTGGTCTAGAATATAAGATTTTGTGTTAGAGGAACCTACTATGGTAATACTTCCATTGCATTTATTACAATAGAAAATCATCAACTGTTACATCCATTACCTTTCATTAGTTATTTTAAAAAGGGGACAATAGGACCACTTGTTAATTGGTAAAGTTTTTGTTTTACATATGAATTGGCATAAATCCCACTCTCGTCGTGCCAAGTGTTAATGCCAAATCTTTTGGAACCATTTAGATCTGTGAACTGAGACCGGCATTTTCTGTGGACTATTGAATAATCATCTTGACAAGGATAATCCTATGGGGAGAAAAAGAGAATATTAAATGACTGAAATATGTAAAAAGGAGTGATTTCCAAAAGTTGATCTTTAATGTGTTAGTCTTACTAACACAGGTTCAAAGGTTAATTTTCAAACAATTGAGTAATTTAATCTTTCAAATTACTAATGCCTCTTGTATTTGGCTGTTGCAGTCATAAGTACTTCAAATTCTAAAAGAAGAATCTAGTTCATGGTTGTTTTATCTATAAAATTAAAGTGATAAATTATTATATATGTAAAATTTTCTAAACCATAAATACACAGCATAAAAACAATTTAAATTATATGACCATCTACATGAGACAAAACCAATTACAATTTAACTACTATTCAACACTTTTCAAAATTAATATGTTATAATCATTCCAAAGAATAATATCTTGGGTTATATTTTTAATAATTACTACCAAGCCATACTTGCCAGTGAATGACAAGTTCAAAGATTCATTCCTATTGGAAATTTACCTCAGTATAACCCAGTATAATATTTAAGGTATTTATCCTTAAAGGCTTCATAAAAGCTTCTGTTACAAAACAAGATACTATCATTGACTATTTTCCAAAGGAAATATTGATTCCTTCAGTTTACATCAAGGGTAATGGTAGATGAGGAACAAAACTATAAAACAATGAAAGAAAACCAAAAGAGTTCTAATCTTAGATGGGCTTTATCAAAATTAATTGAAAATTCTAACCATATGTTCAACCATAGCAACCATTATAGTGTCTATTTACTAAGTGCCTATTATGGGTTGAACATGGTAGTTGAGTATTTGTAACTTTTAATTCATAACAGGAACAGGCTTTATTACTCCCACTTTACATATAAGAAAAGACCATTTGCTTAAAATATGAGGAGAGAATTTAAAGAATGCCAATATTAAATGATTCATCCAGAATTTCAAGCTATCTGCCTGTAAGGCATATTATCCCTTCAGGACTCTCATGAAATTCTTAATAATTAAGATATAAAATATATAAACAATAAAATCCAAAAGCTCATAATATCCAAGCCACTTTCTATATAGTTTAGAGCTTTTGCTTTGTGTCACTGGAGGTCTGTTTCTTTGGGGTTTGTTTGTTTTCAGTCAGGTAGAGGCCCTTTAAATGAGATTTGAGCATCATTGGTCAAACTGCTCACTAAGAAGGAAGCAGGATCTGCCCATTCCTACCCCAGTTGCAGGAGAACTAAAGGGAGCTTCACATGCAACGTCAACATGTTCCTTTAGCATCTCCTAGGCAGAGAGGATGACTTATTTTGATGAGGTGAGTGACAAGATTAAATGTGATGTTTTAGAAAAAGGATTTGGCAGCAGAAGGTACTCAAGACTGAAGGTGAAAAGGACTGGGTTCCAGAACTATGATTAGAATTAGATCTTAACAACTCACTTGTCACCAACTGATGGATGGATAAACAAAATGTGGTCTGTCCACACAATGAAATATTGTTTGGCAATAAAAGGAAAAAAATATTGGTAGTTTTAGAGCATGGATGAACCTTGAAAACATTATGCTAAGTGAAAGAAGCTAAGCCAAAAGCCACATTGTATGATTCTTGATATGAAATGTCCAAAATAGGCAAGTCCACAGAGAGAGAAAGTAGCTTTGCCAGGGGATAGGAGGAAGGGAAGGAATGAGTGATTGTTAATGGATGTGATGGCTAATTTTATGTGTCAACTTGGGATCACGAGGCACCAAGATATTTGGCTAAACATTATTTCTGAGTTGTGTCTGTGAGAGTGTTTCCAGATGAAATTAGCATTTAAATTGGTGGACTCAGAAAAGCAGTTTGCCTTCCCCAACGTGGGTGGGCATTATCCAATCCAAGGAGAGCCTGAATAGAAGAGAAAGGCAGAGAAAGTAAGAACTAGCCCCCTCCTGCTTGATTGCTTGAGCTGAGACATTCATCTTATCCTGCTCCTTGGTACTTCTGGTTCTCCAGCCTTCAAACTTGAAGTGAATTACATCACTGGCTTTCCTGGGTTTTTAGCTTTGGTTTTGTTTCTGTAGAGAAACTTGACTAATACAATGGGTATGGGGTTTCTTTTTAGGATGGTGAAAATGTTCTGAAATTGATGGTGGCAATGACTGTATGACCCTGTAGATATATTAAAAATCACTGAATTGCCTGCCTTAAATGGGCAAATTTTATGGCACATAAATTAAACCTTAATAAATTATATCTCAGTAAAGCTGTTATTTTTTAAAAATGGATAAATAGGGGTGAGCAATTCTGAAGTTAGGAAACCTGATTAAGAGGTTGTTGCCTGTTAACACACATAAAATTGAGTGCCTCCCATTATCAGAGATGTATTGGTATAACAGCTCCCCACTCCCCACCAAAACCCCCACAAAACTGATGTGTAATATTTGCCAATTTCTGTGATGTAAATATTCCTTTCCCAGGGGATAGGAAGAAGAAGAGGAATGAGGAGTGAGGAAACCGTGGCTGACTTCAAGCTACCAAGTAAGGCCACTAGCAAACAATAAGTTGGGAAGACATGAGCATATTTATCTCATGGAAACTTTAAGAGTTGACTCCAACTCATCCTGAATCCACCTCTCCCATTTCCCACTGTATAGTAGCCAAGCAGTTTGAGTAGGTTAACTCCCTTCCAGCTTTAGAGACAGAATCTTATTGGCCCAAAAAAAAAAAAAAAAAAAAAAAAAATCAGGATAATCTCAGTCCACTCTCAATGATAGTGATTGGTTTCATGTTAGGCATGTGACTTGAGTTTGTCCAAACAGCTTAAAGCCTGAGATGTCTGTTCAATGGCTTGGGGAGAAAATGCTCTTTTCTCATTACTGGACATAAATAAGAAAGCATCTAGCCCAGGTTGCTGTTGGCAGTCTGCCTATAATCAGTATAGCATGAAACCAACACCATAAAATGCAGATTTGAGAGTTAGTGAAAAGTACAATGACAGTGCTGTATCAATCCTTTCCTGAAGCCAGACTTTTCAAAAAATATGAGCCAATAAATTGCTTTTACTGCCTAATCTGGTTTGAGTTGGTTTTTGTACAACTTACTAAAAGCATCCTATTATATACCTGAATAACCTGCAATATCGGAACACCGAGGTATTGAGAGTCAGAGCAAGGAAATGGGTCAAAAACAAGAGAGCTGGGCATATAAAAAAAGTAGGAGGAAAGGCGAATAGTAAATTTGTGCCTAAGCATACACTTAGGAATTAGAAGGATACAACCATAGAATAGGTGAATAAAGAAGGTTTTAAAAAATAAGAACAATTAGGAGCCAGGAGGGTATAATTATTATAAGGAAGCAGAACAAAGGACGTTTTTCAAAATTTAATGCAAAAGGCACAAAATAGAATAGAAAAAAGCAGCTTCATCAAGAACCACCTTAAAGGGTCTTAATATTGACTGCATCTCACACCCAAAGCCAAACTAAGATGGTGGGAGTTTTGGACAAGCAAGTAATTTGGTGCACCTCTTAAATCAAGTATATAGGGAGGGGGTAATCATTTCAAAATTATTAGTAGTTTTCACCTGACAGTGTGTATAACCACCCATTTATTCAGGAGGAGATCAAAATTTGTTTCAGAAAAAAGTGGCAACCAAAGAGCAAAGTCATTATCACCTTCTAATGCAAAATACAGTTTTTCCAAAAGAAAACAGCCTTACAATCCAATTCACACGCTGGAGGATTTTAAGATATCAATGATCACACCTGGAAGACTCAGATCATAGATTTCTCCAAGCATGTAGAAAAAACATCCTTTGCCATTAAGGCTTAAACAAGAGTTGGAATGGAGACGAGGAAGATAGGGAAGAAGTCTGGGGCACTGTAGGAAGGAGAAAATAAGGGAAAAGGGAAGCAGGACAGCTGAAATAGTCAACATAGCTCCCAATTTTCCCATCTCTAGACTTAAATCAGACTGAGTCCCACTGACCTGGACAGAGAGAAGTGCATTAGATAAATGAGAATAATGGCTGAAAGGAATAAGGGGTCTCCTGACCCCCATCTCGCATGAGAACTCGAAACAGACCAACTCTCAGGCTGTCTTTTCATTTGCCTGGGGCACAGTCAAACCCAAACTGGTAGAGCAGTATAGTTAGGCAGAGGGGGGCTCTGAGAATCATCAATCCTGAGCCACATTTGGTGTCCTGTGGCATAAATAAGATCCCGAAGAAGTTGCAAGTCTGCAGAGGGGATTCAACTCTCAGCTGCAGAGCTGAGCATTGGAGCTGGGACTTAATGGGAAGGCTTTGTGGGGTCAACAGTATCTACAGGAGTAGAAATGAGACAGAGTCATCTCAAACATGCCATGAGGGCTCCAATCAAGCCCAGAGAAAAAGAGTGAGAAATAGAAAAAGACTGACAGTTAACAACATCCACAGACTACAGCCATTTATGCCAGCAAGGAAAAGAGCAACCATCTGGACTAGGGATATCATCCTGGAGACCAGAATAGGCAGAGGACACCATAAAAAAACCCCCGCTCTTCTCCTCTGGCATTGGGATGCTAAGCTGCATCCCTCTTTCCATACACCTGGATGTCATCTTGGCAAGAGATGCAGTCTCTATTGCTGCATAACTGGCCAGCCCGTATGTAGCAGTATAAAACAGTAGTCATTTCCAGAATCTTTGGGTCAGGAATTTGGAAAGGTATAGCTAAGACAGCATCTCTTTGTTTCATAATGTCTGGGGCCTCAGCTCAGACTTGAAAGCTGAGAGTGACTCAAGTACTGCAGTGGAAACATTTCTCATTCCAACTGGTAGTTAATGCTCACTGTCTGCTGGGACTTCAGCTAGGACTGTTGATGGAACAACTACACAGGTCCTCTCTTTGTGCCTGCATGGGCTTTCTAACAGCATGGTGGCTGGGTTCTGAGAATAAAGATGGTACAGAGAACCAGAAGGAAGCTGCATTGCTTCTTATCACCTAACCTCAGAAGTCACACAGCACCACCTCCATCATAGTCATAGTTCACCCAGGTTCTAGGGGTGGTAACGTGGACTCTGCCTCTCAATGTGAAGGGTGTCAAAATCACATTGTAAGAGCATATGGGATGGCAGCATGTGTTGCAACCATTTGGGGAAAATAATCTGCCACAGGGATAAAAATAGGGTGAATCCACCCCTAAATTCAATGACTTGCTAGGAGAACTCACCAGACTCAAAATGAAATTGTACTTGTGGCTATTATTTTTTTTCTTCTTCAGTTTTACTAGGTAGAATTATTACAGTTTGACTGCACATATATATTATATTGCATGTAAATACATATATACAATATACTGCACATTTTTTGGTTTACATATATGTATTGATCATTGTTTCTAAGAACAGATTAGAGCTTTAGCTTTTTAAACTTACATAGTTACCAAAGGAATAAAGCCAACCACAAAATAAGAATCAACAGAATGCAGGAATCCAATCATAAAGAACAGTCAAATGTGCTTACACATATTCAAGAAATCAATCATCTAAGTTATAAATAATAAGTAGTTTGTGTTCTTTTTGTTTTTTAGATTCCACATGTAAGTGATATCATATGGCATTTTTCTTTCTCTTTCCAGCCCACTTCACTTAGAATACTTGTGGCTGGAATTTATTACAGCAAACGGATTCAAAGCAAAATCAGCAAAGGGAAAAGGCATAAGGGCTAATAGCCACAGGAAACTAGGTGCAAGCTTCTGAGACTCAGAGACCTCTCCCAGTCTGTCACACAGGAGGCGCTTAATTCCCACAGCCATGAGTTGTGAAATACTGTCTACTGGGGAAGCTCATTAGAGACTCCAAGGCCAAGATTTTTCTTGGGAGCTGGTCACATAGGCACCCTCTGCCTAGCACATAATGAAATTCCAGACTCCCAGAAGGAAAACAGGTGTTCAACATAAGCCACATTGTTTGCACAAACAATTTAGACACAGTGAGCAACTCTTCTTAGGGAATTCTTATCTCTAGATGCCAACCAAAAGCCAATCTTGCAAGCAGACCTTTTAACAGGTGACAGCCTCAGTCCCGCTATGTTAGCTCTTTCCTACAAACAGGGGCTAGGAGAGGATCTCTGAGAAAGTGAGAGTTTTTTCAAGGATGATTAAATATTTCCTATAGGAACTATTTAAAGTATGGAATCAGACTAATTTTTACATGAATTGAAGAGTCAGTGTTTTCCCACTGGTGATGGGCTCAGGAAGAAGGCCAGCAATCAGTTAGACATATTTCCTCTGCATGTCTGAGGCACAGATAGTTATTATATTTCTAACACCCTAACATAATATTTAAATGGTTGTTCAACATCTGTTTAGTAGGGGTGGGAAGAAGTGTTTAGAAATGGTGTATAGAAACAGATTTGTGAATTATCATACATTATTGGCTGATCCACTATGCTGGTGCCACACAGACCCTGAGTTCTGACAAAGTTCACGTAAGATAGGACAATCACTGCAAGCTTTTTCTGAACCCTCCAGGTAGATGAGGGTAACTGAAAGAATTTGTCTGAATTGTGGAATAGGTAGGCATCAGAGCACAATGGCTTATGCATAGCCAGACTGGAGGAGACATTTCACAAGAAGAATTACTAGCTTAATTGGGAATAAAAAACCAGTTATGTTCCATAACTTCAAACCTGGACAGCTGGGAGAATTCTAACAAAACTAAAAAGAATAGGAAAGATACGGAGATGGGGGGGAGTTGTTTTAAGGGAGAAAAGATGATTCACTTTTTAGATATTTTTAGAGATGACATCTGTACAAAATGTTTATCTGAAAGGTACTGCTGTGGGACAGGTGGCCTGGAGAAAGGTCAGGGCCCTAAGCAGAGCAGTGATCACTGGCTCGGGAAAACAGCTATAAAGAACATTACTGGGATCAGGGACTATATCTGAATATGGACTGTGGCTTATATAATGATACTGTATCGATTTTCCCAAGGTTGAAAATTTTACCATAGCTATGTGTCCTTGTTATTAAGAAATATGCACTGAACTATTTAGAGGTAAAAGGGCACAAAGTCTCAAGCCTACTCTCAAATGGTAAATAATTGACGACTCTAGCTAAAGATGGGAGCTCTTTGTACTATTCTTGTAACTTTCTTGTAAGTTTGAAATTATATAAAAATAATTTACCTCAAAAAAGTGATGGTTATAGAGCCATGGGAGTGGATGAATTCTCTGAGATTGTATAAAATGAGAGCAGCAGGGTTCTGTGACCCAAATCTTGGGGACACTCGTGGCTGGGTCCATAAAGGAACTATGAAAGACAGAGAAGAAGAGGTATGGAGAGAGTGTTGGAATGTCCTAGATTCTGAAGAGTGGAAGGGTGAAGAATTGTAGCCAACAATTACTCACTTCCTAAGAAGCATTATAGAGGGCAAGACCTGACATAACACAACCAATAGTAAGAATCAATCTCTTGTTATCTTTGAGCATGCTGTTTCAGGGAAGGGTTGAGGAAGTTGAATGAAACATCCTGATAGTAGATAAAAAGAGTGTCAGAAAAAGGAATACTGAGGACCAATAGGCCCTGTAGAAACAGGAACCACTAAAGATCCAGCAAGAATCACTATTGGAAAGATCTGTGTTAAGGTTAATAAAGGTTTCTTCTTCCTTTACTCCTCTTTCTCTTCCTTCTTTGTAACAAATCATAGAAAAACAGGTTAGGATATTACAGAAGGGTCCTCCTGAGCCCCCAGTTGACCTTCCTTCATTTTGAAAGACAAATAGAACATGATTTTACCCTTATATCAGTAAAATGTATCAGTGTAACAATAAGTGATGAGTACCCAACTCTTAGATTCCCATCCTCTTCCCACCCCCATTCCCATAGCCTCTGAGCACCATTATCTCTTGAATCTTTTTTCAAAAGAAAATGACATTGCTGTTTCTTAGTCAACCATATACCCAGTCCTTACCCAATTTTCCTGATATTTCAAGGGTCTGTTCTGTGGTCACACTTATTCTTATCTGATTTCATCATTTTTTTTTTCATACTTTATTTATCAAGGTGATTTTCAGTTTTAGGCCTGCCTTCTGGAACACCAGTAACTCTCCCTAATTTAATATTATAAGATAATTTGAAAACAGTCTCAATTCATCCAGATAGATCATCCATAAAAATACATAATGGGTTATGTTTCCTGGCCAAATCAGTAACTGCGAACTAACCTTGTATCCACCATTACAGATAGCTATTAACCACCTGGCATTCATACAGCAAAGATCATTCTTCTCTAGCATGCCTATAAGCATCCTCATTTGGGGTACTCCATTTACACTTTAAAAGGTATTGAGGCAACAAGCTTATTTATTTGAATGTCACATTGGATGGAACGAAAATAGATATTAAAGAAGATTGCTGTGATATTTTAATTATTTTCAGTGTACATCATGTATAAACTTCTTTCCCACTTATGTGACTTGACTGAAGGCCTGCCTTCCCCTAATAAAGTTGTCTTATAAGAACACATGCAGAGTGACAAAGGATATAAGAGAACAATTCCCTTACAGACAAATCTACTTTACCAACCCTGGGGATCACAAGGGGATATGCATCTTAGACAGATCCCTTCATTTATTTCCTTCACTATTTTTAAAATGATTTGATTTCTATTGGATATTTTTCCCCCAATGATTTCATTACAGAATAAGAGTAATTGGCAAAGGCAGCTATAAAGAACCTGTAATTAGTTGGAGATATATATATATATATATATCTATGTAATATATATTACGTATTTAAGAAACCTTTACTATCTCTTTTTATCTGATAAAATTTTACAAGGAAGAGCATTTGTAACAAATACAAGTATTCAACTAAAGAAAAATAGTCATGGGAAGTACAAGAAAGTGTAGGCTGTGAATATAAGTATAAACATCTATATCATTAATGAATCCAGTCATCACAAAGAAAAATATAGAGATCTCTACAGACAATCACATCACAAAATAAGCTGACTTTTAAAGATTAATATCGCTCAAACTCTAGTAATGGCCAGGACCAAAAACTAAATAATACACTATTAAACCTTAGTTACTGACACATTTTTCTTTCTTATGCACAAAGTTTGATTGGTCCTATCATTTTAATATAAAAAATAAATATCATTTTCTTATTCCTCACTCTGAGGATATCTGCCACTGTTTTATATTTATAATGGTATGGTTACGTATAAATATGAGGTCCAGGGTTCTCGATTTTTCAATTTTTTCTTTGCTTTTTCTTCTTTAGAAAAGTCAAATACGTTCACCATAAAAATTAAAAATAATCAAAAGGAAGAAAATAAAATCTCCCACAATCTCAAATTCTCTGAGGTAGAACTTAGCTTTTGTGACTTAATCCAGAAACAAAACGAGGTCATGGTTACTTAATTTCAGAAAGCAATATGAGATGAAGGTATACTAGCAGAGGAAATAGGGTTCTTTCCACTGAAAGGATATAACACTAAAAAATAACTGAGAACCTGAATTTCCAGAGAAACAGCCCAAAATTTCTCAACTGTTGGTGATACATGAGGTGAGTGGGAGTTAAGATATTTATTCCTAATTTTCAAGTAGACTTGAATTAAATGTCTGCCAAGATCCTTAATCAAAAAGATTACTTGGTCATAAATAAATAACTAGAGAAACAATTGAGAAACAATCAATGAGAATCAAATCAAATCAAATCATAGAATCTGAGAGTCAGAGAGCTCATAAAGATCTTTCTGTCTGTATCAGTGAGAATCAGAGTCCCCAGAGAATCAGAACCAATAGAAGACAGGCAGAAGGAGAGAGATGACAGAGACAGACTATGATGGACTATCTAACTTACCCATGTATCTATCTATCTCTATCTAAATACAGATCAATGAGGGAAGCTGGGAAAGCCCTGTGGAGCTATAGAGCAACTGCCAGCAGATCCTATGGTTGAAGCAGGGGTCTTAGTGCTGGTAGAATGTCATGAGATTTAGAATCAGAACTGTTTGCCTATAAGCTACAAAATCATGCTTATGTGTACATGTATAAGGTCAGCATACATATGTGCAGTACACAGTGAGATCTTTTAGGCATGAATTTAGGTCAAAGAAGGCCACCATATCCTTCTGAACCCAAGCAATAAAGGGCTGTTTCTACGGTTAACTAGTAGCAGCATTTTGGAACATCTTGACACCAGTTAAAAAATACTAGGTACAATCATATGACCCCTTCCTTCTTCTCCAGTTCCACCCTCCACCACTACCTCATTTGCAGAAGAATCTAAACTCTCTCTCATTTCATTTCAGTCAATAGCACATAATAAGATAAACAAGCATATTCAGCAAATGGCCATTATTCTTTTGTTAGTAGATACTGAATCAGAACCTTTTGTTAGTAGATACTGAATCAGAACCTTAACAGGACAAAAAAGAAAAAATAAATAGTAGATACATTAAGATGCAGTACAAAGAAAGTAGTACTAAAATAAAAGTCATGAAGACACATCATGGACCCTGAAACATTACCTAATTAAAGTAAAGTTCAGCCTTAATTTTCTGGATAAAAATTTGGCAAAAGTCACACTTTATTCCAAACCAGTTGCAGGGCTGGGAGGAGCCATTAACCTCTAAGGTGCTCCCCCTGAGGGACTGGTCATTTGACTCAGTCTTTGGCCCTACCTTTCTTTCCTGCTATCTTGTAGGCTGACTTCCAACACCTGTATTTAGACTCTAGCCAACACTCTGGCTTACCATTTTTTCACCTTTTCAAGTCAATGGCTTGGATTCCATTATAGAAACTCATTCTCATGCCACATCCTGAAATCTGTCATTCCCCAGAGTTGTTCTACATCTGAAATTCCAATAAATTCCAGGACATCTCCTTTGCTTATTACCTCTAATACTTCTAGCTATCTCAGGCCTACTCACTACTGCTATGCTTGTTCTTTTTTTTTGAAAATTCCCTGGACCTTTCAACTTCCTGCATTTGCTAGTCCATGCCTGAACTAATTATTTTCCTTACTCAGCCTGATTATGTTCAGTTGACTCTTCACCATTATCCTCAGCTCACTTCTCCTTTGTCCCAAAGGCTCACATACCCTACAAACAGCCAGCCTTAGACCAATCTTCTAATACAATTTCTCTGAAACTTTTCCTTTATTTTTGTTCTTTGGGAGAAGGATAGGGAAGAATTTAAGAGAAGGTATCTTTCACCAAAATTGCGGTGGGCCAAAATAAGCACCCAGCTTTAAGAGGTGGAGTTTTGAAGACATAGCTTGCCATTCTCTTTCATTTCTCTCCTTGGAAATGATTTCATAACTTCCTAATATTCTGTATTTATTCATTCATGTCTAGAGCTATGGGGGGGATAATTTGGATTCCCTTTAGACTACTTATAATGCTATCCTACTTTATGCAAATATGAATTAAGCAAATATAAGAGACCATAATATAAAAATTTATAAAGTCTCAATTCATGCACAAAATTTTAAATAATATGAATCCAAATATTTCAAGATTTCTTCAGGAATTGCATGATTGTAATGGTGGTAGCCTGAGTGAATGGTGAACTGTATTTATGCTAAGGCCACATAGTGAAGTCTCTAGCAAGTAAAAAGTATTCTCCTTCTTTGTCAGTATTTTACGAATCACACATTTGTTTATGTGCATGGTAACTTCTAAGAGTTCAGTCACTATTCTGCTGTTATTAAACCATTTACTGTCATTATAATTTAAAATATTTTTGTACTCTATAACAATGTAATGCAAGTATTCATTAAATTGGGGTGCTAGAAGTAGTGCTAAAACATTTTTTAGTGCAAAGTCAATTATTTTGGCGTGGAACTTAAAAGTGGATGAATAAAACTCTAAATGTAAGCCGAACAACTGCCATTGCATACTGAATGCTGTGCTGTTAATGTGGAAACAGGCAATATGAGAAATACTAGAAATAATGCTGAAAAAGTAAAAAGTATGAATATATAACACAATAGCTAAAGATTTATGCACCCTGAGAATGCATGACACATTTTTATATATATGCCTATGGGGAAATTAGTCCTTTGAATTTTGTGAGTTTTTAATTATGTGTCCTGCAACTTCCTTTTGTTCAGAGATGGAGCCAAATCCATGTATATGAGGAAATGAGCCTGAATTGCATTTTTAAAATATATTTGTTTCTTTGTGGTTTTTCTGATTATAAGCCACCATGCTTGCTGCATTGGAAAATGCTAAAAAGTATAAAGATTAAGAAAATCACCTAGACTTTTACCATTCAATGAGCAACTTCACTAGCATTTTGACAGTTTCTTCAGGGTTTTTTTTCCCTCTATATTTTTACAGTTTAGATAAAATATACATACAATTTTGTATCTTAATGTTTTTCTTGACCTTAAGTAAGAAGATTTAGCAAAACACTAAGAACTATCCATGGACTTTACAAAGGCTATAACGTATCTCATCATGTGATTATGACTTATTAATAAGTATTGTCAGAGAGGAAAAAGACTTCACACTTCTAGGTTCTTCTGGCTAGAATTAAAGAATTAAATTGATATGAGACAGATAACCAGAGAAAATCTAATTTAATTTCATACATACAGGAACCCCCATATACACAAGAGGTTTAAAGACAGAAAGGTAAAATGAGGTATATATATCAGACTGAGCTAAGGAATGGGATAGGGGCCTGGGGCTTCCAAGGATAGGAGGGTTCACAGAACGGTAAGAAGAGCAGATATTTGGCAATTAGACGTTTGTCTTGCCATATAGATGAGGCCACTTAGCTAAAATATATCTCCAGTAATAACTTTTTTTTCCTGGGAAAAAGTTCCCAATTTAAATTCTTCTAGGTAGATAAGGGAAAGGCAGCAGTTTATCTTGAACCCACAGAGTCTCAATTGCTTTTAGCTCAAAATACTCCTCATGTAGGAGTAACACATTTTGGGGAGGCTCATTCTGAACCCCTACAGTACTACACCTTATGTTAAAACACTAGGTACTTTCCAAGTTTTGCCATAATAAATAATTCAGTCATGAGTATCTCTGGATATAAATTTTATCTCTAGTTTGAATTATTTTTCTTTGGGGAAACTTCTTAGGAGAATTATTAGATCAAATAGTATTTTGATTCATATAGCCAAATTCCTTTTCAGAAAGACTAAAACAATTTACAATATTTCTGGCAATAGAAAAAAGTAGCCATTTCACGCCATCTTCACTCCACTGAGTATTATCATTTTTTAAAGTATTGCCAATTTTATTAGCAAAAAGGTTACGGTTTTAATTCATATATTTTATTATACGTAAATTGGGATTTTCCCTATATTTATCAGCTAGTTAACAATAATAATTTCCTGCTTGTGAATTGTCTTTATATGGCCTTTGCTCATTTCCCTAGAGTTTTTAACATTTTTCCTGCCAATAGGTCTGAGTACTTTATATATTAAGCATATTAATCTATAAGCTATCATATTTGATTTTTTAATGGCTTGAATGCTTTTTTTCCACGTAAATATCTTATATGCCTTTATTTACTTAAATTTAAACTTCTCACTTATTAAAATAGAACAAGGTTTTCAAAAGCAAAAACCCTTGGCTCTCGATTTTCCTTTTTTTTTTTTAGCTTGAATGCTTTTCTTTTTTAATGAGAAAAAAGAAATGAGTACAACATATGATGAAGGTAGTACCATGAATCCTTTATTTCCCTAAACTGTTTATGCCACTGTTTCAAAAAAGCTTTTGATTATTCTCATCTGTTTATATTTTCAAATAATTCTTAGAATCTTTGAGTTCTGATAGAAACAAAATCTATTGGGATTTTTATTGTAATTATATTAAATTTATAAATTTAATTTATAATTTAGTTTTCCAGTCCCCTCAAATGGTAGTTATTTCCTTGTATTGGAAAATTCTCTCTGTTACATTTGGGTGTATATTTATTTTTTAAAAAAACTTAATGCCTTCAAATTATAATTTATTATTGTCTTCTTGGAATCTCTTATGGTTTTCAGTCATTTGGCACTTGGACCTGCAGTCCAGGCTCACTAGGCTGGATGTCCAAGATGGCTCCTTCACTCATAAGTTAAGCTCATCAGTGTTCCTCCTCATGGCCTCTCCCTCCAGCAGAGTAGACTAGATTTCCTGCATAGTGGTTCAGGGCTCCAAGAGTTAGAAGCAGTCTTCGTAAAGCTAGCCTAGATTTGGCATGGGGCTACTTTTGCCATGTTCTATTCTTCAAATTTGTCACTGGACAGACCAGATTCAAAAGATGAAGGAACATTCACCTCTTGCCGGAGAAGTGGCCTGTCCAACATCTTTGAAGACAAACTACTACATCTTCTTTATTGATCTTTATTTGATCTGGAATTTTACTCAGTAAAGTATTTTAAATTTGTGTTGCTATAGTAATTTTTATGCTTTTTCTTTTACAGTTTACTAAGCAGTTATTAATATTAAGGAAAGATACTATCTTTGATATACTTATTCTGTATTCAGTCACCTTACTAAATGGTCTTATTCATTCTAATTACTTCTCATTTTAACATGTTGGTTCTCCTGAGAAGATAATCATACTATCTGTAAATAAATACTTTTTTCCTTGTTTTTCAATAATTAAGTCTCTTATCTATTGCACTGGTTAAGACTTTCAGAACCCGAGTAATAGGAAGCAGCCTTGTTTTGTTTTCATTGTATAATTTTTTAAGTACAAGTATATTGAAGCTGTAAACTGGACATGTTTTATCAACATACATATTTCCCAGAGCTAAATTAAACCACTATTTTCATGTGCTGATGCAATACAAATGAATAGAAAGGTAGGTTTTTATTCAAGATAAACTGAATTTAGAGAGCAGGTCAATAAAACAAGATGAGGAAGAAAGTATTTTGGACAATGCAATATTTTCTCCCTGATATCTATAAACTAATTCCCCAAATAAATTATAATCATAAAATATTCCATTGACTCCCACAAAAGTTAATCTCTCTAAATAAATATAAAACATAATAAATCTCAGCAATTTGTCCTTTCTTCTCAAGCTTGACTATTTACATTAGATGTAAAGAATCATTTTAATAAATATTAGAATATGGCTTTTCAGCTCTTATACTCACAAGTGGCTGATATTCATATGGTGGAGCATATTCTTCAGCATATGTTGTCAATGTATACCTAAGAAGGGTAAGGCAATAGTTAAGAAAAGAATGACTCCAAAAGAAAAATATTTTAAATTTCGTAGTATATACTTTATATGAAATAAAAACATTTCAGGGAAGATTAGTTCTAAAAAAATTTAAAAATTTAAAAATTCCAAGCCCTCATTTATAGCATTACCTACCACTACCAGAATGCCCTTCCTTTAATTACTTGAAATTCTGCACCACCTACTATTCTTCTGTACTAACAATACGCTGCCAACCCTAAGTCTCTAAGCTCAGGTGCATTCCAGACCTTTGGGGTTCTCTTTTCCACTCACTTTCTGCCTCCCAAACCTTTTTGACCCTATGCCATGTGTTCTCTGCTAGATGACAACTGAAAAGATAAGAGAAGACAACCAGGTGGACTGAGATTGCATAGCTTCCCCAACCTCCACCCCAGTAAGCACATAGAAATGCTGGATGAAATACATCCTCCCTTCCCAAAGTCTACAAGCACAGCCAAACTCAAAAGGGAAACCCTGTGGTGCTAGAAATGAAAGGATACTCAGAATGGGAAGCCATAAGCTGATGTCCTAAGGCTCAAAGCTGGAGTTGAACTGCCTATCAAAGGCAGGGGGCATGGCCTTGTGTTCATAGAAGGCACACAGCTAAACTTCTACTTATAGTCAGGAGTCTGTAAAGGCTATATACCTCCATATAAAAGAGACCAAAGAAACTCCAGCCATGAGACCAGGGAAACTTGCAAGAAAGTTTCTCTCTGTTTGGCGCTCAGAACAGGGGGGAAAAATTATTATCCTATGAGAAATTAAAGTCCTTTTGTTCCTGGCAATATTATGGGATTAGATGGTCAAAAAACACTTCTGAGAATTGCACACCTAAAAATATTGGGTACAAGAAAATCTAAATATTTTAACACATGGTTTAGCTAGCGGGAAAGTAGAGAATTCAATAAGTAAAAGAATTCCAAAGTAACTAGCAAGTCAACTAACAGTTATTGGGTATGGGTGCTAATATTTACTTCGTGGTAACCACCAATTGCTGCTGGACTATTGAGGTGTGATTTCCAGAGGGGCAGCATTAACATTATCTGGGAACTTATAAGAAATGCCAATACTTGGATGCCACCCCAGATCTACTGAAACTCTGGGGGTGGGCCTAGTAATCTGTGTTTTAACAAGCCCTTTAGGGGATTCTGATGCACACTAAAAGCCTGACTACTGGCAATTAAAAGAAAAAAAATTAGAAATGTAGCCTTCAAACCAGCAAATAGGATATTATTTTTAGAGACCAATCTAATAGAAAGCAGGAAAGGAGAAGAAAAGGAAGAGACAAAAATCATTTCTGTTCACAAGACAAACTAAAGTTATAAAAATAAAATTAAATACCTTTGCAATCACAATGAGAGTAAAGGGTTTAAACCCATCAGTGAAAGTATTTTCTCAGACACAAACTGAACATGAACTTGTTTTATACAGTCTAACTCTATGCTTTTTTTGGTTTTTGTTTTTGAAGTATAGTTGATTTACAATATTATATTAGTTTCAGGTGTACAGCACAGTGATTCAGTATTTTTATAGATTATACTCCATTCAAAGTCATTACAAAATAATGGCTATAAATCCCTATGTGGCAGAATATATCCTTATTGCTTATTTTACATATAGTAGTTTATATCAGTCTCATACCCCTATCTGCCCCTCCCCTAACCCCCACCCAATTGTTTCTGTTTTACTATATACATTTGTTTGTTTTATTTTTAGATTCTGCATATAAGTGATATTATACAGTATTTGTCTTTCTCTGACTTCTTTCACTAAGCCTAATATTCTCTAGGTCCATCCACGGCACTGCAAATGGCAGATTACATTCTTTCTTTGGCTGAGTAAAATATACCATTGTATATACACCACATCCTTATCCATTAGTCTGTTGATAGATACTTTGGTTGCTCCCATATCTTGGCTATTGAAAATAGTGTTGCTATGAACATTAGGGTGCATGAATCTTTTTAAATTAGTGGTTTTTTTCTTAATATATTCTGGAGTGGAATTGCTGGACCATATGGTAGCTCTATTTTTAGTTTTTTAAGGAATCTCCATACTGTTTTCACAGTATTTGAACCAATTTGCATTCCCATCAACAGTGTAAAAGGGTTCCCTTTTCTTCACATCCTCACCAAATATTTGTTATTGGTGCTCTTTTTCAATTATAGCCATTCTGACAGGTGTGGTAATATCTCATTGTTTTGATTTGCATTTCTCTAATAATTAGCAACATTGAGCATCTTTTCATGTGCCTGTTAACCATCTATATGTCTTCTTTGGGAAAATGTCTGTTCAGGTCTTCTGCCCATTTTTGGATTGGGTTGTTTGTTTTTTTGATATTGAGTTGTATGAACTGTTTACATATTTGGATATTAATCCCTTGTCATATCATTTGCAAATATTTTCCTCCCATTCAGTAGGTTGCCTTTTCATTTTGTCAGTGGTTTCTTTTGCTGCGCAAAATGTTTAAATTTGATGAGATCCCATTTGTTTATTTTTGCTTTTATTTCTTTTGCCTTAGGAGACAGACCCCCAGAAATACTGCTATGATTTATGTCAAAGAGCATTCTGCCTATGTTTTCCTCTAGGAGTTTAATGGTATCTGGTCTTACTGTTAGGTCTCTAATCCATTTTGACTTTATTTTTTATATGCTGTTAGAGAATGTTCTAATTTCAGTCTTTTACATGCAGCTGTCCAGTTTTCTCAGCACTGCTTATTGAAAAGACTGTCTTTCTCCTTGTATATTCTTGCCTCCTTTGTCATAGATTAATTGACCTTAGGTGTGTGGGTTTATTTCTGGGCTCTCTATTCTGTTCCATTGATCTATGTGTCTGTTTTTGTGCCAGTACCATACTGTTTTGATTACTGTAGCTTTGTAGTAGAGCCTGAAGTCAGGAAAGATGATTCCTCCAGCGTTGTTCTCTTTTTCTGAAGATCATTTTAGCCATTTGCTGTCTTTTGTGGTTTTCTATAAATTTTAGAATTATTTGTTCTAGTTCTATGAAAATGTCATGGGTATTTTGATTGGGATTGCATTAATGGCTTGCTTTGGGTAGTATTACCATTTTAACCATGTTAATTCTTCCAATCCTTGAACATGGGATGTCTTTCAATTTTTTTGGTATCATCTTCAATCTCCATCATCGATATTTCATAGTTTTCAGAGTATAGGTATTTCACTTCCTTGGTTAAGTTTATTTCTAGGCATTTAATAATTTTTGATGCAATTTTAAATGAGCTTTTTTCTTGCTTTCTCTTCCTGATAGTTCATTATTAGTGTATAGAAAAGCAACAGATTTCTGTATATTAATTTTGTATCCTGCAACTTTAGTGTATTCATTTATCAGTTCTAATGGTTTTTTGGTGGACACTTTAGGGTTTTCTCTATATAATATCATGTCATCTGCAAATCATCACAGTTTTACTTCTTCCTTCCAATTTGGATGCCTTCTATTTCTTTTTCTTTTCCTTTTTTTTTTTTTTTTTTTTATTACTGCTATGGCTAGGACCCTCCAATACTGTGTTAAACAGAATTGGCAAGAGTGGGCATCCTTGTCTTGTTCCTGAATTTAGAGGCAGGTTTTCAGCTTTTCACTACTGAGTTTGATGTTAGCTGTGTGTTTGTCATAAATGGCGTTTGTTATGTTGAGATATGTCCCCTCTATACCAAGTTTGATTAGAGTTTTTATCATGAATAGATGTCGAGTTTTGGCAAATGCTTTTTCTGTGTCTATTGAGATGATCATGTGGTTTTTATCCCTCCTTTGTTAATGTGGTGTAGCACATCGATTGATGTTCTTCTTCATGAGTTTGAAAGAATTCCTTTGTGAAGTCATCTGGTCCTGGACTTTTGTCGCTGGGAGATAGTCATAGATAGGTAAGTAGGGTAGGGTAGGTAGGTAGGTAGGTAGGATAGGTAGATTAGATAGTAGATAGATAGAAGAAGAAGAAGAAGAAAGAAGAAAGAAAGAAAGAGAAGACGAAAGAAGAGAAAGAAAGGAAGAAGAAAGAAGAAGAAAGAAAGAAAGAAAGAGAAAGAATAGATAAACAAATTCAATTTTACCACTAGTGATCACTCTGTTCAAATTGTCTGTTTCTTCTTGATTCAGTCTTAGCAGGGTGTACATTTCTGGAAATTCATCTGTTTATTCTAGGCTGTCCAACTGGTTGGCATACAACTGCTCATAACATTCTCTTATAGTTTTTTTTGTACATCTGTTATATCGGTTGTATGTCTCTTAGTTCATTTCTTATTTTGGTTTATTGAGTCCTCTCCTTTTCCTTCTTGGTGAGGCCTAGATAGAAGTTTATCCATTTTGTTTATCTTCTCAGAAAAACACCTCTTGTTTCATTGATCTTTCCTGTGGGTTTTTTTGTTCTCTATTTTAATTTATTTCCTTTCTGATCCTTATTATTTCCTTCCTCCTGCTGACTTTGGGCTTTGTTTCCTCTTCTTTTCTAATTCCTTTAAATGGTAGGTTAGGATTTTTGAGATTTTTCTTGTTTCTTGAGGAAGAACCTTATCAACTATAAACTTTCCTCTTAGAATCGCTTTGATGCATCCTGTAAATTTTGGAAAGTTATGTTTCCATTTTCATTTGGCAAGTACCACCCAGTGATGTGGAATAGTGAGGCTAGAATGTTAGCTCAGCTCAGGCTGGTACAGTGCCGAGGTGGTTGTAGGAAACCCAGCAGCCACTAGAGCAGTCCTCAATTTGCTTTCTCCACTCTGCCTCATCTGTTAGTCCCAGCGGTCCTCCAACCAGCCAAGAGGCATATCTCCCTCTTTTCAGACCCCAGGACTGAGGTACCCCATCTGTGGCTTGAACGGCTCAGTCTCCAGGGCAGGTCTCCACTGTGTAATCTTCCTTTTCTTCTGAGTCCCCTCCAGAAGCACAAGTCCCAATTTGATTGCTTTTCTTTTTCTCTTCCCTTCCTATCCAATTACACGTGACCTTTCTTAACAGCTTTGGTTGTACAGAGGTCTTTCTGCCATTTACATTTTAGTATCCAGTGAGAATTGTTCCACATGTAGATGTATTTTTGATGTGTTCATGGGGGTAGGTGTGTTCCACATCCTCCTACTCTGTCCATCTTGGTTGATCTCCTCCCTAACTCTATGCTTTTACACCTAAAATAAAATTGTTTTCAAAGAAAGTTTGAAAGTAAATTGGATATAAAAAGATATATCCAGCAAATATTAACCAAAAGCAAATAAGTGCTCTTACATTAATATTGTATGTCATCGACAATGAATCAAAAATTATTAGTTTATACAGATCATTACCTACTGATAAAAGGAACAAATCACCCAAGATACAACAATCCTAATCAATGAAACCTAACAACACTAGACTATGTAAGGCAAAAAAAAAGAAAAGACAAGAATCACAAAGATTAAATGACAAATTCGCAGTCATAGAGGAAGACCGTTGCACATGCCTAGATCCTTTGGGTTTCTTAAATCTAAATCTCTGACATACATCCTCCAAAACCATACAGATCAACAGCAAAGCAAACAAAATCACACAATCATCCATGTATAGAGCATAACAGAGGCTAGAGAAGACTGCAACTTTTGTTTACACATAGGTGGGAGAACAATCCAGAATTAGTAGAGCCAGATCTGGAGTCCATGCTAGAGCAAAATCAGGCAGGGATTACATGGAAGAGAAGAGAGAATGGCAAGTCCCAGGTGGGGATGAAACACAGAGGCATGACTTCCAGAAAGAGGGCATCCTTCCCTGATGGGGAAATACTAAGAACAAGTCTGAGACTAGAGGATTTGAATATTGGCCTTCCAAGAAAAAAGACAAAGTATGCAAGACCACAATAGCAGTCTTGGGAAGGTGCTCTCTCTGGGGAACTAGCAAGGAAAAGAAAAAGAGGAAATCAAGCCCAGAAGTTACTCTTCTAAAAAAGAGATGCCATTAATGAAATAAAGTTCACTTCACTGATTCAACAGAAGAGGGCACTCTTGAACCACGATATTGAGGAAACTCTAAATTTTTCATTCCCCTTCTGTACAATTAATTACCAGATTGTTGCTAGTCTAGGAAAATTCAACATAGTTAAAGTGAACAGAAAAAGGCAACATTACTATGAGAAGAAAATGATAAATGAGAATAAAAACTAAGCTGATGAAAATCTTCCCCAGAAACATTTTCCTAAATAGTCACAGAAATTGTCTACCAGCATTACTATTCAATGATGTACTGGAGATTCTATCAAATACAATAAAACAAAAGAAAAAGAAGCACAAGTATAATAGCTGGAATAGAAGAACAATATTTTCATTTCCACAGATGATAAGGTTGTACATTTAGAATATCCAAGAGAATCTACAAATCACAGAAATAGGGAAGTTTCAGGAAGGTTGTTGGATACAAGATCAATATACAAAAATATCATACCCATACACCAGCAACACAAAATTAGAAAGCATAATGATAATATCCAACTTAAAATTGCAATATATAAGGAGAAAATTAAAAATTTTTGAAGGACATAATAACTCCTTATTTATAGATGGATGACTCAATATATGTTACATATGTGTTGTGTATATATGTATACAAACACATAAAATTTGTAAAAGGTTTAGTTTGACATTTATGTATAGGTCTTGATTAAATTATAATTTAAAACTTCTATTGCTCAAAAGACAATATAAACAGAGTTACAAGAGAATAGATTAAAGAAGACATTACAAAATTAACCAAATTAACATTAGTACCCAGAATAAAAAAATTCTTTTAAATCAATAAAAGACAAAATCCACAGAAAAGTAGATTTTTAAAAATACCTAGTCAGTTCACAGAAGAAACCAGAATTGCCAATAAATATTTGAAAAAATTCAGGCTTAAAATTCTGTGTTAAATTCAGTAATTAGTGAAATGTAAAATAAGGATATGAAAGAACAATATAATT